>NC_133666.1:535879903-536506454 GCF_037893015.1 Macrotis lagotis | reverse complement strand
TCCCCATGGTAAAGCACACAACAGATTGTTAGGATAGCAACTCATCTCAGATAGCAAATAGCAGCTTCTTAGAGATCAATACCTTTAAGAATCATTTTTTATAATCTTCCAATATCTGTCCAAATATAGGGAGAGATCATCTTGGGACCCATGTTAGCCAGTAAAAAGTAATAGTGGTTACAGAAGTCAACTGGGGCATGCACTTAAACTGGTGTTACTCCATTGTATAGATAATGGTCATTCCCCCCTTGTCTTCCTCTGCCAAAGGATTTAAAAATACCCACGGTACAAGGCCATCATTGAGAATCATTTACTACCCAGATTTCTTACCAAGATGACCAAGGCATCTTAAAAACAGAGTAGGTATAATGTCTTTTTCCCCTTGTTTAAAGTTTGATATTTCACATGTATCTTAATATCAATATTCTCTTAATCTATGAATGAATATCAATATTTTCTTAAACAATATCTATGGATTCAGTATCTAGTATTAACCATATAGGAGTCAACATTGAATGAAATAAATACCTATTTTTAGAACAGGAAACAGTAACGATTTACATATAGCTCTTTTTCCTAAATTATATGTAAATTTGCCTTAATTTTCAACATTGCCTTCATGATGAAGACTAGACTACTGTAGGCAGCTAGTCCATTATTTCACTCTATGAAGTCAGAGATAGTTTCACTCTTTGAATTCAAATATTTCACTCTATGAATTCAGATATAATTTCACTCTTTGAATTCAAGGATAGTTTCAAACATAATTCATAAACTATTAAGTCAACATTATTCAGACTACAACTAAGAACTTGGGAAGTAAAAATGATCCTGGACCTCCCCTAAGAGAGGTTACTTTCTTTCTACTCCCTTATGATTTCAGAAATATCTTCTCTTCTATAGTACTATTAACTTTTAACCAAGTAGCATTGATTATCTTTTATACAATCACTGATACATTCGGAGACTATGTGCATGTCTATGGATTATAAATATGAATGACAGCAATGAACTGACAGTGATCTAAGGCCAGAGTGGCAACAGGTTGAATAAGACCTGACAAATCATTTGGTCTGGTGCTGCCTAGGCAACAGTGGGCAGGACTCAAAATTCAATAAACCTAGGGATGAATTAATTAAATGTTTGCCCAAATATATCCCACAAGTGATGTTATAGATATTCAAATAGTCCTTGGAAGAAAAAACATCCCCACCCCGATCTAAGGCAACATTTCCCAAACTGTGTTCTGTTAGAGCACAGTTGCCTGAAATCCTAGAAAGAAAGCATACACATATGTGGATGTGGATGTACATCTATATATATACATCTATATGTACATATTTATATATTTGTAATGGCAATAAAGGCAGCTCAGAGGCTTGGAAACAAAAAAATGAATATGAGTTCAAATTTGGCCTCTGACACTAGCTGTGTGATCCTAGCAAGTGACTTAATTTGCTTTTGCTCAGTTTCCTCACCTGAGTTGGAGAAGGAAATGGCAAACCACTCCAGAATCTCTGCCAAGAAAACCCAAAATGGGTTGGACATGACCACTCACAATGTTTACATCCTGCTATTGTGGAGAAACTTTTGATTTGGGTATAATAAATGGATTCTTTTTTCATCTAGAATTGGTACTGGATTGCATTCAGTAATGACATATATAAGTTAATAATGTCTATTTATTTTCTTGGGGTCTTTTTCTCTAAACATTTTTGTACCAATATCTATTATAGATAAACGAAAACTATGAAGAGATAAGAAAGAGAATCATAGTTAATAACCGAGTCTCTGACAATGATGATGATAATAATAATACCAATTGCTAACATTTATCTAGTACATAGTATATGCTTGGCACTGTGCTAAGCATTTTATAAATATTATTTCATTTGATCTTCATAACGGCCCTGTGACTTGGGCCATATTATTATCTCCATCTTAGGATGAGGAAATTCAGGAAAACAGAGGCTAACTGATTAGCTTGGAGGTCACATAGCCTGTAGATTTTTGAGCCAGAACTGAGCCTGGGTTTTCTTGACTTCTTGCCTTGTGTTCTATCCACTGTACCACCTAACTGCCCTTGGAAAAAACATTAATAAGATTAGTCCAAATCACTACTACCAAAGACAGAAGAAATACAAATATGACACTTGCTAGATACAATTTGTACAATGTGTTCTTAACCAAATTTTTCAAAAATAATTTCATATTTCCAGAAAAATTTGAAAAGCATTTTTAAGTCTCAGATTTTAAGGTGAAAATACAGTCAATTCAATAGCATATGACAAATTTTTATGATGCATAAGGTACTCAATTTAGTATATGCACATTCTCTGCAATGTAGTCTTTAAGAGTAACCTGAGTTATTTAAAAGTTAAACAACTGGGGGCAGCTAGGTGTTAAAGTGGGTTGAGCACTACCAGACCTGGGATCAGGAGGACCTGAGTTCAAATATGATTACAGACACTTACTAGCTGTGTGATCCTGGGAAAGCCTGCATCAAAAAACAAAAAAGTTAAGGATTTGTCAGAATCATATAATAAATACGTATCAGGTCTTTGAACCTGAATTTTTTTCCGATTCTGAAACCAACTTCCTATCCATTTTACTACATCACATCTCTGTAGATAAAAATAACAATATATTTGGAAAACTTCATGTGGAAAAGTATGTTATATGTTATTTGATACTCCTACATTTATAGTTTTAGTGCAAGTATTTTACTGTTTAGTTTGAATACTGTAGAATCTCTAATTTATTCTGTAGGACAGA
Source organism: Macrotis lagotis (assembly GCF_037893015.1). Lineage (NCBI taxonomy): Eukaryota > Metazoa > Chordata > Mammalia > Peramelemorphia > Peramelidae > Macrotis > Macrotis lagotis. Next base: position 536,503,679 of record NC_133666.1, on the reverse strand, counting down.
TCAAAGTCTAGGAGTCTTGTTGCCTGACACATTTATAAAATAACACCAAAAATTTGGACCAAAGGATTCCAGTGGATAGAGCTTAGCAGTGACTCTATTTTGTCCCTTTTTTATTCTTGACTTCTCTCTTCCCATTTGTTTGCATAAGAAACTTAGAGTCTGTTGGAATAAGGAGAAATTAAGGTTCTTTAGATCTTACAAGTTCTTGTGGGGTTCCTTTGGCAGAAACTTGCCTTCAACCCCCAATCTTCCTACATTGGTCTAATCAACCAAAGGTTAAATGAGAATTGTAAGGAATTGCTAACCCTACAATAGATGGGACTTTGGACAGAGAGATAGTACATTCTGAAGTCCAGAAGGGAGAGGGTCATAGCAGATTAAATGTTTGTGGGCTATAATTACTGGTTGGTGGTTTTCTGTTTCAAATGAACTTGGCACCTAGAAGTAAAGAATCACAGAAGCACAAAACTCTCCTTCTGCAGACAAAAGATGCTCACAGGTAAGGATCTGGAAACTGATAAAGAACATACTTCTTGTAGAGGAAAAAAGCAATTGAAAGTGTTTCCCTAGTGTGATATTTGAGGAAAGACCTATCTTCCCTCACTTAAAGATCTGAAGTATAAACTTCTAAAGTCTCAGCTAGGGAAAGGAAAATAAAATCCATTTTCCCTTTAATGAGGATGAAAGGTTCTACTAGGAAGGAAACCCAATGACCATGTGATCAGTAGAAGAAACCCTAATGGTCACTCCATATATAATGGAGTCAAATTTTGCAGTTATCAAGAGATAAGTAGAGCAAGGACTTTACAATACCATATTTGAAGCCTTGAAGTGTTAGAGACATGAGTTGTACATTTATACATGTGCAGTGGTCATATGTGGATAATCCTGTCATATATTTTCATCACTACTAATATGTCCCCCTTGCTCCAGGCACATTCTGTAGGTATATTCACCATTCCACTGATGATATATCAATTTGTAGAAGAATGTGCCTTAGGTTTAAGAGGAAAATGTTCTACTTTGGCTTTTCCTATTATGCTATTTCATTAAATGCCAATACTTTAAACCATTTGTATCCTCTGACTGGCTAGTTACAAACAAATACATCAGTGGGGGCTTATGAGCTATGGGATTTTAATGAATGTGAATCCAAAGTATACCTTAAACCTGTTATAGCCTTGTGTGGGTGTCCCAGATACAATTAGAATTAAGTAGACCACAATATTAAGGGAAATTTCCACATGATTTTTAATTTTGGCAAAATTCAGCAAAATAGAATTGAAAATACCATGTGTTTATTTTATATCATGTATCTAGCATCTTTTCTGCATTTCCTAAATTTTTTTTGGCTTCAAGGACTTGAAAAAAACTTAAGTTGATGAACCAGTATATTTGATTTTAGGTTGTTGTTTCTTTTTGCCAGACAAATGGGGTAAGTGGCTTGCCCAAGGCCACACAGCTAGGTAATTATTAAGTGTCTGAGGTTAGATTTGAACTCACATACTCCTGACTGGGGCTGATGCTTTATCCACTGTGCCACCTAGCCGCCCCTGAACCAGTATATTTGAGAGAGGAAGGCTGAAAGAGAGAGGAGGAAAGATACAGAATGAGAGATGGAGAGAGAGAGAGAGAGAGAGGAATTGTGGGGGACAACAAAGAAGGAGGGAGAGAAAATTGTAAGTTAGTCAATCCAAATTTATGCATGAAAGTTTAAGAGAAATTTAAAATATGCTTATTGTGGAGAAATAACATTTGTGTAGGCCTCTGTTAACCAAAAAGTATTTTCAAATCACTTTTGATAATTTCCAAAATAGGATCCTTAAATACCTCTCAGTGGATCCTAAACTCTACTCCTTGCATTCTGGACTCTGAAAAGGGGAAATTATCTTTCTTGGAGATAGTCTTCTACCTTACTTAACAGACATTTCTCAATCATGTACTGGCTTGCACATTTCTTTGCTTATAAACTTTCCTTTGTGTATTTATCTTTCCCACTGAAATATAAGACTATTTTGCTTGTATGCATTTATATCACCAATGCTTAGCTTATAGCTTGGATGTAATAAATGCTTCTTTAATCATTTGTTCCTCATAAAAGTATATCTGTCCATCTTGACAAGACCATACTCCAGATCATCAGAAAAAAAAATATGTTCTATAAGAATATAAATTGCAGGGATCATATAGGTTGAAATCAAGAGCTTCAAACTCCAGTTGTACTTTTTTAAAATTTATTTTAAGGCAATGAGTTAAGAGTGACTTGCCCAATGTCACGCAGCTAGGTAATTATTAAGTGTCTGAGGCCAGATTTGAACTCAGGTACTCCTGATTCCAGGGTTGGTGCTTTATCCACTGTGCTACCTAACTGCCCCTTGTACTTTAATTTTTAAAATAGTTTTACTTTTATTTGAAATATGTAGAAAGAACTTTGCTAATCTTAAACTACTATTTGTTGTTGTTTGGCCATTTTAGTTGTGTCTGATTCTTCAGAGTTTTCATGGCAAAGATATTAGAGTGGTTGCTATTTTCTTCTTCAGCTCATTTTATAGATGAGGAATTGAAGCAGACTAGAGTGATATGCCCAGAGTTGTACAGCTAGTAAGTGTCTGAGGCTAAATTTGAACTAAGATCCTCCTGATTCCAAGCCTAATGATGCTTTATCTACTATGCCATCTAGCAGCTATAAAATGCTCTAAAAATGCCAGATAATATTTTTCAGAATATTTTTCCTAATACTTGCAAAGCTAAAATCAGCTTCTCTGCAGAGAGAGAGAGAGAGAGAGAGAGAGAGAGAGAGAGAGAGAGAGAGAGAGAGAACTAGGAAATTAATGGGAGTAATTCATTTAGAAACAAGGGCAGAAAGTATTGGCTAAAACTCTTGGGAGCTTAGCTTGGTCAATAGTGATGGACTACTAGTCCAAGGCATTTTTTATTTTTAAAATAATTTCTTTGTGGGGGGAATAACTACACCAATTTTAAGTTTTGAAATTTCAAATTTATTTCACAAACTTACTGCAGCCTTTTTTAACTAGGTTCAAAGGTAAAATAAAATCTAAATGCTGTGGAGCTCTCCTGCCCATAGTGCACAGAAACAAGTTGAATGGATAGGGTGTGATTTGGTTTTTGAGAGTTTGTTTGGATTTCAGGAAGTGAACAAGATAAGCTGAATGGCCTTTTCCTGTCTTTTTTCTTTTCTTTTTTTTTTTTCCTTAAAGAAGTCTGGACAAGAAACACTTGAAAGAAACCACTGACATTTCCTCACTTCAAAAGCAATAACAACCTAATGGGAAGGGGGGGTTGGGGGGGAGGATCACAATTATAGCCACATGATGCAACGAAGGCATATCAGACAGTAATAAGAACATGATAAAATTAGAACAAATCAGCTGGTTGAAGTGGTGTCTTTTGTGTTGTATATTTAGTTTAAACTTTCCAGTTGAAAAGAATGGAGTGAAAATTTATTGTTAAGTCTGTAATGCTTCCCTCACCTATCTCCTGGACTACTTCAAAAGTCTCCTAATTGGCCCCACTGTCTCAGGTCTCCCTTCTCCAGTTCATTCTCCATACAGCTGTCTAAGTGAAATTTCTAAAGCACAAGGCCGATCATTTCACAACTCTGCCCCCCCCAACTCCAGTAGCAACCTGTATATCAATTACAAAACTGTATTTAGTGTTTATAATTTATCATTTGAATTTCTAGTCTTTTAGCACTCTACTTACTGCCCTCTATAATCTCTGTGGTTCAGTCACACCATCTACTTGCACTTACTGACATCCTACCTCCTGTCCTTTGTTCTTTGCATTGGTTTTTCTCCAGGTTTAGAAATCTTTTTACTCACTTTTTACATGAAGCATTTCATTATTGCCTCCAGCTCAGTTAAATGCTGGTAGACATTTTAATATTTGGTGTTTGGGGAGGGGGGAAGCAAGATACATTTGAAAATGGATCTTCATTATTATTTTCTCTATGACTTTATTAAGTTTAGAAATCAATAAAAAACTAAATTGAAACCTGATTTGTAGCACTTGACTATTTCTGAGGTAAAAATGCTCACGCTGAAAATTTATCTGTGGGAGCTGGTAGGACCTAGCTCTAGTATGCTTCTCTCCCCCAGGCCCTAGTACTTAACACCTCTAACCCTTTCCTCCCCCCCATTTATTAGATCATACTTATTTTGAAAACATTTAATATTTACTTATATATGATGTGTTGTTTTTTCCTGCAGGGATAAAATTAGGTTATGTTTTGTTTTGGGCTTTAAATCCTCAAGGCCTAGAATATAGAAGGTTAATTTCTTTTCTTCATCTTCTTCAAACAAAATTAATTATTAATAGAGATTATATCTATAGGAACTTTCAAATAATTTATCTCTTTGAGTTGATCAAGACCTATGATTTCAACATTTTGGGGAACCTTTTCCCTTTAGCCATGCAGATCAACAATTCTTTTGTAATTTTTGTCTTAGTTGGCTAAGCCTTTGAGATGTAGTGACTTGCCCCATGATTACACAGGCAGTAACTGAGTCTTTCAGGATAGTCCTCTATTCAGGATTCCATGTTGCCTCTTTCTCTTTTTTGAACACTATACAGAAATAGGTAAGATTTTTTTTTTTTGGCATTATAAAGATATACCATGTGACCAGCCATTGTTAGCAATATAAAAAAGATCCATAGTCAGGTATAACTTAGACTAGATGGACTAACTCCCAGAATCTGTAAACTTTCAGATATTTGCCCAGTAGCAACATTTCACAAGGTATTTTAGGAAAAAAACAGTTTCCATTACTACTCACTAGGCTGAGTTTCTAGTAAGCAAGCCATTATTGCTCCTATAAATTGCCTACTATGAGCACTACCACTATGAAAAAAAATTGTTCCATAGGCCAACAGGCAAGTGTGCCCTTTATGGTAGTTCACCATCTGGACTTTGACCCATTGACCACAAATAATTTCCTTTCCGCCCCAAGGAGACCTTTCTATTCTTTACAAAAAACACTACATAGAGATCACCTTGCCATAGAGAGGCTCCGGTTTTATAACCTTCTCTGAAAAACCTGCTGTTCAGCAAAATCAATGGAGTACCATTCTACTTCTTCAGGAAATAGGAAAAGAATAGTCTGAGCTGGTTAGGCTTCCAACATAGTGTACTGCAAATCCGGCTCTCAAGAACTAAATGATTCCATTTAATTCAGGAAACATTTATTGAGTAAATATATATTATTACTATGTTAGATGTTGGAGAAACAAAGCTGGAAATTAAAAACAAAAACATTTCATGACCTCAGGGATCTTAAATTTTACTGGGATTAATAACATCTATGAAGAGAAAATATAGCATCTACAGTGTGCCAGTCATTGTGCTAAGCATTTTACAAATATTTCATTTGACCCTCACAATACCCCTGAGAAGTGAGTGCTGTTATTATGCCCATTTTACTATAATGCACATGGACTGGTTTATCAGTCTTCCTATCAGCACATCTTCCTCTTTGTAAACAGTGTGAGAAAGAACTCTAGCTTGAAAGTCAGTCCACTTACTATGAGGTTCTAGGTTGCGACTACCTCAGATTCAGTTTCTATAGATTAAGTTCATTTTGTTTCATGGATACACACACAATCTAAACCAGCTGTTGTTACAATAAACACCTGTGAATAAAGCATGGTTGAATTGGTTTAAATTAATTGCTAGCCTAGCCCAAATAGCTGGTAACATTGTAGGTACTGAAATATTTTTTCATACCTTTATTTTCACAGAAGGAAAAAACCGAAGGAAAATACATACTATAATAATAATAATAATAATAATAATAATAATAATAATAATAATAAATCCCATTACTATCATGCTTTATTGTTACAAAACACAATACACATATATTTGCATGTATATGAATATAAATATATATATATACACACACACATACACTTACATATACATACCTTGTGAGGTAGGCAGTTTAGGTATAATAGAATCCATTTTACAGACATGGAAATTGAGACTCAGAGTGTTTAAATGATTTACTGAAGGTCATATACTGAGGGCATGGCAGAGAAGACTTAAACTCAGATATTTTGACCCCAAGTTCTGCTTTCTATGTGTACTTATTCTATACCAGAGGGTGTCAAATGTGAGATCAGATTAAAATGTAATTGGAAAATATTTACCAAAATAAATAAAGATACAATAATATATATATATTATATATATATATATATATATATATATATATATATTACATTTTAGAGTTAAATGTGCAGTGAAGGGGGATACTTATATATGGATCAGTGGCCCCCATGTTATTTTGACACTACTATGCAACAGTGTGCTAATGGGAGAAATAATTTAGAAGTAAAAATTTTAAATTGGGCTAATAACATCATAATCATTTGAGGTAGATAGTAAAAAAATGGCTAAAACAAGAAAGTCCATTCAGAACAAAATCCTAGAACATTTCACTGACTGCTGGACATCACTTTTCCATCTCAGTATATCTAAAATTGAACTCATCGACCTTCTCTCCTAAATCTGTTTTTTTCCTAATTTCCCTATTTTTGTTGATTCTATCACCATATTGTACTGTGATGAATAGTAACAGAGCAGTGAGGTAGTACAGTGGATAGAGAACTGGATCTGGAGTCAGAAAGACACCTTCCTGAGTTCAAATCCAGCCTCACACACTTAATAGCTATGTGACTCTAGACAAATTACTCAATCCTATTTGTCTCAATTTCCTCATCTGTAAAATGAGCTGAAGAAAGGAATGACAACCCAATCCAGCAGCTTTGCCAAAAAAAACCCACAAATGGGGTCATGAAGAGTCAGACACAACTGAACAACAAGAAGCAATCGTGAAAACTGTATTATATTTGGAGTCAGAGGATGAGGATTTAGAATCTGGCTCTGATTCTCGTTACTTGTGGAACCTTGTATAAGTCACTTAATTTCTCTTGGCCCTGTTTCTTCATCTATAAAATGAAGGGACTGGATGAGACAACATTTATAGCTCTTAATTCAATAACCCTATTATAACAAGAGTCCCATTGGACTCTGGTAACCTTTGCCATCCCAGATTGATGAGATGTTTTGAGTAATCACAATTATGTAAATATGGATTTAGCCCACATTGGGTGCTTTCTTTACCAACAGTCCAATAAACCAAAGAACCAGAAACCAGATTTAACTAGGACAGAATAGTAAAATAAATAACAAGGGTAATAAGCAACTAATCATCCAGCACTCCCTACCCACTCCTGATTCCCAACATATGAAGAAGTACAATATTCTACACATTCTGATGTTAGTGGGAGGGTGAACACTCTCCAGATGACACATATTCCTAATGTTGCATCATGGCTGGTATGCTACCAGCTCCAATCTCTTCATAAAACATTTTGCTTCACTGTTGTTCTCTTCTGCCTCAGTAGTTGAGACCTTTGCCATGTCTCTGCTATGTGGCAGCTACCAAACACCATGGTATTTGCCATTCTGGTTTATTCTTCTCCACCAAGTGCTTCTGGTGTCTTCCAGGGATGTCTAACTTTATTACCCTGGTCAAAGTATTTTACCCTTTTAAGCTTCAGTTCCCTCATCTATAAAATGAGATGATAACAGTTACCTATAAGTTTGTAGTGAAGATTTCAAATGAGATAACAGATGTAAAGTCCTTTGCAAACCTTAATGTAATAGGTAAATGCTAATGGTTATCATCAACATCATTATTGTTGTTATTATTATCTAATGGAACTTTCAAATTATCAGTCTTTAGTGAAGCAGTCTAGCCAACATGCCTATGAGCTCATCAGTAATACAATTTCACTATTTTTGTTATTAAGAGAACATAGCTATTCCCTGGGAGTCCATCAGAAGAATGTAAATTTATTTAATCCTGCTTCCTCAGTGGGAAGTCCTAAATCCTCTTCTTCCTAGTTACATTCAGTTGAATGAATTCTTTTCAACTCTCATCATTCCCTTTGCTTGCATCCTGGCTTACAAATGACCCTGAAGCATCTAGTAGGTAGAATACTGGACCTGGAGTCGGAAAGATCTGAATTCAAATATGGCTTCACATTCTTACTAGCTGCATGACATCTTTGTCTGCCTCAATTTCTCCATTTGTAAAATAGGAATAATCAGGCATGGCTAGGTGGTGCAGAGGATAGAGCACTGGTCCTGGAGTCAGGAGTACCTGAGTTCAAATCTGGCCTCAAACATTTAATGATTACCTGTGTGGCCTTGGGCAAGTCACTTAACCCCATTGCCTTGCAAAAAGGTAAAAAAAAAAATAGGAATAATCATAACCCTAACTTCTGAAGGTTGTTCTGAAGACAAAATGAGATAATATCTGTAAAGCATTTTGCAAACCTTAAATTCTAATTATTCTTATTGTCTATTACCTTCTAATAGGCACTTAAAAGATACTGAAATGGATGGGGTAGAGTTTGCTGACTTTGCCCTGAATTCCTGACATTATAACAATACCTGTCTTCTTCCTTACATTATGAATCCTCAGAAGCACCTACTATCTCCATATGATATTACTGGTTTGTAAAAGAATAACGACCATTGAAGACCAGCGTCCAAAGGAAGGAAGAAGATGGAATTTGTTCTCTTATCAGTAGCCAAGATACCTAGTATATATTAAGGTAATTCAGGCACATCAATCATATTTTTTTAGTTATCTTAGCAGGATGACATTATGGAAGATCTAAAGACAAGGACCATTTCTTTGAGAACATAAGATGTTTTGATTACATTTATAAGGATTTATTCATAATCAAATCATGAACATTTTAAAAAAAGGGTGTTTATCTTTTTTGTGAAACCCCACATTATTCAATAAACCTTTTCAATAACTAGTTTCTGACTTTTCTATGGGAACATCTCTGACTTGATTTAGAAAAGACTTTTTTTTTGGAAGATCTACTTGCATTCCTTGAGACCAGGAAGCTTTGATACTCATTCCAACAGATTAGATCATAAAGCTTTGACTTGATCATGTGACCATCAAAGTTTTCAAATTTCTAGAAGTGATATCTTAAGCCACTTTTTTGCCTTTCCCTCCTTCTCATCCTTTCAGTTCCTTAAGAACTTTACCATATCCTTATCTAGAGAAGAAATTCTGAATCTTTTTACGTGTGATAGATCCCACTTGATGATCTAGTGAAACTTCTAGATCCCTTCTCATAATACTAAATTTTAAGTGCATAAAATAAAATTTATAGGGTGACAAAGGAAACCAATGAGACTGTTATCCAGTTTTCAAATTTTTTAAAAAGTCCAAAATAATAAAAATTTTTAAATAAACTAAAAAAGATATTCTCCCCAGGTTAAGAACTATTCACTTAACCATTTAAACCAAAAATATCTAGGTTACTCAAAATATTTAGTGTATTTAAAAAGTTTTATTGTGTTCTTACTCTTTTCTATAGTTCTTGCTAGTTCCCACTGTGCTAAATTCTGAGTATACAAAAACAAGCATGTAAGACAGTTATTGTGCTACTTATACTCAAGGATTTATAGCTTCATTTTGTTACTTTTCATTTTTTTAGGTTTTTTTTTTTGCAAGGCAAATGGGGGTTAAGTGGCTTGCCCAAGGCCACACAGCTAGGTAATTATTAAGTGTCTGAGAACCGATTTGAACCCAGGTTACTCCTGACTCCAAGGCTGGTGCTTTATCTACTACACCACCTAGCTGCCCCATTTCATTTTTTTTTTTAGTTGAGTCTGATTCTTATACTATTTGGGGTTTTCTTGTCAAAGATACTGGAATGGTTTAACATTTCCTTCTCTAACCCATTTTACAGATGAGGAAACTGAGACAACTAGGTTTAAGAGACAAGGTCACACAGCTTCAGATTTGAAATCAGGTTTGCCTAACCACAGGCCCAACACTCTATCCACTGTACTACTGAGCTACCCATTTAATTCTCATAGAGGAAGACAATACATATAGGGGAGTGGAGACCAGGAAAAAATGTTTTTTGAACCAGGAAGCTTAATGGCATGGTGATCGAATTGGCAATTGATTCACACATTCTTACAAGAATGATGTGCATCATTTGAGTGGGACCAGTGAGGTGGTGATGTGGATACATAGCCAGTCCTGGAGTCAGGAAGATCTGAACTCAAATTTGACTCAGACACAAGCTATATGACTTTAGGCAAGTCTCTTAACCTTGGTTTACTTAAACTTCTGCAACTTTAAAATGGGAATAATAAAAGCACCTAGCTTCCAGTGTTATTGTGAGGCTCCAGAAAATAATTATAAAGCAGTTAGCACTGTGTCTACAGTAAGTAGTAAGCACTACAAAACATTATGAATGTATTTATGTATGTATGTTGTTGCTACTGCTACTTTCAAAGCTTGAGCTAAAAAATAGGGCAAGGAGTACAATGAAGTGGCATGGAGATGTTGTAGACATGAGACCAGGCACATAAGAACTGCTCTCAATCAAGAGCCTGGTGCCACAGGGTAGGGATCTTAAATTCTGGCTGGTGAGCAGGTGAATAGCATGGGAAGACAGACTTAATGGTCATTCCATCAGAGGGGAAGGGATAAGAAATGAGGCCTTCTGAAATCTTCCCATATACTTTCCCTGGACCAGATTCCAAGAGAAAATATGACTTTTCCTCACTTCATTATAATTGTATCTTTGATTCATTTGAGATCCATGTCCCAGTGAATCATGCACAGCTGTGGGAGTTTGGTGGCTCTTTTACCAACTTCTCTGATGACTCTAGTCTAGCCTTTCCTGAGTCATTCTCTATCTGTAAAACAGAGCTCTGAACCTTTCCTGTTACTGATCTCTCTGGGCTGTCCAAATCCAAACTAACAATACTCATTTCAATGAGGATGAATGAAGGAGAAAAGTTTGTGACTAGATGGGGACTTTGTTACCTCTCACCAGGAAGCTTTGATACTCACTCCAGCAGATTAGATCATGAAACTTTGACTTGATCAAAACAAAAATTTTCTATTACAACAGAAAAGTACCTTTTCCTACCCCCTGAAATCCAGAAAGAATTAATTTTGAAATGTAGCCAACAAAAGCTCTGGAAACTGTGATGTGAGCTTAGGCTAGAGCAATAAGCTCCATGCTGATCCTTCATTTCTTTTATTTATTTGCACAATTTGAACTAATTTCTCAGATGAAATCAACACCACCCAGAAACTTGTGAACTTCCCAGAAATCCTCAGGATACACTGAACTCTCAAGTGGGGTCTGCTTAGCCCTTGGTGTCTACTGCCAAACTGTTGTGGCCAAGCTTATTAATTCCTTATAAAGGTCCTTGTGAAATAAACAAAAACAAAGGAAAGTAAATGGCCAAAGTAGAATTCCAGTTTTATTGGGCAACATTATTATGTTCTTTCTTTGAGTCACAGATTGGCAATGTGTGTGTATGTGTGTGTGTGTGTGTGTGTGTGTGTGTGTGTGTGTGTGTCCTAGTATGATGGGTCTCTGGGTCTCCCCATCACAGTGTGTCCCACCTGGAGGAACTAAAAAAAAGATAAAGAAAACAAAGGCAGGCTGTTTCTTGTAGACTTCTTATCCAGAAAACAAATTTGTTCCCCCCCCCCACCTTATAAATAATATGCAATACAAAGACATGGTTCCAAAGAATTGAAGAACCAGTCAGTTTTAGGTGTCAATCACATGAATGATCCCCCATTTTATTCACAGGTTTAGCAAGCAAAATCATTCTTTGGAAGAATGCTGACTTTTCTTGTTTTTCTTACACATCAGAAGAATAATTCCAGTTGTCTGTGTATGTGTGTGTATGTCTTGAGTATCTCCTCTTTGGGGAATAAGAGATTAATTTATTATTCCTGCACTGTGTAAGTTTACAATCTATAATGGTAGAATCAGACAAATTCACAGATATAGAAATGGAATGAAATCAGGAAAGAAAGGATGGAATTCTGACAAAATTCATTAAGTAGCATTGATGGTCTAGGTATCCTGGGTTAATAGCTCTGGTCTCCAGATCCTGTGCTTATCTTCCTTACAGGTCAGAGAGGATCAAGCCCAGTCTCTCTCTTTGCTAAGTGAAAGTAGATTCTTGGAACTTAAATAACCAGTCCTCTAGAGATAAGAGGAGACAATTCTTTCTTTGTGCTTAGGTAGTTTATGGTCTAGTGACAACCATCAACGTAGGACAAACATTGTAATGGTTTGTTGGGTTTTGTTTTGTTTTGTTTTTGACATCAACTAAATTTATTAACTGTTTTAATTGAAAGACACCAAGTCAATCTCAGATGAAAATGACTTTTCCAACTTAAATAATCATTCTTTTAGGATTAAAAAATCACGGTCCATTTAAATTCAATCCCCCCAGCCTCCTACACACAAACCTCTTACCTTTCAAAGGTGAATTTTAGATCATAGTGACCACTGTGAGCACTTCTTTGTTCCATTCAAGATCATATTTGTTGTCTTCTTAAACAAATTAGTGTAAGCTTAAAAAACATTAACAAAAGCAGAAGGTAATGATTTTAATTGAGACTTGAGGAAAGTCAGTAAAACTATTAGGCAGAGGTGAGGAAGGAGAGAATTCCAAGCATAAGAGCCAGTCAGTAAAAATATAGTCAAGAGGTGTGTATTGAGGAACTCACTGTATGTGAGGAACAGCTAGGAATGATCAAAGGATGTGGAGAGAGAATGATAGGAAAAGATTAGAAAGGAAGGAAGAGAACAGACTATGAAATGCTTTAAAATCCAAAGGATTTTATATTTGATCCTGGAGTGAATAGGGAGTTACCAGAGTTTATTGAAAAGGTGGGTGAATGACATGATGATCTGAGCTTTAGGAAGGTCAGTCTGATAGCTTAGGTAGTAGATGACTTATGGCAACTGGAAGGATATTTCCAAAATCTAGGTGTTAGATGATGGTCTGAACCAAGATGGTAGTGGCAAGGGACAGATAGTTGAGAAGTTATGCAGTTAGAATAGACAGATTGGATAAGGAGTTGAGAGAGGGAGGAATAGAAGTGATACTGGGTTGTGAGCCTGAGGGACAGGGAGGATATTTTTTTTTTAGCTTTTTTGCAGGGCAAATGGGATTAAGTGGCTTGCCCAAGGCCACACAGCTAGGTAATTATTAAGTGTCTGAGACCAGATTTGAACCCAGGTACTCCTGATTCCAAGGCTGGTGCTATATCCACTATGCCACCTAGCCACCCCTAGATGGTAATATTCTTGAGGATAATAATAGGGCTTGGAAGAGAAAGAAATAAGTATTTATTAAGACCCTACTTTAAACCAAGCACTGCTAAGCACTTTACAAATGTCTGATTTGATGAGGTAGCTGAGGCAGATAGAGACTAAATGATTTTTCCAGGAACATGTAGAAAGTAAGTGTCTGAGGTTGGTTTTATGAACTCAGATTTTCCTGAATCCAGGTCTAGTGCTGTATTCTCTGTACCACATACCACATAGTTGTCTCTAAGTGGAAAATAATGAGTTTAGTTTTACAAAATGTTGAGTTTAAGATATCTTTAAGGGCTCTAGTTTGAGATGTTCTAGAGGTAGCTAGAGATGTGGATTGGAGGTCAGGAGAAAGAATGACTGGATAAATAGATCTGAGAATCAGCTGCATAATAATTAAGTGTATAGGAGCTAGAGGGAGAAGAGAAGGCTAGGAAAGGACCTTGGAGACACCACCTAACAGATGCAACCTGGATGAAGAACCATCAAAGGAGACGAAGTATCACCAGACTAGTCAGAAGAGAAATTAGGAAAAGCAGCATTACAAACCCTAGAGAGGACAGTGTCAAGGAGAAGAGAGATCCAGAGTCAAAGATCGCAAAACTCATCCCTTTCATTAATTCAATAGTTTTCCATTATATTTATATATCACATGAGAAACTAGAATCCTCTTAGCTCCCAGTTCTTTGCCACTACAAACAAGACTGAAATAAATATTCTTGTATATATAGATTCTTTTATTTTTTTAACTTGGTCTTTTTAGGTCATAGACCTCATAGTTACTAGGTAAGAAAGAGGCACCTCCATAAAGCATGGATGGGTCTAAAAGTATCTAGATTCAAGCAATCCTTTTTGGTTTTTTTCAATATGTTAGTGAATGTCTTTTCTTGAAAGCAAGTTCAAATAGATACTTTAAAAGTCCATATTTGTTCCCTTTTACCATATCAAGGTGATCAGATTCCCTTGCACAACTCTGTTCACCTACTTTGCATTACTATATATATATATATATATATATATATATATACATATTATATATACTTGAAAATAATAAGTATGTTATTTTAAAAATCATATTTTAAAAATTCATTATTTCAGATGAATCTTCCTTTATAAATTGAATTAATGAGGTTTTTTTTTAATGATTTCCTACTACCTGTGTCTTCAGAATATTGGATGGACCTTCATGTTAGCAAAAATCATTTAGTGTTAGCTTATAATGGGAACCCACCAGTAATATTTCGGACCTCTTAAATAAGATCTGTTCACTGGCAAAATATCATTTATGCATTTCATTATTGCATAAAATCTTTCTTTTGATTAGCCAAAGACATAAACTATGAGAAGTTAAATCCTTCCTTTCTAATCTTTTCCTATCATTCTCTCTCTCTCCACATCCTCTGATCATTCCTAGCTGTTCCTCACACACAATGACTTCCTCAATACATACCTCTTGACTGTATATTTTTAATGACTGTCTCTTATGCTTGGAATTCTCTCCTTCCTCACCTCTGCCTAATAGTTTTACTGACGTTCTTCAACTTCAACTACAGGAAGTTAAATAGACATCTAGTTACTTTGGTGATCAGTCAATCAGTAAACATTCATAAAATAACTACTATTATATGCTAAGTGTTGGGGATACAAATACTAAAGACTGTCCTTGTCCTCAAGGAGCTTAAAATTTGATTGAGAGAAAATACAAAACTAAGTGGGGAAAGGAGAAATCCTAAAGAGTCCAAAAGAATGCCAAGCCATGGGAAATGAAGAGATGTCATTAATATCATACAACCAACCAGTATAAGGGCCCTACAGATATTGAATTGCCTGGTTTGCCCCCAACTGAATTAGATAAAATAATCATCTCACTAGGTGGTGCAGTGGATAGAGCACTGGCCCTGGAGTCAGGAGTACTTGAGTTCAAATCCGACCTCAGACACATAATGATTACCTAGCTGTGTGGCCTTGGGCGAGCCACTTATCCCCATTTGCCTTGCAAAAAACTAAAAAAAATAGTCATCTCAAAAATCCTCTCAACATGGTTGGAGAGAACAAGGCGTGGGATGTTGATTATAAATAAGAAAAATGAAGTTCAGAGTAATAACAATAACAATAAAATAAAAATGATAACAATAATAAAAATAACTAACATTTATATAATATCTACTATGTTCCAAAAATTATTTCATTTGATCCTCACAATAATTCTGGAAGGTAGGTGCTGTTATCAATTCCCATTTTATAAATCAGGAAACTAAAGTTAAGTGAATTGTCCAAGAAACATTATAAGTAAGTGTTTGGATCTGGATTAGAACTCAGGGATTCCAAAGTCCAGGCCAGTGTTCTACCCATTGTGACACCTGCAGGCTTCTAAGGGCTTTTATTCAATCACATCCCAAATTAGCCATACATTTATGTACAAAGAAGTCCAATTTTACACCTGACAATTCAAGGCACTCTATTCAGATTTAACATTACTATTCTCTATTTGCAAAAAAATGTTTCTTGTCTGTAAATAGAACCAGTGACTTTTATAAAATCTAAGGCTGGGAGAATATGCGTGGGAGCTATCTTGGCAAAATGGAATACTGCTCCAGGCCCTAGCAAATGGCACCCTCCCTTAACAAGTGAAAATGTTTTTGTTGACCACTATCAGCTGCATTTCTACTGCATGAATAGTCAAAAATACACAATGATGTTAAGAGTTGGAAAGAATATGGTATGAGAAAGTCCCTTTTCAGACTTGCTTCCTCAGGATGTCGTTTACATTTAGAAATGTCTGAAGGTTATAAAATGTCCACCCACCCAATGTTCAAATTCTCCCAAGTTCAGCATACTGTAATGGTCTTAAAAATAGCCCTGCCCTCTGGATTGTAATGACCTTTGGAAGGACTACTTGCTCATAAAATAAGCCCAAGGTGTACTATTGCCAAAAACCAAGAGGGTTAATTCTGTCTTCCTGTATATTAATAAATTGAGATTTTTGCTATTTCCTCTACCCTCATTCCTACAAAAAACTGATCATCAAAATTTTCACCTTCCTTAAGGTCATAAAATGGAAGAGTAGAAAGGTTTCTTTGAAATTATTCTAGTCCTGGAGTTCACATCTAGTGGTTCTTTAACCCTCAGAGACTTGCTACAGTAGTAGGCTAAGAAGTTCACACTAAACATTCTTTCATAGTACTTTATTTTTTAATTTTTTAATTTTTAG
The DNA here is from genome assembly GCF_037893015.1 of Macrotis lagotis. Taxonomy (NCBI): domain Eukaryota; kingdom Metazoa; phylum Chordata; class Mammalia; order Peramelemorphia; family Peramelidae; genus Macrotis; species Macrotis lagotis. The sequence goes on along the minus strand of NC_133666.1, from coordinate 536,487,259 downwards.
TTTTTTTGCAAGGCAATGGGTTTAAGTGGCTCACCCAAGGCCACACAGTTAGGTAATTATTAAGTGTTTGAGGTCAGATTTGAACTCAGTATTCCTGATTCCAGGGTCACTGTGCCACCTAGCCACCCCCACAGTACTTTAAGTAGTACATAATTGTAAAGAAGATTATTAGTAGCATATTAAATTTTTCTGGAGGTTAACAACATTTGCTGTTGTTGTTGTCTAAAGGCTTCATGGAACAAAACACATAGAAAACCACTGTTCAAATCCAAGAATGCTAAAACCTAAAGTCAGGTGACTATGTGTCCATGAGCTATTTATCCTTTATGAATGTCAGATTCCTCCACTGAAAATTGGGAATTATAATACTTATACTGCCTTCCTCCTAAAGTTATTGAGAAACTTAAATGACATGAGTACAAAGCATTCTATAAAGTCAGCATTTATTATTATTATTATTTTGCAAATATGGAAACTGAATCCATGAGAAGGGAAATAATTTGTCCATTATCAACTAATTGACAGTAACACTTGGTACTAGAACTTGTCTCCTGACTCACAGTTCAGTGAACTATTTTATAGCATCTAAATATTTTTAAATGACTTGTGTGTGTGTGTGTGTGTGTGTGTGTGTGTGTGTGTGTGTGTAAGAGAGAGATTATATCTCTTTATTTGACCATACAGAAATTTATTAGTTTCAATCCATAAACTTGAGTAAATGAAGAAAAAAAAACACATTCTATTTCTTAAAATCAAGAATTTCTCTTACCTAAACTATAGTGAAATACACTCACAAGAATCTGTGATTTCATTGATGTGGGTATTCTCTTCAAAAATGTATCTCAAGGTCACCCAGCATGATTTGTTGTCTAAATATTCTGTAAAGGGAATAGGGCAATGACCAAGTTATCCTGACATACCTCATCTGTGTTCATCTACTGGAAATATTATATACTGGCCCCATGTCTTTTCTTGCTTCTAATTCTATGTAATTAGATTTTTACTGAATGGTAAATGCAGACTATTAGTTCTAGCTATGTAGGATTGAGGATCTGGTATATGTTAATATACCAGTTTTGTTGACTGAATTTTGTGTTATTTGTTTTTTGATGAACTCTTAATAATACAATGCTTGCTGTTTTAAAAAATCATTCTTTTTAAATTTGGTTTAGTTTTGCTCTGGTAAGAAGGGAATGTTAGGTGGCTCAGTTGGTAGAATTCTATGCATGGATTGAGAAAGACTTATTTTTATGAATTCAAACATGACCTCAAGCTCTTGTTAGCTTTGTGACCCTAGAAAAGTCACTTAATCCTATTTGCCTCAGTTTCCTCATCTATTAAATGAACAGTAGAAGGAAATGGTAAATCACTCCAGTATCTTTGCCAAGAAAAATCCCAAATGGACTCACAAAAAGTTAGACATGATGGAAAAATAATTGCAATAATGGAGGATATGAAGGCTAAATGATTTTTAGTGATTAGCTAAATGATAAAAACTTTCAAGGATAGGGACTGAGCCAAGAGTCTTGAAGACAAGCCATAAGCAGACGCTGAAGGAGTAACAGGAAGATAACACTAGTGAGACTGTCTTCCCACACAACACCTGTTGTCTTGTCATCACAAATTATTAGGAAGCAGCAGGTTTCCCCTAATAATGCCTATACCACAAATACTGCTAAACATGAAAAGGTAAGTAAGTTGTGAGAAGGCAAAGGAAAGACATCTAATAGTTTAAATGAATTTTTAAAATAAGCTTTTTAAAAAATTTTTAGAAGATAAAGTATAATAGGTACTGAGACTGACTTTCTTAGGAGAAAACGACCACAATAATTTGGGGATCATTTGACAGATGTGCAGCTGGCCAAGTGAGGAGATGCACAGGGGACATTTACTTATCATCAGTAGGTTTGTTAATCTCCCCTTTGAGGGTTAAAATATGAAAACTCTGGAAGCAGTGAGTTACAACACTCTCTGAGACTGCCTGCATAAAAGCTGGGAATTATATAAGTGACTTAAACCAAGCTAACATATTTTTCACACATGATCTGCTTTGAGGAATAATTAGTTTTGCATTTAAAAGATTGCCTAGAAACAGAAGAACAATCAATTTATTTCAATTTTCAAAGTATTTTTCAAGCCCCACATGTGCCAGGCCTATGTGAGACACTGGGGATAGAAGGAAAAAAATAAAAATCAGTGCCTGCAAGAGGCTTACATTCTCCTGGAAGGAAATAACAAACATACTAGAACCACAAAATTTATTCAAAGTTAATACAAAGCAATTTCAGAGAGTGTTGAAAACATTAACAAGGAATGAGGAAGAGATTAGACAATGTTTCATATATATATATCAATGTCATGGATTTCCCACCCCACCTCCCCAAATTTAGTGAATGTTTTACAGGAGTATTAGCATGAAAAAAAATCCATTCAAGAAACAGAAAAAAATTCTCATCTTTTCCCACATTCTGAGAGAGAAGTGAGACTTTTATGTTACTTTCCCCCAGTATTCTTGGAGATTAACATACAGTATCAAGTATGTGGGATAATATTCAAAACCTACTTTCAGCCACGACATTGGGAACATCCATTAAAATCAGGTTTGTTTGTTTTTTTCTCAGTAAAAACCTTTAATTCCTTTCTACATTTACACAGCAAACAGCAATGCAATCCAAGTCCATTGTCTACATTGCCATTTGTTCTTTTCCACAAACAAGTAGGCATTTTTATAGAAAGACTATTTGGAAATTTATACTGAACAGAAAGGTGACTTTACAACAGCTCACTTTATTAAAAAAGGCACCAAGGGTCTTTCTTCTCATTTTTGTCATGGGATTTTCTTGTCTTCTCCTAGGTTGCCTTCATCATTGTCTTCATTATGGGCAGAACTTCCCTGTGCAGGACTAGCTAATGACTGAGGTGGGCTTCCACAGTTTGCTGTATCATTCCTCTTGCAGACTGCATAGCTGGGCAGCACCCCCTGACCAACAGTCAACCCAGGACACTGTCTTATGGGGTATTTACTGTAGTTCCAAACTCACTGCTCCTTTGGTCCATGCCATTCAGATACACTAGTTATACATAGGTCCTGCTGTCTGGGACACTTTGTTCTTTCTGCCAATGCCCAGGGGAATGATCTTGTTGAAAGGATTAGTGGGTTCCTTTTCCCCTTTGGGCAGATTTTGGTTTGTTTATATCAATGCCAGAATCTAAACTGGTACCATTCCTCCTAACATGTTGGTGATGAAAGTATGATTGTCTAAAGTAAGCATTGGAATTTTTCTATCAAGGGGCACAAATCATGCCAAAGTTTGGGTATCCATCCCCCTAATTCCATGAGAGCCTTTGACATGGGAGCTATACCCCACTCTTGTGGGGAGCATTCTGAGGGCTCCATTCACAGGTGCCTGCATACTTCAAAAGTGTTTGTGAAGATAGTTACTGAGATTGCATCTAGACTGAAAGGTGTGAGGAGAACAGGTCATGAGGTTTGGAAAAACTCTTCCTAAAGTCTACTTCAAAAGACAATCACTTGTTGTTTCACATAGGAATAGTGCCCTGGAAATTTCATAAAATAAGCAGGGATGACCAAGGCAGGCAAGATTTTTCTGTAAACATTTTCATTGACCAGGTCAAAGGAATTGCAACAAATCATTTGACCTAACAGACCATCATGAATGCAAGGTTTAAACTACAACAATTAAACCTGAGACCAGTTAATGTTAACACAACTGACTAGAGAGGAAAAAAACATATTTTCATGATATGCTTTTAAGTTAAATATGAATTGTTAAGATTTTCTATACCATTTCCTTAAGTTTAAGCAATCAATAAAACAATAAATCAAGCCCTGATTTGTATGATTTTTTTTTTATTTCTGTGGTAAAAATTCTCGTGTAGAAAATTGAACAATTGGCTCTCAAGAGCTGGCTCTTAGCATACCTCAGCCAAAGACCCTTAACCACATTCATCCATAAATTTATCTTAGGAATCCACCTAGCATTTCTTTTTCAATTTGTCCTGACATAGAATGAAGACAAGTGGAGTATGCAGGCTGTCTACAAATTATCACTTATTCTTGCCTTAAGACTGATCTATCTTTTTCCTTTCTTTTCTTTTATTCTTTTCTGTCATGCATTTCTTTAATTATATCTTTGTTCAAAATTCCTAATTTCTAATGTGTTATATAGCCTACTAACACCTGCCATACTAACAGTCTCTTCATTGTCATATGAATGGTCATCAAATCTGATTTTTTTTTTCAAATGGCAGCACTCTATGCTATATAGTCATACAAAATGCCAAAGGAAAATTGCTTTTAAAAAGATTGGCTAAATCCCTTGTCCTAGCTTATTGTACATTTGCAATGTGATTGTCTAATGTATATATATATATATATATATATATATATATATATATATATATATATGTATATATGTAATGAAAGCTAAGTTCTACGACTTATTCAGTAGTATAGTCTAGGAAATAGACATCATTCATTTTGTTTTTTTCTGTACAGATATCATTTAGAAAACTCTATAATATCTCAAAACTGGATGCAATCATTATATTTTCTTCAAATAGAAGAATCTAAACTACCTCACTATTTATAAATAATTCCTCTTGATTTGGATTCTAAATTGAACATTCTCCCTAACATCAGTAGTCAACTTTGACAAATATATGTCTTCTTTAAAAATAAAAATAGTCTCACTTAATATTAATAATCAGAGGGGCATCAACATTATCTCTTTTGTCACCTTTCAAAGAGTCTTGTTTGGTTTTGATGTATGCATGGAAGAAATGTACTTGGAAGAGAGTCTTGAAGGTAACATTTTGCTTTACCAAAGTTAATGCCTTTTTGAGGTCAACAGATAGTAAGCAAGGTGTGATTTCTTATTCTCTGTAAAGTCTTACAAAGAAATAATTCACATTTTTACAGTGATTTAACCATTCTGATATATATATATATATATATATATATATATATATATATATATATATATGTATATGTATATATATAAACTCTGGCCCCAGGAAGGAAGGAGGCAAGATTGTAGGATTAATTCTGGAAGAAAGATGAGAGGTCATCTAATTCAATACCTTCTCTTTACAGAGGAGGAAATGGAATTCTAGAGAGGGGAAATGATCTATTCAAGGTAATAGATTGTTGGTAGAGTTCAGTCTCTGAGGAGAAATCTGGTCCTTTTTCCTAGCTGGGTCATATCTTGTGCTGCAATCCCCAGGGAGATTTCCCAAAAGCAGATTGTTTTGGGTTTGTTAAATAGAAAGTGAAAGAGATAGACAGAGGCAGAGACAGAGAAACAGAGACATAGAGACAGATAGACACACACAGAGCACATACATACAACTGTATTACTAGCTTCCTGTATATCCAGGGTTAACATACAGTACATTAAAAAAAGTACTTCTTGAATTTATTCATGAAGTCAGAGCTAAAAACCCCACACTTTGCTTTTAAATTTTTTTTGGAAAACCTAATAAATTGAGTTTTTGCAAAAGGCTTTCTATGAGGTTTGGCAAGTATGTAGATTTGTTGGAGACCGTGGATCATAAGTTTAATTTAAACCTTATTGCCATTATTTTTATGTTTCTTACTGTCAGTGTTTTTCTTGTAACCTTCAGACTTGTTTCAATTATTTTAGGAGACTAACAAATCAGACTTCTTGTGGCAGTGGCAGTACTGGGGAAACTCCCACAGAGGATAATAAGATAAAAACACCTCTTCTGTATTCCAAGAATCATCCAAATGCCTCTAAAATTGAGGCTTTATGGAAATTCCCATTCACCTTTTCCAGAAATATAATGAAAAATTAAAATAATTATTTTTCATTGACAGGTTAAGGGGAAACATTGAAAGAAATATTATAGGAGGAAATGGTTTGTGACCATCCCACACCTTCCTGTATGTAGAGCCGTCCCTGATTTCTCAAAGGATATAGCCTCCTATTGCCCTCTCAATCTAACCATCTACCTGTGGTCTGGACCTCATTCCTCCCCATCTCATGAGAGAATTTGCTCTGGCACTTAGCCCCTCTTTCTCCACTGTTTTTGGTCTCTCTATTTCCATCAAGAGCCTTTCCCTTTTTCTGAAATACTGTGAGATCTCAAGCAAATGCTACATCTGACCCTGCTATCCCTTTGAAGCAAAATTTCATATTCTACCTAATCCCTTGGATTAAACATCATTAAAAGATAGACCTTATCCTACATTCCTTCCCCATTCACTACTCCTATAATCTGGTTTCCATCTATCTTCTGTAAATACTTTATATTCACATTGAAGAATTAATCATATCATCTCTGAGTTGTAGAAACATTAGAGACCATCCAGTCCAATTTACAACTGAACCAGAATGAGACAACATGGAGTTCTAGAAAGGGTATTGAATTTCTTGTCAGAAAGACCTGGATTCGAATACTTACACAGAAACTTGCTGGTTATCTCTTAATTGTTCTGGCTTCAGTTTTTCTTCTGTAACCTTCAATAACCTTCTAGATTTAAGTCTATAATTCTATTATACTTTTACAACACATGCAACAAGTATTCAGTTAGTTTTCATTTGGTAACTTCATTGTTAAGAAACTTACTACCCCATTTTGTTTGGGGGCAGTTGTTATGGTTAGATGGTTCTTCTTTTTAATCGATCAAAATGTATCTCTATAAATTTGCCCATTTGTCTCAGGAATCCAAGAGAGCACATTTAATTCCTCTTCCTCATGTTGTCTTTTTTTTTGAAGTTGGTTATTATGTTTCCCCTGTGGTTTTTTTCCCACCTCTAGTCTAAAAATTACCAATTCCTTCAATCCCTATGTAATATTATTTCGAGTCCCTTTACCATCCTATTGAGTATTATGTTCAACAGTAATAGAGAGAGAGCATAGTAAGGGATTAGTGAGTAGGTGTTCAAATTTCAATCTAGAGTATGAGGAGAGCCAACAAACCCAGAAGAAATAAACTTGGAATAACCTGTGTACATCAGAAGCAGGGGAACCCACACAGCAATTGCTAACAAAATAAAAAGTTAAAAGTCAGGAATTTGACTCAATGAAGGAGTGGAGTAGGATATTCACATGCTCTAGGGTCAGATAAAGAACCAACTTGAATACAGAGGTGTTTTGATATTGGCCCAAAGTAGTATTAATTTATGGTACTCTGTTTGCCATACACAGTCCCACTGTCTCCCCTATACATACATTCTTTCATACATTCACACATATGTATGCATACACACACATGCACTCAGTTAAAGCCAATATAGATGTGGATTTGGAGAAATCTCCTTTGATCTTCCCCAGCTTGTCAATATTCTTTCTTAAAGCAACTATCTAGAAATCTGCAGAGTATTTTAGATGTGTTCTGATCAGAATAGATTATAACAGGAATATTGTCTCTACAATGTATTTACTCTTATTTTGTATTTGTATTTGCATACATCTGTGAATTTTACATACTCATATGGATTACAAGATTCTTGAGGGCAGGAATAAAATCTACTTTTTAAAAAAATAGATCATATCTGTTATTCTATACACAAAATACATGATTACTAAATAAGTATCTGAATAATTGAATTTTAAATAAAGGCATTATTGTTTTATTAAATATGTTGATTTCCTAGTGATTTAATACTAAAATTCTGTCTTCATAATTCAACAACAATAAAATAATTATTTATTAGTCACTTATTGTATCCTAGATTTTGTACTAAGCAATAGAGATAGAAAGAAATTTTCAGTCCTTATTCTCCAAAAGTTTAAAATATAGTAGGGACAAAAAGCATATATACAAATAAGTACAACACATGGTAGAGTATAATAAGTATAAACAAGTCCACATAAAATGTTATAAGAAATATAATAAGGATGAAGTCATTTTTAGTTGAAGGAGATCAGGAGCTTCATGGAGTGAATTATCTTTAAATTGAACCTGCAAGGAAGAAGGGCCAAGGTTATTCCCTATCTCTACCCTTAAATGTCCTTTTACCACTTCTCTATTGAAATATGTCCTTTCTTTCCTTCAAGATACAACTCAAATTGCCATAACCTTCAAGTGAAAGATAAGGGTCAACTAATGTGGACCTTCAAGTAGTAGAGTTAAGGACAGGGAGACACAGGATCATAAAATCAAGAAATCTCAGAATATGTAGGGAACTTATTTAGAGATCATTTAATATAACTCTGTACCTGAATAGAAATACATCTATATTATCTCTGGCAGATAGCCATTCATCCTCCAACTGACAGCCTTTAGTAGTGGGGAACTCATCACCTTCTGAGAAAAAAAGTCTATTCCTGCTTTGGATAGAGAAAGAAATATGCATTTATATGGAACCTACTATGCAGGACACTGTGCTAAGTACTTTACAAATATTATTTCTCTGATTGTAAGAAAAGTTTTCTTGACATTAAATCTAAATCAGCCTTTCAACATAACTTAGTTTTACACTCCAAGGTCAACCAGAACAAGCTAAAATTGTCTTCTATTTGGAATTTAAAAGTAGTTATCATGTCCTTCCTATAGATTCTGTAATAAAAACTAAAGCATCAGGTGTCTCAATAGAACCTCATATATTATGATTTCAAAATCTTTTACCTTCCTACTTACCTAATTCCAGATATATCCACTCATTAGAGTTCACCCCAAACTAGACCACTATACTTTTTATATAGCCTCATATTAGCTTTTTTTTGGTTGTTATGCTGTGTTGGCATATTGATTCATATCACTTTGTTCTTCCTTCCACCCCCATGAACTGTAGTTTCACTAGGCCAGAGATTCCACAGTCCATTCCAGTTATGTGAGACAATGTAAGAAAAGGTGTAAAGATCATAGAGAGTTATTGAGTTTGTCTGGAACATCAAGCATACAACAGGAGAAGAGTAAAAGGCAAAGCTAGATAGTTTAGATCCTTTCACACAACAATCTTATCACAAGGAAGTCAAAGATAGAGATGAAGGTCCAAAATGGGCCTAAATCCTTAGAATTGTACTTCTGTCATTGGTTGGATGGTTGGTTCTTGTCCTTCATTATCAGAGAAGATCACAATGTCTGAGACAAATTACAGTGGGTCTGACTGTAGATGATCAACACAATATGAGCTTGGAATGCTCTACCACAGGTCAGGCACAAATAGTCCATGTGAACACCTGGGATGGGTATTCTAAACTCATGTGTGTTGTGTTTCTTTTGAGCTGCTTCCATTCTGCCTTCCTTATAGAGTGCAGCCCCCTCGCTGATGAGGGCATGCCATGTTGGATGGTCCTGTGCCAGTGTCTCCCATGCTGAGTAATCAATTCCAAAATTCTTAAGACAGACCTTCAGGGTGTCCTGCTGGTATCACTTCTTCTGACCCCCTTGTAAGCACTCGCCCTGTGAAAGTTCTCCATAAAATCATTTTTTGGCAAGCCTATTTCTGGCATTCTAACATGTCCAGTCCATCATAGTTGCATTCTCTGTAGTAATATGAGAATTCTAGGCAGTTTACTAGAGAAAGGACCTCAGTGCTGGTATCTTCTCCTGCCCAGGTGATCTTCAGAATCTTCCCAAGACAATTTAAATGGAAGTGATTCAATTTCCTGGCATGGTGCTGGTAAACTGTCTAGGTTTCACAGGATATAGCAATGAGATCAGCACAACAGCTCTGTAGACCTTCAGTTTTTTGTTAGTCTAATATCTCTTTTCTCCCACACTTTTGGAGTCTCTCAAATACTGAACTAGTTCTGGCAATGCATGTGTCAACCTCATTGGAAAGGACACTGCTAAGATAAGTGAACTTATCCACAATACTTAAAACTGCTCCATTTGTTGTAATTGATGGTTCCACATATGGATGTTGTGTGCTGGCTGATGGAGCATCTGGTGTTTTCTTGGTGTTAATTGTTAGACCAAAATGAGCACAAACAGAAGAGAATCAATCCATACTTTGTTGCATCTCAGTTTCAGAGGTTGCATTAAGTGCACAGTCATTTGCAAGCGGAAGATAATACAATGCTCTCTCCACTTTGGTTTTGGCTTGTAGCCTATTCAAGTTGAAGATTTGCCATCAGTGCCATGGCCGACTTTGAGGCCATGTTCATTCTTAGTGTAGGCACTTGATAAGATGACTGAAAAACCATCTAAAAAGCATAGGAGTGGGCCAGCCGGGCATGCCAGGAGTGGAGCAGAGCAGCTGGCGGGCCCCACTGTGCCAATGCTGCTGCCGCTGGCCTGCGCTGCCTCTTCTATCCCGGTTTCTTCGGGCTCTGCACTTGGGGGCTGCACCGGGCGCTGCTCCAATGGCCCATGAACCACTGCCTGACCTTCAGCAGCAGGTAGGTGCCCCCCCCCGCCTCCTCTGGGTGGCCGCTGCGTGGGGGGCTCCGCGGGAAGCCAGGCCCACCGGCCCCTCTGGTCCTCCTAGGCTCACCTCCTCCATCCAGGCTGGCTCCGGGCTCCTCATCATCTGGACCTGCGACAGTGTCATTACCTGCAGGCACTGGCTTGCTCAAGAATATACATGGGTTTTGATTCCACATATGACCTACGACCTAGGTGCTATGCACATTTGCTACTGGTACCGAAACAGAGGCGAGGATAAGAAACACACTTTCACCATTTTAAGAACTTCCTCAAGCATGATCGCCTCATGCTCATCACCATATTTTCATTCTGACCGTTCTTGTACCCATTGCTCAGGTACTAAGGGGAGAATGTGGTGACTTCTTTGTAGGCTGTATCTTTGCGGCAGAATTCAGCACCCCATTTGTATCATTGAGCAGAATTCTGATTCTGCTGAAGAAGCAGCACATGTTTTTGTAAAAAGTGAATGGAATCCTGACCCTGGGGACCTTCTTGTTCTTCTGAAGCCTCATTTTCCCCTTCATGTACTGGTCCTATAGCCAAAAGAAGGGGCTGAGTTTACTGCAGACACCTTTCCACATATCCATCTATTGCAATGTCATCAATAGCCTCTTCATCATGCCCCAGCTCTACTGGTTTGCTATGCTCTGCAAGAAGGCAATCCAGATGTTTGATACTTCCTAGACCAAAAAGGCCAGTCAATGGAGTCTATGACCCACATCACTCAAAGTAGGTTGTATCCTCCTACACAACCTATCTCCTCTACATTCCATGGAACTATTTGGGTTCTGGATGGTCTGTTTTGTGGGAGGCAATAGGGAGGTGGATGGTTTGGGGTTTTAAAAGGAATAGACACATTTCCTTCCTACTCTGCCTTTTTATAGAAAACACATTCTCATGGGTAACAATGACAGTATGATGTGTTGTATGTGTAACTAGGCAATCTGGCATGGTGGCCACCAATCACCAGATGGTTGTTAGCACTGAGGACATTGCTGGGGTCTAATCTCAAAGAACTGTACAAGAGAAGCCACAGAAGTTCGGGGGAGAAAAGACAAGTAGGTCTGGTGATGTAATGGCCTCTGCCAGGTTATGTGCAGGCTAACTTAACAGTTTAACTTTTACATATCCTTCTGCTCACCTCCCTTGACCACGGAACAGCCTTGGGTCAACATTTTGCCAATTCTCTGTGTACATTCTGGGAATGAAGGTCCATAAGAACTGAGGCTGCAGTTTTTTCCCCCTTTCCTTGGCTGCCATTCGAAGCCTCAAATGCCCCCATTTCCCTTTACTCTTTACCCCTGATGCCAATGTTTTTACACTAATGTCCCACCATCCCCTGGGCTAGGATGAAGGACAATATGACCAAGGAGCCAGCAATTTTTACAGGACTTCCAACTTTGCGAGTTAGAGAAATCAGGATCCTTAACTGGTAAATCACTCTCTCCTCTGACTCCCCCCTTGCATCAGACTGTTCTCTGTCACTATGCAGAGAATTGTTTGAAATCTGGTAAAACATAAGGACTGTAACAGCTCCCCAGTCTATGGCTTACATTCTTCTCTAGCTGAGATTCCAGTGACCTTAGGAAAAAAATTCCCTCTCTATAAACTACTGTTTTTTTCAGTTGTCCTTACAATCAAAAACCATGGTAACTATCCTCTTAGAAAGGAGTCTAAGACAAATACCCAGGCCAAAATGATCACTGGCTCCCCTTCTCTCCATAGGGTCAACCACACCAGCCACTTTCAATAGGAAGCCTGAGTGTCAACTCTATACATTCCTCATAAAAATAGGATATTTTAGGAATTATGCTGTGGCAAAGTATTTTCTTAAGGTAGAATTTAAAAAAAAATAAGGCTATCTTTCCACCAATTGCAATTCCATTGCCTTTTAAAAATGTAGTTATTTTACAGTAATGACTTGTTTCAGACTCTTGTTGTCTGTCTCAGTCTAATGGGTACTGTATTTCTGATCCTATAAAGTGCTAAACAAATCATAGACATGCCTTGGTGTTATTTTTACTGATAATTTATCTGGAAGGAAAAAAAATCCCTTGTGGAGATTAAATTGTATTAATATTTGTTCCTACTTACTCTAATTGTGAAAGACATCAATAAAGATTTTGTTCTAAGCCCAAAAAAAAAGCATAGGAGTAAGGGCACATCCTTATTTCACTCCATTGGGAAATCTCCAGAGCATCGTCCACTATCCAGAACCTGGGCATACAGGCCATCATGGAACTGATATGCAGTACTGATGAACTTTTCTGGGCACCCAAATTTTGACATGATTTTCCATAAGCCCTCATGACTGATGGTATCAAAGGCCTTGGTCAGATCTACAAATGTTGTATCCAGACCTCTGTTTTGTTCCTGGCATTTGTCCTGGAGTTGTTGGGCAACAAATGCCATATCGATTGTTTCTTTTCCCTTTCTGAAGCCACACTGGTTCTCAGGAAGGTGACCAGGAAGTGACCATCTTGCAGGTAAAGGATCAGCCTATTGAGAAGGACTCTGGTAAGAATTTTACCAGCAATGACTAAAAGTAATGAATTGAAAACAAAGTGGGTGCCCATCAATTGGTGGAATAGCTGATAAAACTATGTTAATATATTTATATGATGAGAAATGTCAAATATGAGGAATTTAGAGAAAAACCTAAGAACAGTGTGGAAAAAACTCTTACCCTGGAATCAGAAGACCTAGACTAGATTTCTACCTCAGATACTTGCAACCTGTATGACACTGGTAAATCACTTCTCTGGGTCTCAGTTACTTCATCTGTAGAGGAAGGATTTGGTTTGAAATGATCTCTGAGTTCCTTCTAGCTCTCAGTCTAGGATCTTATTTGTATGCATGAATATTAAATGGAAAAAGAAAGGGGGGGGAGGGAGAGAGAGCGAGAGAGAGCGAGAGAGAGAGCGAGAGAGAGAGAGAGAGAGAGAGAGAGAGAAACAGATGGAGAGGAGAAGGAAGGAAGGATAGAGGGAGGAAAAGAGGAGAATTAAGAGAAAAATCTACAGAATGACTTCAATATTGAAAGCCAAAAGTTCACTCAAAGAAATTGAACTCAGAATAATTAAAGAACTAGAGAAGAGATAATGAAATAAATATATTTCATCTTCATGACATGGAGCAAGGAACTATTTTTTTAATAGAATATTGTATATGTTGCCAGATATGGTCACTAGAGTGGTATTTTTGCTTAATTTTCCTTTTCAAAAGGGAGGATTGAATCTGAAGGGAGAGTTTGAAGCAATTGTGATATAAAACAAAAGCTATCAGTAACACATTTTACCCCCCAAAATGTATAGTTTAGATAGAGAATGTGAAAGGCCTTGAATGCCAGGTAAGGGAATATATTTTATTCAGGAGCTCACTGACAATGTTGAGTAAAAGAATGACAGTCAGAGCAAGGTCAAACTAATATGTTAATTCAATCAGAATTCAGCTAAGCATCTGACAGTTTGATCTACAACAGACTTTTTTTTCTACTGAATTTACTATTGAATTAATCAAATATTTTCATAGTCTGTAGAAATAATCATAACATTACTGCTGTGATGAGATAGGCACCTTCACTGTTCTAAGATTGTATGTAGACACTATCTGACCATAGTCCACATGAAATCAAAATTGCTGTATAAGCAGAGAAGGAAACATATGAGTTTAAATTATGTGAAACACAGGGGTAGCTTTAAAAGGGCTAAGTCATTTTTTACATGTTTTCCCCTTATTGATTCTGGATAGAGACACTGGCAAAAAGCCCTTGCCACAGCAGGCTCTGACTAATGCCCCTTGCTGTTCTAATCGGCTCATGGAGACTTGCTTCTTTGGAAGATGCTGATTAATAACAATTCTTCACTCCTTGGTGAGGAGGTTGGACAAGTTTTGTTTTTTTTTAAAGTCATGTCTTCTAAAGTTGAGCATGCCCACAGAAAACCTCTTCCTGACCAGTAAATTTGCATGCTAATATCAGGGTTAGATTTTGCAGTTTGCATTCAGCATCCTTTGTTATCCTTGTTACATTTCCAGTTTCTCAGGTCAGGGTCTATGTGACTGATTAAAATAAAGAGTTCCTTGTCTTGAAAACTGAGGGGTTTTACAAAGTACATGAAAGCTTTGGTATAAGAACTGCTCTAAAGTGAAAAACTGTAAGCTGGACCTGTCCTGGACCCAATGAAAGGGCTTTTAAAAATGTATTTTGCAACAACTTTGTTTTTCTTGAAGGGTTGAACTCTAAGAACAGAAGTGTGTACCAGTCCTTTATGTGACAAAAAAGGACCTTTGGACGTGTTATTAGTTTGTGAAAGTCTTAAAGCTCCAATTATCTGCCATACTATATGCAACATATATTTTTGTGCTTGTCTTGTTGTCTCAGTAGAATGTAAGTTCCTTGTAAAGCACTGTTTCATTGTTGTCTATATACACTCAAGTTTTAGCTCATAACAGATCTCGCTTAATAAAAGTTGGTTGAATGGAACTGCCCTAATGACGTCAACAAAACAAATACTTTTTAACCGATATCTTTTGTTGTGAGTTCAAGTTTCTAGTCACATAGTTAATTAGAGAGTAATTAATAAAGCTCAAAATATTTGAGTGTTAGCTCCACAAATATTGAGCAGATTCCCAAAATAATAAATGAGAGGCAACTTGGTGGAGTGGCCTTAGAATCTTAACTCAGACCTTTTTATAGCTTAATTTCGATGGATCTCCATTTCCTCATCTGTAAAATGAGGGGTTGAACTTGAGTAGCTCTAAGATCCCTTCTCCCTCTAAATCTATGATTCCATGAACTCACTAAACTATGACTAATCTTTCTTTTTTCTCAGCCAATCCTTTGAGAAGAGTAAAGATGGCCCTATTGTACAACATGATAAAAGTGCACTTTACTTTGGGATAGTCTAAGCTTCAAACCTTCTGACACTGTTAAAGACTTTTTAACCTGAAAAGTAGAGCCTTTAGTAGTATCAGTCTCACTCTTGTCCCTCCAATCACAATTTAAACTGTATAAGTGCAATGATTATCATTTCTGTTCTGAGCAGCTCATAGCATGATGAAAAGCCCAATAGCAGGTATGCACAAAATAACTTCCAATTAATCACATAATTGTCAACTTTGGATTTTTACTTGGGTCAAATGTACTGCTTATAATTTTTATATTCATATTCCTGCATGTGGTAGGTATTTAATAAAAAAATCATAAAAATGCAATTATAGAAATAATTCTAAGTATGATAGCAAAGCTTTCTGTTTCAAGTTTCTCTCCACTCCAATCTATCAGCTCCAAAGTGATTTTCCTAAAGCAAAAATGTCTGACCATGTTATTTCTTCCCTCCCCATACTACTCAACAAACTCCAGTGGCTTCCTATTGACTCTAGGATCAAATACAAAGTCCTCAGTTCTTAATCAAGGCAATTCATAACCTAGCCCTTTACTATCTTTCCAATATTCTCATACCTTATTCTCCATCATATATTCTTCAAACCAGCATAGATCTTGCTTTTTTCCATGAACAAAACACTCCATCTCTTGGTTCTGAGCATTTTCTCCAGCTATCCCTCATGTATATCTCTCATCTTCACTTCTTGATTTCCTTGATTTTCTTCAAGTCCCCTCCCTGCCCCCAAATCTGAAAATCCAGGTCAGCCTTCCTTCTTTTAATTATCACCCATTTATCCTGTATATACCTTGTTTATACATTATTTTTTTTCTTATCTCCCTTCATTATATCTTCCTTAAAGGATGGAACTATCCTCCCTCTCCTCCTTCTTCTCCTTCTCCTTCCTCCTTCCTTCCTTCCTTCCTTCCTCCCTCCCTCCCTCCCTCCCTTCTTTCCTTCCTTCCTTCCTTCCTTCCTTCCTTCCTTCCTTCCTTCCTTCCCTTCCTTCCTTTTGTTCTTTTTCTAGTTCGTGTTCTTTCTTCCTTCATTCTGCTAAATATAAAAGACCCAAGATGAACATGAAATTGGTATTTTCACAAAATCTTTTGATGTAAATAGGAGTAAAACACCTTGTTTTATAAAATGCTATTGCAAAGGGGCAGCTAGGTGGCACAGTGGGTAAAGCACCGGCCCTGAAGTCAGGAGTACCTGGGTTCAAATCCGACGCTCAGACACTTAATAATTACCTAGCTGTGTGGCCTTGGACAAGGCCACTTAACCCCCCATTTGCCTTGCAAAAACCTAAAAAAAATGTTATTGCAAGAGTTTATGGATTATTTAGTCCGACCTTCTTCTTAAATCTGACAAAACTTAGGCATTATGTTTTAGGATGCTGGAGAATGTCCAGGAGGGAAAAAAACACAAGTTGGCAGAGGTACTAGAGATCATGCCATATGGACTTGTTAAATGAACTTTTTTTTTTTTTTTGGTTTTTGCAAGTCAGTGGGGTTAAGTGACAAGGTTGCACGGCTAGGTAATTATTAAGTGTCTGAGGTTGGATTTGAACTCAGGTCCTCCCGACTCCAGGGCCAGAGCTCTATCCACTGTGCCACCTAGCCACCCTAAATGAATTTTTGATGCATTAGCCTGGAGAAGAGGAGATATGGGTGAGAGTGATAATTATCTTTTTTCTGAGTGGGCCCATAGAGCAGAACTAGAAGTAATGAGTAGAAATTTATAGAAAGATGGATGCTATTTGTCAGTTGTTTTGTAGAGAGGATCTTTTTTTCCTTTATCGATTGAATAAGACAGATTGCTGAGTTCCTTTGAGTTCTGCCACTCTAGATTCTATGAAGTGAAATGACTTGAACTAGAGCCATTATTTCTTATCTTTGTCCATTTTATTACATTGTATTACTTTGTACATTCTTATCCATTAAAAATTTTAATATAAAAAAATAGCCTATCCTTTGTGAAACCAATGATGGTACTTATTCCATAGATCCTAGAAACAAAGCTCAAAAGATTTTAAGATCTCATCACTTCTACCATGTGACATGGACTTTATGAAATCTGAACCAGGAAGGATAACTTGACAGTACTGCCTACTCAAATAAATAAATGGTCATGATTTGCTGCTATATTTTCCAAACAGGCACAAAATATTACCCTCAAGTCCCAATCAGTGATATATAAGAGAGGCTCATAGTTGACCTTTCATCTTCTGACCCATCCATTCATTGCCAAGGCATGGATCAGTCCTGAAGGTGGGAATTCCTTACTTGAATTAATGGAGAAAGGATCGAACCAAAGAGAAAAGTTATAGCGAACAGAGGAATCCACTGTGCCCCCTTTGTGCTGGCTTGTCTGCTTTCTAGTCTCCCGCACAAAGTCATTAGGACACTGAGAAGTTCTGCTTGCGTGCCCTTACATTTTGAGCCCTCTTGTCCATATTCCCTTTATGCCCTCAGGAAAGTTGTTGAGTTAAATTTCATAAAGCTGTTTTATGCTGCAAAAAAAGTGTGGTTTATCATAACCATAAAAAATTTCAAGTCATTGGGATTAGCCCCTTTCTCCTTTCCTGTGTGCCTTCAATTAGCTGCTTAAAAGCAAACCCATGGCTTTAGAACTGAAAATAGCTAGAGAAAAGTGACGCAGATTTCACCCGAGATGAAAGAATGGATTCCAGAAGCCTAATTAAAAGCAACTGAGAAACCAGTATTTGATACAGAGTTTACTCACCTGAAAAAATAAACCAAGAACTATAGCTAGGCTTTACTGGAGAGTTGTGGGAAAGGGGTGCAGGGGTTTCGCTCAGGTCATAGGAAGGCCCAGCTCTGCGAGAACACAGAATCTTACTGTTTCTTCATGCTTGGAAGTCAGGGGGAGGTCAGCCAGGGAATGGAGGCCACCACCACATTGCACTATTTAACACTGTGTGCAGTTTTAAGAGAAGAATGATCTCCCATCAAGACCAGGGTGACACTGTCATCCCCAACCCTTTTGCATTTTTGTCTTTTGCTACCTGATAGGTCACCACTCAATTAGCTCTGCTGAATCACAATATTATTTTTGCAGTGCAACTGGGCTGTCTGAATTTCCAGACTTCCTCCCACTACCAATACCCTTTTTGCCATCTTCCCTTAACTCAGGCTCTATTCTGTGCATTTAGAAGATCTGTAGGTTGTTTTTAATGGCAGGAACTACCAAAATTGTCTCTGAAAAATGCAAACCCTCCCCTACAAAGAGGAAAGCTCTCTGAGTTCTAAGATAAATCAAGGTCACAAGTTACTCAGGAAGAGGAAAGAATTAAAAGCCCCTCTTGCAGTCACCAAGTTTCTCTTTCCCTGGAAATCAGCACCTCAGATGGAAGACTGGCAAATAAAAAATAACCCTAGTGATACCTCCAAATGGAATTTCCATCTTGTCCAAGATTTTACTTGGAGGCAAGGGAAAGGATTGATCTAATTTTCTTGGACCTCAACTAATGGGGGGAGATCAGTATTTTCTTTTCCAAGTTTGATATTCATTACTTCAGGGGGGGAAAATGTTCCCTAATGTGGGAGGATATACAGGATGTCCCAAAAACAAGTGTGGTGATTTTGATGTTGGAAATAAATAAAATTGCTTGCACTTATTTTGGGACACCCTGTTCAAGTGCCGGAGGCCTGATGCGCTCACCTCACTGAACACTAAGGAAGGGTCAAATTTTTATTAGTGTCCTTTGTCTTTTGAAAATGATCCATAGCTTAATAACCCTGCTAATATTTAATGTAAGCAATAATTTTCAAAAAGTAGAAAGACATTCATAGTGATACAAAGCAAGCCAAAAGGTTGACTATAACAATATTTAACTTAGAACAATAGCACCAAAACTTTTACAAGTGTACAGAAGGATTTAATTCAACAACCATTTATTAAATGTCTAGTATCTGTAAAGTCCTCAGCTAAGCAGAGACAAAGACAAAGACAAACAGTGCCTGCCCTGAAGAAGTTTACTTCTACTGAAGGTTACAGCATGTACATAGACAAGTAAATAGAAAATATAGGCAAGATAACACAAAGCAATTTCAATGAGGGAAGAACACTAGAAAGAGGACAAGGGTCAGGAAAGAGATCTTTTAAAATGGAGGATCTGAGATGAACCTACAAGGGAACAAGCAGAGGAGGACACAGAAAAATCAGTTTTTGTTTTATTCCATCAACCAATTAGCATTTATTGAACATTTATTCTCTACTAAACCAATTATAAACAAAAAGAATTCTAGTGGGGAAGACAACACATAACTGAAAGGGGGAGGGAAAGATCTGTTCTGGAGTGCACCTTGGTGAGAAATGAAGTAATGGCCAACCCAGGTGTCTTCTTTAGATGGAGATTCTGAAAAGAGTCCTCCAATCAGAGGGAAGGGATGCAGGGATGGAAGGTGCTTCTAAGATATGAATTCCAGGGCTATATATCGTCTTTTAGGATGAAGGCTATGATTGAGAAGTTTAGAGGAGTGTAACCTACTATATTTCTTTTTTTTTTTTTAGGTTTTTTTTTTGCAAGGCAAACGGAGTTAAGTGGCTTGCCCAAGGCCACACAGCTAGGTATTATTAAGTGTCTGAGATCGGATTTGAACCCAGGTACTCCTGACTCCAGGGCTGGTGCTTTATCCACTATACCACCTAGCTGTGCCCTACTATATTTCTAACAAAAATAAAAATAGTTTGAATTTTTAGGTTTTATTTTGAAATTTAATACACTTTCTATTTGAATTTTTGAGATTAAATAATAGTAATATGTTTTAATCGAGCATAGTTTTATCAGTGAATCATTAGTGATCTTTGATTTTTTTTTCAATACTCACTATTTAGAAAGTCCTTCTACCAATGCACATTTGCATCTTCAGTAACTGATAGTCTTAAAACATCCCCTGAAGCACTAAGAAATTAAGACTCTAGCTAGGTGGTGCAGTGGATACAGACTGGTCCTGGAGTCAGAAGGACTTGAGTTCAAATCCAACCTCAGATACATAATAGGTACTTAGCTGTGTGACCTTAGGCAAGTCATTTAACCCCACTGCCTTGCAAAAAAAAATTAATGACTCGAGCCCAGGTCTTCTTATGCTAGTCTAATAGAAACTTTCTAATTATCATAATCATCATATAAATAGTTGAGTGTCTACTATATTTATAATATGACTCTGCTGGTTACTATGGGGTATTTACAACAATTTCTGAACACATGATCTCATTATTCTCAGACAACTAAAGTTCCAATTCTTTTGACTGGAACAAAGTCATCCCTATATGCCTTTCCTTGGACTTTCCTTTAGGATTTGCTCCTTCTCTCTCTTTTCCTACTGAATTCTTACTTATACTTTAAATCCTGGCTCATATTATTTCCTCTGGGAAGTCTTCCTTTCTCCACTCATCCTCCTTCTTCTTGCCCTTGTAAAGGACTTTGTCCCTGAAACTCTCATAGTATGTTGTTTTCTACAGCTCTAATATACTTCATAGAATGACAGAAGTTGAGTTGGAAGGAAGCTCCAAAAGTTATCTAATCCAATTCCAACTTGAATATCAATTCTGCAAAAGCATTAAGAGAGCATTCAACTTTTGCCTGAAAAGAGGTGGCATCTGTTACCTCCAGAGACAGTCTATTTGAACAGGTTTAATTGTTAAGAAGTTTTTTCTCATTTATAGCCAACATTTTCTCTTTTAAACTTTCTACTCAATGCTTCAAGTTCTGCCCTTTGGGAATAATCTTGTTACCCTTTTCTATGAGCAGCTTTTTTAATACTTGTAGATGGCTCTTGTGTCAATGCTTACCCCATCCCATATTTTCTTCTCATTTGTGTGTAGCATGATATCCATTATCTTGCTTATCCTTCTCTGAAGTCCTTCAACTTATTGCAGGTCTTTCCTAATATGTAACATCTAGAATTTAATACAGTATTCCCAATGCTCTCTGATCAGGGCAAAAGTCATATTGGGATATTATCTTGTTAGATTTTGACAGTATGCCCCTCTAAATGCAGATTGGATATGTTAAATTTTCTTGGTTTCCATATCATCATATTGCCTTACATTGAACTTGTAGACTAAAAAATATACACATCTTTTTTTTTTTTTAAAGAATCTAATGTTTTAAGGGGTGGCTAGGTGGTGTACTGGATAAAGCACAGGCCCTGGAGTCAGGAATACCTGGGTTCAAATCTGGTCTCAGACACTTAATAATTACCTAGCTGTGTGGCCTTGGGCAAGCCACTTAACCCCATTGCCTTGCAAAAACCTAAAAAAATATTTAAAAAATAATCTACTGTTTTGCTATCGTTCTATGATGCTAAACTTTTGAAGTAGATTTTTTTTTAATCCAAGAATAAGACTTTACATTTATTCCTATTACATCTTATTAAATCTGGTCTATGTTTTTGCTTCTTTTCAATCTTAATTATCATTTACTATATTAGGTAGGATATTAATATATCAGTAAATCAGAATGTCAATAAATCAGTATGTCAGCTATGACTCATCAGGAAATCTGACAAAGTATGCTGTCTATTCCTTTATTTAGATAAGTGACAAAAAATGTCTGAGGGCAAATTTGTGTCCACTTGGCCCCTGTGGACAACATATGCAATGGTGGGAGAATATTTTCATTTCACAGCTATTTTTTTGTTACTTTTGCTTTTCTTTCTCTTGAATAGAATTTAATAACTTTAATTAATGAAAGTTAATGGAATTTAGCTGGTTGATTTGTTAACACATTAGCGTATGCAGAAA
Source organism: Macrotis lagotis (assembly GCF_037893015.1). Taxonomy (NCBI): domain Eukaryota; kingdom Metazoa; phylum Chordata; class Mammalia; order Peramelemorphia; family Peramelidae; genus Macrotis; species Macrotis lagotis. The sequence continues at coordinate 536,465,245 of NC_133666.1, read as the reverse complement.
TATATTATCTTTAGCTCTCCCCCATTAGAATTACTCCTATATCCCTTAATTAGTTGTAAAAATAGACACTCCTTTTAAGATTCTACTCCTCACCTGCCACTGTGAGTACAGGATGAGTGAATGAGTCAAACAAAGTAGTGGAAAGCCTTGGGATGGGAGATAGGGGTTCATAACACCCAGACTAAATTTGTATAGCATGATCTCTAAGATTTAATACTTTTGGGAGAAATACTCTATACCGATAGATACGAACACAAACACAAGGTATATTTGCCATCATTCAGATCATGTTTATTCTTTAAAATATAAGTCCAGTTCTTAGGACAACCCAGTTCCTCTCCTTCTTTCCACTGAAGACTGAGTTTTATATCCCAAGCTCTCTGTCAGTCCTGTATTAATTGGTAGCTTATTTGGGATCTATGATTAAAGATGTCAATAGCTACCACAGATGTCTTTTATTAGGGAAAAAATAAATTCTGAATCTACATTTCCCTTTAAACACAGATGAATGCAAAGATTAAAGGTGCCAAACATATGGTCTACATAACTTCCCCAGGAACCAAATTAAAATATAAATGATAAATGCTAAATTAAAAAAACAAAACAAATAAGAAAATAAAAATAAAATACAAATACAAATGAACATATGTTAATTTGTGGTTTTCTAAGTCATTGTAGGAATTCATTTTCTTCAATTTGACACCATAACTGTAGATGATGATAATAGGTAATGTTTGTATTATACAGCATGATGAAAAAAGACAGATGGTTTTGGAGTTCAATTCTCTAGGTTCAGTCCTAGTTTAGTATTCGAAACCTGGGTGATCTTGAGTAAATTTCTCAATTTCATTAAACTGCAATATTCTCCTGTGTAGAATAAAGAAGCTGGATGAGATGACTTACAAGGGCCCTTCCAGGCTAGATCTGTGATCTGTGATCACCCTGAGAGATAGTGTATTAGCCCTCTCTTTCAGGTAATAAAACTGAAGCTCAGACAAGTTGTCTCTTTTCATGGGAAAGAATCGCGTAAGTTTCAGAAGCAGGATTCAAACCCACATCTACACTAACTTCTGCTTCTTTAGACTTTGTGGAAAGAGAAATTACATCTTGGATAGGTTGAAGACATGGTAGAGAAAAGTGTTGAGGTCCCCTAGGGGACTATAGAGTTGTTGCAAAAGGGTTTCATCAATTATCACTCATAACTTTTGTACATCAAATAAATGTCTAATGTATATTATATATAGATATTTATATCTATATATATTGCTATTTAAACATTTCACTCTCTACACATGAGTCAATGAACCAATCATAAATGATTTTGATTAATAAAATATAAATCCATTTAAAAGCATTGCTGAATTTATAGTAATCTTTTGTCACTGGGCATTTTCTCAATTAAAGGATATTAATAGAATCAAAACAATCCACAACCATATTTTAAGTTTCTAATTTATGCCAGATACTGCAGATACAAAGACAAAAAGAAACACTCCTGTACCTGAGGAGTTTCTTTTTTTTGGGGGGGGAGAGGTAGGGGAAGGGGATAGAAAATAATACATGTGTACCCAAAATACAGTCTATGTGCATATACATACATATATTCATATGTAATAACATACACATACAAGATAAAGTAAAAGCAATTTGCCAAGGCATTAGTAGATGTAGGTTGGATCAGGAAAGGCATCAGGTAGGGGCTGACCCATGACCTGAGCTTTGAAAGGCATTAGGGAATTCGAGAACTAATAGTGAAAAGAAAATATGTTTTAGTTAAGGAGGTTTGGAAATAGGAAGTAAGTAGGTATGGAAAAAGGACAACTGTCAACTTTTGAATGAATGAAGAGGAACAATATGTAATGTTTCTGGAACGGTAGAGTGAATTTTGTAGTGCTTTAAATGCCAAAGAGAGGAGACCTCATCCTTTGAAAATCCAACAACCCATAGTACTAGAGAATATACCTGTACATTGAATATAAGATTGCCTAGAGATGGAGAACAGAACTGACCCACATACCTGTGAAAGTCATCTCTATAAAACCCAACTAAATTCCATATTCCTCTCAGAGTGACATGAAAGTTCTTGAGTCACTAGACTCTGGAGTTATGCCAGATTCTCCCATTTCTATACTTTCTGGTATATTATGACTGCTTTTTAAAAAAAAAATTAAGGCAATGGGGTTAAGTGACTTGCCCAAGGTCACATAGCTAAGGCAATTATGAAGCATCTGAGGTAGCATTTGAACTCAGGTCCTCTTGACTCTAGGGTTGGTGCTCTATCCACTGTGCAACCTAACTACCCCTATGTCTGTTTTTGTAAGTGAAATTTTAGTGTTACACATGAGATCCAATTCTATTTGGAAAAGGGCATTACTATATAAGATAATTTCACAGTAAATAAAATCCATAACCAATAGACATTCAAATTCTATAGGCTCAGAATCAGTTAAAAAATATAGATTAAGCTGCTACTCAAATCTCGTATGACAGATGAAGAAACTGAGACCTAGAGAGATTAAGTGACTAGTCAAGGTCACATAAGTGACTGGCGGGGAGAACTTGATCCACTGTTCTTTCCATTGTATTTAGCTATTTGCTAAAGGACATTCAAAGATATGCAAGACATGATTCTTACTCTCAAGAAGTTTATAGTTTAGTGTTGGGGATGGAGAGAAAATAGATGAACTATGCATATCAGAATGGATTAAAAAACTATAACTGACAAAATGTGATAAATTTCAAATGAATGGCCCAGATAAATCATTATAAGAGCAGTTCAGGAAACTGTGAAACTGAGATCTGCTTATTTCTTGATCCAAGTATGTACTTGATGCAAGTGCAGAATCTGAAAGCAGGACATTCAAATGCTGTCAACAACAAAGATCATGAGAAAAGCCCCATTCAGGATGCTTTGTGGCTTACAAAATAAGTTATGATGGGTTTCTGGACCCAGGTCTGAGGTTTACCAATAATTTCATACCAGAATGAAAAACAGAAAATTGTCATAGTGCGAAAGGTCATAACTTAAGTAGACACCACAGGAATGAGGCCCAAGAGAAATATAGTACTTTAAAATTCACTAGCAGTCAAGTGGTCCAAGTCCGACTTTTTCATTCTTTGGTTGTGATGCATTTGTCCATATACTGATCATCTTGCTGGCAAACTGCGTGAGAAGCAGGAAGCATGGCAGGGAATGAAGGTCAGTGGGGTGGGAGAGGAGGGAGAAGAAAGAAAGAAAAGGAAATGAGGTAGTGGGCCTCTAACAAGACCAGGAGTAAAAAAAACCCCAAATCTTCTTGGTTATAGTGATTTAAAAAGTAGTCTGTGACCTGAATAGACAGGGCACAGACATGGAAAGCATCCAGGAAGGAGCCAAAGGGCTAGGTAGGTGAAGATTAACACAAAAATCTGTGGTATTTACCAGTTCATGCAAAGAAAGTTTTTTGGAGACAGTAGACAACCCTATTGCATTGGCTAAGGTTAGCTGAAGTCAGTAACTTAATCCTGAAAAATGTTTGCTCACAAAGTCTTTGCAGGGGCACACTGAGTTCTTAAGAACCAGCTTCCCGCTTTCTGGCAAAAAAAAAATAGCTTTAAAAGAATTTGGGAGGTTTTCCTTCCCCTCAAAATACCCTATCCTCATCACTTAGTTAAGTGAGACTGTTATTTATTTGAAAGAAACACACCTTGAAATGAAGCATACAACTGTAACCTGAAATCAGAACTCCAACTGACAGAGAAAGACCCTTTTAAAGGTCCAAGGACCCCTTAGGAATTGATTTTTGTGGTAGCAGCACCCAGTTTGGAATTGCTAAGGGAAGTAGGAAGGTTCAGGTGCTATAAACCTTTGTTCTTAAGAAAATAACTTGGTGGTGGGGCATCCATCAGATAGACAATGCAGAAGCATTGACTGAATTACCTTCCATTCAATAGTTCCTGGTAATGACATTCTTTAAAGGACTGAAGAATCTGTTAAATGTAAGAATTATCTAGAAAGCATATATCACAGCCCACATATCATAGAATTTAGAACTGGACACACCATCTGGTTGAATCTCTTCACCTGTAAGATGAGCAAGCTATGACTCAGAAAGTCATGCAAGATCATACTGATAGTAAGTAGCATAATGCAAAATTCTAACCTCTTTTTTGAGTGATGATTATTAGGCCTCTGAAACTTCTATAAGACTGCATGAGGAAGCAGAAAGAATTTTGGATTTAGATACAAAAGAACTAGGTTCAAATTCCCATTCTTTTCTTATTACCTGTGTGACCTTTGGCAAGTTACTTCTCTGTGAAAAATGCTTCTGTCTATAAAATATGAAATCAATTAAGTTGAAAAAACAAAACCTGTTTCATCCAAACATTTAAAGCCCAGAATAGTTTAATAGCTACGATCCTATGACCTCAATTTGAGATAACTAATCAGAATTTCTGGTCAGTCACAGACTGACACAGACATGGAAAAAAATGATTTAGAATCAGACCAGGAATAGAGAATAGAGTATAGGACATTACTCTGGAGGAGGTGGGACATAGCAATAACAGATCTGAGAAATCAAGGACTGGCATGAGGTCACATAGTGAGTATCTGGCTGGCAGCAGGATAGTAGTCTGTTGGGAAGGAAGAAGATAAAAGACTTAATTTTTTCTATTTCAAAATATTGTCTAAAGCAAAAGCCTAGGACCACTGAAAATGTGTGATTCAGTCAACCAATCATTAAACATTTATGAAGTGTCTACTGTTGCTGAGCACCAGGAATACAAATACAATAAATGAGACAAATGTCTCCTCACAAGGAACTTGCTTTCAGTCTAAAGTAAAGAAGTAACTAATATTGGAAAGAAGACACCATGACAAGTCCATATGATAAGTTTTTAGGGATTGTGAATTTTTGGTGCCCTTCAAAACAAGCTGCATTACCTTAGTGTAAGGTCATATGGTCAAAATGAAGTAACTGCACAATGTTGCTTCCACAGTAAGATTTTATAACTCTTTTATATTATGAGGCCATAAAGGAATTATTTATATCTCCAGATTGGTACCTGCTTTGGTGTGATGAAAGGCTATATAGTATAGTAGAAACTAGAAGTTAAAATAGTAATAATAGTTAATACATGGATATAATTTATTATATACCAGAGAGTAACTGCCAAGCATTTGACAAATATTATCTCATTTGATCTTCATAATAATCCTGGGATGTAGAAGCTATTATTATCTTATTTTAAAGGCAAGGAAACTGAAGTGAACAGAGGATTAGTGACTTATCCAAGGTCACACAACTTAGAAATATCTGAGGTCAGATTTGAATTCTGGTTTCCTGACTTCAGAACTGGAGCCTTATCCATTTCACCACCTAGCTGTCCAAGTTTGAATTCCAGTTCCGTCACTAGCTAACTCTGTGACCCTGGGTGATCATTTATTTTCTTTGAGTCTCAGTTTTCCTATCTGTAAAAACAGGAGTTTCAGTTAGATGACCTTATGTAATGAAAGAACCCTAGACCTAGGATTTCATGGGTATAGAGAACTCTCAGGTAAAGAAACTCCTGTCCGGTGTAAGTCAGATGTTTTTCTACAACTTATAATCTTAGTGAATTGCCTAGAACTATGAGGCTAAGTGATTTGCCCAGGATCATACAGCTATATCAGTGACAAGACTTGAGTCTAGGTTTCCCTGGCTTTAAGGAAAGCTATCTACTACATTTTGCACCCAAAAAAGTCAACTATTCCAGAATTTCTCTCCTAAGGTTTACAAGAAGGAATTCATAAATGTGAAGCAATCTTGCCAGTAATACATATTGAATTTTTGCTATACTGCTTTTTATATATGATTCAAATAAAAATAAGCCTGTGATCAAATAGAAATTCAGTTAAAAGAAGGAAGAAAACAGGCTTGTATCAAGTCCCTAAATTAGACTTAACCATCATGGATGTGATGAAGGTCACAATAGATGAAGGACAACCCAAGAAGCTGCTTGTGCATGTGCCAGATAATGTATTAAGTGATTTACAAATATTATTTCATTTGATCCTCCTGACAGCTCTGGAAGGCAGGTCTATTTCCATTTTACAGTTGAGGAATCTGAGAAAGACAGAGGTTAAGTGACTTGTTCAAGGTCCCTCAGTCAGATTTAAATTCAAATCTTCCTGTCTCCAGTCTCAGAACTTTAGTCCTTATGCCATCTACCTGCCTCTGAAAGAATTTGAGAGAATAAAAAAACTGGAAGAAAAAAAATTAAGTTCTTAATTCACAACAAGTAGTCCATACCACTGTGAATTGTGCCAACCATTCTAGAAAGCTAATTGGAATTATACTTTAAAAATGACATTAAAAAAGTCATATCCTTTGACAAAGATCCTGTTGCAAGTTATGTATGCCAAGGATATTGAAACCAGAAAGAAAGGTTCCTTATTCACCAAAATATTCATTCAGTTATGATGACTAATAAAAATATTCATTTTTTTAGGTTTTTGCAAGGCAAATGGGGTTAAGTGGCTTGCCCAAGGCCACACAGCTAGGCGATTATTAAGTGTCTGAGACCGGATTTGAACCCAGGTACTCCTGACTCCAAGGCCGGTGCTTTATCCACTACGCCACCTAGCGGCCCCAAAATATTCGTTTTTTATGGTGGCTAATACCTAAAAACAAATAGGTGCCCATCAGATGGAAAGTGGTTAAATAGTTGGTATGCATGACTATGGTAGAAGATATTTTCATTCAAAAAAAGTTAAAAAAACAACCTCAAGCACATTTTTGTACAAAGATGAAGCTTACATTGTATGATTGCAAATGTACTCATGGGTGGAGTTTACATATTATGGCCTGGAGAGCACAAAAAAGTCTTAGATGAAATCCTATCTCCCTCACTAGTGTTGGCAGAACTCTCCAGCTCTTTCTAGTTGTTAAAGTTTCTTCTTTTCATGTAGTAGAGACCCAGGGTCCATCACATTGTCCAGCATAATTGGCATGGTCACCCATTTCTTCCAGTGCATTATATTTCCCTTATTTTTGGCCCAGATGCTTTTGTTTTATTGAATCAGACCCTTTTGGGGGAATTTTTAAAATTTATTTTTAAACTTGATAGAAAATGAGAAAAGAAAAAACGTTGCTAGTGCACAGCAGAACAAAAGAGGATTTAATATATAAAACAATAAATTCCCATTTCAAGAAAGCCTAAACAATAAATATTCCATATTATTTTCAAAACTGCCCAGATTTTCTTTACTTAATTGTAGGCTTTTTTTAATCTTTCCTGTGCACTTTTCATTTTAATTTTCCCCCTCCCTCTATCTCCAACCCCCCCTTTCCTAAAGAAAGTTACAATTAAGCATAGATATAAACATATGCATAGATCTCTATAAACACACACATTTACACTCATACACACCACACACACACACACACACATAAGAGTACTATACTTATTTCTACTTGTCATCTGTTTTTCTGAAGGTGGATAGCATCTTCCTTCTTAAGTCCAGGTCTTTCCATGTTTTTCTAATTCGGCATTTCCTATATCACAGAAATAATTCAATCCAATCACATTCTATCTTAGAGATTATCAATGAAAGTTTTCCTCAATTTCTTCTTTTCTTGGTGGCATAGACTTTATTTATACAGAAAAATTTTAACATAATCAAAATCATCCACTTTAAACTTTAATAATGTTCTCACTTTTTAACATGGTTTAAAGTCTGATTTTATTGAATCTGCTTCCTTTACACCTTTTTTCCCTCTGGTTTCTTTGAAATTTCTGACTTTTTGTTCTTCCAAATGAAATTTGTTATTATTTTTTTCCTAACTCAGCAAGATAAAATTTTAATAATTGGGATGTAATTAAATAAATAGATTTGTTAGGTAAAAATTGTCATTTTTAAAATGCTGTGAAAGACTTTATCCATGAACAATAAATATATTACTTCAGTTATTTAGATGTGACTTTTTTTTGTATAAAAAGTTATCTTATGTTTATGTTCATATAGTTACTGTGTCATTTTTGACAGATATTGCCTCAGATATTTTTATGGTCTAGTTATTTAAATGATCTAAAGTAATCTTGAATAATATTGTTGATGCATAATGTAGTTTCCTCTATATTTCTCTTTTGATTAAATCCATTTTAGCTTTGAGATCATAATTACTACTTCTGCTTTTTTTTTACATTGTCTCAGATTCTGAGATAATCAAGAAAGTAGATGAGACTTATACATTAATGGAATTATAATTTATTTCTCACTAATTTAACAAACAGCTCTTAAATCTCATTCCAGTTTATTGGATATTTTTTATTTAATAAACTGGAGAAACCCCATTTTCCATAAGTATTTGCTCATACATCTTTCCATTTATCTAACACCCTAATCTCCTAGGTTTAAATAAATATTGTGATTACTGGCTAATAATACTAGTAATATGACAAACATTAAAACAAAGACATAAATCATTATTTTTTTAACTTTCATCCATTTGTACATGTACATTTCCAAGTTGCAAAATTTCCCTCCACCCTTCCTTCCCATCCCCACTTCTCAGTAGGGCACTGTTCCATAAATCATTATTTACACTATGCCAGCTATGAAAAAGACTAATGATTACTATTTCACTTCTTTCAGGTTACCAATTAAAGACTCTTCTCAAGAATTCTCTTCAGGATTATTAACAAGATGAAAGTTGAAATAGTTTTCTCTGGTTGAAAAAAATGATGTTGTCCTTATCATTTTTTCTATATTTCACTTAGAAGAGATATCTATGACAGTTAACTTTTCACAACACTTAAACTCTTATAGACTTCTCATAGAACAATAGTTAATATTATTCTCCAGGATTCCATTGCTTCTTAAAAATATGATAACAGTATCTATAGTCTTTCTGAAGAGACTTTGGAAATTATTGTTGCACTTCAAGTCCCATCTCCTTCATGAAGTCTTCCCTGAAACTTCACCACCATCAATAGAAGTGAAAGTAGACTCTCCATGTTCAAATTTCTTACAGCACTCTCTATAAATCTTACATTTCTCCTTATCATCTTTCCCCTGGTTTCAGTTATGTGTACATATCTTCCTCCCATATTAGATTGTTAGATTTTTGAGTATATGGTCTATGCCCTATATTCCTTTATTATTTCTAGCACCTAGTACAATGTCTTCTAGATATAAAACACTTATAATGAATGTTTATTAAAAAGCATTTGGTATTTTATGACTGAAAGTTTTCATCATTTGGCATTCCTTTAAGTATGATCATGAAAATGTATTATGCAAACATGTTACAAATATACAAAATGAGTATTTAATGAATAAGCACAGATTTGTTTATCAAATTAACTAAGCCACTATGTTGTCCCACTTTCATGAAATGAGTCACAGAATAATTATTTTAAATTTTAGGGAAAATGATTAGAAACAGAAGAGTGTCTTTATATAACTCTTCCAAGTTGCAAGGTACTTTGCATACATTATCTCTTTTAATCTTTACAGGTTCTTGTTGACAAGATCAGGACCAATATCATTATTCCCATTTAAGAGACACAGAAAGTGAAACAAATTTAAAAATAAGCTTGCAGTTCCACAGTTAGTAAAAACCTCAAATTAATAATTAAGTTTCAAACCTTTGTCTTCTAATTCCTACTACAGTATGTGAGGTCACCCTTTTATAGGCAGGTGTCAATCCCAAGAAAGTGATCCCAATGGGCCCTAAAAAAAGGAAAAACCAAGTTATTGACATCTGACAACTGGGAGACATGCAAAAAAAATCAGAACAAGGAGACCAGACCAAGAGACTTTGATGTGTCTGCCAAATAAACCTTAGCCATTTCTCAATTTTGTCTCTGGGTCTATGTGAACCATACTGAGTAAAGCTAAGTGTCCTAATCTTAAAATCTTAAAATCTTACTTCTAGGTAAGAACTGTGTTTTGATTCCTGGAGAACTGAGTGCAAAGTATATCATAATAATCATCCCCATAATACTAGTAAATCCCAGTAGGGCTAGAAAAATGGCAAGTCCACGTTTTCTCATTATCTAGACAAAGAACATCTAGTTCAAGTGAAGTGACTTATTCAGAATAAGAGAGTGCTGGGAATAGATTGAGGTTTCCCTACTGTTAGTACAGAATTAAATCAGCTTTTGAACTTGACATATGACTGATCCATTGTGGGCTTTTTGATCCCCTCTAAATCCCTAATGTGTTTCTCAGAATTTGGGGGGGGCTTTGTTTTATTTTCTTAAACTAGTAGAAGAACTCCTTATGTTACAATGTACTTTATTTTTACTAACATTTTAAAATAAGAATTTATTTTCAGGCCATGATTATATGAAAGAATTTCAGTGTGATATTTGAAAAAGACTGCCTGTCTGTGGTCCTATGTTCCTTGTTGGAATGAGTAGTATTCAATAAGATTCTGTCAGTTGGGAGTCAGTTTTGGGGTGGTCAGCTTACTAGATGAAGACGGGTAGTAGAACTGCTAGACTCAGGGAAAGACTAATTACTTGGGGATGCTCCCAAAGGTCAGTCAAGAGGTACTGTTATTTTCATAGTAAAGGTAAAGAAGGAAAGGGAAGCAAGGAAGAGAGAATATACCAGATAGCTGCACCTACTTCATGATTTTGACCTCTGTCTGGCCCTAGAGGAAATAATTTATTTACTTTAGCTGTTTTATAAATTTGATATTCTCCATGGTTCAAAGTGAAGCCTTTGGATTGAAATTGTAATTAAAACAGAGGTCAAGTTTATAAGTCAGTGAATCAAACTATATGGTTTCATATTAGTTCAATCTAAAGTTTCCAAAAAACTGATGAGTAATTAATGAGTATGGATGAAAATTTGTGAAAGTCTTTTAAGTTCCAATATGATTTGGAATAGTGATTATCATAAAATCATAAATTTAGAGCCAGAAAGGATTCTCTAAGACAATTTACCAAATCTGCTCATTTTACAGATTGGGAAACTGCAACTCAAAGTGATTAAATATTCAGTCCAAAGTAAGATAGGGAATAGGTGAAAAGGTAAGGAATCAGGACACTGAATACTCAGTGTCTCTGAGTTTAAAGTCAATACTCTTCTATCATTCAAAGTTCTGTCTATGGTCCATTTCCTTTTGTAAAGGAATATGTAGTAGCTCAAGATGAATATCAAGTAGGTCAAAAGAAACTCAAGATGTGCAAATTTAGGTAATCTATCCCAAATATTCACATGGGCTACACGTATTCAACCTGTGATAGAGTATTCCAAGTTCATATTGGTTTGATAACTTTACTTAGATACACTGTAACTTGGCTCTAACATAATGGTGTCCTTGTGGTCCTCTTTGAGAATGAAGGACAACACCAAGAGAATACAAGAGATGTCTTAACTCTCATAATTGGTTGTCAATATTCTCAATATTCAAGATAAGGATAAAATGTTTTTTAACCTTTATATTTTTTTATTGCTACATCTTATTTTGACATTGAAGACGTATCTCAATGAACACTCAAATCAACTCCCAAACTGAACCAAAAAACTATTAAACAAAACTGACCTATTGTAATTGAGAATTACAGTACTTGCTATTTTGCTTTTATAGTTTATGGCTTGGGTACAGAAAAGAAGTATGTACCCTTAACACCTAATAATTTGGTATCAGTGTTGTTCATTGTACCTGACCTGAGGGGCTTTTGATTATCAATGTTACTGTTTACAGTAACAACAATTTACACTGTTGTCAGATTTTAGGATCATGGAATTAATGATAGAGGATACCTTAGGGTTCATATAGTCTAATTCTCCATTTTACAGATGAGAAAACTTAAACCCAGAGAAGCTAAGTGATTTGTCTAAGAGCACACAGATAGATATCAAATTTGAACCCAGGTCCCAAAGCAAAATTCATTTCTTTTTTCCTTTCCACTATACCACTTTTGCATCATCTTGTTCATTTTAGGGTTATTATGCATATTGTTCCTTTGATTCTGCATTGTTCATACAATTTCTATATTTTTACCCCTCCATCTTATATATCTAACAACTTTAACCACTGATGGACCCAAAGAGTTGGGGTGGCACTAAATCATCAGCTTTCCCACTAAGTTGCTCCAGATCCATATAAATGGTGATAGGGTTCAGTCCTGGGGAGCATGATTTGAAGATGCTATGACTTGATATATTCCCAACTCAATACACTGGGGGAAAACTACTAAACCTCAGATTGGCTCATGTTTGGGTTCTTCTGAAGTGGGGAGTAGAAAGGTGTATAATATAAATCACATATGGGACAACTATTTGCTTTCTCTATGCAACAGAAATGCAAAAGACATTGACAGAGAGATCTAAAACAGGATTTGGTAATTTCATGTTACTGTTATATTCTCCTGAAGTTTGAGGCTTGCAACCCTAAAAATGGTGCATTTTGTAGGCTTGATGAATAGCATTTATCTGTTTTTCCTTGATTGTACATCAAACGATTCCCTCCAGGTCTATGACTTCTGACAAGTTAGTCCAATTCCCTCTGATGCAGAAACTACCTTTAACGCATCTGACAGTTTTAACCAATGGACCTGGGATCTCTGGATCTCTCAAACTCACAAATTGCACAAAAATATGGTTACACATTAATCTACAAATCAATATGTAGTCACTATTCAGGGAAGAAACACAAAGCTGAAGGGTCAGCCAGAGACCCAAGTTCAAGTTTGTTTTCTTTTAGCTACCACTTGAGAGTCATGCTGCTAGGTAAGGGGAAGCAATGGCAGTTCTTCGCTCCACACCTTTTTATGAGAAAATTATTTATTACTCATCTTAGAGTTGAAAAAAGAGTAAGCCAGAAATTGTTTCTCTTTTTTTTTTAAGCTGATGCAAACTCTTCCCCACTGCCTTCTCAGGGCTCAGTGACCAAAAATGAGATCACTTTATCATCTCAAAGTACAAATTCCTTTAACAAGGAGTTAGAATGCATCACTTTTCTGAAGCAGGCAGAACAATCTGCACAAGTGCTATGGGATGCAATCTTGATTTAGATGCAAATATATGCATATATTTACATACATATATATATTTATATCCATATTACTATATATACACTATACCTATTATTATCTATTAATGTTATCTACTCCAAAAGAATTTCATCTCCTTCAGGATTATTGATTTTCTATCTTTGTATACCCAGCATCTAGACAATACCTGACACATTGTAAATACATACTAAATATTTATTAGTTGATTCTGTGAATTCATTCTTATTTGATAATTCATTAAGGTACAATAATATTATGTCACATTCAAACAACATAATTTGTTCAGTCATTCTCCAGTTGTTGGGCTCATAGTTTATTGTTGCTACTACAAATAGTGCTGCTATATTTTTGTACATACGAATCCTTTCTCTTGACACTGAGCACCATGGGATTTAAACCAAGTAATGAAATTGGTGGGTCAGAGTTTATAAAAAATTTAGTAACTTTTCTTGCATAATTCGAAAAATTTTTCCCCAGATGATTTTACTAATTTATAGTGGCATCATTGGTCACTTAGTATCTACTTTCCCACATCCACTTCAATGTTCAATTTTTTTCTTCCTTTATCAACAAGAAAATGTTCGATTGAAGTCAACTTTTATTTGTCAAAAACAAATCATAAATTATCATACATATATAAGATTAAGAACTATTCCCCCCAACAAATGATTCACAAGAGTGATTCACAAAAGAAATAGTTTATCACTAATCATTTGAAAAAATTGTTCAAATTCACTAATAACTGGTGAAATTCAAATTTCAAAAATGCTGAGATATTACCTCATACCCATTAAGCTATCAAAGATGCTAACAGATACTTTTATGCATATAGATGGAAAAAATCATTGACAGGTTGTGGGAAGCTAGATGTGTTCATATCACTACTGGTGATATTATGAACAAACCCTCAAAAACAATTGGAAATTATACAAAGAAAGCTACTAAATTATTCCTACCCTTTGACCCAGAAATCCCACTATTGGGATTATACCCAGAGAATATAATTTGCAGCAAGACTTATATGTAGGAAAATGTTCATAAAAACATTGTGATTAGTAAACAAAATATTTGTCAAACATTTGAAGAAAGTTTGAACAAATTATGCCAAATTTATGTTTTTTGTTTTTTAAAATGTTATTTAAGACAATGGGGCTAAATGACTTGCTCAAGATCACACAGCTAAGCAATTATTAAGTGTCTGAGCCCAGATCTGAAATCAGGTCCTCCTGACTCCAAGGGTGGTGCTCTATCCACTGCACTCCCTAGCTGCCCTCAAATATATGTTCAGGAATTATGAATATCCAGAATTAAGAGACTCTAAGGGAGCCCTGCTTCAAGTGAGGAAAAGAAAGCAAAGCCAAAGAAAATAAATAAAGTCATCAAGGGGAGGCAATAAAATCCTCTTAGAATTTCCAACATCATCATTTAACTGAATTAACTCCAAAATTACCAATGATCTCTTAATTGCCAAAATTAATAGTTTTCCCCTCAATTCTCATCCTTCTTGACCTCTTTGCAGCCTTTGAACAATCAACCACTTTTGATGTTTGATATACTTTTCTCCTGAACTTCTTGTGATAATTTTCTCTCCTGATTTTCCTCCTATTTCTTTCCCTAAACTGTAAGACAACATTCTTGTTCATGGACATCAATTCAGTCCCTAGGGAGAGTAAGCTCAAATTTAAAATGATGGCTATATAATATTCTACAGGGTAGGAAATTACTTCTTATCCTTTGAAGTCCTTTTTACCCTTCAAAGTCACCTTATTTCCCTTCCAACTTCAATTTTGGGTGTGGCAAAACCAATAGAGGAATCACTTTCTTAATTGGTATTGTAGTGTTTCAACTGCTCAGTTAATGCATTGTTGAGCTGAGTCAAAGAGGTCACTTGTCAGGGCCTTTTCCTCACTAGATTCAATTACTGATGCCAATGGACCTGGTAGCTCAGAGTATCTTAGATGACTCTTCTGTGTTTGTAACTTGGAAACTCTTTCTCCTGAGATCAGTAAAGAATTAGTACAAAATTAGTACAATTAGCATAAACAAAACAAAAAATAAAAGAGGGACTATGAATACATGACCACAAAGCAGCTGGGGAAGCAGGTAAGGCAGTTACTATTTCTCACTCTCTTCCCACCAGAGGCTCATAACACCTTCTTCCTCATTCAAAAGAAATATGGAAGAGAGTTGAGTTTGTCCACTCCATCCTTGAATTCTCAGCTCTGACTCAGCTGCAAATTAAAAAGTTTCTTGTCACCTTGTCAGCAAATCAATAAGAAACAACAGCCACCAATCCTCTGAAGTGGGAAGCAAAATTCTTTAATTATATGTGCTCAAAAGTAGGCTCATAAAATGTCCATGTCATTTGGTACAAGGCAAAGCACATTGTGCATGCTCTAAGGTCTGGACCCTCATCAACCTATTAAGCATCTATAAGATGGCTCCCCTCCATACAAACAATTATAGTTTGTTAGAAAACATCTGTTGCAGAGGATGAGACAGTAGAGAAAATTCTTTAAAGAATTTCATACTCTATATCTCAAAGAGAACATAAATATTTATATATATGAAATATTTATTATAGCAGTTCTTTTAGTAGTGGCAAAGAATTAGAAAATGAGGATTTGCTCATCACTTGGGGAATGGCTGAGCAAAGTATGGAATATGAATATGATGAAGTATTCTTATTCTATAAGAAATCATAAGTGGGTGGACTTCAGAAAATGCCAGGAAAGACTTGCATGAACTGATACTGAATAAAGTGAACGGCAACATTGTATGTTAATCAATTAGGAGAAAAAGCTAAAATAACAGAAACAAATATCACTTAATATCTTTTTATATGTGAATCAAAGGGCAAAGAAATTGGAAACTGCCCCAGTCAGCAAAATGAAAGAGTTATGGTGGCTAAGTATAACATGAATTTGGAGTATAAAGATGTTTGTTAGATCTTATGGAGAAATATAATGGAAGATTATACATTATCACCTTTTGAAATAAGCAATTGTGCTAATCAGGATGCAGCACAGGAAAGATCAACATTTTATTCATAGAGATATGCCTAAAAATTAGGAATATAGAACCTGTTCTTATTTTTTTCAGTTAAAATTTTATTTGCCTTAAAAGTAATTAAAATAAGTTTATCAGTTACTCCTAATGTCTTGCCTTTTCCCAAATTTTTTGATAGTGCCACAATTATGGAAAGATGATACAGTTGATACAAAAACAACAGTAACAATAAAACAATTAATTTTTCATGGTAAGAAATTGAATTGTTTAGTTTAGGAATGTCTAGTTGAGGTAATAATCTTCCCCTTTACTTTCTTTTTTTCTACTTTCTTTTATTTTTTTATTTTTTTTCATGGTACCTTCTTTTTAATTTTTATTAAAGATATTATTTGAGTTTTACAGTTTTCCCCCAATCCTGCTTCCCTCCCCCACCCCCACCCCACAGATAGCACTCCGTCAGTCTTTACTTTGTTTCCATGTTGTACCTCGAGCCAAATTGGGTGTGATGAGAGAGAAAGCATATCCTTAAAGAGAACAGAATTCTCAGAGGTAACCAGATCAAACCATAAGACATCTGGGTTTTTTTTTTTCTGAATTAAAGGGAATAGTCCTTGTACTCTGTTCAAACTCCACAGCTCCTTATCTGGATACAGATGGCACTCTCCTTTGCAGACAGCCCAAAATTGTTCCTGATTGTTGCACTGATGGAATGAGCAAGTCCTTCAAGGTTGAACATCACCCCCATGTTGCTGTCAGGGTGTACAGTGTTCTTCTGGCTCCGCTCATCTCACTCAGCATCAGTCCATGCAAATCCCTCCAGGTTTCCCTGAAATCCCGTCCGTCCTGATTTCCAATAGAACAATAGTATTCCATGACACACATACACCACAGCCCGCTAAACCATTCCCCAATTGAAGGACATTCACTGGATTTCCAACTCTTTGCCACCACAAACAGGGCTGTTATAAATATTTTTGTACAAGTGATGTTTTTACCCTTTTTTCCTCATCTCTTCAGGGTATAGACCCAGTAGTGGTATTGCTGGGTCAGAGGGTATGCTCATTTTTGTTGCCCTTTGGGCATAGTTCCAAGTAGCTCTCCAGAAGGGTTGGATGAGTTCACAGCTCCACCAACAGTGTAATAGTGTCCAAGATTTCCCACAATCCTTCCAACAATGATCATTATCCTTCCTGGTCATACTGGCCAATCTGAGAGGTGTGAGGTGGTACCTCAGAGAAGCTTTAATTTGCACCTCTCCAACAATCAACGATCCAGAGCATTTTTTCATATGGCTATGGATTGCTTTGATCTCCTCATCTGTAAATTGCCTTTGCATATCCTTTGACCATTTGTCAATTGGGGAATGGCTTTTTGTTTTAAAAATATGACTCAGTTCTCTGTATATTTTAGAAATGAGTCCTTTGTCAGAATCATTAGTTGTAAAGATTGTTTCCCAGTTTACTACTTTTCTTTTGATTTTGATTACATTGGTTTTACCTGTGCAAAACCTTTTTAATTTAATGTAATCGAAATAATCTAATTGGTTTTTAGTGATGTTCTCCAACTCTTCCTTAGTCATAAACTGTTCCCCTTTCCATAGATCTGACAGGTAGACTAGTCCTTGATCTTCTAACTGTTCTTATTTTTAACCTGTAAATTAATCATAGAGAATCTTGGGAGTGAGGCAGGCTTCATCACCACTAGTCTTCTACACAGTTCCTATGGTTTGGAGAGGGTAGAGGTAGAAAGAAGAGATAGTAGGAAGTCCCTCAAATGGGTTTTAGTGCCAAAGACACATTTTTTTTTAGTTTTTTTGCAAGGCAATGGGGTTAAGTGGCTTGCCCAAGGCCACACAGCTAGGTCATTATTAAGTGTCTGAGGCTGGATTTGAACCCAGGTACTTCTGACTCCAGGGCCGGTGCTCTATCCACTGCGCCACCTAGCCGCCCCATGCCACAGACAAATTTTTAGGAATTTAATGATAAATACAAGGAATCTTCTTACTCTAAGTCAAATAGTTTTCTGTGACCAAGGACCTCAGAACACCAAAGACAATAAAAAGGAGAGATAATCTTATTTTGTTATATTGAGTCAGTTTACCAGTTGGCTATGGTGAATGAACAATAAACCACATATTTAACTTTTACAATGTTCCTGGCACTATACTAAACCCTAGGAATACAAATATAGGCAATTATGACAGTTCCTCACCTCACACAAATCACTTTATGATGGTAGAAATCAACACACAAAGAGAGGGACACTTCATAAGCAGGGTATGGAGGAAATATTTCATAGTAGCAGGATTTGGAACTCTACAGAGTCTTGTTTCTAGATAAGATAAGGCAAAATTTCACCTATCAAAAAAGGCCGGGGTTCTGGTTCTGGTGGAAGGGGGATGAGGACAATGAAGAGAATGACTTGACTGCTGGTGAAATGGCTAGGGAGTGACATGGTCCAAAGTTGTCTTTCTTTTTGCCTTTCTTCACATGTGGAAGAGTGTAATCCATATGACCATGGGAGAACATTTTCTTGTCATTTTATTCTTTGTATTATTAAATTTAAAATATTTTAGCTAATGTTTCTTATGGTTACACCATGGTTAGTGAGCCATGATGCTGAATGGAAAGTGACCCACTGAGAGTTTCAAATATTATATAACTTTTTTTTGGTGGGGTTAGAGGGGCAGTTGACATGATAGAGAAGTCCAGGAGGAAGAAACATAAAAGGAAAAAAATAGGAAGCTTGATATGAGACCTAGATAACCAAAATCCTACCAAAGTCACTTAAGAATAAAACTGAAACAAGAATAATTAACAAATAGTACATAAAAAGGACTGTGGTTATGAGAACTTTTCTTGATCAATCAATCAAGAAGCATTAATATTTTACACTACCATGATCCTTGATTTCATAATTCCAGAAACCCATCATTCTGCAAGATAAAATGAATTTGATCTTCCACCCTGGGCTGCAGAGCTTCATCATATTCCTGACCACAGGTACTTCCCCTCACCTGACCTTTTCAACTTCTTTTTTTATGCACTGGCTTCCATCATTAGATTGTGTGTTTCTTAAGAACAAGGAGAGGGATACAGATCTAATTACTGAAAATATGATAGAAAATATTAATATTTACTAAATCATATGCTTACTTTGTCACCTTACAAACTTTTTATAAGAATAATCTATGCCAATTGAGAACATCTTTAGTGAAAGTATGAGAAAGGAACAGTAGACTTTTCTAAACAATTTTCTAAAGCAGAAAATCTCATATTACACAATTGACTAAAGGTGTAGAGAATATGATGTGCCATTGTGCTTATTATTTTTGTTGTTTATAATAAAATATTTGCCTTGTTAGAGTTCTTGAAAGATAATTTTTTATTATATTGTGAGCATAAATATCAAACAAGAAATAAAGCAAGTAGGTATATGCATGTCACAGACTTTTGTCATTGTCATAGAGAGTTCAAATTAAATAATGCAGACACTGAATGGAAGAGGGATTCCCTAGATGCTAAAGTTCTCCAGATGCTCCTGTCTATAAAAGATATTATGTTGATTTCATCAGTCCATTGATATCAAATAAACATTTACTAAGTGCCTACTATTTTCCAGGCATAAGTCCTAGGGATATAAAAAGAGGCAAAAGACAGTCCTTATCCATACAGAGCTCATAATCTAATGCTGAAGACAATAAGGAAACATATATATATATATAATATATATTTATATATAATATATATAATATATATATGAACAAGAGGATAAACAGAAAATCATTTTAAAAGGAAAGGCACTCAGTTTAAGAGAGGGTTAAGGAAGATTTTCTGTAAAATAACAGATTTTAATTGAGACTTAAAGGAACCAGGAAAGCCAGGAGATAGATACGAAGAGGGAGAAGCCACTCAGGAAAAACCAAGGGAAAGAAGAACGCCTATTGTCTGAGCTAGGATATGCAGTTGAAAGAACTATTCGAAATGTTGGTCCATCGATGTGTATGTATGTATGTTGAAGTGGGGATAGATGAACTAAATGTAGGATTACATTGATATAGATAAATTGGATGGGTGAACTCTCACTATTCCTTTTCTGGAACTTATAGCTTTAGAGACTTGCCTGGAGTGTTGAAATGTTAAATGATTTCCTCAGGGTCATAATACAACTAGTAAGTGTCAGAAGTGGTACTTCAATGTACATCTTCTTTCCTTCTTTCTTTCCTTCCTCCCTCCCTCCATTCTTTCCTTTCCTCCTTTTTTCCTTCCTCCCTTCCTTCCTTCCCCTCATCCTCCTCTCCATATACGCATACAATATAATTACATTAAGAACTCACATTAATGATACCATGGGTACATGGAAAGAGACATTTACTAAGAAACATTTGTTTTAAAATAAAATATACCAATATCTTTTTAAATGCCACTTTGCTTCTCTTTCAAAGGTCTTTACATTGTTACAAAGTAAGGGAGAAAAGTGGTAGTACTCATGTGATTTCATAAGATATATTTAATAGCAAACTGGTAATTCTACATGAATAACAAGGGGGTATGAACTTGAAGAAGAAGGATTACACAAAATCTGTGCTCCAAAGTTCAGTAGGATAAATATCAAATGGAATTCATTGATTTTTCTGTACTGTTTCAAGGGGCTATTTTTCTATGTTCCTTAGAAACTACATATTTAAAAGGCAATTTAGTGACTATCCATAACTCCCAGAGTAATCTGTGCCAATCTTGAAGACCACTCCAACAGTATCAGTTAGCTCTCCTCCGTTAGTCCCTAGAGCTCCTCTTACTTCACCTAGTCCTAGTGTGGCGTCTGCATGAATTCTTTTACTCCCACATTCAAAGGACGTGAAATAGTACCCATTGCTCCCCAGCCCACGACCTCTAGGTCTCCTAATGAGCTGTCACGGAAGTGGCAGCTGGATGTCATTCTGAAACCTGATGTTATTTTAAGGGCCTGGACATAATTGAACAGTGACTCAGGGAGACTTCCCATGGCATATCATTTTTATTCCCACAACCACTCACAAGAAGCAGTCTGACAGATTGTCCCCAAATGGCACAAACCAGGAGACAGAGATGTGTCTCTCCCCATGTTCTTTTCTCCAGCTCTACTTGCTTCCCAAGCTTTTATTTCCTCTTGGAATAGAGACAGTGAATTCTGCTGAAAACCAAATTGTGCAAAAGTTGTGTGAATAATTATTTTACCACTAGCTGCATTCTCTGCTTCTCAGTGGAGGGTCCTTCCCTTTAAGGAATTTCTTTTCCCTGTTGGTCTGTCAGAGTCTAACTTCATTGGTCTCTAGGCTCCCAGCATGTCCTTTTTACCCTAGTGTGGTCCCAAAGCAAAAAATAATCTGGATGGGATTGGAAAAAATATTTTCCTTCAGTTTCTATCCCCCTATAGTTGAATGATAAATGGGTCTCTAGTTTATTAATTTCCACCAGTGCTGAGAGGAAGAGAAAGGGAGTCTCAGTGATTTAGTGTAGACAGTTCTTGAGTTAATTGTGGGGTAATTTTTGTACATGTGCCCAGACTCTATACAATGGTGCATTTTAGAAATAGGAAAATAAATAACGAATAAATGAATAAATCAAGAGAGATAATATCATTGCCCTTGGGCCTGATTAGAAAAGCAAGAGGACATTTAAAAACTCTCACGGTATGTCACAGACTGGGAAAAACCTCAGGAAAACCATTAAGTTAAGAATTTGGAGTTAAGAAATTTTTATTCGTTTATTTTAAAGCATGACATTAAAAATCAGTAAAAAAAAATAAGATTACCAATTTAATTCCAAATTTTGACTAATTTCTCACTTTCCCTATTTTCTTCCGGTCACAGATACTCCCTTTAGTTGCACCTGTATTTAATTTTCAAAAGCAATTTCTTTAAACCTCACATTGTACATGTGAACATTTGCTGATAAGAACTCTAAAACATTTGTTCTTGAATCAACTATGAAATTTTAAATGGTTATAATTGAAAATTATAGTTTAGACTCCTTAACTCCTTTCCCCTTAACTTTAGGACAGCTTCATATCTTTTATTTCCAAAATCACTGGTTTCCTGAGCCCAGGAAATGAAGTCATAGACCACAAAAGATCACAGCATCACATCCAGGTTATAGCTCTAATATTGTTAGGGATCTTAAACTCCATTTTTATAAGAGAAAACCCAGAGAAGTTAACACAAGTAATAAATGGCAAAGTTGGAATTTGGACCATGGTTCTCACAATTTCATCCAATGCTATTATCCTACTTTACCATGTTGTCTTACTTTCCCTACTCCAAACATTCTGAAACATCATGCAAAGTCATCCTTCCTTAAGCCAATGTCCTTCTTAAGGTATTTCCAATTACTTATACCACTTTCTATTACATTTTGACATTCAACTCTAAATAAAGATCACATGTCTATAGGAAGGGGAAAAGAAATGAAAATCGTTAGCCTCTTCCTGTAGCCTGAAAGAAATTTTCATGCATAAAAGATCTACCACAACCCACACAACTTTCAAATAATCCTTGCCACTTAATCTCTGCCCAGTCTAGCATTGACAATCTCATGGCAGCTGCCTTCTGAATCTTCTGCTATCCAGCTTCCCTACAGTCTCTTCTAAGAGAGGTTAAATTTGGTGCTATTGCTTTCTTGCTTTCGTGAATTCTCACACCTTTTCACCATCTCCTTTATCTTTTCCAGAATCTCTTCAGATGGAAGGGTGTATCTATGAATCATATCATATCCCTTTGCCAAGGTAACACTGAGGAGTTTCTGTTGAATCAGCAGACATTTCTGTTCTTTGTCCTAATCTCTTTGATAATGCTTGAAGGAATATGGCCAAGATAGTTCATCCAAGAAGGGTAAAATCTGTGCCAAATATTTTCTTTAAAGGTTTTTACTGACTCAGTATGCTTACCTGGAGAATATGGGCAACAACAAGCCTTTGTCATTGATGTGCATAAAATTCTTGTTTCCTGGAAGATAATAGAAAGAACATAAACTGTATTTTACTGATAAGACATAAGAACTGTTACAAAGTAATGAGAAACAGGAAAATAAATACAATAATGTTAATGTATGGAATAGAAATAACCCTCCCCCTCCCAAACCGAACATGGTATCTTCTTAAAGAACTAGCACGGACCCTACTTTTTAGAGATACTTTTTTTCTTCTTCTCATATATTTTAGAGATGATGGACTCTTGGGTATAGAACGTTACATATAATTTTAGAATTGATTGATATATTGGTTAACTTAAACTACTGTGTTCAAGTCAAGCAGGATAGGAACTAGGAAAAGGTAATTAAGAGACCATTGGTAGAGCAAGAACACATACTAGCCAATATATCTATGCAGCACTATTTCTGATAGCAAAGAATTGTAAACAAAGTCGAAGCTGGGAAATGAAGGGCTCAACAAAGTGTAGCATTTGAATGGAATGGAATATTACTGTATTTTAAGAAGCAATGAAGATCATTATCAATATCATCATCATCATCATCATTAAAGAAACAATGAATATGATGAATATAGAAAAACATGGAAAAATTATATGAGATTCTAAACATAGTGGTAAATGCCCCTAATTCCTTCTTGGGCTGGGGGGTGGGGGGAGGGCTGAGGCTGGAAGATCTCTTGAGCCTGAGAATTCTAAATTGTAGTGGACTGAAGCTGATCAGGTGTCCACACTAAGTCTGTTATGTGGTTTTGGGATAAGCTAAGTTTACTAAGGAGTGACAAATTTATCCAGGTCAGAAATGGAGCAGATTAAAACTTCTATACTAATCATCAACAGGATCTGTCCTATAAGTGGCCACTGTACTGTATTCAGGCTGGATGAGAAAGGAAGACTCAGTTTCAAAAAAAGAAATACATGAACTGATATAAAGTTCACCAGAGTAAGGAAAGATAACCTCTTTCTCTCCCAAATACAGACATACACACAAACATACACATACAAAAGGACTTCAGCAATGTGAATGGAAAGAACAACAACCACAAAACAACTGAACTTTAAATCTAGCTAAAGTTTGGAAATCAAGTTTGCCCTGCAAAAGAGATATGAGAAAACACTTTCCCCGACTTCTTTGCACAGGTAGGGATTCTCACAGGAATAGAGCTCTGCTTATAACATCAATTTATTTTTCTATGTGTTGATTGGTATTGTTGAGATTTTTCCTCTCCTCTTAAAAAAATTCTTTATTTTTAAGATTTTAGAAAAGGAAGAGAAAGAAATTCAAGGGAAAATAAAGGTGATGAAACAGTGAAAGATATCAATTAAAATCTATTTAAGAAAAAGTATCATTGACAATCTTTGAAAGAATAGTTATTAACCATCAATCAATAAGCATTGATTAAGCATTTATCATGTATTAGGCATATGCTCTTGAAGATAAAAAATGAAGAGGCAAAAGATAGTGTCTGCTCTCAAGAAGTTTACAATTCAATGGGAGAGACAGCATGTAAGCAAATGTATATAAGTTTATGTACTAAATATGTAGGAAATAATAACTGAAAGAAGAAACTAGAATTAAGATAAGTAGGGAAAACTTCCAGTAAAAATTAGGATTTTTAGTTGGGACCTAAAGGAATCCAGGGAGGTTAATAGTCAAAGCAGAGTAAGTAGAAGATTCCAGACATGGGGGACAACCAGGGAAAATGCCCAAAGTTGAAAGATGGAATGCCTTTTGGGAAACAATAGAGAGAGACCAGTGTCCCTGAATTGATATGAAGAACATGTCAAAGAAGAAGGTCTAAGATGACTGGAAAGGTAGGAAAGGACTGAACATTAGATTAAAAGGAAGATCATTAAGAAAAGAGAGATAAGTACATAATTAGGAAAGGGAGGCAGCAAATATAAATTCTTTCTCAGAATTTAGCAATGAACATTTAGCAATGAATGATTACTAGAGGAGATGGCAGGGTCAAGAGAAGTGTTTTTGTTCTCATTTTCTAGGGTAGGATAGCCCTGACCATTAATGAGATTTATTAAGTGCCTACTATGAAAATTGTGGAAATACAAAAACAGTCCCTTCTTTCAAGGAGCTCACAGGCAAATAGTGAAAATAATGCAAACAACTATGTACAAACAAGCTACAGACAGGTACACCATGCTTCACTGTTTCTCTTTATTGTGCTTCACAAATATTGCTTTTTGCAGATAATTGTGTTTTTTATAAATTGAAGGTTTGTGGTAACCTTTCATCAAGCAAGTTACTTGGTGTCATTTTCCAATAGCATATACCTACATCATGTCTCTGTGTCACATTTTGGTAATTTTCATAATACTTCAAATTATTATTATTTTATCTATTATGGTAATCTGTGATCAGTGTAATTGTTTTGGGGCTCTAAGAACTGAACCCATATAAAATGGTGTTATAAGACCATATATGAGATCATATAAGATAAATGTTATGTGTGTCTAACTGGTTCACTGACCTCCATGTTCGGTCTTTCTCCAGGCCTCCTTATTCCCCGAGACACAGAAAGATAAAAATTAAACCAATTAATACCCCAACAATGGCCTCCAAGTGCCCATGTGAAAGAAAGACTCAATTGATGAGGCAACCTCCAAAGCCTTATTTTAAGAAACTGCATAGCTGTCCCAAGTATAGATGATCAGATCTATGCTTTTGTGGGTGTAGGGACCTCTTAGTGAGGAAATACCCTTGGCAACTGCCAAGCAACTTAGGAAACTCGAGAAAGTTGCTTGTGTCGCTGAAAAGACACGGAATATTATAGGACATGCCCACCAGGAAGATGGAAAAGTCCATTATGGGCCAGAGGTGGGACTTGAACCCAAGTGTTCCTAAAGAGTAAGTTCTGCCCTCTCTCTCGGACAGTCCCGGGCGGAGCCATGCCGCCGGACTGAAGCGTGGTGTCCAAGCGCGGCCGGGGCTGGACCCAAGGCGGGATCGGGGAGGGGGCCTGGGCCGGGGTCGCGGTCGGAGTCCAGGGGTCTCCAACTCAGCCCAAACGGTCCGGAAAAAGACCTCTCCTCGGTCTGATGGCGGGGCTGGTGCCAGCTCCTCGTCGGACGGGCAGAGGAGGCTCCAGCAACTGCACCGGCGGGCCCCGGGCGCCGACCTACCTGGGGTGGAGCGGTGCCCGGAGGAGTTGGTGGGCATCAGGAGGACTTGCTTTGGGGGCGGCTGCGGGGCCTCGGGGATGGCATCAAGGAAGACTCTAGTGACTCAGACATGGAAAGTGAAGCAGATGGTATTCCTGCCAAAAAGAAGCCAGCTTGGGTGGATCCTGAAGATGAAGATGAGGAAGAAATCGACACGAAGCATCGATTTTCGGAAAAATATGATTAAAAAAAATGCAAGAGAAAAGAAACTTCCAAAAGACAAACTTCAAAGGAGACTTAAAGAATTTCAGCATGCAATGGGTAGAACACCTACCTGCCTGGGCAGAGATTAGCAGGAAGAAGATACATTCAGAAGATGAAAGAGATGAGGATGAATATGACCTCTAAAAAGGACGGGAAATTTTATATCCACATCAGATTCTTTACCTCGGGGAATCCTGCAGATGAAATGCTGCTTGAATGCAAATGCTGAACGTCCTTCTTCTGCTAAGATCTCATCAGTGCAGTTCCACCCTTATGCTCAAGTTATTATGGTTGCTGGGTTGAATAATGCTGTATCCCTGTTTCAAGTTGATGGAGAAAGGCATTCTAAAATCCAGAGCGTCTATTTAGCACAATTTCCTGCCCGTTTCAGGGCCAATGGAGAAGTGCTAGCCACAAACAATCTGAGCAAGATACTTTAATATGACATGATGGGTGGAAACGTAATTCCTGATCATCAAGAAAGAGGTTTAAGGGAGAAATTTGTTAGAAACGTTCAAGTATCTCCAGATGGATCCTTTTTGCTGTTAAATGGTTCTTCAGGATATTTTCATCTACTTTATTTTTTTATTTATTTTTTATTTTTGGCAAGGCAATGGGGTTAAGTGGCTTGCCCAAGGTCACAAGACTAGGTAATTATTAAGTGTCTGAGGTCGGATTTGAACTCAAGAACTCCTGACTCCAGGTCCAATGCTCTATCCACTGCGTCACCTAGCTGCCCTTTTCATCTACTTTCAAAGAAGACGAAAGAACTTATTGGCAGTGTGAAAATAAGTGGAAAAGCAGTAGCATCAACTTTCTCATCAGATAGCAGAAAGATATATACCAGCTTTGTGGATGGTGAAGTTTACATTTGGGATGTGAATAGTAGAAAGTGCCTGAACAAATTTACCAATGAAGGATGTTCTCATGGATTAAGCATTGCTGTGTCTAGAAATGAACAATATGTTGCTTGTGGTTTTAGTTCTGGTGTGGTAAATAACAATAAACAAGATATTTGTACCCAAGAAAAGAACTCCGAAGTCAGTAAAAGCCATTATGAATTTGGTTACTGGAGGTATTTCTATGGCTTTCAATTCTACCACAGAAATTCTAGCTATAGCTTTTTTTTTTTAGGTTTTTGCAAGACAAATGGGGTTAAGTGGCTTGCCCAAGGCCACACAGCTAGGAAATTATTAAGTGTCTGAGACCGGATTTGAACCCAGGTACTCCTGACTCCAGGGCTGGTGCTTTATCCACTGCACCACCTAGCTGCCCCTCACACTAAAGTCTTTTGAATGAGACTGGGCAAGATGACATGATAGAGGCTGATACTGAAAAAAGAACTTAGAGAGAGGTTAGAATAATAAAATGTTGAGCTGGAAGGGACTTTACAGAAGTATATATATATATATATATATATATATATATATATATATATATACTTTAAATATAAATAATATAAATATATTTGTATAGAGATATTATATATATGTATGTATATTATATATATATATATATATATATATATATATATATATATATATATATATATATATATATAAACTTTCAGTTTTTATAGTGAGGAAATTGAGACCACTACCTTACAGGACACCAATAACAAGGAGAGGTCAGGATAAAGATGCAGATTTACTACTATATAGCATTCCTTTTCTATAATTATTAGTTTTTTTCTTGTCTTAAATCATGCTACTGCATTTATTAAGTTCCTATCAGCAGTGGTTTCTCCCCATTTCCATCAGTATCTACACCATGACCCTGCTGTATTACACTGTTGGGGAAAAAGTCTTGCTGATTTTTTGCCAGAATCTCTCGTTTAGGGCATCGAACATTCCCTTCATGCTCTTAGGAATGCAGCCTAAAACAGAGACTTTGTCTGAAAGCTGCTATCTATAGCGGAAACAAAACTTCTTGATTTCACTGGAGCTCAAAATGATGGAATACTCTGGCTGACTGAGCTGCCAAAGTCTGAGTAGAACTATCAGGGTGACACTTCCCGCTGAGAGATAATACACTGTGTAGACACCCAATGATTGGAAATATGGATCCTGTTATTATCACTGAACTCACTCAGCAAACGCGGCTGCAATATGTTACTACAGAGGCCTGTCTTGGATGGAGGCAGGGAACCCAGTCACTCTTAGGTTGGGAGCTGTAAATATAGACTGAAAATGTGGATCCTGTCAAAAACACTTCATTCATTCAGAAGCATATAGGTCATGAAGGCATAGGATCAGGACTAGCCAAGGTCTCTGAGAATCTAGGAACAGACTGACATTTTTTTTTCATGGTTGATGTTTTCCTCAAAAATTCAAGACTATAAACTTCCTTCTCTCAATACATCCTTCTTGTCTTTTCCCCTGACTATATAATGATAATGATTCCTCACCTGAAGTGGTAGTGGAATGCCTTACTATAGCCTCTGTTCCCAGATCAAAGAAGAGGAGGAGGAGGAGAGTAATAGCAGTAGTAGTAGTAGTAGTAGTAGTAGTAGTAGTAGTAGTAGTAGTAGTAGTAGTAGTAGTAGTAGTAGTGGTGGTGGTGGTGGTGGTGGTGGTGGTGGTGGTGGTGGTGGTGGTGGTGTTAGTGGTGGTGGTGGTGATCATAGTAGTGGCAGTAGTGGTAGTGACAGTAGTAGTGGTAGCAGCAGCAGGAGGAGGAGGAGCTGCCACAGTATCTAGAATTTACAAATCACCTTATGGTTTGTTAAGAGCTTTAAAAATATTATCCCTTTTAACCCACCAAAAAAAATTTATCTTCTAGATTGGTTGGTCCTTGTCCTTTGTTATTGAAGAAGACCAAAATTTGCCTTTTAGGTAAGTGCTATTAGGCAGGATGGCAGTAATAAAACTAGCTAGCAATGTTGCCTACAATTGAAGCTATACCTGAAGCTTAAATGATTCAGGATTTCAGATATGTGAATATCTTTCATATATCTATTCCTTGAAAAAGAAAACATGGAACTTGGGATTTTGGAGGATCTCAGAAAATCAAGGCCAAGGTAATTTAAGTAATCTACCCAAGATTGCAAAGCTGGCACATGTACTCAAAAGGGTCTAGAGTTCCAATCCAGTACTCTTTCTCATGTAACAAAAACTCCCTTTTTAATCTAAAACTACTATGAAAAAATTTTAGACTATTCATATTTATTATGAGGATTTTTTTCACTTTCTTTTTTCCCCTCCCATCATTAAAACCAGGAGGCACAGAGGAGCATGCCCTTTACCCAAAAGTATTTGAGAGAATACTGACAACCTTTGCATGTCTTGTGTTTGATAATCATCTGAAATTGGGAAGAATATAAAATAAAAGCTTGTTAGTTGAAAAAATATAAGGAAAAAGTTTCTGAGAGCATATGGAATCATAAATTTTTTAATGTAATCATGGACTTCTCAATGAATAAAGGAGAATTTATCCTTTTTTTTTCAATCTTGAATCATCATTTTAAAAAAAAGTATTTTAAAACCATAGGTGTTATTTTTTCTAAGCTAACAAGTAGTCAGGTTTTCAACAGTTTTCTGGTTTGTCAGTAAGTACCCCATTGTTCAAGTCAGGTACCATGGCTCCTACCTGGAAAGAAGCCATTTATTACACATGGTTAAGGAAGGGTTTTCACTCTCCTTAGGAGGCCATCATTTCTAGAGCCAGTGAATTAACTCTTGTCAAAAATGAGAAAGAAGCCCACCCAGTCAGTCTCTCCTTTACAGGGAAAATGAATTAGTTAGTTTTTAAATAAGAAATATTTTTTAAAACCAATCAGAGAATCTCCCAGTTATGAGGCCTCCAGTAGAACCTCCAACTAATCAAGGATTTTTTTCATAGTATCTCTAACATTGTCTACACCATTTGACTCTGCTATATCATCAGAAACAGCACACCCCAAATCACAGATGATCTAACATTAAGATGGAATCGCTATAGCTATCTAGTGAAGTCCAAGCCGAAACAATCCAGTTACATCTTATTAAGCAATAAAATCCTAACCTACTGGACAACGTAAGGCAAGGATAACCAACCTTCTTCCTATAAATGAGAGCAAAGAATAGCTTATTCTTTTAATTCTCCCTAGCAACTAGGATAGTTTCTGCTAAATAAATATCTAAGGGCAGCTAGGTGGCACAGTGGATAGAGTACCAGCCCTGGAGTCAGGGAGGCCTGAGTTCAAATCAAATTATCTAGCTGTGTGACCTTGGGCAAGTCATTGCCTTAAAATAAATGAAATGTAAGATAAATAAATATCTATTGAAATTATGAAAAAGTGAGTAAGTGAATAAATGAGTATGGATTTTCCCCATAAATGTACAAAATGACAAAAGATTATACATTAATGCTGGAAGCAACAAAATATTTCTAAAAATTGAACTCAGCCTATTCCAAATCCACAATTCAATAATATTGCTACAATAGTAAAATCCTTGCTTAAGTTTTTTGAAAACAAAAATCTATAAAATAATTAAAATGATTTTAGAATGCTTCATTTCTTTGTTCACAATGCAATTTTCATTTTAAGTCATTTCACCCCTCTGGGCTATATCTAACTATAAACCAGAATCAGTTAACAAACATTTTATAAGTACTCACTCTGACAATTATGCTAAACACAAAGAATATAAATATAAGCAAACAAATATAGTCCATGTTCTCAAGGAAATGAAATAAAAATGGAAATAACTAGCTTCTTTAAGGTTTGTGAAGTACCTTGCCCATATTATCTCATTTGATCTTCATGACAACTCGTTGAGGTAGAGGCTAATATTATCCTCATTTTGCAGATAAGAAAATCAAGACAGAAAGAGATTAAGCCAAGGTCACACAACTAGTAAGTGTTTGAGGGCAGATTTGAACTCAAGTATTGTTGTATTCCAACTCTAGCTCTCTATTCACTGACTTACCCAGTTGGATTATGCAATTTAAGAAGAATAAAGAAATATTGCATGCCAAAGCCCTTTCCTCAATACCTGCTAGACTAGCATAAAATTCCAACCTGAATATTCATTTCTTTGGGTCCTTCATGTTTGTGGGGTTTTTTTTGGCTGTTGATTTATTGCTAGCAGTTGTTTCAGCATCTTGAAAATTGACTTAGAATCAGGAGACATAGAAGAGCATTTCCTTCACCCAAAAGTATTTGCGAGAATACTGACAATTTTCACATTTTTTGTGTTTGATAGTCATCTGAAATATGACCAACTGTATATAATGTGCTTCAATAAAGTTGACTTGGTTATATATGAATTGTACATTGGGTTTTTAGTTCATCTTTTAATGTCATAAAGATAAGATTTAATGAAAATTTATTATATCCATTTAGAGAGCATTCACTGCTAAATTTTGGTGAATGATTAGAAAAGATGGATCAACACTATAACCCTTGAAATTAGCCTCTCCTACACAAGACCCAGCCAGAGATCATAGAATCATAATATTTAGAGTGAGAAATGACTTTAGACATTAATCCATTGTCTTTTTTTTATAGATAGGAGAATTTAAGGTCAAAGAAATTGAGTCTTAGTACTGAGTTACAAAAGCAAATTCTTTCCACTAAATTATTCTGCTTTTCTAATACTCATTTTACACTTTAAGCAAGGTAATGAAAAAAAAATAGACTATGTGATAATAGCACCAGAGTGAGGGGCTGAATGGGGTAAAGAAATCAGAGACCTGGAAGATGTAGAAGGATGCCAAAGACAAAGTCTAGCCTATTTCCTAATGTTGTCTTGGGTCATACTCAAGCTATTAATAGTCTACGGTATTGGGTTCTAGGATTCTAGTTCAGGATGAGAACAGATGACTCTTGTATTTGTAAACTGTAAAACATATTTTTGTTGTTTGTTATGCTCTACTCCTAATTTGGGGTTTTTCTTATAACACTTGACTTGCCACAATGTAATTGAAATAGAAAAGCATCCAACCCATGCTAAAACCACAAACCAAGACCAAAACAGACCATCATTTGCACTCTCAGTGTGTGTGTGTGTGTGTGTGTGTGTGTGTGTGTGTGTGAGAGAGAGAGAGAGAGAGAGAGAGAGAGAGAGAGAGAGAGAGAGAGAGAGAGCATAGAGCATAGAGCATAGAGCAAGTTGGTTTGCTGTTGTGGTGTCTGTTCCATGCCTAAAGCAACAAGGAAGGCTCCTTTTTTTAGGCACAGGCAAAGACTCTGGAAAATGTAATTCAGGCCACACTTTCAATTTAATGACAACAATCATTAATTAGTTTTAAACTGGGAACACCAATTGTTCTTTGTTTCCAGGTTGTTTTTTTCATTCATTTTTCCTGTCCCCCAATTAGGCAACACTTTAGGTTGTTTTTACATTGAGGAATTAGTTAAAAATAAAAGGATCCTTTTCAAAGGAGGCATAGTCTGGTACACATTGAAGGAAAAAAAAAGCAGTTTTTTCCAACAACCAGTTCATACATTCCCACTGCTGTCTGCTGGAATCACTGGAGAATATGCCAACTGGCAATGGCTAATATGCATTTTTAATTCACAGGGGAGTAAAGCTAGGAAAACATTTTTGTCAGGCTGTTTAAGAATCATATGCAAGGGAAACAATTTTAAAAAATGTATAGCCATTTTCTTGATGGTGTAGAAAGTGCTACCTCCAATGTCCAATAGAATTGCGCCAATTTTCTCCAACTAGATTTATGAAGCAAAAGCTGCCAAGCAGACAGAAAGCTAAATAATAAAGTGTTTCATTTTAATATAACTTTTATTTAATAATAATACCAAAAATATCCAGACAAGTTTATAGCCTTCAGGTTATGCTGTTCCCACTTTCTTCTCTTCCCAACTCTCAGTATGATCATTTTGTCCTTAAACATCACCACCTGAAGAAACCTGGCAATGAAACTTAAGATCATCTTCAAAGATTGATTCGAAGTCCTTCTTTCAGCTTTAACTTTTCCGAATACATATATGGTATTTCTTGCACAGGACTTCAGCTTTTCAATTATCATCTTCTATTGTTGTTGTTTAGTGGTTTCAGTCATGTATGCCGATTTGTGACCCATTTAGGGTTTTCTTGACAAAAACTGGAGTGGTGGTTTGCCATTTCCTTCTTCAGCTCATTTGACAGTTAAAGAAACAGGTAAACAGGGTTAGATGACTTGCCCAGGGTCACATAGCTTAATAACTATCTGCAGGTTTTCCTGACTCCAGACCCAACACTCCAATCACTGCACTATCTAGCTGCCTTCTACTAGGAAATATGTAAATATGAAATTTGACAAATGAACTTCTAGCAAATCATACAAACAAGTCTGGTCCTCAGTTCATCTAGAATGAATGAATGAATGAATGAATGAATGAATGAACGAAAAAGCATATATTAAAAATTTTCTATGTTCCAAGCTCTGTTTTAAGCTCTGGAGATACAAACAGAATAAAATAATAATCCTTGTGTTCAACTCTAATTGGAGGAGACCACACATAATGGAAAGGTCATCTCTAGGGCAGATGGAAAGTCCCAGAAATCTTAGGGGTGCATTGATGATACAGATAGCTATATAAGTAGGCTAGACAACAGTGCCAGAGAGCTCTAGGGGATAACAGCAGGGAAGGTGGTAAGTCCTGGTGGTCTGCTATGTCACTGTGAATAATAGAGTTCATTACTGCCAACTTCTCCAAGCTGTGTGACTAGTTGATCAACAAGGAACAAAGGTATTCCTTGTGGTGGTAAGATTTCCCTTGCCCTGCCAACCTTGATGATTCTAAAGGGTCCTGGGGTTGGGGGAGTGAGAGGAGGAAGGCAAGAGGACAAGGGGATAAGGGTAAAACCCATCACCCGACAATCCCAGATGGGTTCTTATGTGTCCAAAGTCAATGTGATGGGGAAGCTTATTTTTGTAATTGATTTTTTACAATGGGAGTCTTATAATTGTGATTTGGGAGCTAGAACAAATATTCAAATTATATGATGTTTTAAAATGTATTCAGTTTGTTATAGAATTATATAATGTTTGAGTCAGTCCAAATTCATTTGATAGAAAAAGAAACTGAACCCCAGAGAGCTGATATAACTTATATTTCAATGTCACATATCTAGTTAGTGGCACAGACAGGACTAAGACCCATTTTTTTAACTTTGTATACAGAGCTATCTCTATTAAATTAAACTATTTCTAAAAGTCCAAGGCCTATGTAAAAAAAAAAAGCAAGAAAAAATGTTACACATTTAGTAGTACACTTCAAACAATATTGACTAGTGGGAAAAGAAGATTCTTGTTCCAATACCTCTTTTTTTCCCTATACCATGCTCTGCTTATGAAAACATTTAAAAAATTATTTAAAGTTATTTTTGCTTTTGTTTTTGTTTTGTAAATAATTTTCTTGATTACTATAAAAATTTACTCTGTGTAATGAATGACATTACAATGATTTGGAATTCTGCTTATTTGATTGCACAGTGCTTTACTGAAGTTGCTTCCTCAGTCATCTAATAATAATAATAATAATAATAATAATAATAATAATAGCCCTTTTCAAAGAGCCTTAGGGTTTATAAAACGCTCTGGACACATTATCTCTTTTGATGCACATAACACATCTGAATGATATATTTAGCTGCATTTTATAGAAGGGGAAAAAATGTCTTTTAGAGAGAGTAAGTGACTTGTCTGTGGTCACACAGCTAGTGGTTATCCAAGGCTCTCCTAGTATTCTTTCTATATTTCAAGGTCTGGAAAAAAACGGGGATTTTACTAAGCAAATAACTATTAGAGACACAGTTCAGGAGGAAATTCTTAACCTAATAGCAAAATCAAACATTTCTCATGAACACTCCTGATCACACACAGCTATTTTTCAAAAAAGCAAGACTCTTCGTGGCTCCTTCTCCCTCAAAAGTTTTAAAATCCTTCATAAACAGTTTAGTTTTTGTCATTCACAACTGAAAATGAAGTTGAAGAAAAGGACCTCTTTCCCTATTCCCCAAACCAAGTTCTCTTTTCATAGCTGTCTTCTAAGGTCTTGTAGCTAGGGCTGCTTTTGTCGGAAAAGCTGTAAATAAACTTTAGAGAGCCTCAGTTGCTGGCAAAAAACAGGGACAGGGACAGGAAGGGAGGTGGGGTGGTGGGGAGGGAGTCCATCTGTTTATTTCCATTTGGAACTGGGATCAATATCCTAATGAGCAGATGCAAATCCCAAGCTTATCCAAGCTGGGGAAGTGCTTGGGTCAGCAGACCTGGAAAGGAAAATCTCACGAGAACAGGCTGTCTCTTAAGATTTCCGTTACCTGCTGCTTCCAGTCGGGCTGAAAATACCTCAGGGGCAGCCTCTCGCATGGTGGTTTTGGCACATCTTCCCCCAGGCCCAGATGGAACCCACAAGTGTGGAGGGAACAAAACTGAAAAACCTTAGGAGAGGAGTTGATTGAATATTTTCAAACCTCAAAGTTTAAAAAAGATAATTCAGTTCAGGTACAGTTCAAATCTGGGGGTTAAGATTTAGAGTCCAGAGAATTTCTCAGAGTGAGGCCATTTAACCCATTCTTAGCAATAAATAACACCCCAGAGAACTTATCAAGATGTCTTCCACAAAACTCCTGTTAATCCCCAAAAAAGCTCAGAACACTTGCCCTGTCTTTTCTTTGTGTGGTCCACTAGTGCTCAGTCAGCCTAGAATCAGTCTATTGGGAGTCTGCTAAGGACAAGAATGTGTGCCAAGTCTCATAACAGTTTAGCATTCATCAAAAGTCAGATGCCCTCTCTCTTTTCTACACTTCTTTTTACTTCGCTTGTAAAACTAGAACTTCAGTTGGTTGACCCTTGCACATATCTTTTCTCCCCCCACCCCATGGAGATATTATCATTTCAAACTGTTTGTTCTCATGGATATCTTTAAGAGTCCTTAACACCCAAAGCCCCATCAAAAATACTGATGGATTCATGGTCAAGAAACTTCCTATGATTGGAAGGAGGGAAAGAAAATCGAGTCCTGTGATAATGATGATTATTGAGGACTTCTGTTGTGGAAATTCCCTCTAAAATGCAAATTATTAATTTATAAATTTCTATAAATTTAAATGTAGTGTAAGTAAGTCTATAAATTATGCCTTAGGGAGCAACTTGGAGCACTGAAAAATTAGATTTGCCCAGATTCAGATAGTTTGCCCATATTTACCATTCAGATAGGATTTGAAGCTGAAAGGGACCTTAAAAGTCAGCATCTTCATTTTATAGATAAGGAAACTGAGGTCTAAAATGGCAAAGTCATCTGCCTGGGGCCATACAATTGGAAAGTAAAGATTTGAACACAAGTTTTTCTATTCCACATCTGGTTAGTTTCTAATATATCATGATTTTTTAAAAAATTTTGTAACATAAGCCCAAGGACTGTTGAAAAGGGACTCTCTGTCTTCACTGGTGAAGATCAATGTCTCCTGCCTACATGAAGGATGGGGCAGAGTTGACAAAAGAGCAAGAAAAAATAAAGATGGGTGAACCTGTTCAATATGGATTGTTTGGTATACATTCTCATACAGATATTTCCTCCCATGTCTGTTTTGCTATAGGTTTGAATAAATGTGTTTCTTTTTTACTTGTTATGTGTATACTCATTATGGAAGTGATACTTGATGGGGAGAGCATCAAGTCTTGAATATAAAGGTTAGGACTTCCTTCCCCATTAAGAAATAGCAATTAGGGGGTGGCTAGGTTGCTCAGTAGATAGAGCACTGGCCCTGGAGTCAGGAGTACCTGAGTTCAAATCTGGCCTCAGATACTTAATAATTACCTAGCTGTGTAGCCTTGGGCAAGCCACTTAACCCCATTTTCCTTACAAAAAAAAAACTAAAAAAAAATTTAAAAAAAATATCAATTAGGAGTTTATCTTGAATCTAAAAATCACATCCCACTAAATAAATAATATTTAAGGGATCAAGTAAATATAGCTCTTCCTTGTTATTATCTCTAAGGAAAGCAGAACAGTGGCTAAACAATCATTGGTCCCAATCTGTTTTCCTTCTGGTGGGAATTAAAGTCCTCCTTGGAGAAGGATGAGTGAGGAGAAGCTAGAAATTTTTATTCTTGCTTCTCTTTAAAGCTACTTACACATAATAACCCCCCATGTTACACACACAGCTATCTTTTTTACATAAAAATTTAAAAATATGCTCACCACACAGAATGTATATGGGACTCATGTGTCAAGAGAGCTCCTTTTGAAGAGATACCTGGGTAATATGAATAGAGTAAACCCTAAATCACGTCACATAGAAGTAATGATTCATCTATAAAATAGCAGTCAGATGTTTTAAAGTTTTTATTTCAGTAACCATAATCATATTCCATCAATGGTACTATACTGCTTTGTAATATTTAATTTTACCTGACTGCAAATTCTGTTGGTGAGCCTAGATATTTAACTTGGGGAGGAAGGTTAAATTGGAAGAAAGGCAGATTAAAGGAGAGGGGAGGGAGAGAGAGGGAATGTGGGAGACAGAGGAATGGAGGGAGGGAGAGAGGAAGAGAGAGGAAGGGTGGAGAGAGGGAGAGAATTTAGAAAAAACACACTTAGATTGGCCATTATAGAATTGGACCCTACCCACCATTATTTACCTGAATTGGTTTTACCTCAGTTGAAATCATTCCTGATTATGGATCTATTAGTTCTCCTGGTACTATATACTGTTTAAGTCTTGGCAACTACTTTTCCTCTAGTTAGAAAAGTTGATGTTGTGCACAATGAAATGTCAACTTAGGGGAAATCAAAGTGTGAATAAGGAAGTGAAAGCAAACTTCATTTCTTGGATCTAAGAAATTTCTTTTTTTTTTAAGTTTTTTAAGTAGTTTTTATTGATCTCTTTTAACAGAACTTATATTTCCCAATGCATCCCTCTTCTATCCCTTTCCCTCATTGAGAATGATCTTTCATCACAAGAATAAAATTTTTTAAAAACTCCCAGTTCAACAGAACTTATCAACACACTGAAAGTGTCTGACATCATTTAGTTTAGAGTTTAAAGATTTTTAATTTAAAAAACCTTAAACAGTCCTACCTTTCCATCATTTTCCAGGCCCATAATTTTCATTTTCATCCAGTTATCTGAACATATTGATGTTTTCACTTTTGATGTTTTACTTATCTAGTCATTTATTCAATCATTTATTTATCTATTTTTATATTTATTGATTGATTGATTTGTTATTTGTTTATTTTCAAGGTCCTGATCTCAAAAGGTGATAGGGGAACCTTTCATTCCTGAGACCCTGCCCTTTCCCTTGACAGTGATGAACAGGACCACTGGTTTCAATATTGGCATAATTGGAATAAGGCAGGTTTTACAAATCAATAGCCAAAAATAGACATTTCCTCATGTATACTTCAGATGTTGATCAAACACTCAGAAAACAGAGACAGAGAGGGGAAGGAGGGCAGAGAGAAAAAAAGAGGGGTGGGGAGAGAGAGAGAGACAGAGAGACAGAGAGAGACAGAGGAGAGAGAGAGAGAGAGTCAGAGAGAGAGAGAGAGAGAGAGAGAGAGAGAGAGAGAGAGAGACTCATTGCATCTTCCCTGTTTCTTGTCCCTGAGTGCCTAATATCTCTTATTTTCCTTGTATGAGGCAATCCTGAGGCCCTGCCCCTCCCTCTACTATAATTTTTAGGGACACAGGAAGATAAATGACAGGTAGGGTCAATGAGTTGAGTCCCCACCCCTAACACATACATACATACTATATTTTTTCCCACATCAGAACACATGCAGATAAATCTCTCCTGGCACTAATAGCTCTCTATTACAGTGAACATGCCATCCTCACTTAGCCAAACAGGTGACACTGATTTATGCCAGGTTTCTATGGGTCCAGAGGCTGGGCAAGCAAAAGTCGGGTGTGTGTGTGGGGGGGGGGGGTTGTGACAAGCCTGGGATCCTCTCTGTTCCCATGCTAGTTCGAAATTTGTGAGAAATTCAATTTAAGCAAACACCCTTTTCAACTCTGAGGCCAAGTCCGGGGCCACCTGAATCAAAACCAGATGGTCTTATCAGGTCTAAAGACAACACATCGCAGCTCAGAATCCTGCCGGCCCCGGACCACCGGAGCAAGGGCTGGGAGCCTGTGAAACCCTAGCAGCGATGAATGCTAATGCTCCCCAGCCCCGGAGTCCAGCCCCGCTCCAGTTTCCCGGCCCCTCCCGCCCGCTCCCAATGCCGCGGAGAACGTCGCATCCCTGTAAACCGTTATCTGAGATGCTTTAAGGGAAATCCAAAGCCGCCTCCCGAGCATCTCCACCTCCCCCTTCCCCAGGGCTGACAAAGGCTGGCCTTCTCGAGGGTGCCCGTGGCAGGGGATGGTTTGTTTTGGCAGCGGGAGCAGGTGCCTTCCCAACTCCGAGATCTGGAGTGTCAGCAGTGACCCCGGGTCTTGGGTGGCCGGCTTCACGCTTTCATTTCCCTTTGTCAGCCGATATGCCTACCACCCACACACTGGAAGGAAGGTTCCTGCCAGTTCAGAGAGGCTGCAAAGCCAGGGAGGCTGACCCCCTCCCAGGCCTCCCCACTCTCTCCCACCCCTTTCCTCCTGTCCCCTTGCAGCGACCTGCGCTGGCACACTCTAGAAAAAAAAAACTACTTAAAAAAATTTTTTTTTTTATAAACAGCCAGAGAGATGACTGTTTAAACGTTTGGCCTGTGAAACATTAGCTTCCTGCAGATGATCAAAATATGGCCCATGTAAACAAATGATGAGTTAGATCCTCCTCTGAAGAGAGAGAGAGGAGCCATCGGCTGGCTATTTTTCAGATGGGTTTTGTTTAGCGCTCTCGATAAGGAGGGTCTTCGTTCCCAAGCTACACTGGGACTTTTCTCTGATTACTTTTTAATCATTCCATTCCTGCTGCCTCATACCCACACTAGGCATTGGTCCCAGATGGTCCCTAACGAGTTACAGAAGTCAAGGCTCAGCAAAACAAAACCTATAAGTGCCCAGCTAGGTGTGTGGCTCTTTTGGCCTCCCCCTCACTCCTTCCCTCTTTGAGACATCTGCTCTGATTATGGAATAAAATAACTCTCTGATTAACCTACATCTATTTTTATAGCTTTGCCCAAGTGAAGGCCTTCCGCCTCTGCTGGAAGCAATCATGGAATTCCCAGTGCCTTCAGCAGGAGCTCCAAGTCTTCAACATTTGTGTGTGCACAGGTGCCGGGGGGCTAAAGTGCCTGTACCCCTAAACTTGCTACTCTTGTTCTAGTCATCTGCTGGCTGTAACTCCCAGCAGGGAGGAGGAAGCTTGGGGAGGGAGGATTCCATGATTTCCCCACTCCTATGCCACTTACCATATCTCAAGAATTACTAATGAAAGCTGAGTGCCTTGCCCACCCAAGCAGGAAGTGTGGAGGTGGTGGGTATGCAAGATTGCCAAGAGGGAGTGGAGTATGTGGGCAGCAGGACAGAGAACTGGCTTACACAGGTATGGTTTCAGGCTGGTTTGAGGCCTAATGGTACACAAAAATAAGGAGTTTGGTTGTAACTGGGGTTAAACTAACCCTGAGTCATCCCTTCCTAAGTGGCTTTCTGAAAACTTCTTTCTAAACAGAACACAATGTAAACATTCCAGAAGGGGTTAGGGTGGTGGTTGATTCTAATAATAATTGTCATCATCATTTTTATTATTATCCTTTAAGTGAACCCACCAAAGGTGAACCTATGTCCCAATAATGTTATTATGTCCCAACAATTTATTCAATAACAAAAAAAGTAATTGTTTAGACACACTGTTGCAATAAGCCAAAGATCATTTAAAAATCAAGGAAAAATAACAGGATAGTGACATGCTGAGACAGATCATTTCTATCTGAATTCCTCTTAAAAAAGACATATATAACAAGGATGAGGAGGAAGACAATGATGATGTTTATGTAAGACTTCGTTTCACATTTATTTTATTTTTTAATTTATGGAATAAAATACACATTTCCATAATATAATACAATAAAATACAGTTTGTACATGAAATTGAGAAATTTTGCTATTCCTTTTAAATATACAATAAAGTTATAATGTAAATTTCTTTTTTCCTTTTTTCTTCTTCCCCTCTGCTATAGAGATAGCTACCATTAGACACAAATAGGAATATATATATATATTCATATGATTCATAAAGCATCTTTATAGCTAGGAATATTTGGCTTAATTTGGATATTGATAATTGTCAAGATGACATTCACTCAAAGTCATTTTTTAAAACAATATTATTATTACTATATACAGTGTTCTCTTGGTTCTGTTCATTTCACTTTTCATTATTTTTTTAGGTTTTTTTTTTTTGCAAGGCAAATGGGGTTAAATGGCTTGCCATTTATCCAAAAGGCCACACAGCTAGGTAATTAGTAAGTGTCTGAGACCGGATTTGAACCCAGGTACTCCTGATTCCAGGGCCGGTGTTTTACCCACTACGCCACCTAGCTACCCCCGCTTTTCATTATTTTGTGCAAATCTATCCATGTATTTCTAAGATCACTGAGTTCATCATTTCTTTTTTCTTCTTTTTCTTTTCTTAGATTTTTCAAGGCAATGAATGGGGTCAAGTGGCTTGCCCAAGGCCACATGGCTAGGTAATTATTAAGTGCCTGAGGTTGGATTTGAACCCAGGTACTCCTGACTGCAAGGCTGGTGCTCTATTCATTGTGACACCTAGCCGCCCCAGTCCATACAATAGTATTCCATCACAACCTGTTCAGTCATTCCCCAAATGATGAGTCTCCCCGTAAATATACTTGTGAAGGACTCTATATAATATCTCACTGAGTCACAATAATCCTGTGAAATGGATACTGCAGGTGTCATTCCCATTTTACAAATGAGAAAACTGAGGCTCTGAGGTATGAGGTGACTTACCCATGTTCAAAAACTAATGTAAAAAGTGGGTTATTAGTTGAGACTGAGAAGATAGCAGTCAGTCTAGAGGATACTCTATTATAGTCTGGCAACCTTAGGCTCCTAGAAACAGGATAACTGTCTTTTTTCAATTTATCACTCAGATTTAATCTCTCTTCTTACATCTTCACCTTATCAAGGCAATTGAGTAATAAAAGAGAAGAATTTTTTCCTATGAGGATTTTAGGAGACTCTCAGCACAAGGAAGATAGTCATTGATAGAAAATGCATTTAAAATGTGTATTTCCCCCCTCCCC
This sequence comes from Macrotis lagotis, assembly GCF_037893015.1. Classification (NCBI taxonomy): domain Eukaryota; kingdom Metazoa; phylum Chordata; class Mammalia; order Peramelemorphia; family Peramelidae; genus Macrotis; species Macrotis lagotis. The sequence goes on along the minus strand of NC_133666.1, from coordinate 536,422,751 downwards.
CCTTTTTGGTTTCTCTCTAAAGGGACAAAGATTTATTCCTGACTCTGAGAGAGAGGAAGGGGTAGAAGATATCTTGAACAAATCATTGGGGAGGGGAAATCACTCATTCACAAGTAGTTTCTTCTTTCTTCTTCTTCTCCTTTTCCTCTTCCTCCTCCTCCTCCTCCTCCTCCTCCTTCTTTCTTCTTCTTCTCCTCTTCTTTCTTCCCTTCTTTCTTCTTACAGTTTCAGTTTCTTTAAAGCAAACACCTGGGGCAACCTTAATCAACACACAAAGAAGAGAAAGATTAGGAATAAGTAAAAGTATTGGAAGGCAGAAGTTTCTGTTACAAAAGGAGTACTTAGTTTTAGCCTCAGGGAATCATTGAAGAAACTAGGGCAGGGAATTTCAATGACAATATTTCTATTTTTATTGCTCCTTTCTCTTCTCCAATTTCTTTGATGGAGATTGGCCTCATATTTGAGTTGGTTTTTTTTAAACCAAAACAGAGATTTCGCTGGTATATGCAATTCCCCATAAGGAAACACTCTTCACTGCAGGAGATACTATTTTCTCCAAGTAATAATTTTAGAATGTTACCTACAACACTGAGAGTTTTAGCCATTATATGCTCAGAGCCTCCTTTTTTATCCAAGTAAGTTCTCCATCTGCTCTACTGTACTCACAAAGACCCTACCAAAAAGGAGTAATGTAGCAATGTTACTCTACATGTTGAATGCACCAAGAGAGAGGAAGAGTAAGGGAAGTAGGTAGGAATAAGAACACAATGTATAGGGATAAGATATCTCTGGTAGGCTGACTGAAATACAGTGAATTTTAAAGCTCTGTAGTTTTATAGCTTTGTAGACAAAGAGATTCTGCAACATATGCTATAAGTGCTTTAAAATAAAATTGTCAGGGGTATCCAGGTGGCACAGTGGATAGAGCACCGGCCCTAGAATCAGGAGGACCAGAGTTCAAATCCAACCTCAGACACTTAATAATTGCCTAACTCTGTGACCTTGGGCAAGTCACTTAATCCTCTTGCCTTAAATAATTTTTTTAAAAAGAAAAAATTGTCAGTCATTACATGACATGTCCTTCTGAGTCCAATCCCAACCTTGCAGCATAGCTTGATATTTAAATTAATCTGTCAATAAGTTTTCAATTAATTGAGGGATCTTTATCTGATGTCCAAGGACCCCCCAAGAGGTCCATGGACCATGGATAGATTTCAAGAGGTTTGTGAACTTGGATGCTGAAAAATTCTATAGCAAATAACAGATGTTCAGAAAAATTCTATAGTAATAATAATATATATTCATAAAGAGCAATCATCCACATGAGATTTGCCTGGGACCTACTTTTGTGGGGTAAAGATAGATGGAAGCAGCCTCTTTCCAATGTTTGTATAGCCAGAACTACTTGTATCTTTAAATATAACTGACTTAGGTACAACATCTCTCTTTCCAATAGCATCCAGGTAGTGAAAGTTTCATTCATCCACAAAACAGATAACATGCATTAAGCTTCAGAAAGTTCTACCTTCTCCTTCTCTTTATGCCCTATGGCCCCAATAGTTCTAGGTGCAGGGAGTGATCCCCAGCACTGGAGCTCAAGTAATAGGAATCTTGGAGCCCAGGATTCCATGTCAGATGATGCAACTAATCTAAGAGAAGCCAGGACACAAGTTCAGGGACTTTGGACATGGAACTTGGTGTACTAATGCCATATAATTAAACGTAAATCTAATCTTTATCACTTTCCTAGAGAGGAGTATGAATTGAGGGAATTATGCCCTAAGATGTTGGGGAAAGTATGTACATATCTTTTTTGGCTTTGCTTTTGAAGTCCCTTAGTAGGACTAATGAGCAGTTAAATCAACTGGAGTGTTTGACCCCTTAGTTTGGGAGGAAACAATTGGTAAGAAATGTAAAAACACTGGCTCAGTCCTCAAGAAATTCACATCTACAAAGAGATCATAAAAAAGAGGAAATGACTTACATAAACAAAAATATTTATAGCAGTCCTTTTGTGGTGGCAAAATACTGAAAACTGAGAGGATGCATATCCACTGGGGAATGGTTGAATAAGCTGAAGTATATGAGTGTAATGTAATACTATTGTACAATAAGAAATGTTGAACAGGCAGACTTCAGAAAAACCTGGAAAGACTTTCATGAAACTGATGCAAAGTGAAAAGGCAGAAACCAGAAAAAAACATTGTACACAGGGTCAGAAACATATAGTGAAGATCAACAAATGAATGACTCAGTTGTTCTCAGCAATACAATGACCCAAGACAGGTAGAAAGGAATTACAAAGGAAAATGCCTTACATATTCTGATGAATTTAGAATGCAGACAGAAGCATTTTTTTCAATTACTTTATTCTTTCTTGTGGTTATTTTTTTCCTTTTGACTCGTTTCTTCTTCCACAATTGAGACTAATATGGAAATATGTTTTACATGATAACACATAAATAAATTATATCAAGCTATCTACCATTTTCAGAAAAGGGAAGGGGAGGGAGAGAGGAAGGGAAGAAGAAAAAATGTTTTCTTCTCAAATTCTTGTAAAAATGAATACTAAATTTTTTTATTTCATCCTTTTTCTTGATTGGGTGAAAAATAAAATACTATTACACTTTTTTAAAACTTGAGAGGTGGGGTGGGAAACGCATTTTATGGGGAAATCAATATAGAAATGGCTTTTTAAAGTTAAGATGTATATAAAGCAAATGGAAGGTAATCTCAAGGATATGTCTTTTATTTATTTGTTTGTTTGTTTGTTTGGCTATTTATTTATTTATTTTGAATTTTACAATTTTCCTCCTAATTTCCCCTTCCCTCCCCCCCACCCCCCACAGAAGGCAGTCATTAGTCTTTAGATTGTTTCCATGGTATACATTGGTCTAAATTGAATGCGATGAGAGAGAAATCATAAGGATATGAGTTTCTAACCGTAGAAAGACAAAAATCCTTTTGCAAAAGTAAACATTTTTTTTTTGCAAGGCAAATGGGGTTAAGTGACTTACCCAAGGCCACACAGGTAGGTAATGATTAAGTGTCTGAGGTCGGATTTGAGCTCAGTTACTCCTGACTCTAGGGCTGGTGCTCTAGCCACTGCACTACCTAGCTGCCCCCAAAGTAAGTCTTTTATGAAGACTGTGGATTAGACCTGGTAGTCATTCTCTCCTACTTCCTTAGCACTTGTAAAGAAGTAATGTTTTGAGATCTTAAAATGGCAGGTGGTATCTCCAAATGAATTTCAAAGTCATAGATTTATGAATTTAGAGCTAGAGAGGAATTTAAAGGCCATGTGATTCTTGGTGCTATATCTAAGGGGCATACATTCAAATTTTCAGGATTGAGCCTGGGAAGCTAGGAAGATTCAGTGATTTGCCCAAGCTCATAGGAAATAAATAGAAGAGAAAGAATTCCAAATCAATGACTTTCTAATAAAGGAAATGGCTTGAAGTAAATAGTATCCAAGTAAAATGGACACATTTAAGATCAGAATGGAATTTTGACCCATAATTAGGCCTCCTGAATGCTTGGCCTGTAGAATGAAAGAAGACTTAAAATTTGTTAATTATTTCCCACCTGCCACCTTTCTTTCTCTTAAACAAAAACATGAGTTTGTGGGAGTTTTGGTTTGTTTGTTTCTTGACTAAACACACACATACACATACAAAAACTAAAAAAAAAAATCACCCTGCTTTAAAATCCTTATTTTTCTAATTTCTATGTAACCTTGGGCAAGTTGTTCTCTTTGCTGAGACTCAGTTTCCCCATTTGTAAATTTAGAAGTTTGGATTAGAATGACCTTTAAGGTCTCTTCCAACTATAATATTCTGAAATTCTGTGAATACTCCTTGGTTAATTTTACAAATGAGAGAAAGGAACATGCTTTGGTAACCACCTCACTTGGTCTGCAGAGGGCAGTGATCTTACACCAAACAACCATGGAATAATAATAATTCTGAAGTTCTGACAACATTTCTAAGGGAAAGGGAAATAAAATAGATGACGCCCTGACTAGAGTTTCAGATGAAGAAATATGCTCTCTCTATAAATCTACATGTTGGCAATTACCTAATCAGAGGATACTAAAATGCTAGCAGCTGATAATCACCCTTCCCCAAACAGTTCCTTGAAATCATCAACTATCTGAAAGCCATAAAGGAAAAGTACTTCTTTTTTCCAACTTTAGTTGAATAGAGTAACCTGAGGTTACTCTAACAGTTTTCAGCATTTTGGTGACGAATGAAGAAAGTAGTCTCTTTCTGGGCTTGTTAGCTAAGAGCCAGAACTGTCTTCAAAGACAGTTATCATACCTCAGGATCACAGGACAGATAACATCTATCAGAAAGGCTCAATGTTTTCTAAAATCTCTTCTCTCTTAGTGAAAAATTGCCAAACTGATTCCCCAGAGAGTTGAAGTTAATGGTAGAATTGATAACTTGCATATATCATCTGTATTTTCAGCTCCCTATCCCAAATCATTTATATAGAACTTTATGTTTGCATAGTACCATATGGTATATTAGTTTTCCTCAAGGAATACTGCTTAAAAGGTTTTACAAGATGAGGTTATAGAAATAACAAGATAAGGTAAAATCATTCTCATGTAATAATACATATTCTATATAACAATACCACAAAATAGGTTTGCTGTATCTCCATTTTACAGATAAAGAAACTGGTGGATGAAAAGGTACAGAAGAAATTTTAAATTTTTTCTTAAATATCAAACTTTATTTACCATCTCCCACTTCTCCCCAATTTAGAAAGAAAGAAAAAACTCTCTTTAAAAAAACAAAGATGTATAGTGAAAACAAAATTCTACAGTGGCTATTAGATTTTGACAGAATTTGATATCTCTTTCATTTATGACTTCATAATAAAATAGAACTGGAAGATACCTCAGGGTATTTCAACCCTCTTATTTTCAGAAAAGGAAAGGGAAGACTACAAAGGTGAAGTGACTTACCTGAGGATCCATATCTAATAAACATCAGAGACAGAATTTGATTCAGGTCCACTGACTTCACTACCTCTATCTGTCTCACTATACCAGACTGCTTTCTCAGAAGAATTAAAGCTGCTTAGAAGCATCAGAAGCAGTATCAAGAGATTAATGAGTGCAAGAAGATGATATGACACAAAAGGAAAGGGAAAGAGAATAATAGTATCTAATATCTATATGTAGCACTATGCTGGAAACATGGTAGGTACTCAATAAATGCTTGCTTGTCGATTATATTTCATTTCTAGTTTTGCAAAACACACTACATACATTATTTTTTATGCTCACAACAACCCTGTAAGAGATTTCACAAATGAAAAAACTGAGGCTAAAATATTATAAAACCAAATTAACTAGGGTACACACAACTACTCTCTGAGACAGATTTGAACTTGTTTCTCTTGAAATCCAGGACATTTTATCCACTAAGCCATACTGTCCCTCACTTAGATCAGGTAAAAACAAACAAATAAATGTACATAAATGTCAAGAAGCATGAGATTCCTCAAACAATGAGGAAGAAGCTACATCTTATGTTCCCACCAAGTGACAGATAGCATTCCTAGGTGCTGGTATGAGGAAACTTGTAGCTAACCCTACATTGTTGTGGTTATTGAAGGCTATGTAGATTTGGTATGGTTATGTGGGAGATGTACTGTCTTCCTCAAGCATGTATCCAGGATGTAAAGGAATGTCTACCAAGACAAATAAAACCCATTGATCTCTTCCCACTTGCAGATTCATGGAAAAAATGAGTGATTCCATTGGAAGAAAACTGGAAAAAGACCTTAATGGGTTATAAATCCTACGCAAGAAAACTGGTGGTATTTCCCATTTAAAAAAATGTGAAGTTCAAAACAGTAAGAGATCAAAGGAGGAAAAGACTCTAAAGATTATTTAATCCAATTCATTCCATTTCAGAAGAGGAAACTGAGGCCAGAGGAAAAAAATTTACTTGCTTAAAATAACAGATCTAATGAAAGAATGGAAATTATTATAACTTTTATCTCCAAATTCCCACCTCTAAGTTCTGACACTAGACAACAATCTCACAGATGAGAAAAAATACAAAGAGTGAACACAGTAGATGATGAAGACAAAGAATAACATTTGGTTTCTAGACCATGACTTAAGATATCTGGCTAAGGAGAAAGAGTACCTCATAAGGATTGAGAATAAAAAAAATATTTGGCTTAAAATTTACTGATCTAATTGAGAGTTTTAATTTAAAGTTCAGGAGAAGGAAGAAAAATGCTAATGGAAAATGCTAAAGGCATCAAGGAAAACAGCAGGAATGATATAGAAAAAAGGAGTAATAGTGCCAGAAGTACACTATTAGTTGTCATAATAGTTGACTTTTATATAGTATCGCTTAAAAGTAGATTATGGGGCAGCTAAGTGGTGTAGTGGATAGAGCACTGGCCCTGGAGTCAGAAGTACCTAAGTTCAAATCTGGCCTCAGACACTTAATAATTACCTAGCTGTGGCCTTGGGCAAGCCACTTAACCCCATTGCCTTGCAAAAAAAGTAGATTATAATTATAACTAGAATAATCAAATTCTCATTACACACACACACACACATATATATATATATATATATATATATATATATATATATATATATATACATAAAATTTCAGTCTTACAATAAATCTGAGAATTGGAGAGATGAGTTTCCTCTTTACCTCATAAGAAAAATGAGGATTAATGAGGTGAAAAAAGAGCTTGTATGTAGTGAAAAGAGTTCAGAATTCAGAATTCAGGTGTTCTGTATTCAAATCATTGAATTTTCAACTACATCACAATTCCTTTGCTATTTTTGTAGTTGCATATATATATATATATATGTACAATGAAGAGCAGATTATAAGTGAATTAAATCATATTTTATACTTTTCCCTCCCTTCCTCTCACCAAATAAAAGATATCAGAGTTGGAAGGGATCTCAAAGGATCATGATTAAAATTTACATAAACCAATATACCCTCTACAACATCTCTAATAAATGATTATTCATCCTTCACTTAAAGTTCAGTACTTACAGGAACCCACTGATCTTCTGAGGCAGTCCATTCCCATATTAGTCAGCTCTAATCACTTGGAAATGTATCCTTACATCCAACCTAAATCTGCCTTTCAGCACCTTCCTTTTTTGCCCTCTGGGCTGAATGAAACACAAATATAATCCTTCTTCAACAAAATAGCCCTTTGAAGCAGTTTATGACTATGGAAGAGGTGGAGAACATCACTAAAAACAAACTAGATGATTTCGATTACATTAAATGAAAAAGCTTTTTGCACAGATAAAACCACTGTAACCAAGATCAAAAGAGATGTTGTAAACTGGGAAACAATCTTTACAACTAATGTTTCTGACAAAGGACTCATTTCTAAAATATACAGAGAATTGAGTCATATTTAAAAAAAACCAAAGCCATTCCCCAGTTGACAAATGGTCAAAGGATATGCAAAGGCAATTTACAGATGAGGAGATCAAAGCAATCCATAGCTTGCTCTAAATCATTGCTTATTAGAGAAATGCAAATTAAAGCTTCTCTGAGGTATCAGCTCACACCTCTCAAACTGGCCAATATGAGCAGAAAGGATATCTATCATTTTTGAAATGGTTGTGGGAAATCTGGGACACTATTACATTGCCGGTGGAGCTGTGAACTAATTCAACCTTTCTGGAGAGAAATTTGGAACTACTCCCAAAGGGCAACAAAAATGTGCATACTCTTTGATCCAGCAATACCACGACTGAGTCTATACCCTGAAGAGATGATGGAAAAAGGGTAAAAACATCACTTGTACAAAAATATTCATAGTAGCCCTGGTTGTGGTGGCAAAGAATTGGAAATCAAGTAAATGTCCTTCAATTGGGAAATGGCTTAGCAAACTGTGGTATATGTATGTCATGGAACACTATTGTTCTATTAGAAACCAGGAGGGATGGGAATTCAGGGAATCCTGGAGGGATTGAGTCAGATGAGCAGAACCAGAAAAAACACTGTACACCCTAACAGCAACATGGGGGTGATGATAAACCTTGATGGACTTGCTCATTCCATCAGTGCAACAATCAGGGACAATTTGGGGCTAAGAACCGTGGATTTTGAACAAAGTTCAAGGACTATTATCTTTAATTTAGGAAAAAACAGATATCTTATCTGATCTTATTATCTCTTATACTTTATGCTTCTTTCTTAAGGATATGATATGATTTCTCTCTCATCACACTCAATTTGGATCAATGTACAGCATGGAAATAGTGTAAAGAATGACAAATTGCTTTCTGTGGGGGGGAGAAGTAAGATGGGGGAAATCATAAAACTCAAAATAAATAAAATTTTTAATTAAAAAAAAGCAAAACAGCCCTTTCATAATTTGAAAAGAACTATCTATCACTTTCCCCTTGATTTCTCTTTATCAGGTTAAACATCACCAGTTCCTTCAAATGATAATCATGGCATGTCACCTCCATTATCCTCACCATCCTGTCTGCTATCCTCTGAACACACTCCAGCTTGTTAATGTCCTTCTTAAAATGTGACACACAGATCAACTAGGGAAAAGCATGATTGTATTTAGCATCTCCCTTATTCTAGACATGTTTTTAAAATTACATTAACTTTTTTGGTTGTCATATTATACTGTGTTCTTGTATTGATTTTTGTAGTCCATTAAAACCCCCTATTCTGGCAAATTATTGCATGTAAAAATGTTTTATGCTTTTTTATGATTTTATTAACTCAGGTATAAGCCCTCACATCTACTTGAATAAACTTCCATCTAATTTGATTCTGTTATTAATTTTGATGAGCATGCCATCAGTGCTTTCATCTAAGGAATGATAAGCACAGAGACAAGGATATAACCCCACAAGAGGTCCATTATAAAATTCCTTTGTAACTGGTAATTCAGTCAATTCTGAATCAAGTAAATTCAAGTCAACAAGTGTTTATATACTAAGAACCATGAATATAAATATAAACTTTGAAAAAAAAATGTCTGCTCACAAGGAAGTTATATTCCAAATGGTGAAAGTAACACATAAAAGGAAGATGAAACGTTCCCTGTAATGCCTATTTCCTAGGAAACAAACTTGCTTTCCTCTTAAATTATTTCTTTTCCTATTCTTTTCATCCTGTAGTTCTCACTAAGACCTGGCTCCCTCCTGAAGACAGCCTCAGTGGCTAACTTTTCCAGCACTATGTGCTATTTTCTTCATTCCCCCAACTTTTTGGTTGAGGTAGGGGAGCTGGAATACTAATTGCTCCCCATTGTCACTTTTGTTTTCTCCCCCTGCCACTATCAGTAGTTTTCCTCACTTGAGATTCATTCAGTTCATATCTACCACTTAATTATCTATCTATAATCTACTATGAGGTTATCCAATAGATAAAAGGTCTGGAATCAGGAAGACCATAATTCAAATCCAACCCCAGGCACTTACTAGCTCTGGGATTCTGGGCAAGTCACTTAACCCTCAGTTTCCTCATGTGTAAAATGAATTGGAGAAGGAAATGATGAATTGCTTTAGTATCTTTGCTAAGAAAAATCCAAATGGGGTCACAGAGTCAGATATGACTAAAAATGATTGACCAACAGCAACAACATTATCTATCAAACTCCAGGACATTCCTGAACCTTAAAGGGTTCAGTACTCAGTGCTTGTCTCATAATCTTTCTTTTTTCTCCACTTCATGCCCTCCTATACATAGTGTTTCTCCCTCCAATAGTCTAATCTCTGAGTTCTTCAACTCATAAATTTCCCATGATCTACTCTTCTGTCTTACATCACCCCTACAGGCTGATCACACCTTTGATCTTGCTATTACCCAAAACATCAACCAGATTCATATTCAGAACTCTGAAATTCTCTTATTTTATTACAATCTATTGCCATTCCATCTCTTCCTCTGCCTTCCAAACCCAAGCCCAATTCTTCATGTACAATGTGATCTCCAATTTCTTAAGACAACAATTCTCCTTTTATCTTGACTCCCTGGTAAACTAGTTCTACCCTACATTGTCCTCATTTCTTGAGACCTTTCTCTTATCTTTCCACTCTTACTCTAACAAGCTTCTGCTTTATATCACTCCCATCATCAGTTGCCTTTTATCCATGAAGTACTAAAAGAAGGTGGAGAAAAATCATTAAACTGTATTAAATATTTCCACTATAAATATCTGTTGTATAACCTCAAATATATGATTAACTGAACTTTTTACAAAACAATCCTTTATCACCTTTTTAATCTACTTATTATCTCACTTACCCCAGTGGTTTTTCATAGTCTTTTAATTCCTCTCTAAATTTCTCATGGCAACCCTTCTCTTTTACCTCTCAGCTTAGATCCTTGCCTAATAGCTTACTCCCCTTCTTCTATCATCTCATCCTTCTCTGCTGTCTCACATGAACAGGTGTCCCTTCTTAACAAGACTGATCCCTCCACCTGCCAAAGACCCTATTCCATCTTTCTTCTCTAATGGATTGCCTTCTCTATCACCTCCACTCTCTTACTTAAATTCAATCTTTCCCTATCTTTTGACCACTTTCCTCATGACTACATACATGCCCATGTATCTCCCATCATTTTAAAAAATAAAAGCATCCTTTGACTCATTCATTTCCACTAACCATTAACCAATATATCTCTTGCAAAGTTACAAATTGCTTTTCAGAAAGATTGGTCAAAACTCCATTACAAAGTATATTGATGTGTTTGTTTTCCTACAGTCCCTCCAGCATTTGTCAGTTCTCTTTTTTTGTCAACTTTGTTTATACATTTTTTCTCAATTCTTATCCATCTTGACCTCTGTGTGGCCTTTGACACTGTCAGTCGTCCTCTTCTCCTTGGTGCCCTCTTCTCTTCTGATTTTGGAAACCAAAGTCTTGGAAAACTAAGTCTTTTTTGCTTTTCTTCCTACCTGACTCCTCAATATCTTTTTCAGGATCTTCATCCAGGATATGCCCATTAATCCTGAGTGTACCAGAGGGCTTTGTCATGTGCCTTCTTCTCTCTTTGTATTTTTTCATTTGATAATCTCATCATTCTCATGGCTTGAATTATCATCTTTATGCTAATGATTATCCAATCTACCCAATTTTTCTTCTGACTTCCTGTTTTGCATCTACAATTGTCTTTTAGACATCTCAAAGTGAATGTCTGTAGATAACAATACTTAAAAAACTGAATTCATCTTTCTCCAAAAATGCTCTCCTCTTCCTAAATTCTCTGTTTACTCTCACATCCAGTCTGTTTCTTCTCCTTAGAATCACATAGTCTAATAGATGCCAATGTTTGCTACAAGGGTTCATACAAGAAGTTTTATTGAGTTTAGGTAAATGAAAGGCAGTGTTTGTGATGAGGTCATGAGATGCACAAGTTCTTCAGTAGAAGGTGACTATTGCTGCTGCTGTTACCAACTTCATTCCTCCAAAAGACTCCCTGTTTTGTCTGGTAATGTGAGTCTACTGAAGCATTAAAGTCCCTCAGTTTTAATAAACTGGTTCTATTTTGGTATACTGATGATAAGGGTCTCCAGGTTTTCATAACATTTTTCTTTAACTTCATCAGTGTACGTCATGGTGGGAGCATAGGTATTGATGATGGTAGCATGGTGTTTTCCTGGAAGTGGCAATCTCTTTGTCATGAGTCTGTCATTCACTCCTTTTTGTAGGTATTCAAGAATGTTGACTAGATTAGCTTTGATTGCAACACTTACCCCAGGTACATAGCATTCCCTTTCACTGTGACCACTCTAGAAAAACATGTATCCAGCTCCAACTTCAGTAAAATGACCTTCATTTGCCAGCTTTGTTTCACTAAGGGCTGCTATATGGATACCATACCTACTGAGTTCTATCATAACAATAGCTGTTTCTTTCAGGTCTTTTGGATCTTGTGTTGTCAACGTGTGGTGCAGAGTGCTGGACTGATCACAGATTCATCTTCTCTAAGCTAAATATTAATGTTTAACCAAAACAGCAACCCAAAAGTGGCGAAATGAATACTAGAAGAAATAATGTCAAGAGACTAAAATGTCTCTCTGAGAAGAAAACTGAGCCAACACACAGTTGGCAACAGTGGAGCAGAAAAGGAGTGGGCAGTTTTCAGAGATCTGATGTTCAGCACTGCAGTTGCTCATCTGGGCCAGAACACTCACAAATATCAAGACTGGCTTGATGAAAATGATGGGGAAATACAGAAGCTGAAAAACAAGAACTCTACAGGGTTTACCAGCAGAATAGTTCATCCATTTCCAAGAGGGAAGCATTTAATTCCATCAAAAGTAAAGTCCAAGTGAAGCTTAGAAAGATGCAGGACTCTTGGCTTAGGAAGACAGCAGATGAAATTCAATTTTATGCAGACAGTAACAAACCAAAAGTGTTTTTGATGCCCTTAAGGCTCTTTATGGGCCAAAAATATATGGTGCATCTCAACTACTCAGTGCTGATGGATCCACACTGATTAATGACATGATCCTAGAGAGATAGACTGAACACGTCCATAGTGTTTTTAATAGACCATCATCAATAAATGCAGAAACCATTGACCATTTACCTCAAGTTGAAGTCAATCAGTCCCTACCCAAAGTTCCAATGGAAGAAGAAGTTTTGATTGATTGCCATTTAGGCTCCTTTCAAATAGCAAAGCACATGTTGCTGATTCTATTCCAGCTGGGTTTTACAAGGTGGGAAGTCCATTATTCATCCAAAAACTGACTGAGATTTTCCAAGTCAGATGACATGAAGAGTTTATTCCCCAAGAATTCATGGATGCCTCCATTGTCCATCACTATAAAGGTAAAGGAAATAGATTGTCTTGTGACAAATCACAGGGGTATTTCTCTTTTAGTCATTGCTGGTAAGATTTTTGTCAGAGTCCTTATCAATAGGTTGATCCTTCACTTGGAAGTTGGTCACCTTCCTGAGAGCCAGTGTGGCTTCAGAAGGGTAGAGAAACAGTTGATATGATGTTTGCTGCCAGACAACTCCAGGAAAAAAATGTCAGGAACAGAAGAGAAGTCTATATACAGCATTTGTAGATCTGATCAAGGCTTTTGATACCACCAGTCACAAAGGGTTTATGGAAAATTATGTCAAAATTTGATTGCCCAGAGAAGTTCATCAGTTTTGTACATCAATTTCATGATGGCATACAGTCCCGGGTTCTGGATAGTGGACAATGCTCTTGAGATTCCCCAGTCACCAATGGAGCAATATAAGGGTGTATCCTTGCTCCTATACATTTTATCATGATGTTTTCTGCCATATTTTCAAATACCTTCACTGAGGATGAGCATGGCCTCAAGATCAGCTACTGCCCTGATGGCAAATTCTTCAACTTGAAAAGGCTACAAGTCAAGACCAATGTGGAGCAAGTGTTAATGTATGATCTTCTTTTACAGATGATTGTGCATTTAATGCAGCAATGAGAAGCAACAAAGGTACTGACCTCATTTCTATATGCCTGTGAAACCTGGATAGTCTACCAATGTTCTATCAGGAAACTGAATCACTTCCATTTAAATTGTTTTAGGAAGATTCTGAAGATCACCTGGCAGGAGAAGATACCAGACACTGAGGTCCTTTCTCCAGCTAAACTGCCTAGTATTCCAGTATTCCAATATTACTACAGAGAGGGCAACTATGATGGGCTTGACATGTTGTCAGAATACCCTTGCCAAAAAGACTATTTAATGGAGAAATCACACAAGACAAGTGCTCACAAAAAGGTGAGAAGAAGGGATACCGAGACACCCTGAAGTCTTCATTGAAGAACTTTAAATTGGTTGTACAGCATGAGACACACTGGCACAGGACCACCCAGCATGACACGCCCTCATCAGTGAAAGTGCTGCATTCTCTGACAAAGGCGGAATTGAAGCAGCTCAAAGGAAACATGACATCTGCAAGTTTAAAGTACCCACCCCAGATATTCACATGGACAATTTGTGCGCATCCTGTGGGTAGAAAATTCTGAGTTCATATGGTCTAATCAGCCACAGTAGGATACATTGTAATTTGTCTCAAACATAGTGATGTCATTTTGGTCTTTTATAGTGAAGGACAAGAACCAACTGACAAGAACCATTTACTTTCAAGGGTCCCACCAACCTCCCAATCATCCAGCTTCATAAACTAGCTGTCATACTAGACTCCCCACTGTTCATTATCTCTTACCTGGTACATTCACTCTATTGCCAAGGTCTTCTGATTTTTACCTTTGTAGCTTATCATATAGTCTTCCTTCTCTCTTCTGACACTGCTACCACTCTAAAGGCAGGCCCTTATCATCTCATACCTAAATTTATTATAAATCTTTTTTTGGTCTCTTTGTTACAAGTGTACCCACTCCAAGCCATCTTCTATTCAGCTGTTGAAATGATCTTCCAAGAGAGGGTCTAACTATGTCATGTCTTGCCCCAGTAATTTCTAATTGAAAAAAAATCCTCTTTTTGACATTAAAACCTCTCCATAACCTATCCTCAGTCCTTACCTTGCCAATATTATACCTCATAACTCATCATGTTTTCCATGACATTGACATCTTCACTTTTCCTCAAAGAAGACATTCTATATCCTGATTCCACTCATTTCCACTGGCTGTCATTCTTTCTTCCTAAGTCATCAAATTCCAATGACAAGAGGAAAGTCAAGATGACTTGGGATGAAGTGAATGATCTTGATATCTTCAGTCTCTGACCAAGTTTGAAATAATCCACAGGGCCTGCTTCAGCCTCTTTTGTGGTTGTTAGAACAAATTGCTCACATCCACCTATTCCATCTTGGGAAGTCTTCACATGCTTAGAATAGACAATAACCAAGCTCATTAATAGAATTGAGGTTTGCAGGTTGCCTTCAACCTGGTTTAGCCCATCTACCAAGATAGTTTAATAGAACTATGTATGCTCCAGCCTTTTGGAGAGACAGAAGAGAGCTGAGTACCAGTTAAACACCAAAGGTGGATGAGCAGCCCTTGGGAAAGATGGGGTGGTCAATGTCACTTAGCACCTATAATGTGAGATACTTAATAAATGTTTGTTGACTGACTGGTCCATGAAGCCAAAACTATTTTTATAATACTAAAACATTATTTGCTTATTTAATTGTTCCTTTCTCCAATTATTTACCCATGTGAGAGTGGGTTTAATCATATTCTTTTTTTTTAATTTTTTTTAGTTTTTGCAAGGCAATGGGGTTAAATGGCTTGGCCAAGGTCACAAAGCTAGGTAATTATTAAGTGTCTGAGGCCAGATTTGAACTCAGGTACTCCTGACTCCAGGACCGGTGCTCTATCCACTGCGCCACCTAGATGCCCCTATTCATATTCTTTATCCAAAACAACATTGTAATAAATTGAATACTCAAACAGATGTGAATATCCAGTTCCCATTAAGTCAGATATTGTATTAATGGGAACTGGATATACACATTGTGGCATGCTTGCTGGGGGTCTGGATAATGGAAGAGACTCTTGCATTATGGTCTGAGGTAAGGCTGTTTGCTTGTTCCCATGCTTCCTTTCATTTTTTTTAAATAAAAGAAAGATTTTATTTATTTTGAATTTTACAATTTTTTCCCTAATCTTGCTTCCCTCCCCTCCACCCCCACAGAAGGCAGTCTGTTAGTCTTTATGGTATACATTGAACTAAATTGTATGTGATGAGAGAGAAATCATATCCTTAAGGAAGAAAAATAATGTATAAGAGATAGTGAAATTACATAATAAGATAATGTTTTTTTTTAAATTAAAGGTAATAGTTTGGTCTTTGTTCAAACTCCACAATTCTTTCTCTGGATACAGATGGCATTCGCCATTGCAGATAGCCCAAAATTGTCTCTGATTGTTGCACTGATGAAATGAGCAAGTCCATCAAGGTTGATCATCGCCCCCATGTTGCTGTTAGGTGTACAATGTTCTTCTGGTTCTGTTCATCTTGATCAGCATCAGTTCACTCAAATCTTTCCAGGTTTCCCTGAATTCTCATCCTTCCTGGTTTCTAATAGAACAATAGTGTTCCATGACATACATGTACCACAGTTTGTTAAGCCATTCCCCAACTGAAGGACATTCACTTAATTTCCAGTTCTTTGCCACCACAAACAGGGCTGCTATGGGTACTTTTGTACAAGTGATGCTTTACCCTTTTTCATAATCTCTTCAGGGCGGTGTTGCTGGATCAAAGGGTATACAAATTTTTGTTGCCCTTTGGGCATAATTCCAAATTGTTCTCCAGAAGGGTTTTATGAGTTCACAGCTCCATCAACAATGTATTAGTGTCCCAGCTTTCCCAACATTGATCCTTTCCAACATTGATCATTGTCCTTTCTGGTCATATTGGCCAGTCTGAGAGGTGTGAAGTGGTACCTTAGAGATGCTTTAATGTGCATTAGTGATTTAAAGCAATTTTTCATATAACTATGGAATGCTTTGATTTCCTCATCTGTAAATTGCCTTTGTATACTATGACTATTTGTCAATTGGGGAATGGCTTGGTTTTTTTTGGGGGGGGTTGAAAATTTAATTCAGTCCTCTGTATATTTTAGAAATGAGTCCTTTGTCAGGTTGCTGTGCTGTCTAGCATGATGTTTTCAGTTATATTGTGAAATTACTTTAATAAGAACAAACACAGCATCAACCTCAGCTCCCACACTGATGTTGCTTCTCCAGCTTGAAAAGGCTACAAGCCAAGACTAAAGTGGAGGAAGTGTTGGTGCATGAATTTTTATTTGCAGATGATACATACTCAATGAGTACATACTCAATGCAGTTCCTGTAACTGAGATGCAACAAAGTATGGATAGATTCTCTGATGCTTGTGTTAATTTTGGTTTAACAGTTAACACCAATAAAATACAATTGTTTCATTACAGTAAATGGAGAAGTTTTGAGTACTGTTGACAAGTTCACTTACTTTGGAGTGCACTTTCCAGGGAGATACACATTGATAATGAGATTGACACACACATTGCCAGAACTAGCTCAGTGTTTAGGAGACTCCAAAAGAAGATGTAGGGGAGATGAGTTATTAGACTGAGTACCAAACTAAAGGTATATAGAGTCATTGTGAGAATCTCATTGTTGTATGCCTATGAAATCTGAACATTGTTTGAATGCCAAATGTACACTTGCCAAAAAGATTATTTTATGAACTCTCCCAGGGCAAGTGCTCACATGGTGATCAGAAAAAGTGACACAAGGACTCTCTCAAAGTCCCTCTTAAGAATTTTGGAATTGCTTGCATGACTTGGGAGACACAGGCACAGGACCACCCAGCATGGCATGCCTTCATCAGAGAAGGTGCTGTGTTTTCATAGCAGAGCTGAACTAGCTCAAAAGAAACACAAAATGCACAAATTTGGAGAATACCCCAAATGTTCATGACCAATAATAGATCATTCGGGGTTCATATTGCTCTGATTAACTACTGTCAGACACACTGTAATTTGACTCTAACATAATGGTGTTATTTTGGGGCTCTTCAAGAATGAAAAACAACCAATGAAATAAGTCAGATATTAAAAAGACAAAAATATGTAAGACAGTCTTACTTTTCTCTTGAAATTTTTTTGTTTTGAAAAATATAGTTGTTTTTCATCAACTATGTTACTGTGCAATGAGTTTACTATATCTAGTTTTAAATTTACTTATATAGATATGTTTTAAAAGTTCATCAGTTTTTAATATGATATATATATACATATATAGTATATATATGTATATATATATATATATATATATAGATATATAGATATATTAGCTCTTTGGGAGCCTCATTAATTTTTAGAGAACAAAGATTTAATTAAGAGTCCTGAAACTGGGGCAGCTGGGTGGTGCAGTAGATAGAACACCTGTCCTGGAATCAGGAGACTTAAGTTCAAATCTGACCTCAGACACAATAATTACCTGGGCAAGTCACTTAAACCCATTGCCTTACCAAAATAAACCTAAAAAAAAGAAAAAAAGGGTCCTGAAACCACAAAGTTTGAGAATCACTACTGTAATTACTAGAAGGCCACTCTCAGGGTCTGGATGACTAAATATCATGCTGTTTATGTGATTCTGCACAAAAGTCATCATCTTACTACCCCCAAAAAATCTCTAAAGTGAAGAACAGTTACTTTACTTCAGGGAGTTTCTAAGTTGAAACTTTAAATTTATTTCACTTATGAAATCAGGACTCCAAACCTAAAATAATAATAATAATAATAATAATAATAATAATAATAATAAATATATCTTTTCCCTGTTATTTACTAGCCTTGTAACACCTCAAAACAATAACAACATGTATAGACACATGAATTTGAAAGACTTGGCCTTATGGTTCATCAGTTCAATTACAGACTGTCCCACATCCAATATCCTCTTGTCATTTTGTCCTATTTGCCACTCAGTCTTTGTCAAAATCCAACCTTGGGTTGCTCACATTATTTACCTTCATCAGTACTACTTCCAGGCTCTTGAATATCATTGGAGGCAATTGAACAACTGCTAAGTGACTCCACTACAAATGTATATATTTTTTTTAGGTTTTTGCAAGGCAAATGGGGTTAAGTGGCTTGCCCAAGGCCACACAGCTAGGTAATTATTAAGTGTCTGAGACCGGATTTGAACCCAGGTACTCCTGACTCCAGGGCCGGTGCTCTATCCACTGCGCCACCTAGACACCCCTACAAATGTATATTTTTCTAATTTCAGCAGGACCCTTTCATCACATTCCCTGTGGCAACTATTCTATAACTTCTTTTTTCAAGATTTCTTTGCTAATCCTCTGCTTACTTTCCATAGAGTCTTGCCAACCACTTTCCTAAGGAAATCTATCCACCACAAGGTCCCTCTTTTCTCTATGCTTCAAATAAGGTCTGTGGGATTCAACCCCCATTATCTGCTAGTTGAATCCTTAAAGAGGATTCTTATTCTTGTTCTACTTGTGTCTTGAGATTTTTTTTGCTCTTATCTCTTCCGTGAAGCTGTCTCTTCAATTATTCTTTCTTTCTCAGTTTGTCCTCTCTCTGTCCTCTCTGTCTCTCTCATAGACACACACCCCTTAATTTTTTTAATTTTCTATTAGTTCTTTCAGCTGTTATTCATAAATATTTCCAAATCTTCCTTATTGTTAAAAAAAATCATTTGACTCTGCTATTCCATTAAATTATTTTCTTTTATCTCTCTTCCCTTTCACAGAGAAGCTTCTAGAAAAAATAGCCTCCACTCATCTTCACCTTTTTCCATCTCTCATTTGTTTCCTAACCTCTTGAAATATGAATTCTGACTTCAAAACTGCTATCCCCAAACTTAACTAAATTGTTAAGTCCTTTCTTATCCTTCTTATCTCTCTGAAGCTTTTGAAATCTGGATTCCACCACACTTCTCTTTTTATTCTCTTTCTACCCATCTGATTGCTCCTTATCAGATTTTTTGCTGGATTATGATCTGCCACCCCACTTTTCATTTATAGCTCTTTCTTTGGGATTTTCCCTTAGGTCTGTTTTTTTCTCTCAGTTGTTTTCTTTTCAACTCAAATGGGTTCAATTGTTCATATGATTTCAATATCTAAATATATGGATATGGATTTATAAATGTATATATATATATATACATATAGTGATTCCTATATCTATCTATTGTGTATACATTGTTATATACATATATATGCATATATATACATATATATATTATATATATAATATATGTGTATATATATATATATATATATCTCCTTAATTTCTCACCTGAACTGATGTAACAATTCACAAATTGCCTGCTGGACGTCACCACCTCTGTGTTCCACTTTGACCTCAGATTCTACAGATTAAAATGAAACTCATTATCCCTCCTCTCACTTCAAAACAAAACAAAATTCTTTCCAACTTTTCTATTTTTTACTGAAGATACCTTGATTTGCAACCTTGAAGCTATCCATCACTTATCCCTCAGTCTTATCCTCCAAATCCAATATCTCTTCACAATAGCTTCTTCTCTTCTCTCCTCTCAAAAAAATATTCCCCTTGTTCAGTTTCTTTTAGGCTTTTACAAGGCAAATGGGGTTGAGTGGCTTGCCCAAAACACAGCTAGGTAATTATTAAGTATCTGAGCCTGGATTTGAACTCAGGTACTCCTGACTCCAAGGCTGGTGCCTTATCCACTGTACCACCTAGCCGGCCCCCTTGTTTAGTTTTTTAAGCACCTTTTACTAACACTCTTGTAAAAGTCTTCTGTTTCTCATTTCCTCCCTCCCTAATCCAACCAGTATACAATTATCAAAATATTCTTCCTAAATTATAGGTGAGTTATGACATATCAATGCTCAGGAATTTTTACTTGCTCTCTATTGCATTTTTAATAACATATAAGCTCCTCAGTCTGATATTTAAATCCCTCCACACTCTGGTTCTAACTTCTACTCTAAACATTTCATACTGCTTTCTTTCATACACTGCCTGTTCCTACTACTTCCCTTTCCCACCTCCTTGTCTTTGCACAGGCTGCTTGTTCTCCAAATCCATCACCTCTCTGTAATGAATAACATATTTAATCATCTCTGTCATTTTTTTTAAATAAAAGTGGTTGCCCTACTATATTAATTCTCAGAGTATGGCTTGTTTACTACTGATTACCTTACATCTATACTTCAAGAAGGTTTATTCTGGATCCTAGGATAAGAAAAAAAGGGGGTGTAAAACTGTGATTGTTAGGTGCTTTGGGGGAGGGTGCAGGACCACTTTTTAATTTGTTTCTTGATTAATTGAAAGTCAAAAGATTGAAAACCTGTACTGTAACTTAAAATAGACTGAGTAGTTCTCTCTGCAATTTGAAATTTATACTTTAAATCATATTTGCATACATTTGGGCAACTATCCCAAATATCTCATTGCATGGTAATATTTCATGACAGAGAAAAATACTGTTCCATGAACAAAAAAAATGTCTGAGTCTCCCTGTTTTTATATTGCTTGAATGATCTCTTCTCACATCTTTTTAGCATGAATTGGGTGTTCTATGCCAATTCATGCCATGGTTTTTCTTCTTGCATGCTTTAGCAAGAACATGTTCAAATAAACCATCACAGTTAAATTATTTTTCTGTCTATTTTAAGTTAGACTACAGGCTTTCAGTCTATTGACTTTCAATTAAACAAGATAGAAATAAAAACAATGCTCTTGGACCCTCCCCCCTCAACACACTTAGCAATCACAATTTTATACCCCCTCCTTCCTTACCCTAGGATCCAGAATAAACATAGGTGAAAGGTAGTCAGCAGTAAACAATCTCTTCTCCTATCATTTTAGACATGTCAAACACTAATGCAATATAATCTAACAGCATTGTGGATAAACAAACAGTGCTTATTCAATGAATGAATTGTTTATCATCACTGTTGCTTCCTCATTTCATCAGTTTGATGTTTAAAGAAAACAATTGATAACATGGGTTTTAGTATCACCTTCATAAGTAATCTTTCCATATTATATCACCAGAAAACACTTTTGATATTAAAAAGGGAAGAAAGAAAAGCAGTTCACAAAAATAAGCCAGCATATTTACTAAGTGTGAAAGTTTATTCAATGTCCCACACTCAATATTCCCCCAATTCTGGAAAGAAGGGAAAGAGATGCCTTTTTTTTCCTTTACTTCCTCTGGGGTCAAAGTTGATCACCACAATCATTCAATATCTTGAAGGTCTTTTTAAAATTCTTCTCTTTTGCCATTTTAAATTTTTAAAAAATCATTAGTTCTTAAATTGACCAGCATTATTAAGACTTTTAAAAATAGCTGCTTTTATAATATTATAGAATAATTATTTTCCTAATCTTTCTTATTTCATGCACAAAATATTTCATTACATTCATATATTATGCTTCATTCAGTCATTCACCATTTACAAGAACTTTCTAATTTCCACAAAAAGAATTTCCATAATTAGTATTTTACCTCTGGGTCCTTTTCCTCTTTCTTTTATCTCTTTGGGATATAAGATTAGCACTGGTATGATTCCAGAGGACTGATGATGAAGAATGCTCCTCTTGACAGAAAAGTGATGGAAAATAAGCAAAATGAGATAAAAATCTTTAGGCTTGGCCAAGGTAAGACTTATGTCTTGTTTGTATTTTTGTTACAAGGATTTCCCCCCCTTTTTAATAAGAAATGGGGATGAGAAGAGAAAACCAATGCCAGTTAATTGAAAAAAATAAAATTTAATTTAAAAAATCATCAGTTATCTCAAATGTAAAAATTTGATCCATTTACATTACCATCTTATTATACAAATACAACTTTTGGTTATATTCAAAGGGCAAATGCACAAGTATTAGGAAGAAGATTTTGAGTTATTCAAGATAAAAAAAGAGATTTTTATAAAAGTTAGAAAATACAAGATAATCTGAGTTTGAAGAAGAAACTTTCATTCCTATATAGTACAAACTCTACCCATTGTAGCAAGTGTGCTCTGAACAAAAGTGTCAAACACATAGCCCATGTGTCACAATTTATGTGATCTATGACACTCCCCTAGATTGTCCTAAACCAGAGTAAACAGTAATTAGAAAATATTTAACAAAATACAATAAATCTGTACAATAAAGATAATGTTAATGTGTACTTTTTTTTTTTTAGATTTTTCAGCCTCATTTGAACTCAGGTACTCCTGACTCCAAGGCCAGTGCTCTATCCACTGCACCACCTAGCCACCCCTAATGTGCACTTTTTGAAGTCAATAAGTGGTCAACATAGATTCTTATGTAGTTTAGTGACCCTTAATTCTACATGAATTTGATATCATTATTCTAGATCACTATGCCAGAGTCAAGAGGCTACATCAGCCTCTCTGATCCTAGGACTAAACCTAAGAGGTTTGGTATAACTCTACTTTACTGCCAGTGTCTCAAGCCTCTAGTTGTCTTCCACTCTTGGAAGTCGATGACTGATTAGTATCCCATTGAATTTAAACACTTAATGTTGATTAGCTTTTTAGAAAGGGACATTTATTTAAAAAAAAACGCAAAAACAAAAGTACAAATTTTTTCTCAACACCTTTGGGACACACTACCCCTAATATACATTAGTATCCAGGAGTGTGGGCTGAAATGTATCACAATTTTTATATTCCATTGATTTCACCAAATTTGTAACCAAATGCAGCAATTCTTCCAGATGAGCCTTTGCCTCGGTTACTGGGCTGGAACCTAATGGTCATTCCCTCTACTCCAAAGAGTGACCATTACTCTTTGCTCCTTATGAACTGAGTTCCTTATGAGAGGACTACAAAGCCCAGGCTTTGGAACACTGGGATACCAGAGTATTCCTTTTTTTATCCTTCAGAACTCCCAAGATCAAATTCCCCACTCCTTAGAAAAGAACAAATAGAAAAGAGACCAAGAACTGAGACTTGTTTCATGGACTACATGTTGACTTCAGTGGGAAGGGATCCAGTCTCTATGGCATAGTCTCTTACTCATTTTTGCCATCAAAAGAGATAAACCAAGAGCAGATTAGCCAAGAGAATGAATTGCCAAAGCTCTGCTTACAGGTGCATTTTGAAAGCACCATTCATATGCAGCCATGTATGTAAATGAAAAGGTTTTTTCTAACTACATAGCAGATCAGAACCAATTATAGAACCTAGCCTGCTCAAGCCTCCCCAAGGAACTTCTATTATATCAAATCACTACTGTCCTAGAAGCAGGATCTTCAACTTCTGGAAAAAATGGTGCTGTCATGCCCATGTGCTAGTATCCCCTATTACTCTGTGGTTATAACAGATGACACACATGGGATGATCAGAAGGGCAAAAAAATATTCCTCCTGCTCTCAAAATTCTAATTCAATATTCCTACCATTATTATTAGAATTACATTAGAATGTCAAACTAGAATAAATAAATGATAAAGCCATCAGTGTTTGCTATTATATGTTTGCATCATGCTAAGATGTTTAGGGTACAAATAAAAGCAAACTAACTCTAATTTTAATATCTCCATAGTGAACTAATGATCTTTTCTACAAAATCATTCTTATTTTCTAACTTCCTTATTACTTGAGGGTACCAAATTCTAGTTCCCCAGTTATCATCCTAGAATCCTCACTCTTGTTCACTCCCCATATACAATCTCTTTTCACCTTTTTTTTAAAGCTTTGTATCACTTGTCATATATATTCTGTCTCTCTTTTGACAGTACTCCCACCATTGGGCAGGCCCTCATCATTTCCCACTGAAACTATTGTAATAACCTACTCTTTAACACAAGTTTTTTCCACTTAGTCAAAATGATCTTCCTAAAAAAAAAAAAGAATTTGTCCATGTCACCCCACTCCACTCTCATTCAGTAAGCTCTAATGGCTTTGTGTTACCTCCAGGATCAAATATAAAATCCTGTTTAATATTCACAACCATTCATAGTCTTGTCCTCCTATCTTTCCAAATTTCTTACACCTTTTACTACAGCAAGCAGTCTGTGATCCATTGACAGTGACTTTTGCATTTTCTCCTACTGATCCTCCTGCCTAAAATTCTCTCCCTCTTCATATCACTCTACCAGCTTTCATGATTTCTTTCAAGTCATAGCTAAAACCAATCCTTCTAAAGGAAACTTTTTAGTAGGCCCCCTTAATCCTAGTGTCTTCCCTCAGTTATCTCCAATTTATTCTACGTATAACTTGTTTGTAAAAAGTTATTTACATATTGTCTTCTCCATTAGACTGTGAGATCCCAAAAGGTAGGAATGGTCATTTGATTTTCTTTGTGACCTTACTTCTTATCACAATGCCCAAAGTTCTCATCACAGTAGGCACTTGATCAATATGGCACTCAGTATTTGGAGGCTCTGAAAGAACATTTGGAAGAGAAGAAGTATTAGACTACTACCAAAGTGAAGGTCTACAGAGCCATGGTGCTGACCTCATTGCTATATGCCTGTGAAAGGTGGATAGTCTCCCAGCTCCATGTCAGGAAACTGAATCACTTCCATTTTAATTGTCTTGGGAAGATTCTGAAGATCACCTGGCAGGAGAAGATACCAGACACTGAGGTCTTTTCTTGAGCTAGATTTCCTGGCATTCCAACATTACTACAGAGCGTACAACTATGATGGGCTGTTCACATTGTTACAATGCCAGATGTACACTTGCCGAAAACAACTTTTTTATGGAGATCTCATACAAGGCAAGCACTCACAAGGGAGTCAGAAGAAATGACACTGAAATACCCTGAAGGTCTCCCTGAAGAACTTTAGAATTGATAGCACAGCATGGGTGACACTGGTACAGGACCACCCAGCATGGCATGCCCTCATCAGTGAGGGGAAATGGAAACAGCTCAAAGGAAACATGACATTACTAAGTTTAGAGTAAGGTGTTCACATGGACTATTTCTACCCAACATCTGGTAGAAGATCCTGAGCTTGTTTTGATCTGATCAGCCATAGTTGAACACACTGTAATTTGTCTCCAACATAGTCATGTCATTTTGGTCTTCTTTGATAACAAAGGACAAGAACCAACTAACCAACCAACCAACCATTGAAGTAAAATAGTTCCTTCCTTTAAAAAGCTGATATTCTAATGAAAAAAGGTGACACATAAAGAGAAACTAGATGGGAGAAGGTATTAGAATGTGGCAACATGGCTTAGGGATGCCTGGGAACTTGTGTGGAGGCCTTGTTATGGGTAGGAAAAATGAAAACTCACATATTAGAGCCCATTGACCCAAGGCAGAATTCAGGTATTTCCAGTAATAAGTGGTTAAGGAGGATAACTGAAATGGTCTGGAAATAGCCAGACAGGAGGTTAGAGATCAAAATTAGGCTTGGAATATACAGGCAGTTGGTGGCACAGTAAATTGAAGGCTTTACTTGGAGTCAGGAAGTCCTGAGTTCACATCTGGTCTTAGACACATCTATATTTTCCTAGACAAGTCACTTAATCTCTGTCTGCCTCAGTTTTCTCAATTACAAAATGAGGATAATCATAACACCTATGCCTGGTGTTATGAGAATCAAGTGAGATATTTGTGAAGAACTTAGAACAGAGTCTGGCATATAGTCATTGGTACATAATTATTCATTCTTTTTCCAGTCCAGTATTTTCCATAATATCATATTTTTAGAAAATAAGATAGCAAAGGCATCTTTTCTTTTTTGCATAGATAGGGTTCTGTGAATATGCAATACTATAAATAATAATAGATTTTTATATGGTGTTTATTTTTATTGAATTGTTTTCCCCTCTTTTAAAAAATGTTCTGTATAAGGGGACAGTGGGAGGTGGGCATAATGTAGATATATTAGAAAATGAGGGTAAAGCAAAGTCTATAGTAAAAATCTAATATAAAAACCCATATAAACAAAGATACAGTCTTCAAAGGAGTATAGATTAAAAGTTATTAATGCATTAGATTGTTTTTTTCAAGATAGTCAATGTGATGTAGTAGATAATTAGAAGCCAGAAAGCCTGGGACTCAGTCTTCCTCTGATATCTCCTAGCTATATAACAAGTGGTAAGTGGTAACAACCCTTGTTGATGTTCCAAACAACTATTAAAGCCAACAAATTACAGATAAATTGTCTCTCTGTTTCCACACCTGTCCTCATGAACAATGAAATCATATATCTGGAAAGAAAACAAAATTAGATTTCTTCATTGACACTTGGGCTCTTCAGGAATGAGATATAGATTTGAAAATTTTATTGATGCCTTTTGTTTCTATCCCTCAGCTATTTCCCTCTCTCTGACAATTGAATCCTTGCTTATAATAGATAAAATGTTTTCATCAAAGCTGACACATCTCAAGACAACATGCCTTATCTCATAAAAGTCTGGATTTTTGCAAGAGCTTTCTAATTATCCTTCCTGTCTCACTCTCCAAGACATTCTCATCTCATTGCCTGGAGGAAGGAAAAGTTAAATGCCTTGTCCAAGGTCACACCACTCATGTATATAAAGATAGATATTTCCAGCTCAAGGCTGGCTCTACATCTATTTTTTCAAGTTGCCTCTTCTGATAAACTTGACATTGATGTTAAACTATAGTTGTTTGAAGATGCTGTCCTTTTCTTAGCTAACGAATTAGTACAGTGTGATCCACTGAAAATGAGTGTAGAATAGAGTTCAAAAATCTGAGGTTCTTGTACTATTTCTGCCAAAAAACTAGTAGTATATCCTGGGCTAAGTATGTCCTTCTCTTCTCTGGGAGTCAGTTACCTTGTGTGTAAAGTGAGAAGGTTTGGAATTGATATGATGTAAGATCCCCTTCAACTCTTATATTCTATGACTATAATGGTAGGAATGTCAAGATAAAATTTTGGAGTGGGAGGGGCATTTTGCTATTCTTCCAATCATCTATTCTTAGGTTATCAGCTTGGACCATAAGTAAAGTCAGCCCTGACTAGAAATGAAAGTTCTTTCCTTCAAATGAAGAGATTTTTTTTCCTTCAGTAGACTTTCTGACACTATTTAATGCCTCTTTTATAATTATAATTATAGTTTTATAATTTTATAATTATAACTAAAATTTTTGTATTATAGGACACCAACACAGGTCTTTCTGACTTCAAAGCTAGATGTCTAACCACTACCCCTTGCTATTCTTATTGATAAGTCTGGTTAAAAAGACATTTTAGTTAGTACTACTCACCTCTTACCAAAGGAATTGATAAAAGGTCAGTTAGGTACTAAGTATCTAATCAAAAGGAATCAGTGGAATGATTTAAAATGTCAAATGGAATAACCTCATTATGAGATTCCAGCTGTGTTTATGTAGCAACCAGTTCAATTTTTGTTATAGTAAAGATAGTCTTAATTATTAAATCCAGTTACTGAAAAAGAAAGTTGTGAGCTTCAGGTAGTGATTGAGTCTCAATTCTTCTTTCTCTCACTAAAATGAACATTACTGGTTTCAAAATTTTTCCTTGAGTCATTTTTATTCCAAGGTAGACCAAAACTAAGCTTTGTCAACATTTTCCCCTGCCTGTCCCCATTCCCCTGAAAGAAAAAAAAATCAGGAAAAATAAATTCCTGGAAGTGATTTTAGACTGTCAATATGTGTAAATGAGGTTATTCATTAAAAAAAAAAAGTATGTGCTATGTTATTCATGGAAATGATGTTTCCAGTCAGCATAATTTGAATGATTTCTGTTTATTTAGGTGCAATGTTTATAATTATCATAAATGATCGAGTCTGATCTTGTCCGCTTTTCCCGTTTCTTGGCTTTGTTTTCTGTTAATGGTTCCGCAGGAATTAATCTTCTGTTTAAGTAATTAACTAATTAATTGGTCTTCCTATCTTGAACCTCTCCCATTTGCCTTCCACACAGATATCAGGTGATATTACTAAAACATACATCTGATTGTGCTACTCCCTAATAAAAATAATCCTCATTATTGTTTATAGAATAAAACACAAAATCCAAACCTAAGCATTTAAAACTCTCCACCATCTGTCTTTCCACTCTTATTTTATACTATCCTCTTGTCTCTTCAAAAAGTCTCTATTCCAAAGTGAGTTCTTGCAGTTTTCTATATAGGACATATAATATGATGATATTGGTCATTCATTCTCAAAGAAGACCATGACATCAAGGAGATGATGTCATGACAAGTGTATGAATTGGATTTGAGTGAGGGTGATCTGTGCTGTTACCAGTCTCACTTTTTCCTCTGCAGTCAATTGGATCCAGTGGCAGATATGCATCAGGATGACTGGAGATGGTACTGGATGAGAGGCAATCAGGTTAAGTGACTTGCCCAAGGTCACACAGCTAGTAAGTACCAAATGTCTGAGGCAGAATTTGAACTCCTGTCCTGATTTCCAGGCCAATGCTCTATCCTCTGAGCCATCTAGCTGCCTTGTCCTGCCTAATGAAAGAGAACTGTATTTTTGCATAAATATTTCCCTCCCAAACCATTCCCAAACCTAGACTTGAAAATGTGCTCATCCCTTATGCCTGTGTCAGAAATCCTATTTTTCTTGAAAGTCCATCGTGGAGTTCTTCCTTTCTGATTCTCCCATTTTTTTAGCCCTCTTTCCCATTTGGAAGATATGTACATGCTTTATCCTTTCAGTAGAATGTAGCTTTCTTATTTCCTTTTTGTCTTGGTATCTCTAGTACAGACATTTAAACATAGTAGGTGCCTAATAAATATTTATTGAATTGGAAGCTTAAAACATGGATATTGTATTTTTAAAATATTGGATATAACTTATTGTATCCAGCAAGCTTCTGCATTAGTTAATGAGAGACACACTTAGGACAAGCCAGGCACATTGAACTAAGGCAGCTTTAGGACACTACAAAGCACTGACTGTCAGACCTCAAAAGAGCTACACCTAATGGAAATTATTGAGCATGTCATGAAAAGAGAAATGGACTTCGAGGAGCCAAGTTCAATGATTTTACCTTTTGAGAAATGAATTCTCTCAGTTTGAGCTCACTCTCTCCAGGAACCTTATATGTTTGAGAGGAAAGTTTGTCTTAGATCTGGGAAGATATTTCTATCACAGCTGTTCATATTATATCTATTTAGTAATTATCATTTCTAAAAACTACCCAAGGGACAGCTAGGTGACACAGTTGGCTAGAGCACTGACCCTGGAGTCAGAGGGACCTGAGTTCAAATCCGGCCTCAGACACTTAATAATTAACTAGCTGTGTGGCCTTAGGCAAGTCACTTAACCCCATTGCCTTGTTTTTAAAAAACTAACTAATTTTGTCTATTCATCAATGGAGAGAACACTGCATGGGGGCTTGTGAAGAATAGGTCAAGAAATCTCAGTTGTGTAGGATAACTAAGAGAAGAAATAATTAACTGTGCTCTGGGGACCTAGTGGAAGTTGGGAAATTGGCACAGAGAGTATATCACCAAAAAATATGCTCAACCAAATGCAAACAGATAGAAATTAGAATGGAGCAGAAAAAATATGATTTTCTGACTTTGTACTTAAACATAAGCTCTTTGAGGACAAGAATGGTTTTCATTCTTCTTGTTTTATTTTAAAGTCCTACTGCAAAGAAACTTCTTAAATGATTCATTAGTAGTATGATGTGATAATAAAACTTGCCAGTTTCATGTGGTAATGTGATAATATTATGACCATTATTTTTCCTAACTGCAAATGTTTTTGGACTTAAGAAGAATGGATGTTGAGATCCAAATAAACAATTTCTTCTGAGTATGTAACACAATGATACAGAGACAAATAATGTGTTGAAAGAGACCCAAGACGGAATTCGTAATGACCTAATAGTGGATAAATTGGAGTAGAGGTCATCAGAATCCCAGATTTTACTAAATTTAGGATGACTGGCTAAGTAAAGGAAATAGTTTTCAAGAAAATGTAGAACACAGGCCAAGAGGTTAGGTGATGGAAAATAAAACATAGTTATAAGACATAAAATTTTACAGTACAATATAGGGATTGTAGGATGATTAGATGCTTTTCATATTTTTAAATGTCCTCCAATAAACCATCTCTAAGTATATTATTCATGGCTTTTATCTCTGGATAAAATCAATAAGGCATATTTTTTTAAAATCAGGAGATATGCAATTTACCTTGACCCAAGAAATTTCACCATCTGGATCTACTATTATTTTCATTTTCCTACTGTCATTTAGTTGTTCGGTTAATTTCTTCAGTGTCCCATGACCAAACTGGAAGTTTTGTAGGTACTTCTAAGGTGAAAGAGCCTGAAGCAATTAAAGTTTTTAAAGATTTGTTATAAAGTCCAAAAACTCCACACATGGGATTCATTTTCAGGAATGCAAGAAGTGACTCAAGCATAGCCATGGTTTTTGGCAAAGATGTTGTATTCCTCTCCTCATGTTCCATTCTGGAAAATGAGGAAAGAATGTATAGAAGTCGAATCCTAATTATTCCCTGACCCTATACCCTCACCTATAATCTATTAACTGTATCAGTGTTAGGGGTAATGGTTATAGTGGCAGCTAATGCCTTACTTGATCCCAAATTCAGTTATTGGTCCAATTCAAATGTTTCCCTTTTCGATAATTTGTTTCCACTCTGACCACTTGCGTCAATGTTCCTAACTCAATCTAGCTAATCTATTTATTTTTCCCCTGTATATGACATTCTCTTTTTCGTCTCTATGCTTTTGCACAGGTTTTTTCCTCCATGTCTCATCTCTGCTTCTTAGATTCTACAATTTCCTTCAGAGGATATTCAAATATCCTCTCTCACAGAAGGCTTTCCTTCCTGATTCCAATTATTATATCTCCCTATATTACCATGTATGACTTTTTTGTATTTACTTATCTAAGTCTACAGACTTTGCATCTGTATTATCTGCATCATTCAGGCCACGGATTTCTTAATCTGTGCACCTAATAGCATGAAAAACACATGACAGGCACTTAATAAACACTTCAAAGAATGAATTATTCCTTTGCACTAGGAAAACGGATCAACATAGACTAGTTGAATATTAAAACTAGTTAACCAGTTTGTAATAGTTCAGGCAAGAGGTAAAACTGCCTGAAATTACAGTAATAGAAATGAAAAGAAATGAACATATGCCAGAGACATTGAAGAAGTAGAAATACAAGGATCTGGCAAATTGTTGGACTGGAAGTGAGTGAAATTTGTAGAGCAAGGGCGTGTTGGGGGTAGGGGTGGGGTTGTTCAGAGGTGACTCCAAAAATGATGAAAGAAATCTGAATTTCAGTGTTACTGAAGAATATTTCTATCACTTTAGAAAGCTTCCTAAACTGTAGAATGACAAGGTTTGATATATTTTTCAAGAATATCAATTTGGCAGAAATAATAAATACAGCTTTTCAAAAAAGATCATCAATCCTGGAAATGTGAAGAGTTATCATTTCAATCTCAGCAATAAAAGAAAAATTTGACAGGTGCTATAGATCAGCTTATATTCTCAATATTTTAAAGATTAAATTATCTTTATTGTTTCAAACAAAGATAATATGGCACATTGGAAAAGGTAGTAACTTGAAGTCAGGGTGTCCTGTGTTCAAAACCCACTTCTACATTTACTACTGATGCTACCACCAATTGATCAATAGGTTATTTATTAACTGCCTATTATGTGACAGGAATTTTGTGAGGCTTTGAGAATAAATAGACAAAAATGAAACAGTTTTTCACCTACATTTGATTTGAGGAAATAACATATATACCCATATAAGTAGAAGTAAAATATATTCAAAGTACAGTTGTACCTTGAACAAACAAATAATTGAAGGGGAAGAGAAGGAAAAGAGAAGAAAAAAATAGCTACTTTATTTTTAATAATATTTTATTTTTCCTCCAATTCCATATCATGAAAATTTTGGCATTCACTTTTACAAGATTTTGGTTCCAGGAGTCAAGATGGTGGCATGAAGGCAGCATTTCCCAGGAACTCCTTTCCCTCAAACTCCAAAAAACAAACAAATGATGACTCTAGCCAAAATTTAGAGGGGCAGAAACCACAGAAAGACTAAGTGATACCTTTTCCCATTCTAAGATAACTTAGGAGTTCAGGAAAGGTGTGTTTCACCAGGACTGGGGGTTGGGAAAAAAGCAGAGGTCACAGCCAAGCCCAGGCCAGCCCAGCCCAGAGATCACCTGCAACAGCTTGAAGGGCCAGGGAGAGAACTCTGCTACACCAAAATGAGTGTGGAGTGAGGAGCACAGCCACAGAACCTACAGCGAGAATCTGAAAAAAAAGCAGCCTGCACCCCCAGAGACAGTAAGGGAAGTCTGCAGAGATTTCTCTGCTCTCCTTGGGGTAGGGTCCTGCTGTTTGCCTACACTCAGATCCAAGTTGCAGTTTGGACTTCCATACTAAGATAGCAGGATCCCTCCTTATAGCCCCAGGGCAGAAGGAAGTACAGGTCCATCTACGTATCAAAGCACAGGCAAAAGAGCATAAGACCTTGGAGGAATAAAGGTCCCAGTGGGGCGCCCCCTCCAAAAAAATCCCAAAGCCTTGGAAGTGCTGTCTTGGGTTGAGGAAATGAGTAAACAATAGAAAAAGAAGAATCTGACCATAGAGAATTACTTTATTCCCATGGAAGATCAAAACACATACTCAGATGATGACAAAATTGAAGTTTCCATATCCAAAATCATTAAGAGAAAAAGAAAATTGGCTCAGACTATGGATGAGCTCAGAAAAGACTGTGAAAAGCAATTAAGGGAGATGGAGGAAAAATTGGGAGGACAAATGACAGCGATGGAGAAAAATCATGAAAACCAAATCAAAAGCTTGGTGAAAGATATGCAAAAAAATACTGAAGAAAATAATATGTTAAAAACTAGTTTAGGCTTAATGGAAAAAGCAAAACAAAAGGCAAATGAGGAGAAGAATGCCTTAAAAAGCAAAACTGACCAGCAGGAAAAGGAGATAGAAAAGCTCTCTGAAGAAAGTAACTACTTCAAATGCAGAATGGAACTAAGCTGATGACTTTGCAAGAAATCAGAAAGAAATAAAATCCTTCCAAAAAAGCCAAAAATTAGAAGAAAATGTGAAATATCTCATTGGAAAAACAACCAACCTTGAAGACAGATCCAGAAGAAATAACTTAAAAATTATTGGACTATCTGAAAGCCACGACCAGGAAAAGAGCCTAGATTTCATTTTTCAAGAAATAATACAGCAAAATTGCCCTGAGATGCTAGAAGCAGAGGGTAAAATAGAAATTGAGGGAATTCACCAGTCACCTCCTGAAAGAGATCCCAAAAGAAAAACTTCCAGGAATATTATATCCAAATTCCATAATTCCCAAATCAAAGAGAGAATTCTAAAAGTTGCCAGAAACAAGCACTCCAACTACCAAGGCTCCATAGTCAGGATTACACAGGATCTGGCAGCATCTACATTAAGGGCTTGTAGGGATTGGAATATGATATTCCAGAAGACAAAAGATCTTGGTTTACAACTGAAAATCAACTACCCAGCAAAACTGAACAGCCTCTTTCAGGGGAAAAAATGGACTTTCAGTGAAACAGGGGACTTTCAAACTTTCCTATTGAAACAACCAGAGCGGAACAAAAAGTTTGATCTCCAAGTACAGGACTCTGGTGAACCATAGGTGGGGTGGATGAAAAGGATTAAATATGAGGAACTTACTGATATTCAACTGTTTGTATTCCTGCATGGGAAGAAGATATTGATAACTCATATGAACTTTCTCATTTATAAGAACTGTTAGAAGGAGCATATATAGACAGGACATAGGAAGGAGTGGAATATAATAGTATAATATAGTAAAAAGATGGAGTCAATGGGTGATAAAGAAAAGTACTGGGAGTAAGAAAACGGAGATGAAGAAGCGAAGAAATTTCACTTAAGAGTCAAGGAAAAAACATTTTTAATGGAGTGGAAAGGGGGGAGGCAAGGGGGAATGAGTGATCCTTCATTTTCATCAGAAATGGCTCAGAGAGGAAATAACATACACACTTAATAGGTTATAGAAATCTATCTTACCCTAGAGAAAAATCAGAAGAAAGGGATGGGATAAGAGGGAATGGGGAGAGGGAAGGGGGGAATAGGTGATAAAAGAGAGGGAAGCTCAAGGGAGATTCAACACACTTTGGGACAGGCCCAGGATGAAAGGAGAGAGAGAATAGAATAAATGAGAGTGGGGAGAAATAGAGTGGAGATACAGCTAGTAATAGCAACTGTGGGAAAAATATTGAAGCAATTCCTTTGGTAGACTTATGATAAAGAAAGCAACTCACAGATAGAGCCATTGAAATCTGAACACAGGCTGAAGTACAATTTTTTTTCCTCTCTCTATTCTTGAGGTTTCTCATCTTCTTGGGGGGAGGGGGTTATGTTTACTCTTATAGCACATTCAATTTATATCAATGTATGGCATGGAAACAATGTAGAGACTGTCAGACAGCCTTTTGTGGGGTGGGGGGAAGGAAGGGGGAGAATGGAAGAATTCAGAGCCTTGCAAAGAATGATGGATACATATTACTATTGTATATAATTGGAAAACAAATAAAATATTAAAAATAAATAAAATTATTGAAAAAGGATTTTGGTTTCAAATTTTTCCCCCTTCCTTCCCTCCCTTACCCTGCTCCCTTCTTCTGAAAATGGTAGGCAGTTTACTATAGTTTATACATGAACTATGATGTAAAACATTTCCATATCAGTCTCTATTGTGGAAAAAGAAATAGATCGAAAAGAGAAAATAACCATGAGAAAGAGTAAAGTAATTAAAAAATATACTTCAATGTGCATACAGAGTACCTAGTTCTGTATTTGGATATGGATAGTATTTTCCTTCACAAGTACAAAGATACTTGTCTTGGAGCATCGTGTTGCTGAGAAGAACTGGGTCATTCACAGTTGATCACTATACAATATTGCTGATGCTGAGTTCATTGTTTTCTTGGTTCTGCTCATTTCATTTTGCATCATTTTGTACAAGTCTTTCCAGGTTTTCCTGAAATCTACCTATTCATCATTCCTTATAAGACAAAAGTATATTCTATTACATTCATATACCACAACTTGTTCAGCCATTCCCCAAATGATGGGCATTCCCTCAATTTCTAATTCATTGCCACCATGAAAATGTCTGTTGTAAATTTAAAACATATAAGAGGCAACCCCTGAGTTGATCTTTGAATCAGGCTATGGATTCCAAGAAATGAAGAAGCCGTTACAGTCCAGGCAGCCCTTACAGGACTGGGAAACAACTGGAGATTGAGTATAGAGTAAGAGGGACTGCAGTTTGACTGAGTAGTATAGTGGTGAAGTAGAAAAATTTTTTACTAGATCTATATAGATAGGTTGGAGGCAGGTGGTGATATTATAGACAAACCACTTAACTTCTTTGAGACTCAAACTCAAAGATTATAGACTAAAATATAGATTATAATTTCTTTGATCTATATCAGTGAAGGAAATTCCCAAAGTAATGAAATCTCAGATCTTTGATGTATTACTTTGTTCCAAGGGAGAAATCATCAGTGAATGCATAAAATGAATTGACAAAGGTGTCTTTCTCAATAAACTTAAACATATCCTCATCATTTAAATTGTTGTTGTTGCTCTGCTGTTTTGGGTCATGTATGACTTTTTGTGACCCCATTTGTCAATATCTTGGCAAAGACATTGGAGTAATTCCTCCAGGTCTTTTTTTACAGATGAAGGACTAAGACAAACAGGGGTTAGTGATTTGTCTAGGGTCACACAGACAATAACTATCTGAAATCATATTTGAACTCCAGTCTTCCTGACTCCAGGGTTAGCAATCTATCCACTATACCACCTAGTTGCTCCTTCATTTACATTAATGAGTATAATGTAAACCTAATACTGAGTTATGAATAGATCAATAACTGGCATGAATGACAATGTTTTCAGGTGAGATCTTGGTAATCATTCAAAAAAAAAGGTTTAGAATCTTATTCATCTTATTCTAATACTGACTTAACAATTTAAGACTGTGGACTAAGTAAAATAATTGTTTACATGAATATAGAGCTATAAACTCATTTTAAAAAATGATACTTGATGAGCAAAGTGTAAATGTGATACCTCCTATAGCGACAACACCCAGATCATATTCAGGAGCCTGAAGGGAAATATAAGACAACAGAAATTGTGTTTCCTGTGTTTTCATGAGAAGTGTATATTTAGACCCATAATATCAGCCTGCTCTGATTATGCTGTGGCTACAGTAGGTAGCAGACATTGAAACTTAGAATCCAGACTGTGGTTACACAAGGGTAACATCTCAATCCTCAGCAAGTGTCTTTGGCAATCAGAAGTTCAGATTTTGAGGCATTTCAGCTTCTTCTCCTAGGCTCATTTTCTTTAGATCCTTCTCCCTGATTTGCAGGGAGAAATATAAGAAGACTATAGAATAAGAAACATCATAGCTTTTGATTGTCATGGAGAATTCTTAACTCTCTTTCAAACTGTATCTGTATCTTTCAAGACCAATCATTAAGGACAACAAAATCAATTCTCTTTCCAAATTTCCTTGAGAAAATATGATTTATAAGCCTAATAAAAGTGTTAAAAACAAAAATTATGAAATAGTTTAATGTGTGAGAACATGTATTTGTGTGTGAGAGACAGTCAAAGATGGGAAGGGGAAAGGGGGGTGAAGAGGGGGAGAAACAGAGAGACAGAGAGACAGAGGGAGACAGAGAGAAGGAAAGAGAGGAAGATAGAGAGGGAAAGAGATGGAGAAGGGGGAGAGAGGAGGGGGGAGTAAAGAGACATTTGGAAGGAGGGATAGAGGGGGGCTGAAGGGAGAGAGGGGGGCTGGGGGGAGAGAGGGAGAGAGAGCAGAAAGAAATGGTGACTGATGACTATTTCCAACACTTTTCAGAGACTTGCAAAAAGTTAACTGCCCCAGAAAGAAAAAACATAAAAGAAGTTTTAAAAGTAAACATAGCATTTTTTGTTTTGCATTCAGACTCTAGTTTTTTTTTCTATAGATATGAATGGAATTTTCCTTAAGTCTTTTTGATTGTTCTTGATCACTGAATAGTTGAGAGGAGCTTCATCCACCATAGCTGATCATCTCACAATGTTGTTGTTAATGTGTAAAATGTTCTCCTGGTTTTGCTCACTTCACTCAGGATTGGCTTATGCAAGTGTTTCCACGTTTTTCTGAAATCAGGCTGCAGTGAATAGGCCTTGGATTCAGGAGGACTGGAATTCAAATCCCACCTCAGACATCTAGATGTGTGACCTTACTAGCTGTGTAACCTTGGGCAAGTCACTTAACCCTGACTGTCTCTCATCCTCTCCAGTTATCCTGGTTCATATCTGGCCACTGAACTCAAATGGCTCTGGAGGAGAAAGTGAGGCTGGTAACTTGCACAGCACCATCTCACTCAAATCCAATTTATGTGCTTGTCATGGCATCACCTCCTTGATAGCATGGTCTTTCAAAGATCACAGAGCA
Source organism: Macrotis lagotis (assembly GCF_037893015.1). Classification (NCBI taxonomy): domain Eukaryota; kingdom Metazoa; phylum Chordata; class Mammalia; order Peramelemorphia; family Peramelidae; genus Macrotis; species Macrotis lagotis. Next base: position 536,384,823 of record NC_133666.1, on the reverse strand, counting down.
ATAGTAACTCTATCGCTTTCATTTACCATAACTTGTTCAGCTATTCCCCAATTGATGGGAATCCCTTCAGTGTTCAATTCTTTGCCTCTACAAAAAGAGCTGTTGTAAATATATAAACATTTTTTACATGTGGGTCTTTTGCCCCTTTTTTATTATCTCTTTGAAGTTTAGAACTAGTAGTGGTACTGGGCATAATTCCAAATTGCTCTCCAGAACAAATGGATCAGTTCACATTAGTGTCCTGATTTTTCCAATTCCTCTACAATATTGGTTGTTTTTCTTTTTTGTCATTTTAGTTAATCTGATCTGTGTTAGGTGGTACTTCAGAGTTATTTTAATTTGCTTTTCTCCTATCAATAATTAGAGCATTTTTCATGCAACTATAAATAATTTTAATTTCTTCATCTGAAAACTGCCTGATCATTTCTAAAAAGTTTATTTTTGAGGGGAATCAGGTACTCTACAAAATTCCTCATGAGGAGGGATTGCTTTTTCCTTGGATGCCTAGTCAACTTTGCTCTACGTTCTTATCTGTTGCTTATAGAAATGACAACATTGAAAATGTTCAGGGAAACATGGAATTTAATGAATTGATACAGAGTAAAACAAATGGACCCAGATCAACTGAAGCCAAGATAGACAAAGTTATTTGTCCCAGACCACACAGGTAGTGACAACAATTGGTCTTCAATCAAAACTTTCTCAATCCAAAACCAGTGCAATTTTCATTATACTTTGCTGTTTCATGAAAAGTTTGGGTCTATCCACAAACTAGGCAGATGAAGGCAAATGAAGTAATTTCTATTTGAGTCTTTATAGACTTAAGTGTTACATATGTGTAACACTTATGTGTTAGAGAAGGTGCATCAGTTTATAATTTGGTCTATAATGAAAGCATGTAATCATGGGAAACATATGACACCATGATAATAAATAGTAGAAATGCTAACAAGTAAGGAAAAGTGGCAACAGAGAGGTGAAATAGTCTGAAAACTATAGTTCAACATGTGCATTAAGCTTTTTCCTTTCCTGAGTACATGGATCCTGATGCACTTTACTTTATGAAAATGATCAGTGAAAGTATCTGACTTAAATGGTCAGCAAAATGGATCTAAAATAATCAAAAATCTTATTACATTAGCCATAAGTACTTCTTGACCCAAATAGGGGTTTCATTTGAAGCCACAAAATAACCATATTCAGGAGTTCTCATCTGAATTTAGTCTCCCCTTTTTTGGATTAAAATTTTTTAGCTTCACATGACTTTATTAAAGAATATATATGTATACACATATATGTAAATAAATTTTACATGTATGACATATTTGAAATGACTACTTCCAACACTATTCTATAGTATATTGAGCTATTTACTGCATATACATTTTTACAAATTTTATATTGTTCAGCATTCAATAGAACTTTTTTTGGACAAAAATAAGTTAAGGATATCTTGCTTTCTTTAAAAACAGAGTCATGGCTGGACAGTTTCCTGCAAATCAAAATACTGAATTATCTACATATAGGAGTTAATATGCTGTATATTTTTGTTTTCTGTTGTACAATAATATAATCCTAATAACCTGTTGAATAATTAATCATACTTTTTTATGAATATTAGAAGCTGTATTCAAAATTATTTTATTTAATTTTTGTTGCTCTTTTGTTTCTTTGGATTCCTGATTTCCTAACTCCTTGCCTAACTTTTTAGCTAATATTTCCCTTTCCCCTCTTGCTCTCTAGGCTCCTCTGTTGTCATCTCATAGGGTCAAAGATTTAGAGCTGAAAAGGGGCTTGAGAGGTCATTTAATTCAACCCTCTCCTTTTATTGATGAATAAACTAAGGCTTAAAAAGGTAAATCGACTAGAGCACTGTCACAAAAGGCAATAAGTGGCAGAGCTGGAATTTGAATTTAAACAATCTGACTCTAAATCCAGTTTTTTTTAAATTTCATGCTGCCTTCAAATTTTCTGCCTCTTCATTTCTGTTCTCTTCTCTTGCTTCTGTTCATTCTGTTTCGTTCTCTTCTCTTTTCTTTCATCCCCTTCACTCTCCTCTCCTCTCCATTTATCAGTGACTAAATTGATCCTACAATCATACCATGAACATCTACTTCCCAAAGTATTTTCATGTAGCTTCCCAAAGTTCCTTAAATGCCACCCTTGTTTAATTCTGAGGGAGAGCCAAATTCAAGAAACCTTAGATATGTGAGAATAAGTCTACACTACTTGTTGCATGACATTTTCCAAAGACTTAATGAACTAATTCCCCATTCTCTTCTATTCCCTTTCCTATTAAACAGAATGAACATGTTAATATATGCTTAAAAACCCACATACCTCGTTTCTTCTCTATACCAAAGTTATAGATAAAGATTATATAAAGAAACATTAAATGAAAATTTACAGCCCATTGATACACAGTCAATGAGTTTTTATTGTGTGATGGAATTAGAAGGGGGAAACTTCTTAGTGGAGATGAATCTTGAGTCAGATCTTAAAGAACTTGGACAAGTGAAATGCTGTGATAGATATGATAAAGATAAAACAATTTATCACCATTATTAAATCTTCAAGAAACATCTATTCAATTAAGTTTTAAAAACCCTTGATTAAGTTACTAAAACATTCAAGGATTTCTTCTAGGTATGGGATACATAAATTTTTTTTAATCACAAAGGCATCCTTCAAGGACCTTCTCATGAGATGGCTAGTGAGTGTGCTAGGCACAGGGATAGAATACAAACGAAACACTTTTATTCTGTTGTTGGGAACCATTGTAAATTATTATTATCATCACTTGGTGCCTTTGAGTATCAGAAAATTGTTTTCCTAAGTACCATGGGAGTAGGAGTGGATTAGAGACTGGAAAGGTATTTAAGCACTTTTATTCTGGTAAATAATGGAGCACTTGGAGCACTTGGAGATCTTGATGGAATACTTGTCTCTCTTGTAATCCTTATCTCCCGCCCCTGGGAAGATTGAGGGAGTTCAGGAAGTGGGACTCTACATTTCTTTCTTTTAGCTCATTTCTCATGGGACCAGAGATTTAGACTTAGAACAATCTTCAGGGATCATATAATTCAATTTTGTCATTTTAAAGAAGAGGAAATTGAGGTTCTTGGGAGATAAAATAATTTGCCCAAAGTCTAAAAGCTAGTGTCAGACATGGGATTTGAATTCTGGTCTTTCTGACTACAAGTCTAATAGTCTATCAAATCAATTTTCAAGTCTTGGTACTCAATATCAAAATATTCTTCCTAAGTAGTTAAATGAGTGGTCTGGTAAATAAAATCTCAGATCTTAGAGCATGGCCATTATGTTCTGTCTGTTGGCAGTCCATGAAGAGGATTGGCACAGAAGGGAAGTTGAAGTATAATAACAAGAATGGAAAAGTATGAGGGAATCAGCTTATCAAAGGCTTTGTAGGCTGAACAGAGAGATTGTATCTACTATGTGCTAGGCACTATGCCAATCACTTTACAAATATTTTTAATTTGATTCTCAAAATAATCTCATAAGATAGGTACATTTTACAGTTGAGGAATTTGAGGCAAAGAGAGGTTAAGTGACTTACACAGAACCGAACAACTAATAGGTGTCTAAAATCAAATTTGAACTCAGATCTTCTTGATTCCAGGCCCATTGTTCTATCAGCTGTGTCACCTAACTATCATGCCAGAAAAAAAAAAGATTTTATATTTGATTTTGAAAGTGATACTCCCCCTTAGTTACCAAGAAGAGGGGTGACATGGTAAGGCCAGTGCCTTAGGGAAATCAATTTGACAGCTCAGTGGAAGATGGATACAGTAGGCAGTGGCTTGAAGCAGGAAGACCAACCAAAAGACTATTTCAATGGTTTATGAGGTTATAAGTGTCTGTCCCATGATGGCAGCAGTGCTGGAAAGAGGGGTGGACTTAGGAGAAAAGATAAATTTTGGACATATTGTGTTTAAGATGTCTATGGAACATTGGGTTTGAGGTATTCAGTAGAAGTTGGAAATGTATTGAGTTTAGCAGAGAAGTTAGGACTGGATAAATATATGAATTCTATTTATGTTTCAACTAAATGGACTTACCTGCAATTAATTCTCCAAGTTTGACAGTCTCTGTTTCCTATGCCTTTCCTCTGTGCCTCAATGCCTAGATTATAGTTCTTCCTCTTCTTCTTAAAATCCTTCCTTCAAAAAAAAAGTTTTCCTTAAAAAGGAAAGAATCAGCTCCTGTTCCATCTCTTACAAGAAACCCTTCTTGATCCTCTAGTTATTGGTACTCTTTGCCTCCTAAAATTATCTTGTATGTTTTCATGTTAGTATATAAAGCATCCTTCTTTTTTCTCCCCAAGCAAAATATAAATTCATTAGTGTCTGTCACATTGTAGGTACTCAATAAATTTTGTTGTGTGATATTGTATGGTACAGATTAGATTGGACTGTCTTTATCTGATCTCTATAGAAATTGTTTCTTTTCATAAGACAATAGTAGAAAATTCATTCCCAAGAAGAAGCATCATTGTTAATGTACAGTTATGTTCCAAGAAGTGACTTCATGGTGTTCCATATTTATTCCCACTCACATTTCCATTACACATTTTGTCTTATTTACAAGTCAAAACAGAAGGGATTTTTCCATCTTCCAGGCCTGCCAACTCAAGATGGCTGAGTTGGTAAAACAGGCTACACTTGTTAAGCAGAGGCACATGGTTGCTGATGATAAGTGATAATGGAAAGAACATGACTGGAAAATATGAGTGGTGTGATGATGCATAAGGAAGAATATGGTGCCTGCCCTTAGGTCTTTCCCCAGTTATAGTGGTACTATTATAATTAAATTAACTATCAATACTTTGTCTTGAATTTCATCTGAAGAGCTTTAAATAGTTCACAAATTTTAATCTTAGGAAGTAGCATGAGATCATGACTGACCTTGAAATCATAAAGTTTTGGATTCAACTTGTGCCTCAAAGACATATTAGCTATTTGGTTATGAGCAAGTCACTTTAACCTTCTCTGTCTCTACATTTTCTCTGTGATTTCTTCACTTCCAATGGATTCAATGACTTCATAAGGTAATTTCTGATCAATATTTCTTTTCAATTCTAGTCACCAAAAATTAATGATCTGCTTTCATGAACTCCTGAGAGAGCACAGGGTCACCCTTCCTTGAATCTTTATAATGTGCTTGAAAGGAAATTAGAGGTTTTCTACAATCCTGAAAAGAAACTAAAGAAGCATGGACATATTTGGGACAAAATCCCAACTCTTATGTTTCTTAATATATTGTAATGCTAGTATTTTTCACCCTTATTCCTCCTATTTCCATTTGAGTGACCAAGAAGAATGAATGGGCTTCTCACCTAGCAATGAATAGGTTTGGTAACACTGAAGAAAAACAGGGGAAGAGTTAGAGAGAAGAGTAGCAGCAACTGGGAAGGAAAGGAAGAGTATAGAACTTTTATCCTCAACTTACATAGCAATACTACTTACACCCTTAGCTCCTGAGATCCTACTATTGTGCCTCCATTTAAACAAATCAGTTTGTACCATTAACTTTTTTTTCATATTTATATGGGTTTTAATGTTTGGGGAACAGTTTTCATATATCTGGTTTGATCTTCTCAAGAACCTTTTAAGTTTAGTGCCACAATTATTCACATTTTATAGATGAAGAAACTGTGATGCTGAGAGGTGATTTGCCAGTCACAAAGTTTGAAATGGATTCAAAACCAGGTCTTCTTCCTGTGTCCAGATAGGACTTTTTCGAATAAGATATTCTTTCTTTCTTTCAAAATCTAATTCAAGGGTTCTTAACCTAGGGTCTGTGAATTTGTTTTTTAAAAAAAATAGACAGAGAACTGCATTTCAATATATTTGGTTTTCTTTGTAATTCTTTGTAACTTATTCCATGTATTTTTAAAACATTATTCTGAGAAGGGGTCTATAGGCTTCATTAGACTTTCAAAGGAGTTCATTGCACACAAAAATGTTAAGATCTCTCATCTAGTTTAACCTTCATTTTACAAATGAATAGGCCAAGGACACTGAAAAGTGAAGTGACTTTACCAAGAATACACCATGAATAGAGCCTCAAAATTAGAACTCAAATCCATTAGTGCCTGCCACATCTAGGTCTCAAGGGTCCATTATAGCACTAATATTCTTTTTTTTTGGGGGGGGAGGAGTGAATGGATAGTATTCTTTATCATAAGTCCATCAGAGAAATTGCGTCAATATGTTTTCCCCCACAGTTGCTATTGCTAGCTTTGTTTCCCTCCATCCCTTTCCTTCCCACCTCTTTTTACTCTATTTTCTCTCTCCTTTCACCCTGTCCCTCCTTAAAAACATGTTGTATTTGACTAACTTTTCCTACTATCTTCCCTCTCCTCTCCTCTTTTACCTACACCCCTCTTCCTCTTTCCCTGTCCCCTTTCTCCCATCCCTTTCCTCTTCTATTTTCCTCTAAGGTAAGATAGATCTCTATACCCAATTGAGTGTGTATGTTATTTCCTCTCTGAGCCACTTCCAATGAGAGTAACTCACTCATTCCCCCTCACTTGCCCTACTTCCACTCCACTGCAAAAGCTTTTTCTTGCCTCTTTTATATGAAATAACTTTCCCCATTCTACCTCTCCTTTTTTTCCCTTTCTCTCAGCATATCCCCTTCTCCTTCATCAACTTCATCTTAATATATTATATCTTCAAATTCAACTCCCCCCCCTGTACTTTGTTCATTTATGTTCCTTTTAAGTGCCCTAATAAAAAGAGAAGGTTCATATAAGTTATCAGTATATTCCCATGTAGGAATATAAGAAGTTCAACATCATTAAATGCCTCCTGATTTGCTCTTCCTGGCCACTCTCTCTATACTTAACCCGAGTTCTGTACTTGAACATCAAACTTTCTGTTCAGTTCTGGTCATTTCATCCAGAAAGTTTGAAAGTTTCCTGTTTCATCGAATGTTCATCTTTTCACCTGAAAGAATATATCCAAGCTTGCTGGGTAGTTGATTTTTAGTTGCAATCCAAGCTCTTTTGCCTTCTGGAATATCATATTCCAAGCCCTATGATTTCTTAACATAGAAGCTGCTAAATCTTCTGTCATCCTGACTGTAGTTCCATGGTATTTGAATTGTTTCTTTCTGACTGATTGAATATTTTCTCTGAGACTTGGGGTTGTGGGGGGGGGGGCCTGAAACTTGGCTATAATATTCCTGACAGTTTTCATTTGGGGATCTCTTTAAGGAGGTGATTGGTTGATTCTTTCAATTTTTATTTTACCCTCTGATTCTACTTCTACTTACTGCTTCTGCTTCCAGAGCAGTTTTCCTGGAGAATTTCTGGAAAAAATGATGGCTAAATTTTTTTTCAGTCATGACTTCCAAGTAATCCAATAATTTTTAAATAATCTCTCCTGGACTTGCTTTTCAGGTCAGTTGTTTTTCCAATGAGATATTTCACATTTTCTTTTCACTTTTCATTCTTTTGGTTTTGTTTTATTGTTTCTTGATTTCTTACAAAGTCATCAGTTTCCCTTAGCTTCATTCTACATTTGTAGGAATTATTTTCTTCAGAGAATTTTTATATCTCTACTTCCATCTAGCCAATTCTGCTTTCTAAGTATTCTTCTCCTCATTGACCTTTTGGACTGCTTTTTTTTCCATTTGATCCAAACTAGTTTTTAAGATATTGTCGTTAGTATTTTTTATATCTCCTGCACCAAGCTGCTGACTTAGTTTTCATTCTTTTTCTTCATCATTCTCATTTCTCTTCCTCTACTTCCCTATTTGATTTTTTCAAAATCTTTTTTGAGTTCTTCCATAACCTAAAACCAATTCATATTTTTCTTGGAGGGTTTGGATTCAGAAGTTTTGACTTTGCTATGTTCTTAGTGTATATTTTGACCAAAGTAATTGTCTATAGTCAGATTATTTTTTCCTTCTTTTGTTTGCTCATTTCCCTAGTCTATGACTTGGTCTTTGTTAAGATGGGGCTCTGCTTCTAAGGTGGAGGACATACTTTCCCAAGATTTTGAGAGGTTTTTGCAACTGTTTTCAGGGACACCCCCAGGGTCCTGCAGGTTCTCAATTCCTGAAAGGTCTTAGAGGCTATGACTGCTCAGCTGACCTGTGCTCTGGTCTGTGGACCACAAGCACTCCTTTCTGTCCAGGAACCATGGGGATGGTCCTTACTCTGCTGCATACAGTAAACTCTGTTGTGTTTCAGCTTCTTTTCCCGAGACTAGGGTCCCAGACTGTGACCTAGATCTGAGTATGGGCAAAGTTACAGAGTCCTGACTCAAGGATAGCAAAGAGACCTCTGCAATCTTCCCAAGTCCCTTACCATCCTTGAGCTGAGTGTTCTGGAAGCAGCTTCCAGGTGGCTCCCTGCTGGGTGATTCCCAAGCCCACTCCTGGTCCCCTGGGCCCAGGGCTATGTTGAGGCCTACACTGAACTGGGCTCTACTCTGACTCTGGTATGGCAGAGTTTTCTTGCTGACCTTTCAAATTGTACTTGGCAATTCTTGAGTTGAGAAATCTGGACCACCATTGCTGCAGGACCCAGGTGCCCCTAGGGCCCCAGGCACCCATGGTGTTTGCTGAGACCCTTCCTGCAGATGTTCCAAGTAGTCTTGGGCTGGAAAATTATTTTTAATCAGTATTTTTGTGGTTCTGCCACTTTAGAATTTAGTTAGTCATTATTTAAAGGTATTTGTAGTGGTTTGGGGGAGAGCTTGAGGGAGTCTGAAACTTGGCTATAATATTCCTGGAAGTTTTCATTTTGGGAACTCTGATTATGAAACATAATGCAAAGCAAGAGTAATTGTGTCATGTGTTAATATAACATAATGTAGCATCATGTAATACAACATAAGGTAATATAACATAGCTTTTTATAGCATAACATAATACAATGTAAACATAATATAAACTGAATTATACTCTCCTAGCAATGCAAGCAGAATCTGAAGGAAAGTGGGCACACACAGAAATCTAATAGTGAGACACTTGAATGAGGCATATGTATGTGTCCTAGGATAATTCATAACTATGGACTGAAACCCTTTGTATCCTTAGTTTGTTCAGGTATGGAACCATTTGTCTTCTGAGGATCCTGGGTCTGTTCTTTTGGCTGGATGCTAAAAGTTCTTTGTACTCTTTCAATGAAAAAGAATTTTTTTAGCCTTGGATCTCAAAGAATTTCAGACCTGCTCCCTAGATTTGAGGGTTCCTCTCCAGCCAGAGAGTGAAGTAAAATGCAATGTAGCCAAGCTTCTGAGGAGCTTCCCTTCTTCTTCTTTCTTCCTTCCTTCCTTCTTCCTCTTCTTCTTCTTCCTCTTCCTCTTCTCCTTCTCCTTCTCCTTCTCCTTCTCCTTCTCCTTCTCCTTCTCCTCCTCTCCTTCTCCTCCTTCTTTCACTTCTTCTACTCATTCTTTTCTACTTCTCTTCCTTTTATTCCTTCTACTTCTCTTCCTCCTCCTTTTCTTTCTCCCTCTTTTTCTTTTTTTCTCCTTCATCTTTCTCTGTCTTCTCTCTCTCTCTCTCTCTCTCTCTCTCTCTCTCTCTCTCTCTCTCTCTCTCTCTCTCTCTCTCTCCACCCTTTTTCCAGTGACCTCTTCAGAAAGGAGATGATTTCATTTTCTCTAATCGGTTCTCAGCATCAGGTCTTTCTTCCAATCACATCAGCTCCCTGTACAGAGTCTGCTTGTTCCTAGTCAGATTGTCTCAGCTGGGTTGTCTTCAACTTCATTGTCTTCATAACCTTGTTTTTGTGTGTAAACTCCACTTTTGTAAGAAACTTCTCTCATTCACTTTATTGGCTTCTATTGTCTAATTCCTTGGATTTTGTGGCTTTTCGTCCTTCAAATAAGGCCTCCTCAAGTGTAGTGACCATCTTCTTTCTTAATTTTAGAAACCAAAATCCACATTTCTGTCAAAGTTGACATGTATAAGCAATATATAATTTTGTATTATATATTGAGTCAGTTCTTTGAGTCAGAGTTTTTGAACTATGAACTTCAAAATCCTAAAAAACATAAATATTAAATTAGTTTCAAGGTGCAATATGGGACAACTACCTTTACCATCAACTGATAGGGCTGTCATGTGTAAGTGACTGTAGGAATTTACAAATAACTTTGGAACTAATAGAAAGATTATTCAAAGTTTTCTATGTTTTTCTTTCATTTATTTTTCTGTAAGAAGTTGAACTGCATATATTAGCAAACATGAAATCAGTCTCACTATATTTTATAATATATATATATATATATATATATATATATATATATATATATATATTTCCCAGGGTTTCTAGGTAGAGACTATGAATGAAAATGATAAACATTTCTCTAAGTGTGATAGCATAGCACCTTTATATGAGATTAGCATTAGATTATTAGTTCTCAATTGTTTCCTCTTTTGCTATGGTAACTCTGAATACTTACATTGTCTCCATTGAATTAGAACAGTTCTTTTTGTTGTCTTTTTGTGTTTGTCTGACATATTTTAAGGTTATTATATACATGTAACAAAGTTTTTTTTCATTTTGCAAATGCCATATTATTTGTAAGTAAAATTTATACTTTTATCCACAAAAACAAAACATCCAATATTTCATGGTAAACCTAGAAAAACTATGGGCTCAACCTCTGAGAATCACTGTCAGACAAAACCAGTTTGAAGCCAAATGCAATAATTTTGGTTATATAATCAAAATTCAGCAATGCTTCATATCACAGTTTTTCCTGTTGTATACCTGCTTAGATTTATCACATGCCTCATAAGGAAAAGATGGATAACTCTCTAAGTGTAATGGGTTTAGGTGATCCTAAAGTCCAAAAATAGTCCAAGGACTCCTCTGCTTCATGTATATATTCTAACCAGATGACAACCCATCCAGGCTTTCTCCTGTGTGATTCTTGTCCATGCTCTCCTGTAAATTCTTCTTAGAACTTCCCAACATACTGGAAACCAACTTCTGATCTTTTAACATTCAAGGGATACCAGCACGAAACTTGTTATTATCATTATTATTGTCATCATCTGTGCTAGGTGTTTTACAATTATTATTTGTTTATTCTCATGAGTCTTGATCCTGCCATCCTGTCTCTTGCTAATGTCCCCCATCAATGTGACCATCTGACCTGCTTCCCATTTGAAATTGTAAACAGTCCAGAACAATATGTCAACATATCTTGTTTTGCATCTTCCCTATTCCCACCTTCATTCTGTGGACTAGTTTAACTGATCCTGAAATAAATGGAAAAACAATTATCATGGAAGATCTGCCTCCAGAGTTCTAGGAACAGCATTATTTCCACTTAACACTAGATACTTCACCCCTACTCTCCCTATCCCTTCCCCCACTCCCTACCTCCACTTCTGATCCTATATAAATGCTGCTCCCTATCTAAATGGTGTGCTCTACCCAAGCAGGACTCTCACAGGAGAAATCAATAAACTTTGAATTGTTTGAAATATCTGATCTGGTTATTTGTTTATTCTCACATCCCTACACTCAGATTTGTTCTGGAGTAGATGCTATTATTATTATTTCTATTTCCCAAATGAAGAACAAACAAAAAGAGGTTGGGTGACTTTCCCAATGACATAGTAAATCTCTGAAATTGGACTGGAATTCAGGTCTTCCTGGCTCCAGGCCCAGTGCTCTATGCACTATGCTATCTGCTTTCCCTACTATATGACCAGCTCATTGTCCTGTTGAAAAATGTCCTGTATCTCCTTTATACCATCTGTTTCATGCAAGTCTTCTTCAATAATGTCAAAACCTATTGAAACTCACTATGCATTTTTCCCACTTCCCAGGATCATAATTATAATCACAACTATGACTTTTGAAAGATTGTATTCTATGATTCATAGCCATACAGTACAACTGGATCTTGGTTTTGAAAGCACCAGTTGTTTCATGAAGCAATCAACAATGTCTGAAATCACTGTACAAATTCCCAAAAGTTTTATAGTGTCCCACTTAATTTTAGGACCAGTCTTTTGGCCTCAAATTGTGTTAAGATGTATGTGCTATTTAACTATATATATATATTATATATATAATATACATATATTATATATATATAATATATATATATTGATAAACTAACTCCACAAGTTAATTCATCTCATGATAATTTAGCCAGTAGGTATTCTTCCATTTGTTTTTTTCGTGTGTGATTGTTAGGTAAATCAGACTTTGAGTGTTATAGACATCAATTGAGGAAGCTCTATAGCATTGTCTATAGAACATTTCTCTTTAATTAAAAGACATTTTCCACAGTTATATCAAACACCTTTGTAAACCAATTCATCCTTGTTTTATGCCTCCTTTGTTACTGAAAATAACATAATTATTGAACAAAGTTACTTTTTTTTTGCAAGGCACTGAGGTTAAGTGATCTAACCAAGATCACAAGATCACACAGATAAGTAAGTATTAAGTGACTGGGGCCCATTTGAACTCAGATCCTCCTTACTCCAGGGCCAGTGCTCTATCCACCGTGCCTCCTAGCTGCCCCACAAAGTTACTTCTATTGAAAAATCTATTTGTGTTTAATAGTAGCCCTCTCTAGAATGGGGGTGAGAGAGGGAAGAAAAAAATGAATATGACAATTTTGTTGTATAATTGAAAGAAATAGCAAGTTGTGCATGATAACTTAGCAGTTTTTATGTACAATCATCCTTTTTAATATACTGTTGTGGATATATTTGTTTTATTCCATAAATTAATTTTTACAAGATTGATTGATTCAATAAAGATATTCTCTCCTGATTAAAATCTGAAAAATCTTAAAAGGTCTAATATGCACAGGAGAAATCTTGTTGGAGGAGAATCTTTAAGGTTTAGTTTTGCTTTGTCAAGTCACTTTGGAAGGAAGTTAGGAAGAGAATAAAAAGTAAGGTCAAAGGGGGTGGCTAGGTGGCACAGTGGATAGAGCAAAGGCCCTGGAGTCAAGAGTACCTGAGTTTAAATTCAGCTTTAGATAATTATTACCTAGCTGTGTGGCCTTGGGCAAGCCACTTAACCCAATTTGCCTTGAAAAAACCTAAAAAAAAGTAAGGACAAGTTGGAAATAGAAAGCAAACCCTTTAAGATAGTTTACCTGTTCCCTTCTCATATTTTCACCAAGGATAATTTTGATATCTGTGTAGATTGTTCTAATGAATAGTTTTTAGAAATGAGAAAGGAAGCATATGAAATTATTTTTAGAAACATAGTTCACTTTTTCTTTTCTCCACTAAACACAAAATACAAATACACAGACACACATATACACACACACATACACACACATGCACACATACACCCACACACCATCTAGTAGCATTCCTTCCTTTCATTAGCTTGAAACTCAATCTTGCAATGCTTTCCAAATCACATTGCATGGAGCATGGGTTTCTTCTGGATGTACTGAGGGTCTAGTCCAGAGGTTCTTTGTTTTCTTTATTTATATTTCTACTTTCCAGGGGCTGTTAGGTGGTACAGTGGATAGAGCACTGGACCTGGAGTCAGGAGTACCTGAGTTCAAATGCGGCCTCAGACACTTAATAATTACCTAGCTGTGTGACCTTGGGCAAGCCACTTAACCCCATTGCCTTGCAAAAAAAAATCCTAAAAAAATATATTTCTACTTTCCATTTGACATCAGGAACTGAGTTGTTAAGAGTTCAAATGTGACTATAGAAATGTTTCATTTTGATGTTGTAACTTTCCATTTTCATTTAAAAATGAGATGCTAAGATTTATAGCCAAATGTGTTACTTTTGGAACAAATCAGCCCAAGAGAGATGATTGCTAAATTTCAGTGGAGCATTTATACATTGGAAATTGGCAAACAGTACAAATCTATGCTCAATTTATTGTTTCCTTGATTGTCAACTCTAGAATTAATGTATGGTGAAAATACAGATTGATCTTTAAAGAGTACTTTGTAAACATTAACAACATTAATTGTTAAACATTTACCAACATTCATAGCTTGTGGGTCACTTCCATCCTTCAGATTTTCACAGGGCAGATACCAGCAGACCTTCACAGAATGATAGAAGGCTCACCTTGGTGACTGCCAGATGCAGCACTCAGTATTACATTTCAGCCTGGAGTCCACCACTAGTGAGAATTATTCTCTGGCCCTGATATTCAGCTTGGAAACCAACTATGTGAAGTGATATCAACATTTAAGTTACAGAATTTCAGAGTTGTAAATAACACATTTGGTCATTTAGCTTGACTCATAGCCTATATGATATTGCTTTGTTTTGGGTTTGGTTTTCTGCTTTGTTTTATTTTTGTGTATTGGTATTTTATCCTTTCCGGGTACAATTTCTAGTAGCTTCAACTGGCAAAAGGTACCATCCTCAACCAATCAATTTTGAACACTAAGTATTAAAATCTTTTATTAAGAGTTAAATGAAAACAAATGTGTTACAGACTGTTCTAATGGTAATTATTTAATGAATCATTTCAAATAAAGACATGTCTTTTCATATATTAAAAACAAGTCAGTCAGAAAATAGTTTTAAGTTAATCAAGGATGGAATTATAGTTCCTAGTATTTAAGACAATGTAGAAATTTCATGACATTTGCCTTTCAGGGGACTACAGGGGATATGTAAGCACAAAAAAGATGTGACTGATAAATCAATTCTAGGAAATATCCAGGCAGGTACCCATGATTGAAAGTATTCTATGTCAATCTAAAACAGAAATAGTCTGTGGAAAGTATGCTTCATAGATCATAAAGACTTGTAAAGGTCTCCAGACTGCTACACATGCATCTTCAACTTTCTGTAATCTGGCCAAAATCTTGCTTTTTTGGTGCCATTCCACATTGTCACTTTAAGAACACTGTGTTCTAGCCTTTGTTTTCTTTCTTGTATGTTTCAGTGGGCTATGACCCTGCCTGGCATCCACCCTATCTACATCTCTACCGACTAAAAACCTTTTTCCTTTAAGATGTAGTTGAAGTGACCCTGACTCATTGAAACTTTCCCTAATTGCAACTCCCCCTGAATCCCAATTAAGAGATTTCTCTGTACTCAAATTTTCTTGGTGCCATCTAATTGGATCTCTCCTTTGTGCTTCATTTTATCTTATGTCACATACATGTCTTTTCCCCTTTTAGATTGTAAATTCCCTGATAGTAGAAGCCAAGTTCTTTTTCATCAGCAGTTAGCACCTATAGTAAGAAACTTTAAATACATTGTTTGTTGACTTGATAGCAAATAATAAATTATAGATGTCACTGAATCAGAGAATTTTAGAATGAGAGGAAACAGTTCCAATATCACCATTGTTTTCTGACTCTTCAATGGGAAGCTTCTCTAACAGCACATCTGGTAGTTGATTTTGGAGACTTTACAAGGTAACTGACACCTGGAATGAGAAAACTTAGATTTTAAATCTTAGCCTATATGATTAATTAGCCTTTGATCTTAAATCACTGAACTTGCATTTTTTAAATGGGAAATTATATTGGATCTCTAAGGGGGCTTGTTATGAGGATCAAATGTCATTATTTATGTGAGAGAATAATGAAAACTGAAAAAAATGTTATATAAATCCAAACCATTATTATGATTAATGCTAATGATGGGAGTTTTCCATCTCATGGGACAATCTGTTCCAGTAATTATAAAACTTCCTCCTTGTATTCAACTAAAATTTGTCTCCTTATAATTTCTATCCATTAGTGCTAGTCTATATCTTTTGGAGGAACACAGAACAAATTTGCTTTCTCTTCTACATGGCAGTACTGCAAATATTTGAAAAATACTAGCCCTACCCTGGCACACCCCTTTCCACATACAAAGGAAGGAGTTTCAGTATCAGCCCTGCAGCCAGGGATGTGCTGGTAAATGCTTAACAATGGACTCTGGGGGAGGAGAGAGGGAGAGTGTGATAGACTCATTTTTAAGTTTAATTGGCATTATTAACATTCCCCCCCCCATTACTTTCTTAAGTCTAGAAATCAACAAAATGATAAATCCAGCCCTGATTTGAATTGGTTGCGGATTTCTAAGATACATATTATCACACTGAAAATTTTATAATCGCTCCCTAGCGTATATACCAGTAGGCTCCATCCTACTCCTGACTGCAGTTCTGGGAATTCTAACCTTTGTGCCATCTCTACCTCCTCCACACACACACACACACACACACACACACACACACACACACACACACGCACACACGCACACACGCACCTCCAACCTCCCACCCCGATTTCATATTGACTTGAGACAAGCCCAAAATGTATATTCACTACTACCCTGTTCTCTTTCAGTTAATCTCTCTTCTTGCATTTATTAAGTCTACATGAAGGGAAAAAATGAAAGGGGTTTATATTCCATCAAAGAAGACAATATGAACTTAAATAAGGTATGTAGAATATAAATCAAACACATATATATGTAAATTTGAGGAATAAAGTCATTAGAAATTAAGGAATCAGACAGTTTTGTATAGAAGGCAGCCCTTGAGCTGAGAAAACAAGTGATTCTAAGAAGCAGAGGTGATGCAGGGGAAAGATGAAGAGAAGTGTGAATGTAGAAATTGGGTGGAGATGTAAATTGACTAGAAGTAGAGAATTATGTTTGTAATAGAAACAACTGGAATCTTAAAGGCTGTTCAAATTGAGTGGAGATCCCCATTCTTGATATTCCATTGATTCATTGTTTAATGTAAAACTTGTATCCTGATCTCCTTAGGCTTCACTCTCTACCCAATTCCTGGTCCAGTAAGAGAAAGGGAGTTCACTTTTTGCCCTCTGGATGAGAGGCAAGACATAAAACCTGAGTTGGACTCCAGCTCAGGGCTGCCAGTCTTCTCCGAATTGAGGCCCGGCCAACACTGCTTGGCTGTTCTCTTATTTCTCTCTCTCTCTCTCTCTCTCTCTCTCTCTCTCTCTCTCTCTCTATATATATATATATATATATATATATATATATATATATATATATATACATATATATGTATATATACATATATATATGTATATATATATATATGTGCGTGTGTGTGTATGTGTATTCCTTCCTATGTCCTGTAACCTTTTTAATAATATTTTGGTTTTATTTTTACCCTTGCTTTCCCGAGTCTGAATAATGATTCCTCATAGGCAGAACCGAACTCAAGCCAGCAGGTACATAAGGGCAAGCCAGCCAGGATGAAAAAATCTCTGCCCAGACTTGGAACATTGGATCAGATCCATAGGTGAGAAGCATACCCTTTTTTTAGATCCTAGAATTTTAGAAAAGTAGGAAAATTATTGGACCTCTAGCCCTCCCTCTGTGTTTCCCTTTTTCCAGAAAATGGAAAAATTTTGAATTTGTAGGGAGTTAGCTAAGCTTATCCCATGTGGTGTTTCACAGTAGCCCTGGTATGGGCCTGCCCTGTTTTCAGACTGCCCAGAGAAAAGGCAGTTCTGAAGTGTGTTTGGTTTATACTCTACTGTGGAGTGAAGGTTGTTAAGGAAGGATGATTCGTGTATGTCCTATTGATATGTTTGCCTACCTATAAATTGATGGAGAATTAAAATATGAGGAAAATTTGGTACCAATACTCCTCCCCCAGCTGTTTGCTTGCCCCTTGGAAGAAATTAGATCTGACAAAAGCAAAACACCTGAACTCCTGGAAATTATCTTTGGGTGGAACTCTCTCTTTTTCTTTTTGAAATGCTCTCTCTCATTCTCTGCTGACCCTACCCTTTACAGAGGGAGGGAGAAGGAAATATTCCTTTTTTAAAACTTCTAAATTCAAACCTATGTCTCAGGTGGAATGCATGCTTTGCTGCAGGAAGGGTAAGACCCCCCTCAAAAAAAACTTGTTTTGGCCCCATTGTTTAAAATAGGGGACTCCCATACCTTATTCCTGGTTTGGGGAAGAGAGGGGGAAAATGACCACATTTTTCTTAGGCTACACATGTTTATCAATTCCAAGCCTCATCTAGCTGGGCTGAGAAAGTCCCACCCTTGGGAGGGGGAAGGGGAAATGGGCAGATTGTTTGAGAAGCCTCATGGTCAAATAGTTAAAGAAAAAAGGCTGAAGACTTTCTGGGACTAGGAAATTTAGATTTCATCTTTTAATTTAGTCCATGCTAATAACTAATATTTCTATAATAGAGTAACTGGATTTGAACTTTATAAAGTTACTTAGGAATGCATTCAATTTTAACTATCGTTTGGATATTTCAAAATCTAATGAATATATAAGAGGTTCCTCAAGAAATTCTGATTGATTCTAGAAGTTATTTTTTTGCCTGGTCTTAATTGGTAAATCCAAAAAATAAATATATGTTTGTATATGTATGTATGTATGTGTGTATGTGTGTTTATTTAAACATCAGTGGAAGGTTTTCATATATCTCCACTGACCTGGAGAAGTAGGAAAATGTTTCTGTATTCTGAGATTTGATACTGGTCAGCACATCCAACAATCTCAGTTGGATAAATTTGAAACCTTTATACAAAAGAGTTGTTTCTGTTTTTTGTGCCTGTGTGTGTGTGTGTGTGTGTGTGTGTGATTCAAATCTGAAATAGTTACAGTTATTTGAGTTAAATGTTACTTCTTTTACCTTGGGTTTTGAATGTAATTGCTTAAAAAAGGTTTAAAATTAAAGAATTAATAAAGTTGGGATCTTGTAAGTGGCAAAGTTTGTAAAATAATTTCAGCTGTCAGCTAATTTTTTGTTAACCTAATATTGGTTGAAGGCTGTGTGCAACTTAGGTTAATTGAGACTTTAAGGTTTAGTAAATTAGACTTCCTGCCCTCAAGAGGCTTTAAAAAAGGTCAGGAAGACCTTTGGTAGGAAAAGGTTACCACCTTTTGATAACTAAATGAGAGTTAATTTAGTCACCTAAGTTCGGTAACAAGTCTTGTGAATTTGTGTATGTTATTAAGAAGGAAAATATAATTGGGATAAATTGTATGTCAAAGAAATTTGGGAATGTTGAATCATATAAATATAATTTACTGGTTTCTTTGGGAAAGAAAAATACTTTAGTAAATTTTGTAATCTGATTTGTTTTTATGTTAAATTGATATACATTGTCAAAAATCTCACAAGGTCTTATTGGTAAAGGAAGGAAGTTTGTAATCTTTGTCTCATTATCTATCATCACATGTTTAGGGAAGGGAAAATATATATATATATATATAGAGAGAGAGAGAGATACATATATATTTATCAGCTATGTGATAGTCTTTTGTAACTTCAAAGAAATTATATTAACAGTATTTGGTTCTCTTGTGAACATGTAAGCCATTTGAATACAGTAATGTTAAAGCCTGGAATTAATATGTGATGCTTTTGAAGGGGTGATAAGAGAAATATCACAAATTATGGCCCTCTTCTGAGATACATCTGCAGATCTATGCAAAATATATGGAAATATTATGTTATAAAATTTAATAATTGACTTGAATGCCTGGCTCTTTTTACTATTGATTTATTGCATTGAAATCAATAACACATTTTAGAAATTTAAGATTACCTGAGATGTTCTAAGGTTTTTTTTAAGAATTCTGAAAGTAATAATTTATATTTTTGAAGATGGCTAGTAGTTAGAAGTTTATGTATAGAAGTTTCTAGCTATATATATATATATATATATATATATATATATATATTTATGTAAACTGGGACTAAACTTTGGTTATTTGCTTTGAGAGAAAAACACCTTTGTAACATGAGGAAGATAAAATAATGATGATGATTTGAGATTTCTCTGTAGCAATCTCTAGCCAATATGTGAGAAGTATGGAGATGATGAGCAACCTTCTAACCAGAAGGAGATGTTTAGTTATTTTAAACAGTTAATAACTAAAAAGATATAAAATCTCCCTGAAAATAATAATTCCTTAAAAATTAGAAGTAGCAAGCAGAAGATAACTCCATGAGACATCAAAAAAACCAATAAAACAATCAAAAGAATGGAAAAAATAAAAGAAAATTTAAAATCCCATTGGAAAATAGAGGAGGGATAATTTCACAATTATTGGACCACCTAAAAGCCATGATCACAAAAAAGAGTTTAGATATCATCTTTCAAGAACTTGATAAGGGAAACTGACCCAATATCTTAGATCCATACTGTAAAATAGAAAGTTCCACTGATCACCTCCTGAAAGACATACTCAATGAAAATTCCAAGGAATATTAAAGCCTAATTCTAGAACTCCCAGGTCAAGGAGAGAGTTTGGAAAACAACCAGAAAGAACCTTCAAGCATCATGGAGTCACAGTCAACATACAAAAACAGCATAACACACAAAAAAGTCATTAGACTTGAAATTTAATATTGTGAAAAGCAAAGGAACTAGCATTACAACCAAGAAATCACCAACCAATAAACTAAGTATAATCCTTCTGAGAGGAAATGAATATTTCATGTAATAGAAAACTTTCAAAAACCAGAGCTAAATAGAAAATTGGACTTTAAAATAAGACTCAAGAGCCCCATATAAAGGTAAACATGAAAGAGAAATTCTAAGACATTTAAGAAGTTTAAACTGTTTATATCCCAACACAGGAAGATGGTACTTGTAATTCCTAAGCACTTTATAATTATTAAAGCATTTAAAAGAACATTGATAAAGGGCAAGATTATGAGTTTGTTATGAGGGAATGATTAAAGGGTGAGAAAGAAAAATACACTGAAAAAAATGGAAGGGAGAGAAGAAATGGGCCAAAATATCTCACATATCTTACATATCTGGATTGACTCAACAAGGGAATAACATCCGGTTGAACACAGAAACCTATTTATGAAATATATGAGAAGAGGAAAAGAGGAGACATAGAGTAGAGGGCATGTTAAGGGAGGCAGCAGTCAAAAATAAAACAGGGTTTGAGGAAAAAGAGGTTAAAAGAATAGGAAAAAAAGGAATGGGGGAAATAGGATGGAAAGAAATACATAGTAGTGATCATAACTATGAATGTGAATGGGATGAACTTACCCATAATACAAAAATTGAAGTAGAGTATATTGAAAAACAGAATTCAACAATATAAGATGTTTACAAGAAACAATTGAAACAGAGAGACATACACAGAGTAAGAATAAGGAGCTAGAGCAAAATTTATTATGCTTCAGCTGAAGTAAAAAAGAAAAAATCAGGGATAGCAATCATGATCCCAGACAAAGGAAAAGCAAAAATAGATCTAATTAAAAGAGATAAATGGGGAAACTCCATTATGTTATAGGATATCATAGACAATGAAATAATATTAATACTAAACACATATGCACCAAATGGTATAGCATTCAAATTTATAAGAAAAAGTTAAATGAATTATAGGAAGAAATAAACAGAAAAATTATACAATCAGGAGGTTCCAACTTTCCTTTCAAAGAACTAAATAAATATGAAGCTAGAGGAAGAAAAACAAAACAAAATAAAAAATCCTTCAGAATCTGATGAATGCTACATTCACCTTAAAAAATTTCTCTTACATATTTCTTTCCCTTAATCCTGATTCCTCATACCAAAAATGACTAATTGGTGGTATCATGGGTAGAGCACTGACCCTGGAGTCAGGAGGAACTGAGTTCACAACCAGCCTCAGACACTTAATAGTTACCTAGCTGTGTAACCTTGAGCAAGTCACTTGACCTCATTGCCTTGAAAAAACAAACAAAAACCAAAAATGACTAATCTGTAAACAGATTTTTTTTTCAAATGTTTAACACAAAACTGTATGTATAATATTAACTTGACTGCTTGTAGCTGGGGGGGGAAGGGGGGAGGGTGGAAGAAAATTTTGTAACAAAAATATACATATGCATATGGATGAATGTTGAAAAACTTTCATAACATATATTTGAAAATATAACATGTCAATTAAAAAATAAAAAATTGATAAACAAGAAAAAGGAAGATTAATAGAATTTTACAAAACTTAGATTATGATAGACCTTTAGAAAATTGAATGGGAAAAGAAAAGATTAAACCTCTTTTTAACTGTACATAACACTTTCATAAAAAGTTACCATGTTTTAGGGCATAAAAAACTCACAATCAACTGTAGAAAAGCAAAAATCTTAAATAAATCCTTTTCAGATTATAATATAATAAAAATTACATTCAATAAGAGGTCATGGAAACATGTATTAAACATTAATTAGAAACTAAACAACTTAATCCTAAAGAATTAGTTGGTCAAAGAATAAATCTTAAAAACAGTCATTAAAGACAATGATAACAACATACTAAAATTTATACCACCAAGGCAATGTTTAGAATAAAATTTATATAGCTAAAAGTTTACAGCAATAAAATAGAACATCTCAATGAATTGGACATGCAATTAAAAATATTAGAAAAAAGAATAAATTAAAACCCCCAATTAAACACTAAATCCTGAAAATCAAAGGATAAATTAATAAAATTCAAAGTAAGAAAGCCACTAAACTAATAAATGAAATTTGGGTCTGGTTTAATGACAAAAAATATAAAATAGACAAACTACTAATTAATTTAATTTTTTAAAGAAGAAAATCAAATTACCAGGATAAAAAATTAATAGAGTGAATATACCACCAATAAAGATAAAATTAAAACAATTATTAGAAGCCATTTTGGCAATTATATTTTTTTATTTTATTTTTTTAGGTTTTTGCAAGGCAGATGGGGTTAAGTGGCTTGCCCAAAGCCACACAGCTAGGTAATTATTAAGTGTCTGAGACCGGATTTGAACCCAGGTACTCCTGACTCCAAGGCCAGTGCTTTATCCACTGCACCACCTAGCCACCCCTGACAATTATATAACAATAAATCTAACAACCTAAATTAAATGATTGAATATAAAAATACAAATTGCTCAGATTAACAGAAAACAATGAATATTTAAATAACCCTATCTTCCAAAAAAAGTAATTAAACAAACCATCCGGGACCTCCCCAAGAAAAAAACATATAGATTCATAAGCAAACTCTACCAAAAATTTAGAAAACAATTAAGGCAATACTATTTAAACCATTTGGGGAAATACACAAAGAGGAAATTCAACTAAATTCCCTTTATGACACAAATATTATGGTGATACCTACACCAAGAAGAACCAAAAAAAAAATAAGAAAGCTAAAAACTCAGTTTCCCTAATTTTAGAAGGAAAATTTTGCCATATATCACAAAATATTATAAATTATATCTAGCAGGATTGACACTTAGATAAACTATCAACATAATTGACCATATCATTAACAAAAATAGCAAAAATCATACAATTATCTCAAGAGATATAGAAAAAACTTTTTACATAACATAACTCATTCATTTAATTTTTCGTTTTTTTTGCAAGGCAATGGGGTTAAGTGGTTTGCCCAAGGACTGGATTTGAACTCCTGACTCCAGGGCTGGTGATCTATCCACTGTGCCACCTAGGTACCCTAACTCATTCATATTAAAAATGGTAGAAAGCATGGGGGGGGGATGAAGCTTTCCTTAGAATAAATATTATTTAATAGTTTCAGTCATATCCAGCTTTTTGAGGCTCAATTTGGAGTTTTCTTGCCAAAAATACTGGAGTGGTTTACCATTTTCTTCTCATGCTCATCTTACAAAAGAGGAAACTTGGAGCAAATAGGTACAGTTATTAACATCTAAAACTAGAAGATGAGTTTTCCAAGTTCCAGACCAAGCATCTCTTCTCTGTGCTGCCTTGTTACCCTAAAAATGATAAGCATCTACTGCAAATCAGGAGCAAGCATTACTGTAATGGGGATAAGCTAGAAGCCTTCCCAAATAAGATCAAAAGTAAAAGCAAGGATGTCCATTATCATTTAATAAAGAAATAAGGCAAGAAAAAGAAATTTAAGGAATTAGAATAAGCAAAAAGGAAACAAATTATCATGCTATAGAGAATATGATTATATGTTTAAAGAACCCTAGAGAATCAACTTAAGAAAAACAATCAAAACAATTAGCAACTCTGACATGGTTGCAAGATATAAAATAAATCCACATAAATCACCAATATTTCCAAAATTTACCAACAAAAACTAGCAGCAAGAGATAGAGAAATTTCATTTAAAATAGCTTTGGACAACATAAAATACTTGAGAATCTACCTGCCAAGACAAAAACCAGAAACTATATGAACACAATTACAAAACACTTTTTTACACAAAGTAAGACTGAAAGAAATGGAGAAATAATTGATTGATTATGAATAGGCTTAAGTCAATACAAAAAAATGATAATTCTACCAAAATGTATTTATTTATCCAATGTTGTGCCAATCAAACTACCAGAAATATTTTTTAGAGTCAGAAAAAAATAAAAATTCACCAGGAAGAATGAAAGGTTAAGAATATCAAGGGAATTAATGAAAAAAGAAAACGTGAAGAAGTTGGTCTAGCTGTATCAGACTTCAAACTATATTAAAAATAGAAAATGATCAAAACAATTTGGCACTGTCTAAGAAATAAAGTGGTGGATCAATGGAATAGGTTAGTTACATAACACATGGCAGCACATGACCATAGAGTCTAATGTGTGATAAATGCAAAGATCTAAGCTTTGGGGACAAGAATTCACTATTTGATAAAAATTGCTAGGAAAACCTGAGAGCTTGTCTGAGAGCCCTCTATGTGAGAGAAAAATGCCTCAAGTGCTAAAAAAAAAAGCTACCCTTTCTACCTTTTGGAATATCAAAATAACAGCTCCTGCCTGCCACTGACATTTCATTATTTCACAAAGATAATTAATAGTGGTTCTGAGATGATCTATTCAGTTTTCTTCAAAAATAAAGAATATAATTCTATTCTTTTTGGAAGGGGATTTGACGATCAGGGTTAAGAGACTTGCCTAAAGTCACACAGTTAGAAAGTGAGACCAAATTTGCACTCATGTCCTTCTCACTGGGGTGGGGAAGAATAGGAAATAAGAAATAAAGAGGTTAATCTTACACTCATTACTTCATAAAATAGGACCTGTTGGAAGATGACAAGTAGGTCAGCTGTGTCTTAGACGGGGGAAGGAGAGCAGAGGTTGGGCCTTGGGCATAGCACCTGAGGTCAGGGACACCATCTCCTATGCCACAGGTCTGGAGGTGAATAAGAATAAGCCGCTAAAAACAATTTCTTTTTAAATGAGTAGGCAAAGGAGAAAGAACTCAACTACAGACAATTACTATGGAAATAGAGAAGACCTGGAGGAAGATGGTAAAGCATCAAAAATCTATCCTACCCCAAAGAATAATAGTCAAATGGCTACCTACTCAAAAAAGAATTCATAGACATCAAAAAATACTCTAAAAATCAAATGAAGATTGAGAAAACCTTAAAAGAAAATAAAAGCAAGCCAAGAAAAGCAAGAAGATTGTGAAAAAGGAGATGCAAAATATTAAGGAAGAAGGGACAGCTGGGTTGCACAGTGGCTAGAGCACCAGCCCTGGAGTTAGGATGACCTGAATTCCAATCTGGCCTCAGGCACTTAATAATTATCTAGCTGAGTGACCTTGGACAAGTCACTTAACCCCATTGCCTGGAAAAAACCAAATATATATATATATATATATATATATATATATATATATATATATATATATATATGAAGAAAATGATTCCTCAAAAGTTAGAATTGGGCAAGAGGAAATCAGTGAAGTTATAAGAAATCAAGAAATAATAAAACAAAATATAAAAAAATAAAAAATAGAAGAGGTGAAACACTTCACAAGAAAAACAAAAGATTTGGATAACAGAAAAGAGAAAACAAGGATAATCTGACTACCTGAAAGCAACAATCAAAAAAGGAAGAATCTTGATACAATTATAACAGAAATAATTAAAGAAAATTGTCCTAAAGTGTTAGAACAAGAGGAGATAGTAAAAATAGAAAAAAATTCATTGGTCACCATCTAAAAGGGAGCCTAGAAGGAAAGCTGACAGTAATATCATAGCTAAATTCCAATACTCCCAGGTTAGGAAGAAAATATTAAGAACAACAAGAAAAATAGCAATTCAAATGTGGTGAAACCTCAATTAGAATTACTTAAGCCCTAGCAGTGGCTAATTTAAAAGACCACAGGTCTTGGAACATTACATATCAAAGAGCAAAAGACCTGGGGTCGTGGTTGAAAATATCATATACAGTAAAGTTAAACATAATCCTGAATAAAAAAATTTGACATTCAGCAAAATGCAAGTCTATCAGGATTTTGAACTTAATAAAAAATTTGACATACAAGCACCAAAAGAAATATAAGGTAAATATCAAAGACTAATTTACAAGAGACTCAGTAAGGACAAATTTTTTTCTTTCTATGTGTAGAAATGTAAACCATATGTCTAAGATTGTTATTAATAATTGGATAATTAGAAGGAAAGATGAGGGTAGAGCTGAGTAGGATGGAATTCTTAAAAGGGAAACAGTCTGGGAAAAGATAAAAAAAAGTTACCATCTTAAACAAATGAGGTGTAAGAGAAGAATTGATACAGAGGAATTAGACAGGGAGGGAAAGCTGGTAGATCTGGAAAACTACTTTCATTGGGAATGGGTTAAAGATGGAACATTACATACACATAGAAATATATACATATATATGTATATGTATATATCCAACTCTTTGTGACTCAATTTGATGTTTTCTATCCAGAAAAAAATAAGAGGAGGGGATAGGGATAATGAATTGCAGGGTGAGGAAATAGGATAAGAGGGTATATGGAAGAGTGTGTTGATTAATGGGGGGATATAGAAAGGGGTGTAAGAGAACAATTCTTTGTAGGGTGGTTGATTAAGGAATAGGAGGGCAAGGTAGCAAGGAGAAGTAATGGAGAAGAGTAAGGAGGTGTTTTTGCTATTAGAAAATATTATAAAAATGAGAGCTATATACAAATCAAATATATATCTATGAATATATATGTTTACATATCTATTTATATATATTGTAAAGTTATGTGTGTATTATATATAAATCACATATATGAGTGTGTATGTATGTAAATAAGTATGTGTGTATATATATGCATAAATTGCATATAAATACAACTATAATTTAGTCAAACTAGGGAGAGGTGGGAGAAAAAATAATAAATAGTGCATAGCAGAGAACAGAAGAAAACCTAAAACAAAGCAAAAATATACAATTTTGAACACAATGTATAATATTTATTATATAGACTTTCTTGAAATTGAAATTTATTCTTTTATATTACCAGTGCTCTCTTATGTTTTACTGCACATATGATAATTTTTAAAAATATATTGTAGTTTTAAAACAAAAGAGAAAGAAAAAAGAGTAAAAAAATTAAAATAAAATAGACTGTTATAATTCAACAATTATAAATTCAAAGTATAATATTAATATTTTGTACAAGTTCTAGTGGTCATTCCCTTGGAACATTCAGGAATGCATTTTCCCCTATTATAAATAAGCCCCCCTATCTTCTAGACAATAGTAAAGAAGTGAAATGATGAAGGCAATGAGATGAAAAGCTGTTTCTACCTTGAAACAAGTAAGTATTGTTCACCTAAATGTTTTATAGGCCCTGTGTTGATACATGCCCACCATCCATATCAGAGAATTCAGCAACTGGGTCCTAAGCCAAAGGTGTACTAATCCAATGAATATCAGTCATTACAAGGTAT
The DNA here is from genome assembly GCF_037893015.1 of Macrotis lagotis. NCBI lineage: Eukaryota > Metazoa > Chordata > Mammalia > Peramelemorphia > Peramelidae > Macrotis > Macrotis lagotis. The sequence continues at coordinate 536,357,216 of NC_133666.1, read as the reverse complement.
CACCCATCACTTTCCTTCCTCTTCTCTCCAAATTTTTTCTCTTCTTAGACTTTCAAAGGTTGGCATGATACCTGTGCAGAACAAGTCAGAACCAGTATAGAGCCTGAAGCTCATTAACTTAGAAAGAAGCAGTGATCTGTTCCATCAGGCAGACATAGAGGCTACCTACCATTCAGGAACAAGGACTGGGAGAGAGAGAAAGATGGAGAGATTGTTAGGGTAAGAAACTGAAGATAGGAAATGGTAAACTTCCAAATTAAGGTTATGTTTGATGGGTTTTAAGGTATTCATGCTGAATATCCACATAGGATTACAGGACTATGTATTATATGTTAAAGTTGAGCTCCAGGTTACACATCATATTTGAAAGGAAAATTTGGGCAAGCATCTTATATTTATATAGCTCTTTACAATTTAAAACACTGTCACATTCATCATTTAACTGATCATCACAAGAATTCTATAAGATGGAATCATAGATTTAGACATAGAATAGAACTTAGAGTCATTTTATCAATCCCCTTATTTATTAAGCCAAGAGGCCAAGAGAGGTGAATGACTGTCTCAGATAATACAGATAGTAAATGATAGGGTGAGGATTCAAATGTAGGTCCTATGTTTTCAATTATGGACTGGAAATAATTCTGACTTTACACACTGTTTGATGGAAGGTTGGCCGGGTTAGAATTCCCTCTAGAAAGATGACCTCCAGATGGCTTCCCAGTTATGGCATCATTCCCACACACATTGCAGTGATTTCTGTGATTTAGTTTGCAGAGCATTTTTCTATAGCACGAATTTGGGTCCTATCATCATTATAGAAAAGAAGCTAGAAATACTGTTTGTTTTTTAGAAAAGCATTAGAAATGGAAGCTTTCCTGTCATTCATGTAGACAGGAGGATGGCTAAGCAATATTTTGGCAATGGTCCCTGTGACTTGGGTAACCAAAAAATAGAGAAATCATCCATCATTATCATCACTTAACTAATATCTCTTCATATTCTAGGACTCATAGGGGTGTGAAGCTAGAATATGCCAGAAGGTAGAGCATTACAAGAGGCAATCCTTTTCCTCCTAGAAGCATAACTTCTAGAATTTTTTTATGGTTAAAATACTTGAGAATTCAGAAGACCTGTGGTCACAGATTATCTTTAACTCTTATTAGCCATGTGACCCTAGGCAAATCATTTGACATCTCTGAGCCTCAATTTCCTCATTCATAAATTGGGATAATAAAAGCACCAAGTGTTGTTGGAAGGATCAAATAAAATATAGAGATTTGCACACATTAAATTGCTACTGAAATATGAGCTATTATTATCACTCTTCCCTTTTCTGTATAGTCATACTTCAATTGTTTATTCCCTGAATCAAGTAGGGAAAACAAAGTCCTATAGCCATCTGGTTAGAGAGAGATTAGACTGTTGATTCTATGTGGCTCCTGTTAGAGGAAGAAAAAAAAGAGAACCTATCTTTCCTTGAGGTCTTTTCCTCTTCTTTCTCTAGTGGGCAGAGAAAAATGACCCAGAGACCCCTGGCACAAAGCATCAATTTCTATATGTATATTATGGAATACTATTTCTCTATTAAAAATCAGGAGGGATGGGAATTCAGAGAAGCCTGGAAAGACTTGCATGAACTGATGCTGAGCGAGATGAGCAGAACCAGAACATTGTACACCCTAACAGCAACATGGGGGTAATGATCAACCTTAATGGAATTGCTCATTTCATCAGTGCAACAATCAGAGACAATTTTAGGGTATCTGAAGTGGAGAGGACCATCTGTATCCAAAGAAAGAATTGTGAAGTTTAAACAAAGCCAAAAGACTATCATCTTTAATTTTTTTTAAAAAAATGTTATTTATTATTTAAGTTTTGCTTCCTCTTATATTTTATTTTTACATTAAGAATATGATTTTTCTCTTATCACATTCAATTTTGATCAATGTACAGCATAGAAACAATGTAAAGATTATCAGACTGCCTTCTGTTCAGGTGGGGGGAGAGAAGCAAGATTGGGGGAGGAAATTGTAAACTATTTTAAAAAATTAAAAAAAAAATTAACCTTGTCACCAGTCTTGGTAGTGATTTCTCTAAGAAACCAAAATGCAGCCAGTCTCTGATGCATTCTCTTAAGAAAGTGAGCTGCTTAGCCAAGAAAGTAAAGTTCTTCAGCAACTACCAGGCTTCTAAGTCTCCTATGAAGAGATATACATGTGTTGCTGCCTGCTTGCTATTGATTTGCTACCACTAATAGCACCACATTTTCTCCAGAGATTCTTTTAAAACGCCACATGTACTGGAAACTCAGTCCTTCAGCTCTGATCCAACAAAATATGACTCTCAAGGTCTTTAGCAACTTGGATCTTTATTGAGTTAGTTAGTCTAGTCTTGCCAGAAGGGTTGTTACAAGAACATTACTCTTCCATCTAGGGACATGTGTAGAAATGTAGTTCCTTAACTAGGGAATTACTGATTTTTTTGTTTTTACTATCTCTTTTCATTTTCTTTTCTTTGCTTTTTTTTGGGGGGGGTAGAACCTTCCATGTAGTCCTGTTCTTCAGTTTTTAATGTGATTATGCAATAGTCATATATGTCATGCATAGTAAAAGAATGTGGGGTGAGGAGGGTGACCATTCTCTTACCATCTTAGAGCTCATGAGGGAATTACTGTGTTGAAAAATTTGGAGGCAGAATTAGATTTGGAGCAATGGAACTTGAATTAGATTTTTAGCTTTCCTTTTTACTACTATGATTTGGTGGATAGTTAAAGGGATTAGGGAGTGGAGATGATATATATTATATATGTATTATATATATATAATATATATATATATAAAATTATACTCAATTGGAAAAAATCCAGGAACTGGATGCAAGAAGCATAATGGAGTGTATTTGGGTGAAGGTCAAAGGAGAGAAAAATAAAAGTGGTATATGAGATTATATATGGATGAACATCTCTGGTGGGAGGGCTCACCAAATACTTTTCAGGCTGCTCATCTATCTTTGTTATCCACCTATCATTCACCTGTGACTCCAATCAACTATAACATGTGTATTGGTTATACACTAGGTAAAAACCATCTTGGTGGGGCGACTAGGTGGCGCAGTGGATAAAGCACTGGCCCTGGAGTCAGGAGTACCTGGGTTCAAATCCAGTCTCAGACACTTAGTAATTACCTAGCTGTGTGGTCTTAGGCAAGCCACTTAACCCCATTTGCCTTGCAAAAAAACAAAAAAAATTTAAAAACCATCTTGGCAGACAAGCTAAAACCTGGCAGGGTAACTGATGAACCTCAGATACATTGGTGTGTTGAAGAGGTGAAGACTTTTCCCAATGGAGTGGATGAATGATAACAATTTGATCCAAAGGTCATGAAATCAACTGAAGCAGGTGCTAGGAAGAGTTTAGAGCTCAGTCAGATATGAAGACATGCATCCCAGGCCCTTTCCAGTTGTCCAGACTTTTATTTTGCTATTGAACTTTAATGACTCTAGAAGAGAGAGTTGATGACTTGTGCAACTCTGACTCACTAAAATCCAATTCAGGTGCAAGTTAACACATCAATCGTGATGTCATTGGTCTCTTTGAAAATGAAAGAACAAAATCAAGTGCTTTCTATGTACTATTTGAGTGCTAGAGATACCACAAAGGGGAAGGCAGTACCTGCTCTGAAGGATTTTACAACCTAATGGAAGAGACAACATGCAACAACTATACACTAACAAAATGTATACAGAATAAATATATCTCAGAGGGAAAGATAATTAAGGTGAATGGAGAAAGGCTTCATTGATGGTTGAACTTTAGGAGAGATTTGAAAGGAAAAAACTAACAAAATCTTGATCTGTTCATTCAGGAGCAGGGAACTGAATAGTTCTACTTAATTTTGCCCTTATCAAACCTGTGTGTTTAGTTCTGAGAACCAGTGTCCAAAGGAGGGCGATCAGGATGGTAAAAGACCTTGATTCTGTACTATTTGAGTACCTGTTAAAAAAAAAACAACCCAGTGCATGTTTAACTTAGAGCAAAGAATATTCAGATTGAACTTGATAGCTTCAAATATTTCAGAGGGTGACTTGTGAAGGAGGAATTAATTACATTGTTTTGTCTCCAATTACTTAATCAAGAACAATGGGTGGAAGTTACAAAGAAGATAATTTAGATTTGATGTCTGGGAAAAAAAACTTCCTGCCATTAAAGTCATCCAAAAGTAGAATAGGTTGCTTAGAGAGGTGATAGCTTTTCCCTCCTTGGAGATCTCTCAGCAGAGGTTAGACAACCATTAGTTGAATATTATAGAGTGAATTCCCTTCCTATATGGGCCAATCTAGATGACTTCTAAGTTCCCTTTCAAATCTCAAATTTTGTGATTCAAAGATTTCATGATTCTCCATTTTATGATTTCCCTTTTAATCTCAAAAGGTATTTGACTTTTTAAATGCTCTGGCCTTAAAAATAATCGCTATCTTGAGTAGTCATTAAAACAAACCAAAAATATAGCTAAACTATTCTTTGCAGTAATGTCTAGAGAGTATTATTAATACCCTGGGAGTTTTTTTTAAGCTGTTTCCCAGTTAATGGAGCATCTAAATTCATGTTGATAGACAGTAGAGGAAACTATAATTCTCCAATTCCCATACATGCTAGAAGGCCTCACAGAGAGGAATGAAATAGTGCTGTAGCTCTCTATCAAGCTTTCCATTATTCATCAATCAAGTGCTAGAAAAGTAAAATGTAAATAAACTGGGGGAAAGGAAAAGGGAAACTAATAAGCATTTCTTTTTTTAACAGTATTTTCTGGGGCAGCTAGGTGGTGCAGTAGATAACACACTAGTCTTGGAGTCAGGAAGACCTGTGTTCAAATGTGACCTCAGACAAATGTGACCTTGGGCAAGTCATTTAATCCCATTGCTTTAAATAAAAATTTAAAAAATATTTCCCTCTCCCCCCAATTATGAGTTAAAAATGATTTTTAACATGTATTTTTTAAAGTGTTGAGTTCTAAGTAACAAGGATTTCTATGGTGCCAGGCACTGTGCTAATCACTTTTAACAATATCATCTCATTTGCTCATATGGAACTTCATAAGACTCAGTGTTTTTAATTGTTTCTTCTTTCTTTCTAGCCCTAATAACTTGAAAGATCTCAGGATGAGGAAAATATATAAGCAAAAGAACAAAAAATTCTCATATTGATTTTCAAGTTATATATGGCATGTTGTGTTCAATACATATATTTACCATATTTATCACAGCTTCATTGAAGTCCTATTGTGATGCCTCATTGTGGGGGTAGAGATGAGTGTTCTTGAGAGTTATGACAGTGGTATATAATCCCTAGGAAGAGGGAAGGATTTTAAGAGGTACCTGATGAATCATCCAAGGATTAGATGAGCTATTTTCAGGGGGGCTCATCATAATGTAGAATGCAGGGAATTTGATTCTGATTTTGTTTTGGTTTTTGAGTTTTGGCCATAGCAGCTCTTGGAGACTACAAAGTCACAGACCTTCTATGATATCTCTTGGTAGAGGGATCAAATTCTAGATTGTTGGTGTAATAATTTTATCATAGTTACCTTCAATTATAGGAGTATAGGTCTGGGCAGCTAGCTGGTGCAGTGAATAGAGTACCAACACTGTAGTCAGGAAGACCTGAATTCAAATCCAGCCTCATACACTTAATAATTTCCTAGCTGTGTGATCTTGGGCAAGTCACTTAACCCCATTGCCTTGCAAAAATTTTTTTTAAAAAAGTATAGGTCTGAGGAAAATGTAGGTTTGGTGTTTTAAAAAAAAGATTCCTCACAATAAGAACAAACTGAAATTGAAATAGGTTGCCTTGGTAGGGAGGGGGTAGGAGATCTCTAAGCCAAGATTGATGACTACATGTTGTATATATGTTCTGGAGATTTTTGCTTGGACTAGGTGGTTGCTATGATCCCTTTCAACTCTGAAATTCTGTTGTTCTATGATTTAGAATTAGAAAAGACTTTAGGGATTATCAAGTCTATTTTATAAATGAAGAAATTAAGGTCCAGATGAAGAAATCAAAGTCTAGAGAAGCTAAATAACTCACCTAATATCATATAGCTAGTGATTGATAGAGATAGGATTTTAAAGAACTTTTTTCTCCTACTGAAATATCAAATATTTGCATTTCTTTACTAAGTTGCTGGGTACTTTGATACAGATGAAGATTATGAAGATTCCTTTACTTGGGTGGAAAGTCTTCCATACTGTGGCAGCTGGTGACCATATTTTTAGTGAAGAATTGATTGCAGGTAATAACTACTTATTACAGTTCACAGGAAAGGAGGTGGATAAGATTGTAGTGCCTACTATGTTCCAGACTGTGTCCTAAGTACTTTTTACAAATATTGTCTTGTTTGATCAGAAGTTAATTGGCACACAAATGGTAACCTGTTAAAGTGATTGTTTTATCAGCATGCACACAGTGCTAACTATGGGCAAGAGTAATGAGGTCAGTGAATTTGCTCTAGCCTTTTCCCATCTCCTTTTTTGTACTTCTCTGAAAATGTGTGTTTCTGAAAATGACCTTCTCCCAGGGCACTCCAAGTCTTCTAACCAGATCTCTTCTTCCTTGGGTTCCCCAATTCTTTCTTTCTTTCTCTAAAATCTCTATAACCTCAGTCAGCATCCTGATTTTCAAACATTCATCCAGAAAAGTGACTGTATAGATTAATTCACCTTGTATGAAAAGTGATAGGCTACTCTTCCCAAAAGATTATGTCATTTTAAGAGAAAGTTTCAGGAAAGGTAGACTCAAAGGCATAGACATTATTAAAAGGTGGAATTTTGAGAACTATGGCAATGAAGTAGGGGCAAATGCTTCTGGCCAGGAGGACTTTTTCAGTGCCATTGAAATCATACTCCATAATGTAGGTGACCATCTACTCTGCCTACACATAGGAGCAACTTTATTTAGACACAAAAATCACAAAATAACGATCATGGCATTCTCTAGGTTGAATGTTTCTCCATTCCTAGATGACTGATAAAAGATGAAGTTTCCTCTCTTAACCAGGATGAGCACTCTAGCACAAGAAAGCAGATGTACAAGATCATGAACAGATGCCATATTGGATCTAAATTCCAGGCAAAGAATTTCTCCAAGGGATAAAAAAAAGAAAGCATTTTTCCATAGAACATGTTTGTTTTGACATGATTGGAAAGTAAGTCATGATTTGGCCCAGTGTGAGAGCCAAGAATGCTCTAGTACTTATTCCTTGCTCTGGCACAAGTTGCCTTAGTTGATTGAATGAAGGTGCTTGGCTCCCCCTCTGCACCTCTCCCTCCATTAGTTTTCCAAGGCAAAATGAGATTGATAACATCAAGGAAATGTTGAAAGGAATGTGCTGTCTATTCCAAGATGACAGGACTGCACTTCCATTAGTAGAGCAGGGACACTGTTAATTCTTCAACAATGCTGAAAGATTTGGTATAGGGCTAAAAAGGTATGGATTTGGAATCAGAGGACCTGGATTCAAATCCCAGCTTTTGCATTCAACTACTGTCATTCCCTACTCTGAGCTTCATTTTCTTGCTGTACAAAATGAAGGCATTGGATGAGACAATCTCTATGGTATCTTCTAGCTTTAAATACTACAATTTGCAGGGATCCATTTGTGTTCTCTAGACAGTGTCATCTTCCCCTCATAGACATTGATGAAATGGCCAACCAGTTAGGGATAAAAGTTCTGACCATGAAACAGAGGGATGTTCACTGGTCCATGGAAATATTGAAACCCTCATTTTAACCTCATTATTTTGAAATAATGCAAGTAAAGTATATTTTTGGATTCAAGGCCAATCCACTCTATCATGTGACTGCTATCATTATTATTGCTGTTGTTGTTTTTGGTAGCATGGTATGCATAAGAAAGAGTCGTTCATAAAGGCAGGAAGGTCAGACTTTAATTCTTATTTCTAAAACATAGATTGGACAGGCTACATGGATAATTTTATAGAAATGTAAGCCATTAAGAAAGTGCAAATCTACGTTAGGGGCAACTAAGTGGAGAAGTGGATAAAGCACTGGCCTTGGAATGAGTTCGACTCATTTTCATGAATTCAAATCTGGTCTCAGACACGTATTAGCTGTGTGACTATGGGAAGGTTATTTAATCCTCTTTTGCCTCAGTTTCCTCATCTGTTAAATGAGCTATAGAAAGAAATAGTAAACCACTCCAGTATCTTTGCCACAAAAACCCCCAAATGTGGTGTCAAAAAGTTGGACACAACTGAAAGCAATATCTCTACATCAGGAGAGAATATTTTCTTCACTTAGGAGATCCCTATAAAAAGAAGTCAGGGGGGCAGTTAGGTGACACAGTGGATAGGACATTGGTCCTGGAGTCAGGAGGACTTGGCTTCAACTCTAGCTTCAGACACTCAATAATTATCTAGCTTATGACTGTGAACAAGTTACTTAACCCTATTTCCTTGCAAAAATAAAAAAGAAATCATAGAGCAATGTCTATCTTTTATTATTTTTATTATTTCTCTTGTTCTCATCTTTTTTGAAGGAATTCAGATTTTGCATATATAAAGATGTGCTCAGATAATTGTAAGGATAATCACCATGATAATATGCAGAAAAGTATATCCTGGTGGCTAGAGTTAGAAGCTTCCTTTCTTATATAAGCTATGAAAAAACAAATACTCAAACTATTAATACAAACTTCAAGATAACCTTGAAAACTCAACCTCTCTAAAAAGTTATACCAGGAATCAAGCTGATCCATAAAACATAAAAAAATATATATTTGAAAGATAGTATACAAATATTTATACTTTCCAAAACTATGTATAATGAAAAAGTTTTCAAAATATGGAGTCTTAGATAAATCAAAAATATGTAGGAATAGGATAACACACACATATCATTTCTGTCATCCTATCCCTGAAGATTGTCTTGAAGAGATTTTCAGTGAACCTGCAGAAGATGAAAGAAAATTCCAATAACTTTATTATAAAAAAGGTTTTTTAATAAAAAAAGTAATAGTTTTTTAAAAATAGTTTTTTTTAACATTTTTTTAAAATTTTGAATTCCAAATTCTCTCCTTTTAATTTACATTCCTCTAATCAACGATTATTTAAAGCATTTTTAATGTTTCTATGGCTATCCTTGATTTCTTCTTCTGAAAACTACCTATTTATATCCCTTGACCATTTGTCAATTGGGAAATGGCTAGTATTTTTATAAATTTGGTTTAATTCCCTATCTATTTGAGAAATAACTTGATCAGAGAAACTTACTTCACATTTTTCTCAATTTCCTGCTTTTTTTCTCTGATTGCATTAATTTGGTTTGCAAAATATTTTTTAATTTCATGCAATAAAATTATTCATTTTTTATTATGAAAACTTCTTCCTTTGAGACTCTGCTTTCTATGATCCTCTCTATCTCATTTGGTTATAAACTCTTTCCTTAACCATTTATCTGACACTTACATTTTCTTTTGCTCCTCTAATTTAATTATGATATCACTTTTCATCAGTCTTTTATCCATAATGACCTTTGGTGTTAGACATAGGTCTATGCCTTGCTTTCCAATTTTCATGGAAATTATTGTCAAATGATGAGTGTTTGCTTCAAAAGCTTGGATCTTTGGGTTTAATCAAACACTAGAGTTCCATGGTTGCTTAGTATTGTGTATTGGGTACCTAATCTATTCCACTGATTCACTATTCTATTTCTTAGCCAATATCAGATTGTTTTGATGATGATTCATCGAAATATAGTTTGAAATCTGATATTGTTGAGCTATCTTCCTTCACATTAATTTCATTCATACCCTTGATATTCTTGATCTTTTATTCTTCCAGATGAATTTGGTTATTATTTTTTTCTAGCTCTATGAAATAATTCTTTAGTATTTGAATTGGTATGGCACTGAATAAGTAAATTAACAGGTAAAATTGTCGTTTTTATTGTTTTGACTTGACCCATCTAAAAATAATTAATATTTCTCCCAATTGTTTAGATGTATATTTATTTTATATAAAAAGTGGTTTGTAATTATGTTTCTATAATCCCCGGGTTTGTCTTGACAAGTAGACTCCTAAATATTTTATATTGTCTACAGGTATTTTAAATGAAATTTCTCTTGCTATCTGTTGCTGTTGAGAGTTTTTTTGGGGGGGGGGGGGGAGTGGGAGAATATATAGAAATGCAGATTTATGTGGGTTTATTTTTATGTCCTGAAATTTTGCTGAAGTGGAAAATTAGTTCAACTAGTTTTTCAGTTGATTCTCTAGGGTTCTCTTAAGTATAGCATTATATTATCTTCAAGGAGTGATAGTTTTTTTTCCTTAGTATGTATTCTCTAATTTCATCGATTTATTTTTTTATCTTATTGTTATAGCTAGCATTTCTTTTTTTATTAACTACCAAAATCTTTATTTATTTATTTTTAGTAAGATTCTATTTATTTTGACTTTCACAATTTCCCCCCTAATCTTGCTTCCTTCTCTTACCCCTCACAGAAGGCACTCTGTTAGTCTTTACATTGTTTCCATGGTATGCACTGATCTAAGTTGAATATGATGAGAGAGAAATAATATCCTTAAAGAAGAAACATAAAGGATGACATATAGCAAAATGACATAAAAGATAACTTTTTTAAAAAATCAAAGTAATAGTCTTTGGTCTTTGTTCAAACTCAACAATTCTTTCTCAGGTTACACAAATACACCCAAATTATTGCCCTGTTGGAATGAACAAGTTCATTAAGGTTGATCATCATTTCTATGTTGCTGTTAGGGTGTACAATGTTCTTCTGGTTCTGCTCATTTAACTCAGCATCAGTTCATGCAAATCCTTCCAGGCTTCCCTGAATTCCCATCCCTCCTGGTTTCTAATAGAATAATAGCATTCCATCACATACATATACCACAGCTTATTAAGCCATTCCCCAATTGATGGACATTCACTCAATTTCTAATTCTTTGCCACCACATATAGAGCTACTATGAATATTTATTTTTATACAAGTGATGTTTTTATCCTTTTTTATAATCTCTTCAGGGTATAGACCCAGTAGTGGTATTGCTGGATCAAAGGGTATGCACATTTTTGTTGCCTTTTGGGAATAATTCCAAATTGTTCTCTAGAAAAGTTGGATGAATTCACAACTCCACTAACATTGTATTAGTGTCCAAATTTCCCACAACCCTTCCAACATTGATCATTGTCCTTTCTGGTCATATTGGCTAGTCTGAGAGGTGTGAAGTGGTACCTCAGAGATGCTTTAATTTGCATTTCTCTAATAAGTAGTGATTTAAAGCAATTTTTCATATGACTATGGATTGCTTTGATTTCCTCATCTGTGCCTTGACATATCCTTTGACTATTTGTCATTTTGGGAATGGCTGGTTTTTTTAAATTGACTCAGCTCTCTGTATATTTTAGAACTGAGTCCTGTGTCAGAAATACTAGTTGTAAAAATTGTTTTCCAATTTACTACATTTTTTTATCTTGATTTCAGTGATTTTGTCCGTGCAAAAGCTTTTTAATTTAATGTAATCAAAATTGTCTAGTTTATTTTTAATGATGTTCTCCATCTCTTCTTTGGTCATAAACTGGTTCCCTTTCCATAGATCTGACAGGTAAATTATTCCTTGATCTTCTAATTGGCTTATAATATTGTTTTTTAGATCTAGATCCTGTATCCATTTTCATCCTATCTTGGTGTAGGATGTGAGGTGTTGATCTAATCCAAGTTTCTGCCATACTGAATTCCAATTTTCTCAACAATTTTTATAAAAGAGAGAGTTTTTATCCCAATAGCTGGACTCTTTAGGTTTATCAAACAGCAAATTACTATAATTGATTCCTGCTATTGCACCTAGTCTATTCCACTGATCCACCACTCTATTTCTTAACCAATACCAGACAGTTTTGATGACTGATGCTTTATAATATATAATTTTAAATCTGATAGGGATAAGCCACTTTCTTTTGCACTTTTTTCATTAAATTCTTAGAGATTCTCAAATTTTTATTTCTCCATATGAGTTCACTTATAATTTTTTCTAACTCAAAGTAATTTTTTGGAATTCTGATTGGTAGGCCACTAAGCAAGTAATTTAATTTTGGTAGAATTGTCATTTTTATTATATTTGCTTGGTCTGTCTGTGAACAGTTGATATTTGCACAATTATTTAAATCTGATTTTATTTGTATGAGAAATGTTTTATAATTGTTTTCAAAAAGTTTCCGAGTTTGCCTTGGCAGGTAGACTCCCAGGTATTTTATATTGTCTGAAGTTGCTTTGAATGGGATTTCTCTCTCTAGCTCTTTCTGCTGCATCTTGCTAGTCATATATAGAGGATTTATGAGAGTTTATTTTATATCCTGCAACCTTGTTAAAATGCTAATTATTTCTAGTAGTTTTTAGATGATTTTTTTGGGATTCTCTAGGTATACCATCATGTCATCTGCAAAGAGTGAGAGTTTTGTCTCTTCCTTCCCTATTCTAATTCCTTTGATTTCTTTCTCTTCTCTTATTCCTGAAGGTAACATTTCTAACACGATATTGAATAGCAGTGCTGATAATGGGGCACCCTTGTTTCACCACTGATCTTACTGGGAATGCCTCTAGCCTATCTCCATTGCTTATAATGCTTGTTGATGGTTTCTGATAGATGCCACTTATTATTCTAAGGAACAATCCATTCATTTCTACCCTCTCTAGTGTTTTAGTAGGAATGGGTGCTGTATTTTGTCAAAAGCTTTTTCAGCATCAATTGATATAACCATATGATTTCTGATAGGTTTGTTATTTATATAATTAATTGTATTTCCCTAATATTGAACCAACCCTGCACTTGGTCATAATGTATTATCTTAGTAATAACTTGTTGTAGTTGTTTTGCTAAGATTTTTTTTTAAGATTTTTGCATCTATATTCATCAAGGAGATAGGTCTATAATTTTCTTTCTCTTCCTGGTTTAGGTATTAGTACCATATTGGTATCAGAGAAAGAGGCAGAGTTCTGTCTTCACCTATTTTTCCAAAGAGTTTATAGAGAATTGGAACCAGTTGTTTCTTAAATATTTGATAGAATTCACTTGTGAATCCATCTGGCCTTGGAGATTTTTTCTTAGAGAGTTCAATAATGACTTGTTAAATTTCTTTTTCTGAGTTACAGTTATTTAAGTATTTAATTTCCTCTTCATTTAAACTATTTATATAAATTTATATGTTATATAAAATAACATATTTTTGTAAATATTCATCGATTTCACTTAGATTATCAAATTAATCAGCATAGAGTTGGGCAAAATAATTTTGAATTATTACTTTAATTTCCTCCTCATTGGTGGTGAGTTCACCTTTTTCATTTATGATACTAGTAATTTGGATTCCTTCTTTCTTTTTTAATCAAATTGACCAGAGGTTTATCAGTTTCGTTGATTTTTTTCCATAAAACAAGTTCTTGGTTTTATTTTTTAGTTCAATAGTTTTCTTGCTTTTGATTTTATTAATTTCTACTTTAATTTTTAGAATTTCTAATTTGGTATTTAATTGGGGGTTGTTAATTTTTTCTTTCTTTAATTTTTTTAGTTGCATATTTAGTTCATTGAGTTCCTCTCTCTAATTTATACATGTAAGCATTTAAAGATATAATGTATCCACTGACAGCTGCTTTGAGTGAATCCCAAAGGTTTTGGTATGTTGTGTCATTATTGTCATTTTATAGGATAAAATAATTAATTCTTTCCATAATTTTTTGTTTTATCCACTCATTCTTTTTTTATTTTATTTTTTAAATTTATTTTTATTAAAGATATTATTTGAGTTTTACAATCCCCCCGCCAATTTTGCTTCCTTCCCCCCTCACAGAAAGCACTCTGTCAGTCTTTACTTTCTTTCCATGTTGTACCTTGATCCAAATTGGGTGTGATGAGAGAGAGAGAGAGAAATCATATCCTTAAAGAAGAGAAGTCTAAGAGGTAACAAGATCAGATAATAAGATATCCGGTTTTTTTCTAAATTAAAGGGAATAGTCTTTGCACTTTGTTCAAACTCCACAGCTCCTTATCTGGATACAGATGGCACTCTCCTTTGCGGACAGCCCAAAATTGTTCCTGATTGTTGCACTGATGGAATGAGCAAGTCCTTCAAGGCTGAACATCACTCCCAGTTGTGCTGGTTCTGCTCATCTCACTCAGCATCAGTTCATGCAAATCCCTCCAGGCTTCCCTGAAATCCCATCCCTCCTGGTTTCTAACAGAACAATAGTGTTCCATGACATACATATACCACAGTTTGCTAAGCCATTCTCCAATTGAAGGACATTTATTTGATTTCTAATTCTTTGCCACCACAAACAGGGCTGCTATAAATATTTTTGTACAAGTAATGTTTTTACCCTTTTTCCTCATCTCTTCAGGGTATAGACGCAGTACTGGTATTGCTGAGTCAAAGGATATGCACATTTTTGTTGCCCTTTGGGCATAGTTCCAAATAGCTCTCCAGAAGGGTTGGATGAGTTCATAGCTCCACCAACAGTATAATAGTGTCCCAGATTTCCCACAACCGTTCCAACAATGATCATTATCCTTTCTGGTCATATTGGCCAATCTGAGAGGTATGAGGTGGTACCTCAGAGAAGCTTTAATTTGCATTTCTCTAATAATTAATGATTTAGAGCATTTTTTCATATGGCTATGGATTGCTTTGATCTCCTCATCTGTAAATTGCCTTTGCATATCCTTTGACCATTCGTCAATTGGGGAATGGCTTTTTGTTTTAAAAATATGACTCAGTTCTCTGTATATTTTAGAAATGAGTCCTTTGTCAGAATCATTAGTTGTTAAGATTGTTTCCCAATTTACTACATTTCTTTTGATCTTGGTTACATTGGTTTTATCTGTGCAAAAGCTTTTTAATTTAATGTAATTGAAATCACCTAATTGGTTTTTGGTGATGTTCTCCAACTCTTCCTTAGTCATGAACTGCTCCCCTTTCCATAGATCTGACAGGTAGACTAGTCCTTGATCTTCTAATTTGCTTATAGTATTGTTTTTTACATCTAAGTCCTGTAACCATTTGGATCTTATCTTGGTAAAGGATATTAGGTGTTGGTCTAATCTAAGTTTCTTCCATACTAACTTCCAATTAGCCCAGCAATTTTTATCAAAGAGGGAGTTTTTATCCCAATGGCCGGACTATTTGGGTTTATCAAACAGCAGATTACTATAATCCTGTCCTGCTTTTATACCTAGTCTATTCCACTGGTCCACCACTCTATTTCTTAGCCAGTACCAAACAGTTTTGATGACTGATGCTTTATAATATAATTTTAGATCAGGTAGGGCTAAGCCACCTTCTTTTGCACTTTTTTTCATTAAGTTCCTGGCAATTCTTGACTTTTTATTTCTCCATATGAATTTACTTACAATTTTTTCTAACTCGTTAAAGTAATTTTTTTTTTAATTTTGATTGGTAGGGCACTAAACAGATAGTTTAGTTTTGGTAGAATTGTAGTTTTTATTATATTAGCTCTACCTATCCATGAGCAGTTGATATTTGCCCAGTTATTTAAATCTGATTTAATTTGTGTGAGAAGTGTTTTTATAATTGTTTTCAAAAAGATTCTGAGTCTGTCTTAGCAAATAGACTCCCAAATATTTTATATTGTCTGAGGTTACTTTGAATGGGATTTCTCTTTCTAGCTCTTCCTGCTGTTTTTTGCTAGACATATATAGAAAAGTTGAGGATTTATGAGGGTTTATTTTATAACCTACAACTTTGCTAAAATTGCTAATTGTTTCCAGTAGTTTTTTGGATGATTTCTTGGGATTCTCTAGGTAGACCATCATGTCATCTGCGAAGAGTGAGAGTTTTGTCTCTTCCTTCCCAATTCTAATTCCTTCAATTTCTTTTTCTTCTCTAATTGCTGATACTAACATTTCTAATACAATATTGAATAGTAATGGTGATAATGGGCACCCTTGTTTCACCCCTGATCTTATTGGGAATGCTTCTAGCCTCTCCCCATTGAATATAATGCTTGTTGATGGTTTCAAATAGATATTGCTAATTATTTTAAGGAACAGTCCATTTATTCCTACACTCTCTAGTGTTTTTAATAGGAATGGATGCTGTATTTTTGTCTAAAGCTTTTTCAGCATCTATTGATATGATCATATGATTTCTGATAGGGTTTGTTGTTAATATAATTGAGTATACTAACAGTTTTCCTAATATTGAACCAACCCTGCATTCCTGGAATAAATCGTACTTGATCATAATGTATTATCCTAGTGATGACTTGTTGTAATCATTTTGCTAAGATTTTATTTAGGATTTTTGCATCTATATTCATCAGGGAAATAGGTCTATAATTTTCTTTCTCTGTTTTAACTCTTCCTGGTTTAGGTAACGGTACCATATTGGTTTCATAGAAAGAGTTAGTCAGAGTTCCATCTTTCCCTATTTTTCCAAAGAGTTTATATAGGATTGGAACCAATTGTTCCTTAAATGCTTGGTAGAATTCACTTGTGAATCCATCAGGCCCTGGAGATTTTTTTTAGGGAGTTCAATAATGGCTTGTTGAATTTCTTTTTCTGAAATAGGGTTGTATTTAATCTCTTCTTCATTTAACCTGGGCTACTTACATTTTTGTAAATATTCATCTGTTTCACTTAGATTATCAAATTTATTGGCATACAGTTGGGCAAAATAATTTCGAATTATTACTTTAATTTCCTCCTCATGGGTGGTGAGTTCACCTTTTTCATTTGTGGTACTAGCAATTTGGTTTTCTTCTTTCTTCTTTTTAATCAAATTGACCAGAGGTTTATCAATTTTATCATAATACCAACTTTTGGTTTTATTTATTAATTCAATAGTTTTTTGCTTTCAATTTTATTAATTTCTCCTTTAATTTTAAGAATTTCTAATTTGGCTTCAGCCAGTAGGGGGGTGCTAGAGGCTGGAACTCATCTTCCAGCCCTTCTGGTAAGCCCTAGACCATCAGTCCCACAGCCAAACCTCCACTTTCCAGTTGGTTCTCAGACCACGTCTCCCAAAGTGCACTACTCCAGCTAATCTTAGGTTAATCTTGCTCTCACCCCTCTCCCTGCCCACCCCGGCTCTCCACTCTCTGCACCCAGTTCACCCGATCCCCAAAGATAGACCTTGAGGTAGGTGTTCTCCTAGCTTCTCTTTCAGGGTTTTGTCGATTGGGTTTCTATTAAGAAGTTTGTTTCATATTATATGTGAGGGAAGATCAGGAGACCTTAGCACAGGGCCTGTCTTCTTTCTGACATCTTGGCCCAAAGTCTATAGCTAGCATTTCTTATACAATTTTGAATAATATTAGTTGTAATAGACAACTTTGCTTTACCCTTGATATTATTGGGAAGGCTTCAAGTTTATTGCTATTATAGATAATACTTACTCCTGATTTTAGGTTAGGTTTTATTTATTTATTTTAAGAAAGATTTCATTGATTTCTATGTTTTCTAGTGTTCTTAACAGGAATTAATTAAACAAAAGGTTTTGTCTGCATTTATTGAAATAATCATGTGATTTTTGTTATTTTTATGGTTGATATAGTCAATTTTGCTGATTGTTTAACTAATATTTAACCAACTATGCATTCCTGGTATAAATTCCATCTGGTCATTGTATATGATCTTTGTGATATATGGCTATAATCTCCTGGTTAGTAGTTTATTCAAAATTTTTGCATGGATAGTGATTAGTAAATTTTTCTACAGTTTTCTTCCTCTATTTTTGCTTTTCCTGGCCTAGGTATCAGAACGATTTTTGTTCAGCATTTGGTAGTATTTCTTTATCTATTTTTTCAAATTTTTATGCAATTGGAATTATTCTTTAAATATTTGGTGGAATTCACTTGTAAATCCAAAAGAAACAGGGATCTTTTCTCACCGAGCTCAATGATGACTTGTTCGATTTCTTTTTTCTAAGATAGGGTTATTTGAGTATTCTATCTTCACTTCTGTTTAATCCAGGCAGTTTATATTTTTTGTAAATATTTATCTATTTCACATAGATTGTCAGTTTTCCTAGCATATGATTGGGCAAAACAGTTTCTATAATTTCTTTAATTTCCTCTTCATTGGGGTGGCATATCCAGAAGATTAAGTATAAAAAAAGAACAAAAGGATTCTGATTTGTTCCAGGACTATTTCTTTCTTCATCCTTTCTTCATTTCATGCTAACAATGAGTTTTCTCCAAGGTTCTATCCTTGACCCTATTCACTCTCTACACTATTTCACTTGTTATTCCTATTAACTCTGATGAAATCAACTATTATCTCTCTGTAGGTGATTCTCATAACTGTTTGTCCAGTCCTAATGTTCTTGTCCCTAATGTGCTCTGTTATCCTCCTCCCAGTTCCCCTCACAGAAACAGTCTCCTGATTCTGGAAATTTTCACTGGCTATCCCCAGGCCTGGAACTTTCTCCATCCTCATTCCTACCTAGTAATTTCCCTGGTTTATTTCAAGTCTCAGCTAAAGTCCCTCACTCTACAAGAACCATTTACTAGTCCTCCTTAATCTTTGTGCTTTCTCTCTAAGATTATCTTGAATTTGCCTTGCATAACCTTTTTTGTACATCATTCTTTATATGTTGTCTCTTCCATTAATCTGTTAACTCCTTGAAACCAGAGACTATTTTTATCTTATTTTATCTTTTGTATTTTCAACAAGTAGCACAGTGCTTGGAACATAGTAGGTATTTGACAAATATTTTGGATTGATGCATAAAATATGATAAGAGGAATGAGATTAGCCAGTCAATTCACATGAATGAAAAACCTAGTCTAGTCAGCCACTGTGCTAAGTACTGGAAATACAGAGACAACGGTCAATACCTGTCCCCAAGGATCATATAATCTACTATATGAAAACAACATAAAAAGAAAAGGGAACAAAATAAAATACCCAGACTTGCTGAATAAGAAATTATGAAATGACTTCCCTGGGCTCCCTCCTTAAATGGAAGTCTTGGGAAGAACAATCCAAAGTCTACCCTCCATCCTCTCCAAAAAGAGGAAAAGAAAGGTTTTAGGGTCAGGGGGCAATGAATAATAATACTAATAATAACTATCATTATTTTTATTACTTGACTCTCATCAGTTGAGTCAATGTGTCACAAATAGAACAAACTAGTGCTCATAAAACATTGTGAATATGAAAAATATTAGAGAGAAATTATAAATAATTCACATTTCACACACTGATGATGAGCCCACAACCTTTCAAAAACTCTTTATCTGAACAAGCAGTGAAAAGAAGAGGACTTTTGAAAAGGAGGCCAGAACAGTAGACCCATAAAAAGCATACAGGCTAATAGAGAACTCAAGGGAAATCCTTGTGTCTTATAAAAATTAAGCAACGGAACAAATAGCTTCATGTGGCAAGTAGGATACAGGAAATTCATTTCCGACCTGGAATTCTGATGATGAAATGAAATTTTGCTCCCTGGAAGGAACAAGGAGGAGTTGCCACTGACTCATTTGAAAAGAGCTAACTGTTTTGACAAACAAGTGGAAAAATTCATAATGGATATATTTTCTTCTGCTCTGGCCCATAAAACTAATGGTGTTAATAGATTCTTTAATCAAAAAGAATAATTCCTATGTCAAAGTTGTGGAAGGAAACAATGGGGGAACCAGAGATGAATATAAACCAAAAAAATTATAATATTGTGATGGGAGAATAATGATAATAGTAATAATGCTTGCATTTAAATAATATGGTACAAATCATGAGGTACTTTCTCCTCAAACTAAAGACATATAGAATGTTCTTAATTTGCAGATGAGGAAACTAAGGTCCTAGAAAGATGACAAAGATACTACAGGCACAGCCTAATGAATACCTTTCTGATCAGGTTTGGACATTTTAAAAAAAAGCAATCTCTTTACTTATGTTCTAGAATTTTGCAAGCCATGAAACTTTCCTTTTAGTTCAAGTATTTGAAGACAAGCTTGGAATCCAAGTTGACAAGACCAGAAGTTTATTACATGTCATGTCAGACTCATACCTCCCTGATAGCTGGACTACTCTACAGGAATCTCTTCTAGGGCCCTTTCTGTCTCCTTTATGCCATCTCATCAGACTCATTTGGAAACAGGGAGATGTGATTTAATTAAGTCACCATGGTCATAAAGCTAGAAAATTTCAAAGCTGAGACTTGAACAAAAGTCTTCTGACTTTACTGTTCTTTCCACCATATCACATTGCTATGCTTTTTGTCCTTCATTTTTTATTTATTTATTTTTTGGGGCAAGGCAATGAGGTTAAGTGACTTGCCTAAGGCCAAACAGCTAGGTAATTATTAAGTGTCTGAGGCTGGATTTGAACTCAGGTACTCCAGACTCTAGAGTCAATACTCTATCCACAAGCCACCTAGCCATTATCCTCCTAGCCACCCCTACATTGCTATTCTTTTTAAAATTATTTTTATTTATTCCATTAAATATTTTCCAATTACATGTCAAACATTTTAGTGATCATTTTTTTAAAATTTTGGGTTCCAAATTCTATTTCACTCTCCTGTCCCACCTCCGTACTTGAGAAAGCAAACAATTTAATATATAATAAATATATGGAGCATGCAAACATTTCCATATTAGCCATTGCAAAAGAAAACATAAAAAGAAATAACAGAAATAAAGTTTTTAAAAAAATGCCTCAATCTGAATTCAGAATTCATCAATTATCCACCTCCAGCTGGATAACATTTTCACTATTGGAATTGTTTTATATGATTTTCTTGATCAAAGTAGCTAAGGCTTTCACAATATATCATACTTAAAATGTCACTATTATGTTTGCCTAGTTGTACTGACTTTACTCGGCATCAGTTCATATAAGTATTTTCAGTTTTTTCTGAACCAAATCTGCATAACAGTATCAGAATCAGGCAGCACAACTTGTTTAGCTCTTCATTTAATGGGCATCCCTTAATTTCTGATTCTTTACCCCTACAAAAAAAAAAGCTGCTATAAATATTTTGATACGAATTGATCCTTTTACCTTTTCCTTGATGTCTTTGGGATAAAGGCACAGCCTTATAACCCTTTGGATATAGACCCAAATTATTTTTCAGAATGATTGGACTAGTTCACAACCCCACCAACAGGGCATTAATGTCCCAGTTTTTCTACATCCCCTCCACCATTAGTTACAGTTTTCTGTCATGTTAGCCAACCTGATAGGTATAGTAAGGTATCCCAGAGTTGTTTTAATTTATATTTCTCCAGTCAGTAATGATTTAGAACATTTTTTCATGTAACTAGGGGTTCACATTCTTTGGCCATTTATCAGAGAATGGCTCTAATTTTTTATAAATTTGATGCAGTTCTCTATATAATTTTTTTTTAGGTTTTTGCAAGGCAAACAGGGTTAAGTGGCTTGCCCAAGGCCACACAGCTAGGTAATTATTAAGTGTCTGAGCCCGGATTTGAACCCAGGTACTCCTGACTCCAGGGCCAGTGCTTTATCCACTACGCCACCTAGCCACCCCAGTTCTCTATATAATTAAGAAATAAAGCCTTAATCAGAGGAAGTCTATAAAAATTTTGAAATTACTTTATTGCCTATAGTACATTTTAGCAAAATATGTTTTTTCCTGATCATCTCTTTTAATTAGGTCTATTTTTGCCTTTGCTTTGTATGAAATTATAATTCTAACACCTACCTTTTTTTTCTTCTGCTGAAGCATATTAGATTCTGCTCCAGTCCAGAATCCAGACTTGGATTTTGATTTCTATCTATTCTACTATCCACTTCCATTTTATGGGTGAGCTCATACAATTCACATTCACAGTTATTACTAATTATGTCCTTCCTTCCACCCTATTCCCCTCACAACATCCCTGTTTATCCTTTTCTTTCTCTTTTTTATACTGTTCCTTCTCAAATGTCTATTTGGTTTCTAACCACTGCCTTCCTTCATCTGCCCTCTCTTTTAATATCCCCTTCCCTTCTCTCTTATCCCCTTCTCCTCCTAATTCCCTATTGGATAAGATAGATTTCTATGCACATTTTCTTCCCTCTTTGAACTAATTCCAATGAGGGAAAGGTCTAATTATTGCCTTTCAATTCCTGCTCATTTCTTCTTCCCCTTTAAAAATTTCTTCTCTTCATGGATTTTTTATGTGAGAAAATTAGAGGAGTCTGTTGCATTTCCCTTTCTCAGTGTTTCATTTTTTTTGGAAGATTATTTCAACATAATCAACTCAGATCCATTCCATCTGTCTACACTAGCTCCTTTTAACTGTCCTAGTAATGATAAAGATTTTAGTACTTACATGAATCACCTTTCCATATAGGAAAATGAATAGTTAAACCTTATCAAATCCTTTTTGACTTCTTTTTCACCTTTACCTTTATATCCTTCTCTTGAGTCTTATTTGCATGTCAAATTTTCTATTCAACTCTAGTCTTTTCATCAAGAACACCTAAAATGGGGCAGTTAGGTGGTGCATTGGATAGAGCACCAGCCCAGGAGTCAGGGGGACCTGAGTTCAAAATCCATACTCAGGCACAATGATTGCCTGGCTGTGTGACCCTGGATGAGTCACTTAACTCCATTGTCTTAAATAAAAAAATTTTTTAATAATACTTAAAAGTCCTCTATTCCATTAAATATTCTCCCTCCCCCTTCCAAAAAAAATATTAAGTTTTCTATGTAATTTTTATTGGCTATAATTCTAGTTCCTTTTTCTTCTCAAAGATCATATTCCAAGGTCTTCTGCTCCTTTAACATGAAAACAGCTCAATCTTCTATGATTCTAACTGTGGCTTTACAATATTTGAATTTTTTTCCTGAGTTCTTGAAAATATTTTCTCTTTGATCTGAGAACTCTAGAATTTGGTTATAATATTCAGGGGGATTTTCATTTTGAGATCTCTTTCAGGAGGTGGGTTCTTTCAATCTTATTTTATCCATTGGATTAAAGATATTGGGGTAGTTTTCTTTAGTAATTGAAATATAATGTCTAGGGTTTTTTTAATCATTGTTTCCAATAATTCTTAAATTATCTTTCCTCTGTTTTCCAGATCAATTTTTTTTCTGATGATATATTTAACATAGTCTTTGTTTTATCCTTTTTCCTTTCTTTTATTGATTCTTGAGTTCTTTAGTTTGCCCAATTTTAATTTTAGAGAATTATTTTCTTTAGAAAGTTTTTGGACCTCTTTTTTCTGTTAGATGAATTTTGTGTTTTTTTAAGGTATTATTCATTTCAATATTTTTTTTAGGTTTTTGCAAGGCAAATGGAGTTAAATGGCTTGCCCAAGGCCACACAGCTAGGTAATTATTAAGTGTCTGAGACCGGATTTGAACCCAGGTACTCCTGACTCCAAGGCCAGTGCTTTATCCACTATGCCACCTAGCCACCCCCATTTCAGTATTGTTTTTTTGCTTCTTTCACCAAGCTGTCAATTCTCTTTTCATTATTTTCTGGCATCACTCTCATTTCTTTTCCCAATTTTTCCTCTACCATACTTATCTCTTTCTTTAACTCTTTCTGAAATTCTTGTTGGGCTTAAAACCAGTTAGCATTTTTTCTTTGAGGATTTGGTTGTAGCTGATTTTACATTATTGTCTTCTGAGTTTATGTCTTGGTCTTCCTTGCCACTACAGTAACTTTTTATGTTCAAGTTTTTTCTTTGTTTATTTTTCCCTTTTTACAGCTTGTTTCTTGATTTTTAATTTTAAATTAAAGTTGGGCTTTGCTCACCTGGGAGTGAGGAGAAGGTGTAGGAGACATTGTCCCAAATTTTAAGTTTTTTGTAATGCTGTTTTCAGAGTTAGTTCTGGGGTTCTTCTAGTTTTCAGTGCTTCCAAGGTTGTGAGATTCAGGAAGAGTGGTAGTTACTGCTCCCTTGCTCTTCACTCTGATCTTTACTCAGAAAGAGTCCATGTTCTACTGCAGCCATGAGTGATAGCACTCCAACCTTGAAACTGTGACCGAGTCTTCTGTTGCCTTATGACTGACCACAACCATTCTTTTTTGCCTTGGAACTATGACCAAGAACTGCATATGGCAAATAGATCTGACAATTATTATCAGTTGCTTCCAGTACCAGCAATGGATCCCAATCTCTTTCTGACCAACTATTTCATTTCCTTACTGTCTCTAAGAGCTCCTGAAATTGCTGCTTTTATGACTGTGGTCATTTTTATGCCACTGCATGTGTGTGTTCTGAACAAATTTCCATTGTGGTGTCACAGACCTCTCCTGGAGACTTTCTAACTTGTCTTAAGGCAGAAAAAATGCCTTACCTTGACTTTTTATGGACTCTGTCATACAAAAATTTTATCTGACGAATTATGTTAAAGTTATTTGTGAAGGAATGTTGAAATAGTTTAGCTGGGTTGCTGCCTCTAATCTTCCATCTTCTTAAGGTGTTGTTTTAATTAGTAAAGTTTTACAACTTCTTTTCCATTTGGTCAATTCTGTTTTTAAAGTATTATTTTCTTTCTTTTTTTTTTAGGTTTTTGCAAGGCAAATGGGGTTAAGTGACTTGCCTAAGGCCACACAGCTAGGTAACTATTAAATGTCTGAGATTGGATTTGAACTCAGGTCCTCCTACTCTAGGGCTGGTGCTCTATCCACTGCACCACCTAGCCACCCCTAAAGAATTATTTTCAAAGAGGTTTTGGTGCCTCTTTTATCAAGTTGTTCGTTGTCTTTTTGTATATTGTCTTTTTCTTCCTTTGCTTTCTTTATCTATTTTCCCTTCCTAATTTTTCCTCGTTTAATTTTGAAACTCACTTTTTTAACTCTTTTGGGAATTCTTATTTGTTTTAACCTATTCCCATTTTTTCCCTGTTGAAGCTTTATTTGTAGCTGCTTTTACTTATTGTCTTCTTCTGAGTTTATGTCCTGGTCTTCCATGGCATCATAGTAACATTTTATGGTCAGATTATTTTGTTGTTGTTGTTTGATCATTTTTCCGCCCTGTTTCTTGATATGGACTTTACATTAATGTTGGATTCTAGGCAAGAGAAAGTACTGTCTCAAGCTTCAGGCTTTTTTCACACTGCTGTTTTCAAAGATAGTTCTAAGAGGATGGAATTTTCAGTGCTTCCCAGGTGATGTGTGGGAAGGGCTATCTTGATCACCCTCTCTGGAGGAAGAGGTGTAATCACTGTTTTTCTATTTTACATTCAGGTCCTCAACCTGTAGGAATCCCTTATCCCTGAGGAAGGCAATAAATAGCTTGTTCTTAACCTTCATTATTAAAGAAGATCAAAATGATTATCACTATACTTGAGACAAATAACTTTATGTTCCACTGTGGCTAATCAGACCAATATGAGTTCAGAATGCTCTACCACAGGTTGGGCACAAATAATCCATGGGAATATCTGGGGTGCTTACTCTAAACTTACATAGGTCACATCTCCCTTGAACTGCTTCAATCTGCCTTCCCCATAGAGAGAAGCATCCTCACTGATGATGGCATGCCATACTGAGGGGTCTCATTCCAGTGTCTCCCACGCTGTACAATCAATTCTAAAGAGAGACCTTCAAGATATACCAGTATCCCGGCCTTGGAGTCAGGAGTACCTGGGTTCAAATCCGGTCTCAGACACTTAATAATTACCTAGCCGTGTGGCCTTGGGCAAGCCACTTAACCCCGTTTGCCTTGCAAAAAAAAAAAACCTAAAAAAAAAAGATATACCAGTATCACTACTTCTGACACTTGTGAGTGCTTCCTTCTGTGAAGTCTCCATAAGATTGTCTTTTTGGAAAGTGTATTTCTAGCCTTCTAACAATGTGCCCAGTCCATCATAGTTGCACTCTCTGTAGTAATATGGGAATACTACATAGTTTAACTCAAGAAAGGACCTCAGTGTCTGTTTTTTTCTCTTGCTAGGTGATCCTTGGAATCTTCCAAAGACAATTTAAATAGAAGCAATTCAGTTTCTTGGCATGGTACTGGTAGACTGTCCAGATTTCACAGGTTATAGCAATGAAGTCAACACAGAAGTTTTGTAGACCTCTAATTTGGTAGTCAGTCTAATACCTCCTTTCTCCCATACTTTCTTTCAGAGTCTCTTAAATACTGAGCTATCTCTGGCAGTACAAGTGTCAGCCTCATTGTGAATGTGTGCCTCCTTGGAAAGGACACTGCCAAGGTAAATGAACTTGTCCATAGTACTCTAAACTTCTCCATTTGCTGTAATTGATGGTTCCTCATATGGATGGTGTGTGCTAGCTGATGGAGCACTTGTGTTTTCTTGGTGTTAATTGTTAGACCAAAATGAGCACAAGCAACAGAGGATCAATCCACACTTTGTTGCATCTCAGCTTTAGAGATGGCATTGAGTGCACAATCATCTGCAAATAGAAGATCATGCATCAACTCTCCCTCCCCTTTGATCCTGACTTGTATAGCCTTTTCAAGTTGAAGAATTTACCATCAGTGCAGTAGCTGACTTTGAGGCCATGTTCATCCTCAATGTAGGCTTTTGATAACATGACTGAAAACATCATACTAAAAAGCATGGGAATAAGCACACACCCTTGTTTCACGTCCTTGGTGACTGGGAAATCTCAAGAGCATCTC
The DNA here is from genome assembly GCF_037893015.1 of Macrotis lagotis. Classification (NCBI taxonomy): domain Eukaryota; kingdom Metazoa; phylum Chordata; class Mammalia; order Peramelemorphia; family Peramelidae; genus Macrotis; species Macrotis lagotis. The sequence goes on along the minus strand of NC_133666.1, from coordinate 536,330,609 downwards.
CAGCAATCAACACTGCTTCTCATGGCCCCAGTTCCTTTCAGAGCAGAAATAATACTGTTCCTCAAGATCTTGACTCCATTGGGACCAAAAATAATATTGACCTTTGAGGTTCTTGTTCTCTCTTGTCTGAAATGCTCCTTTCTGCTCTTAGACTTTCACTCAGAGTCCACATCTACCAGTTTTTTCAGGACCCAAAAATCTAGTTCATCTGGGCCAGGTGACTTGAATTCAACAAGGACAGATGACTTCTGGGCCAGAGCCAAGATGGTGGCATGAAGTCAACATGGACAGACAGGTACTGTCTATCTATGTCCTTAATTATCTTGATTATCAAGTCCCTGTTAGTCAATTTAATTTTATTCTTTTCAAAGTAAAGATAATTCTTCAGGTAAAACAAGAATAACAACAAAATAAAAATTGAGCAGTTCTGCCTTCTCTGTGTTTTCAGTTATCACTATCCTATGCATTCCAAGTAAAGCTCTTATCCAAGTAAAGCTTGAACTTCTTTTTCATTCCAATATCAGTACCAAAAAAACCAAGGACAAAGCATTTTGTTGTATTAGCTTCCCACAATGGTCTCTGATCAATATGAATTTTAGCCTTCCTGATACTATTTTTATCAGATCATGCTGCACTCTTAAATTCATCTTCTGCTTCTACTTCCCATATGTTTCTTTTTTAAATGTTTATTGATAATTTCCCTATGGATCCACAGCCCGGTCTTCCAAAAAAAAAAAAGGTCTAATTTCCACTCCTCATTGAAATTCTTTCCCTTCACCTTTTGAATTTCATTCTTGAGCATCTCCTACCCTTCCTTCCCTGGCTTCTGCTGAAGAATTTCAATCCATTGAAAATGTGGAAAAGGGACTTTATCTTCTACTTTTGGGTCATTCTAAAGGAGGAGAATTGCATAAGTAAACAATAAAACAAGGTCTATTCTAGGCCTAACACTAGAACAATCATTTGATAAAATTGTTTTTGTCATTTTTGTTCTCTTTCTACAGGTTTTCTTCCATTAATGTCCCTTTGCCCAAATCCATTCCACCCTAAATGAATGTGCTTTTTGCTGTGTTCTTGCTGGATTAATCTTCAATAACTCTTTGCCTGATGCCTTGTCAAAATCAACTTACAGAAAGGACCTGATAAACTCATTAAGAAAAAAAAATGACTCAATTGAAAATAAGTTAATTTTTCTCTTTTAGGGAATATCTGAGAATTAGGTTAAATGCTCAACCTAGGAAAAATTTTTGAACTATGTTTAAAAGTGGCTAACTTCCCATACTCTTTGATTCAAAGGTCTCACTGGATCATAAGCTATATGCTTCTATGGATATCAATGAAATAAAGATCCCATATGTGCTAAAATATTCATTATAGCAATTTTTGTGGTACCAAAGAACTGGAAACAAATTGGGTAGCTATACAATGATAAATAGCTAAAAACATTGTGTCATATAAATATGATAGAATAATATTGCCCAGTAAAGAAAAGTAACTATAAAGAATTCAGAGAAGCCTGAACTTTTCTGTACTGATAGGGAAGGCAAAGATATAGAAATTAAGATGAATTTAAAAATAAAAGTAATCAGGAAAAGAAGCTAATTTTGGATAATAGCAAATTAGATGATGGTGATATTTAAAGGGCAGGAACATGTTGACATTCTCTGAAATCACTTTAAAAATGGAACTACTTGGCAAAGAATTGGAAATTGAGGGAATTCCCATCAATTGGGGAATGGCTAAACAAGTTATGGTACATGAATACTATGGAATACTATTATTCTATAAGAAACCATAAATGGTTGGTCTCCAGAGAAGCATGGAATGTGTTATGGGATCTGATGCTGAGCAAAGGCAGTAGAATCAAGACAACAATGTGAGATGAATAAACTTGATGGAAGCAGCTCCTCTCAGCAGTTCAGAGAGCTAGGACAATTGTATTAGCTTGGCTATGGACTATATGATCCCCATCCAGAGGGAGAAAAACAAAAACAAAACAAAACACACACACACACACACACACACACACACAGAGACACACACTCTTCAGAATCTGGTGAACACTTTATAAAAATCTCTTATGTATCTCTTTCTCTTAACCCTAATTCCTCACACTAAAAATAACTAATCTGTAAACATGTTTATCAAAATATGTATGTACAATGCTAACCTCACTGTTCATCACTGAGGGGATGGGAAGGGAGGGTGGAAGGAAATTTTGTAACTTAAAAATGTACATGTACGTATGGATGAAAAGAAATAAACAAATTTTTTAAAATGGAACTACCTCTGCCTAGGTTCTAGTTCTGATTCTTAGGTGACATACAAGTCATCTAACTTCTCTAAGACTCAGTTTCCTCATCTGTAAAATAAGTTTGGGTCAGATGATCTTCAAGATCCCTTTTTACTCTAAAATTTCATAATTTTGTTAATCCTTGGACTTTTTAATCTACCCTGCATATCACTCATTTATTTTCACATAGAGTTCTACTTAAATGTTTCCATTGTAAACCAAAAGCTAATTCTGCCTCTTGTTAAGTTAATTGAAATTTTGTTATTTTCCTTAAAAATTGTATGTTTAGCACCAAATACTGCCTGCTACATAGTAGGTTCTTTTTTTTTTTAGATTTTTCAAGGCCATGGGGTTAAGTGGCTTGCCCAAGGCCACACATTATTAAGTGTCTGAGGTCAGGTTTGAACCCAAGTACTCCTGACTCCAAGGCCCGCACTCTATTCACTGCACCACCTAGCTGCTCCCATAGTACGTTCTTAATGAATATTGGTTAATTAATTGATTGCATGCAGAGGAGAAAAATAAACCTTAATTCTTTTCCATTTCATAATATAATTCTTTTCAACTGGAAAACTACCTTGTGAATCTCTTAGATGGGGAAGAAATTAAGCATTTATATAGTGCCCAGAATTTCACAAATATTCTCATTTGAGAGATGACAATATATCTCAACATCCCAATGAGAGAGGTACTGATATTATCTCTATTTACAATTGAGGAAATGGAGACAAACAAAGGTGTTCAAGATTATATGGCTATAAATATCTGAAGCTGGATTTGAACTCAGATCTTCTGGTCTCCAGATCCAGGGCTCTATCCTCTGCATCACCTAGCTGGCAGATCACTAGGTCAGTAAACAGCTTATTTTCTTGTATATTAAACTTAAGTTTAGTAGAAGTGAATTAAATCCAAAAACCCCTTTGGTCTAGTTGGGACAAAAGAATATTAACATCCTGTATGATGAAATTCTGGAGTTTTTCTCAGTTGTCATGTAAATAAACAAAATCCTTGGGCAATTTTCGCATTTGCTCTATGCAGTTCGCTACCTTTGGCTCTACATATTGCAGCATCAAAAAAATAATTTCAAGATTTTAATCTAAGTGGCAGGGAGAACAGAGTCAGGAAAAGTTAACCCCAATCAAAACCAAGTACACAGAGAAAGATATTTTGTGAATAGCACTGTTTTAAAAATATTCAAGATATCTGAAAGAGTAGAATATATGGATGATCAAATAGATCTCAGTGATTACTGATAAACTCATGCTCTCATTTCAAAAAATTTTTATGAGTATAAAGATAATCCAATGATCATCTCACACACTTAAAAATAATTAATTACCATTGTTAGGGAAGCTTAATATTTGATTAAATCTATAAATCAAAACTGAGTATGTAGGCGGCTAGGTGGCGTAGTGGATAAAGCACCGGCCCTGGAGTCAGGAGTACCTGGGTTCAAATCTAGTCTCAGAAACTTAATAATTACCTAGCTGTGTAGCCTTGGGCAAGCCACTTAACCCCATTTGCCTTGCAAAAACCTAAAAAAAACCCCAAAAAACTGAGTATGAGTCATTCCTGTAAACCTCTTTAATTCAATTAAAAGTATGGGCTGAGAGACTTGTTCATGTCCTGAGGAATTAGTATAAAAGCAAAAAAAAAAAAATAGACCATGACTAGAGATAGAGTTTTAAGTGTTGGGATTCAGGAGGTTAAAGCACACATGACCTTCCAATAGAACTGGGAAGAACAAAACTGGAACTGGTAGAAAAGGAAGAAATTGAACAAAGTCATTGACTCTACCCTGCACCTTGGAGCAAAATATTCAGGCTGAGAAAAATCCCATGAAAAGGTTGACTGTTTCCAACTTTTCCTTCCCATGCCTATCTATCCACAGACATTTACTATGTTATTTTGTTACCCAAACATTTCCAGTAAACTGACTTTGCTTCAACCACAGAGAGACTATGGTTTAACTAGAGGTAGACATAATTGTAAATTTAGACAGAGAGTGCAACCTCAGGTTTAATATTAGGAATTTTCCTGAGTTCTCAGAGCAATTGTGACTTAGAAATTGAAGAGGAAAGTGTTGAACTTAAGGGTCGTTTTTATCCTTCCTTAGGCTTAAAACAAGCAAATATTGCAACAAGGTGTTACATGATAATGATCTTCGTGCTTATTCAAGATATTCTTAATAAAAGTATAAGAAGAGAATAGGCAAAGTTCCCTTTCATAGCTTTCAATATCAGAGCATGACTTCATGATCACACAAATCACCTGTAAACAAAGTGCACAGAATCTTCTTGTGTTCATTGTTGATTATTTTTAATTCATTTCACTCAGCAGAGAAAAATCCAGTTTTTAAAAATCTCCATAGATCACAAAGGAATTTTATTCAATAATCTTCAAATATCCTTAAGCAAAGCATGAGGGAGATACACTCTCCAAAACTGTTCACATCTTCTTTCCATGGAAAGTGCCAGTGTTAGCATGATTCCTCAGAGATAATGAGCTCCTATAGATGTTCCTTCTATAGAAAGCATTCTGTTGATTGTATCAAACACTAGAATACTACAGAATCTCTTTAATGGGATTTCCAAAACTCAATGAGATAACAACAAACCACATGGGAAAAATAAATTTATGACCAAAAACCAATTGCTGATTTTCTTTTTCTTTAAAAATATTGTCTGTGGGATCAGTCTCTGAAAGAAGAAAGGGGAGTGAGAGTGGAAAGATTCTTTTATGATATTTTAAAAGAGCAAAATATATCCATAAAAATTTTAAAAGAATCAGAATGGTTAATATGGAAATATGTTTTGCATGATTTCACATGTATAATTGATATCATATGCTTGGCTTCTGAATGGGTGGGGGAGAAGTAGGAAAGAGGGAGAGAAATTGGAATTTTCAAAAAAACTTTTAGCATTAAAAATAAATAAATTTTAAAAGACAAAATATAACACAAAATATACTGATATTTAAAAAATAAAATAAGATCAAGGGGGAAAAATAATCAGAGACTGTATTTTTATCCAGATCCTCTGACTACTCAGTCAGTACTAATTGTACCCATGCTATCTCTTCAGATGAAGGAAAAATCAATGTTAGTCAGTAGGGTCAGTCCTGAAGAAATACTTGTTAATTGTTCAATGTCAACATGACAAGAAGTTTCCTTTAGAGTACCCCTTGTGCTTGGCTATGTATTATTTAACCTTAATAATGAAGAGGTAGAGATGGTCTGGCCATCAAATTTGCAGAAAACACAAAATTGGGGAAAATAGCTAACCCAGTAAATTATAATCAGGATCTAAAAGGATCTTGATGTGCTAGATCATTGCATTGTATCTGAGAAAAGAAATTCAAGAGGAATAAATATAAAGGTTTGCAGTTGGGTACAAAGATCAATTTCACAAATATAACATGGGAAGATATAAATAGATAGAAACGATCTGAAAGTTTAAATGTCCTGCAAATTCAATATGAGTTTTGAACTGCATTAGGAAAGGTATAGCATCTAGTAATAAAGAAATGTATTCTTATCAGACTTCATCTAGACTTTTGTGTTTAGTTCTTGTTATTCAGTTGTTTCAATCATGTTCAACTCTTTGTGACCCCATTTGGGATCTCCTTGGCAGAAATACTGGAAAGGTTTGCCTTTTCCTTCATTTTGCTTATGGGGAAACTGAGGCAACAGGGTTAAGTGATTTTCCTAGGGTCATACTGCTAGGAAATGTCTGAGGCCAGATTTTAACTCAGAGAGAAAAATCTTCCTGACTCCAGACCTCAGAGGATAGAACTTGAAGCAGTGAGCAAGAGCTATAAAGAAGATAATTTAGGCTCTTGTCAAGAAAAACTTCCTAATAATTAGAGCCAACCTTTCCTTGTAAGTCTTCAAGTAGAAACAGGAGGGTCATTTCTTAGATTTATTACAGTAGGAATTCCTTTCATATCAGGGTCCATGATTCCATGATTCCTTTCATGTGTGGGTTGCACTAGGGTTGAGGTCACTGAGGTTCTCCAAAGATCCCTTCCACCTCTCAAAGTCTGGAATTCTATGGATTAAAGAAGACTTCAAAGAGATAGCAAACCTTACAGGAGACCTAAGAGTATTTTGAAATCATCAGGTTATAGTGAAAAGTGCAAAAAGCTTCACAGTCAGATTGAGACTAACACTTTGATGATTATTTCTTTATTTTGTTGGTTGACATAGTCATTTCCCAAGAAAATTGTTCATTTTGAGTCTCTTTCAAGCAACAAGAGTGGGTATCATATCATATAACCACTCAAAATGGGTTTTTGTTCTCACTGAACAAAATTAAATGCTTTAAATTTAAAAAAAGATTCACAATCCATAGGAACTGAATCAGAGATCCTTCTCTGATACTAACTATAGGACCCTGAAGAAATAAATTATCTTCTAAGCCTTAGTTTTGTTACCTGAAAAGCATAATTGATTTCCACTCCCAGGATTTAGCCTCACAATCCTGACTGAATTTTTGTAAGGAAAAATGCTTTGTAAATCTCAAAGCATGTTAGCATTTTTTTAAATTCCAAATTACCCTTTAACATTGATTATGGTGACCAATATATCAGTGTACTTATCAGTAAATCACACACACACACACACACACACACACACACACACACACACACACACCTCTATCCATCAATAGAAATGATATGCACCACCATGGACAACCATAATTGTATCACTTATGTTGATGACTTAATCTACTTTCTCTATGAGGAACTTTTAAAGAACAAAATAGTTTTGAAACTCAAACCCACCTTCACCCAAATGCAAAGCCCTTCCCCCACCATCCTTCTGCAACTGCAGAAGTCAGTTTTCATAGAAGCAGACCTGAAATGCATGGAAAATGCAGGCTAATGCACAAGCTATATTAGACAACATTTCCCTGTGACAGTTTTAATCCTATAGACATTTTTCTAACATTACTCCTTAGAGAACTTTCATTAGTGAAAAACTAGCAAGTGGTTAGTTTATCCCTGTTTTGGTGAAGCCAAGCATTTTATGAAATTATAAATGATAAGAAAATCCCAGGCCAGATTGAAACTTTCTATAACTACATGGAAATTACATGGGATGAGAACTGAACCCTCTGAGAGTTAAAATCTCTGTTGTAGAACTGAGACACTTGATGAGTATGAGTCCAAAGTGCATTAAATCTTATTGGTCTCGCAATTATCTCGTAGATTCGTAGAGTTGAAGTTCAAGTTGGAGGTCAGGAGGATGGTTGAGGGAAACACTGTTCCCCTTGTTAAAATAAAGCAATTAGTTTAATATATACTGTAGGGAAAGGAGAGAAGGGAAGGGAAATTCCCCTTGTCAAACATTTAACATTTAGAGTACAGCTTAGAGCAAAAGTAATAAGGCACTCTTCATAAAAAAAAAATGGCCATATACTATGTCTAAATGCAAACATGTGTGTTTTTTATTTCTTAAATTCATTTAAACTTCTGTTAACTGGGAATATTTTTATGTACATTCTCAGTCTTTCTCTTTCATACTTGCCTAAAGGAGTGTCAGGGGACAGGAGCTGTGCCCATAGTGGCAGGAACACACAGACATCATAAAACCTTTAACAACCCTTTTTAGGATGGTTAAGCCCTACAAAATGGCCAAACAAATCTTAATTTACAGTTCATTTGTTGAAGCATTCAAAGGGCCATAATATTTTGCTGCTGCTAATTTATATCTCTTCAAGAGCCATTAAATTAAAAATGTGCCAGTTAGCAATTCCCAAAATAGAGGCCTTTGAGGGGGGGAGCAAAGAACCAAACAACTTTTTACCTACATTCAGGAGAATCTGAGTCTCACATTGGGGGGTGATCAGACAAGGCCCTGCAAGAGATTTTGCTCCCTGGAGAGATATTGAAAGTGTTTTAAATAAACAACATTTCAGGATACTGGCATTAGGGTTTTTGTTTGATTTTTACTCAAGTTCTATTTTTTTGGTTTAAACCTAGAGTTAGCAATTAGGAGCCATCATCTTGTCAGAGCTAGTTTTAACTTCCCTATTATCTTAGTTTATTTTTCTGAGAGTTCTTATCCATCAGCCTCCATTGGAGACCTACTCTGGTACCCCATCGTACCCTGTGGTGAGTTAAAGTTGGAAGGGTCCTTGAGGATTACCAAATCATAGATTTAGAGTTGCAAAGGACCTCAGAGGTCAGCTAGTCTAAAATTCTATGTCTCCAAACCCAATGTTCTTTCCATTGCATCATCTTTTTATTGCCTCTCTCTCTTAGGTCATCTAGCCCAACCTCCTCTGAGAACCAAAAACATGAAATGACTTCTCTGGGATCAAAAATAGCAGAATCAGTATTTGAACCAAAGTTCTCTGATACCACCTCTCTGGTTCTCCACTTTATTTCAGTGGAGCCTAACAACTTTCAAAGATTTCTACTGTACTTTAAGATCAGATGACCCAATTAGCCAAGCTTGGAGAGGTCTTTTTTTTAATTAACCCATAGAATATCTACTAAAGTATCAAAGGAATGCAATTTTCATTAGGGGAAGGAGTAACCATAAACTATTAGCCTCTATTAAAAGGAAAGCCACTAAATTCTTTCCTAATGACAAAGTCACTCAAAGTGGCTAGTTTGAAAGACTTACAACTAACCTTACGCCAGGGACATTTTATGGAGAAACTAGACCTGAGCAAAACCTTCCTTGAGCATACCCTTCAATCACCTTAACTGGAGTTGTCTTGGGGCCTATTGGGAGAGAAAATTATTCCAGCAAAAAGTAATGATTTTCATTTTCCCTACTGCTCCAGAAATATTTATGGCACACTCAGGACTCACTGTCTTGTTTTGGATTTGTGGGGGTAAAAGATCATAGACCTTGACCATATTACACGGAGAAAGCAGCCTCTATCCTAAAGGATGCCCCATTGTATAATCATAGGGAAATTGCCTTGAACCATTCCTGTTTACTGGTATATTCCTAGGAAGGTATTTAAGAACTGAAGATATTCCCACATGATAGCACCTGATGGGAAACAAAGGTAGGAATTCCTCATGTGTTTATACCATCATATATTCTTCCACGTGTTTTCATATTCTATTTACTTGAGTAGTCCTTACGGAAATCTTGTAAAATAAGTAAAATAGAAAAACTATAACCATTATACAGGTAAGGAAACTGATGTTCCTTGAGGGCAAGGACTGTATTTTGTGTCTTTTTTTACTAAGGTACAGTGCCATAAAAAAGAAGACAATAAAAGTCTACTGAATTGAATTGGATGGCCTTAAGGTATCCTAAGTAGATGAGCATGGAATACAACCTAGATTGCTATTATGACCTAGAGTAAAATACAAATAGATTATTAGATTTCTATTGGAAAGTAAGTTCCTCAACAGCACTTTTTTATTTGTGTCACTTCTAGCAAAGTGCTTGTACATATTAAATGCATTGTTGTTCATGGGTAATATCTTGACTAGCTCATGAGTTGAGTTTAAGTGAGGTAATTACCTCATCCTCTCTTTTGGAATCATCAAAGCCCAGCAGTGAGACAAAAACAAGCTGTCTGGTGATGGCCCAGGATGTGAGACATGACCTTGGTACCTTCCATGTCTAACTGAGCTCTAAGCACTCCACAGCACCTGCTGTAGACACTTTCATAGTCATTGGAACAAATTGTTCTCATTTGTCCATTCAACAAGGGGAAGTCTTCACAAACTTGGGGTACACATTCCCCTAATTCATTGACAGGTTTGAGGTCTTTTGCTTACCCTCCATGTGGCTTAGCACATCTGCTGAGATAGTTTACCAGGATATGGTCTCTGTATGAGGTATAGCTTCTTGGAGCCACAGGTGAGAGTTAATGGTTTGCAAATGCTTTTACATTTTTTCCTTTTTAACCTGATTTCTAATCCAATGCTGTGTCCAACACTCAATGCTCTCTCAATGGGCAGGAGATTCATTTGAAACCAGAGGGAAAACTGTCTTTGCTAGACAAATTTTGCAAGAAAATTTGGAAAACTCACTTGGGTAGGTCTTGATGTGTCCTTTTGTCAAAAATCGATTAGAGCTTTGAGGATCACATGAGTTGATGAATAGGCATTCAAAAGTTTTTACTTATACATGGCAAATGTTTAACATCACTTTTGGCTTGTGACTGAAGAAATTAAAGGAACCATTTTAATCATGATAATCAGTGAGGATAAAAAGACAGGCAGGTAATCCTTTCACCCTAATTTAAGAAGTAGTTGAAATTTCCTTCACAGATCATAAAGGCCCATAGCCTGATCCTCCCCTTAAAACTTGAATTTATCTTTTTTTTAGGATTTTGCAAGGCAAACGGGGTTAAGTGGCTTGCCCAAGGCCACACAGCTAGGTAATTATTAAATGTCTGAGACCAGATTTGAACCCAGGTACTCCTGACTCCAGGGCTGGTGCTTTATCCACTACGCCACCTAGTTGCCCCATCTTTCTTTTTTTAAAGTTTTTTAAAGTGCTTTACATGCATCATTTCATTTGTTCCTCACAAATAATTTCATATTATTTTAGTAAATTATAAAAGGTATTATTTCTATTTGAACAATTATGAAAATTGAGAGTCAGAGAAGTTGTGACTTGCCTATGGTCAGTCAACTAGTAAGTATCAGACATGGGATTTGAATCTAAACCTCCTTAACTCCAGACCCATTAGACTTTTCACAGTGTCATGCTCTCTATCCAGTAGCAATTGGTTGTGTGTATCTTTAGTATTATTATTTTCTTCTATCTGAGCATCCTTTTTTCCCCCTCCTATAAATAAGTAAGAGAATCTAGGATATATTTGTGTGCTAGACAAGGGTTGGAACTTGTTTAATCTTTGCATGTACATAACCCATAAACCAGGCCTCAGAAGGGTTGAGATCTAATACCATCTCTGATGCTTTTAGTCTGTCTTGTTCTATGACATCAAGCTAACAATTCTGGTTCTGCCAAACCTTCAGGGATATTATATAGCTCAAATAGAAATAGGGCATGAGAAAGAGCTTTGAAAAACTAAAAAAACTATGTAAATGTAAGGTCTTATTTTATAGAAATTATTATTATCATCATTATTATTATTGTTATTATTATTATATTAATAGCAACATTGACAATATCTTGGAGAATATGACTGTGTGTGAATGCCTCTTCAAGCCTACAACAAATAGAGGAAACAGGGGACTGTGTAAATAGAAGAGGTGTAACAAAAAGTGAAGAGGTTCCTGGCATTATTCTGCACACTCAGATCAAGATGATATTGCCATCATTTCATTGAAATTAGAACAGTCCTATTGGGCAAAATTAATGCATCTGCTATGAAAGTATGCAAATCTTGCAGGGTGGAACTATTATCCAATGAAAGCAATTTTGAATTGGTCCCTATTGTTAATTGATAAGATTCAAGGCTAAGATAATTCACCATCACTCCTTTCCAGTAGTTACAAGAGAGGAAGCATTCCACTTGAAACATAAGTTCATAGGCAACATCACTGAAAAGCAATTAGAGATACTTACACATTTAAGAATCAGGTGTATAGGGCAGATAGATGGTACAGTGGATAGAGCACCGGCCCTGGAGTTAGGAATATCTCGGTTCAAATTCAACCTCAGATACTTACTAATTATCTAGTTGTGTGACCTTGGGCAAGGCACTTAAACCTACTGCCTTGCACAAAAAAAAAAGAATCAAGTGCGTAGAGAATGGGTTTCCAACCTTTTTTATCTCCATATTCCCTTCAATTTCAGCAAACTTTCCAGTGCCCCTGGAAATAAGTACTAGATCTTACTCATGTTAATATATGAAAGCAAATAAATAGATGAATTAATTTTTATAAAGAAAATTTAATTTGGTATGTAATATTTTAAATATCATTAAGTTTTTAAATGTCTATCAGAACATCGTCAAATAATAGTCAAATAAATTAATAATAAGATACCAATATAGTCTTTAGAAGACATATTTTTCCCATTAAGATGGAGGTGGGAGGGAGAGAAAATAGATTTCTATTAATTAAAAAATAAAATTTAATTTAAAAGATATATATATGTATGTGTATATATACATATATATATATGTATGTACCGGGGCAGAGCCAAGATGGCAACAGGAGAAGAGTCTGTCTTAGGTGCTCTCTCTATAATATTTCAAAACTCATAAAATAATGACTCTAACTAAATTTTTGAGAGACAGAACCCACAAAGGGATCCAGTAAGGCAGTTCTCCAGCCCAAGGTAACCTGGAAAATAATGGAAAGGCTCTGTTCCATGAGGTTAGAGGGACAGCCCACCAGAGTGAAGGAACTTCAGCCTACTAGAGGCAGCCCCAGGGCACCTGGGAGCCACAGCTCACAGCAGCCGTGGCAGGTTTCTGACCCTGGGGAGCACCAGGCACAACTTGGAAGATCAGTGTGGGGCCCTCTGCCAGAGCAAGCATGTGAAGCCCAGCCCTCAGGGCACTCAGCAAGCAGCTTGGCTGTGGCAGCCCAGATCCAGGAAACAGAAGCAGGCAGAGCTGGAAAGCAGGAGCCCCCAGGCAACTGAGCCTTGAGTGCTCAGCCTAGGTAGGGAAGTAGAGAGAGACTTCCAAGGTCTGTCCTCTGTACCTGGAACAGGACTCTGGGTCTCTGACCACATTCAGATCCAGATAACAGTCTAGGCTCCCCACAGAACAGCAGCCCCCCGCCCTCAGCCCTGTGACAGGGGGTGCACTTATGCTCATTCACAGACCAGGAGGGAAGACAGAGCTTCACACACTGAGATCCTTGTGGGGTGGGTATATCCCAATAATACTCAAAAGTTCAGGAAGCATCCCAAAACCAGGCACAGGCTGGGGAAATGAATAAGCAGAGAAAAAAGAGGACCATCATTGAGAAATACATTGTTTATGACCCCAAGAAGAATCAAAATACTCAATATGAACAAACTCCTGCATCTAAAGACTGCAAGAAAAACCAAAATTGGGCTCAGGCTATGACAGAGCTCAAAAAAGATTTTGAAAATCAAGTGAGGGAGATAGAAGAAAAAATGGGGAAAGAAATGAGAGAGATGCAGGAAAAACAAGAAAAAGAAGTCAGCAGCTTAGTCAAGGAGATCCAAAAAAATGCTGAAGAAAATAACATGTTAAAAACCAGCTTAGGTCAAATGGATAAAACAGTTCAAAAAGTTATTGCAGAGAAGAATGCTTTAAAAAGCAGAATTGGCCAGATGGAAAAAGAAATAAGAAAGCTCTCTGAGGAAAACAAATCCTTCAGATATATAATGGAACTAAAGGAAGCTTCTAACTTTATGAGAAGACAAGAAACAATACTTCGAAATGAAAAAATGACAAATTAGAAGAAAATGTGAAACATCTCATTGAAAAAAACAACTGATCTGGAAAACAGATTCAGGAAAGAGAATTTAAAAATTATTGGGATACCTGAAGGTCATGATCAGGAAAAGAGCCTTGACATCATTTTTAAAGAATTCCTACAGGAAAATTGCCCAGATATCCTAGAAGCAAAGGACAAAATAGAAATTGAGAGAATCCACCAATCTCCCCTGGAAAGAGATCCAAAAAAAGAAAAACCCAACCCCTAGAAATATTATAGCCAAGTTCCAGAACTCCCAAGTCAAAGAGAAAATATTACAAGCAGCCAGAAGGACACAATTTTAATATCATGGAACTGTAGTCAGGATCACACAGGACTTAGCAGTAACTACATTAAAGGCTCATAGGGCTTGGAATATAATATTCCAGAAGGCAAAAGAGCTCAGAATGCAACTGAAATCAACTATCCAGCAAAACTGACTGTCCTCTTCCAGGGAAAAAGATGGAATTTCAATGAACCAGGGGAATTTCAAATGTTCCTGTTAAAATGGCCAGAGCTGAACAGAAAGTTTTATCTTCAAATATAGGACTCAGGTGAAACAGAGAGAGTGGAGGAGAAGGGTAAAATATGAGGGACTTAATGATGATGAACTACATGTATTCTTGCATAAAAAAAATGATACTGACAATACTCATAAGGAACTTCTCATTTAATAGAGCAGGTAGAAGGAGCTTTTATAGACGAAGCGCAGGAGAGAGCTGAATTTGAAGATATAATATAGTGTAAAAATTGAGTCAATGGCTAAAAGGTAAATATAATGGGAGTAAGAGAAAGGAGAGGTAGAATAGCCTAAGATATTTCATATAATGAGATTTTTTTTTTATTACAATGAGCTATTGCAATGATATGGAAAGGGGGAAGGCAAGGGGGAATGAGGGAACCTTTGCTCTCATCAGAGGTGGCTTGGAGAGGAAACAGTATATATAATATCAGATATAACACATTTTCTTTTCTACTTCTTGCAAGGGGCTGGGATTGGATGGCCTGTCCGGGACCACAGGGCTGGGTGGTTGCTGGGCCTTAGGGATGGTATGTGGGCTTGGGGCCTCTGGGACCCAGGGCCAGTGATCAGTTTGCTGCACCACTCAGCTACCCTACAGCACATTTAAGAAGAGGGACAGAGTGAAAGGAGAGAGAAAATATAGTGTATAGTAGTGGGGAAGTACGAATGGAGGGAGTTGCGATCAGTGATGGCAACAGTAGAAAAATATGGAAGTAGCTTTTGTGATGGACTTATCCTAAAGAATGTTATCCATCTGCGACAGAGCTGGTGGTGTTGCAACAAAGACTGAAGCACATTTTTATCGTTATTGTTATTGTTATTGTTATTGTTATTGTTTTTGGGAGGGGTTTGCAGGGCAAATGGGGTTGGGTGGCTTGCCCAGGGTCACACAGCTGGGTGATTGTTGTCTGAGGCCAAATTTGAACCTGGGTGCTCCTGACTCCAGGGTTGGTGCTCTGTCCACTGTGCCGCCTAGCCGTCCCTATTTATTATTATTATTATTATTATTATTATTATTATTATTATTATTATTATTATCAATTATTTTGCTTTTTTGGTTTTTGCAGGGCACTGGGGTTGGGGTGACTTGCCTGGGGTCACACAACTGGGTGATTGTTGGGTGTCTGGGGCCGAATTTGGGCTCGGGTGCTCCATCCACTGTGCCACCTAGTTGCCCCTATTATTATTATTTTTTTAATTTTAATTTTAATTTTTTCTCTTTCCTTTAATTTATTGCTCATGAGGGTCTATATTTTTGGGGTGGGGGTATTATGTTTACTCTTAAACAAGAATATTTTAGTAATGTATTAAAAAATCATTTGTACAAAAATAAAAATAAATAAATATTACATATATATGTATGTGTATATATATACATATATGTGTATATATATATATATATACTCATATGTCATGCTCAACCTCCAATTTGTTTTTGCTTTGGATTTGACTGAGAAGAGAACTGAGAATCCTGATTCACAGAGATCAGTTGTTAAAAATGGAGTTAAAGTCTAATGAATAGGTTTAATAACTGCAGAAAGATGGCTTCTCTTAGGGTAGACACAAAATTTTATAACTTGATTGATTGAAAATTAAGTTGGAAAAAAAGAATATTAAGTTGGAGTTTGTGGTTACCTCACTTTTCACCAGGTTGCTGTCTATGCTTTTTTTTTCTTTGTACTTCAGCATGAAAAGATTTTCTTATGCAAGCCTTATTAACTTGGTTTTGGTCAGCAAGAATTGTTCCTATGATTGTCTCTTCCAATTTTTCAGATGTTATAACAGTTTTTCCATTCCTATCCCACCCATCCCACATCTTCACTGTTCTTTCTCCCACCTATAGATTTTTTTTTAAATTAACACCAATTACTTTTGGAATATTTCAATAAGACAATATAGTTATTTACCAAATATTGCCCATGTTCCCTTAATGAGCTTTTCCTATCCTCTGGGGTACTTGTAACCTAAGTTGGGAACATCTGGGATAGAGTTTCTAATTACCCAGCATAAAATTTCCCAGGCAATGTTTCACCACACTTAAGTGAATCATGCCAGAGTATGTCACACCATACTAGGTTTTTGGGGAGGGAAAGAAACATAATTTTATTAAGCACCTATATGCTAGGTCCTGTGCTTAGTCCCTTACAATTATTATTATTACATTTGATCTACTTGCTTTTATCAATTTTGAACCAGAAGAGTTGCACGTAGTGGACAGAGTGGGCAGTATTACTGATATGAGTATAGTAAAGAGGTGAAACTAGTGATACCCGTGCCAAGGGCAAATTATGTTGAGGGAAATCAAGTTGTAGACAATCCTACCTAGATATAGTCATACAGGGAGAGGGGTTGACCTGTTTCTCAAGAGTCTCAGCCTTCTTTCTTTTAGGAGTTGGCAAGGAAGGCTGGTCCTGAGAAAGGGTTATCATGTACAATTGGGAATATATCATAGCCAGGAAAGTTTGTACCTTGTATCTCTTGAAGCCAATAGAGAAAAGGTATAAATACAGGTAGTTTTGCTAGAAAGGAAGCATGATATCAACTCTTGGATATCAGTTATCATGAGTTAAAGCACAATTCACATATCCTAGATACAACTCTGATATTATGCTCTCTGCAACCATACATCTGACTTATTTGGCTGTAGGAACTGTAGGTGGACAGATGGTTGAATTGTTGCCTGTCTTGGAAGGGTGGATCCCTAAACCACATTGGCATATCCCAAAATATTCACAAATATGTCTCAGACTAAAAGCAAAGTTGGAAAACACTGTGACAAAACTTCATAGTTGACTTGACATGAGATTTCCTGCTTTCACTGTTCATATGCACCACCACCCCAAGACTTAAAAATAGAGGTTCTCCTCTTTTACTTCACATCCATAGCCCCTTTTCCATTTTTTCTTTCCATTTCTACTCCTCTGAAGTGAGCTTTCAAAAACATGGCTCTCTATCAGATGTTATTATAATTTTGAAAATCACTTAAGAACTTATGATGCTGATGATTTATTGTTTTATTGCTTAATTTTGACAAGAAATGTTAATAATTAAATATTTCCTGTATCAAAAATAGAACCTAAAATAACTATTATAGTGTGAGACCTCATCAGGTTATATATATACAGGTATACATACAGATTAGTTCATTGGAGATGACTGGTACCTAAATTTCTGCATATTATTATTTTCTTTAGAAAGGGGGGTACTAAATACATACTGATTGAATAATTAAACTGATTTGACTGATGCCCACAACCTCAGTTTTTTATCTTGCCAAAGATAATTCAACATTTATATATTTGGAAACCAGTTTAAGTTATCCTACACCAACTGGATCCCAATAATGTTATAATTTGTTCTACTCATTTTTTTGGTTTACTTGCTAGGTAATGCATTGGATAGAATGCTGGCCTTGGAGTCATTAGGACCAGAGTTCTAAAATCCAGTCTTAGATTCTTATTAGTTGTGTGGCCTTGGGAAAGTCATTTAACCTTGTTTGCCTTAATTTCCTCAACTGTAAAATGAGCTGAAGAAAGAAATAGCAAACCACTCCAATATCTTTGCCAAGAAAATCACAGTCATGAAGAGTCTGAAATGACTGAAGAACAATATATACAAATAATCTCTCCAAATAGGTAATACCCAGACCTATTCACTAAATGATGCATGCTGATACCATTGATATCCCTGACATACAAATCCAAGAACTTGACAAAAAAACACCCTAACAAAGACACAGAAATGGATAGAACTTGGGGCAGCTAGGTGGCACAGTAGATAGAACACCAGCCCTAGAATCAGGAAAACCTTAGTTCAAATCAAATTAATATTTACTAACTGTGTGACCTTGAGTAAATCATGCAACCCCATTGCCTTGCAAAAACCAAAACAGAATGAGAGAGGGAGAGAGAGAGAGAATATTCAAATATAATAGAAATAACAAATGCATGGGAATGGAAGCCCAGGGAGAGAGCAGAAGTGGGCACATAGCAGAAATATAATTTTCATCAGCTACGTTTTCTACCTCCGCTTTGCAAACTTTAAAGTTTTAGAAAAATGTGAATCATTTTACTATCATTATTGAGATATCTGTTATTATTTTTCCCAGAACTATGATTTCATTGACATAGGGAGACTTCAACTAGGGGACACTCCCTCCCACTTCATCCCCAAGTAGCTCCCTGTGACTGCTCTTCAACTTACAATCTTTAGGGAGTAGCCAGGGGTTATGTGGCTTACCCAGAAACAGGAGAGCAGCAAATGTCAGAGGTAAACCCGGAGCCCAAGTTTTTCTGACACCGAAGTGTGCTCATTTCTACTCCCCATAGTATTGTTTTAAGCAACAGTTTTATCCATAACCTGGCACTGGTCATCTCTCTCAGCTGCCTGCCTCCCTTGACAATTATCTTTTCTTTTTTGTGTTTTTATCTCCAGTAATTATCATAGTGCCTGGCATCTAGCAAGCCTCTAATAAAATATTTATTGACTTTTGAAATGAATTAGTTCTTTAACCTATAATGCGCTACACAAATATAAAATATTGTCAAAATTATAATAATTATCTTTGTAGCAGGCAAAATTCAGGGTCTTTTGATTAATCAACATTTTTAGGATTTGATCAACTATGGGTTATGGATGGATAAAAAGGTGAGAGGTGAAAAGGAAGGGGCATTGTCTAAGTTACTTCATATTAATGAAAAGAAATGTGAAATCTGGCCAGAAGCCAAACCCAACATCATCTGGTTACAATGGACACCTTCAACATAAATGGTCTAATCGTTCAAAGTTTATTAGTACAGTTTTACAGAATAGAGTTTGGCAAGGGCTCATTTTCCATTGGTATGAGAGAGTTAAGAAAGGGGCTGCCAAAAAAATTTTTAGCCAACCTGATTAGAATCAAAATACTCAGTGGAAGCTTGGTGCCTAAACAGTCATTTTTGCTAGCACCTGGAAGCTTCCAGGTACTGAGTCCAAAGGAAAAGAAATAAATCAAAATTCAGAAAAAAGAGAGAGAGGATGGCTAAGGAGCTGGGCTCCACATTAATGAACAGAGAACTAAAGATGCCAGCCCTGTAGGCTTCTGGTGGGGGCTGGTCCCAGAATAGAGCATAAAGAAAAGTCAAATGAAGATATGAAGTACATAAGGTTAACTCCTGAAATCATCAGACCTGAGAGTTAAGTAGCAAGACATCTCAAGACCCCTGGGTAGCCCACAACATGATTTTTTTTTTAAATGCAGCTTTTATTTCAGATTTCTGAGTC
Organism: Macrotis lagotis; assembly: GCF_037893015.1. Taxonomy (NCBI): domain Eukaryota; kingdom Metazoa; phylum Chordata; class Mammalia; order Peramelemorphia; family Peramelidae; genus Macrotis; species Macrotis lagotis. Next base: position 536,311,179 of record NC_133666.1, on the reverse strand, counting down.
AATTAGGGAACGGTAGAGGAATGACGTTGCTACCTTGGCCTCATTTGGCTAACTTTTCTCCTTACCCTTTATGTCCAGGCAGTTTGTTTGAGTGAAAAGAACCACCAGATTTGGGGGAACCTGGGTTCCTAGCTCCACCTCCACCACCCACTGACTGAGTAAACTTGGTCTACTGTTAGTATCAATGTAAGACAGTGTGAAAGGTCTCTTAAGTGCTCTGAACCACATGCTTCTCTTCTGTCAAATTGGGAAAATATATGCCTAAAAATGAGGAAAATGCCCACCTCACAGGATTATTAAATGAGTTTCGTAAACAAAAAAGAGAAAGGCACTAAGTCAAACACTTTACAAATATGGTTTCTTTTGATCAAAAAAGGACTGTGATGGTAGTTGATGCTTATGTAGCTTTAAAGTAACATGCTTTACATGCCATAATCTTGTAAGGATACAGATAATTATGATTTTCATTTTGTAGAGGAGTAAAATGAGATTGATAAAGATCAATTGCCTAGGTGGATATCTAATAAGTTTCTGAGGTAGGATCTGAATCTAGGTTTTTCTGACACAATCTCCAAATTCCATCTGCTGCTGCTGATGCTTCTTGGTACAAATATAAACTATATATGTTTATGTATAGATGCGTTTTTTGGTCCAGACCTATGAATTCATTGATGTGAGAAGTTCCTACAGAGGAAACTCCTTTGATCAACATAGATCAGCAGCTGTTCTACAACTTCTAGTCTTTTAGTTTTGTATGGAACACTGACTTGCTCAGGGACACACACAATCATTATGTATTAGAAGCAGTATTAGAAATTAGTGAGTCCTCTCTCCTCCATACCATGCTGCCTTTCTATGTGTATGTAAATACACTCATAGATGGATGTACAAACAAATGTATTTATGTGCATATATGTATTTGTATGTGTGTACACACAGGGAAAGACACACAGGAAAGGACTAGAGCTCTAAGTTCATTAGTATAATAAATTCCCAGGAATTTCAGCTTTGAAACAAAGTCTTATTTGGGGCACTGGAAGGTTAAGAAACTTGCCTAGAATGTGTCAAAGGTGACTGGAAATCAAATCTTCTTGGCTCTGAAGCTAGTTCTCTCTTTACTGTGCTCTGCTTCAGACAGACAGGCAAATAGACAGACAGATAGATTGATAAAGATAGATGATAGAGATAAATAATTGTACATACATTTGATATACAGATAAATAGATATACAAATAGATTTACAAAAGAAAGAAAGGCACTGTCAAGCACAATCCATTTATAATACATGTATAACTATTTGTATGTCATGGATATATATATATTTTTTCTGTATATCATATATATGAACATTTATTTATCTCTATCATCATTGTAAATATATATATATGTATATATATATATATATATGTATGTATGTATGTATATGTGTGTGTTTGGGTGTTTTTTAGTCATGTCCAACTCTTTGTGACTCCACATGGGATTTTCTTAACAAAGATACTAGAGCAATTTTCCATTTCCTTCTCTAGTTCATTTTACAGATGAGGAACAAGTGATTTGCCCAGGGTCACACAGTTAGAAAGTATCTGAGATCATATTTGAACTCAGGTCTTCCTGACTTCAGATCCAGCTCTCTTTCCAGTGAGAGCCTAACTGCCCTATAAATATGAATGCATCAATATTTTATAAGGGTTAAAGTATGGAACTGTGGTTTAATCCATATAGAAACCTCCCAATCTAGATTGGGAATTTCATATAATTTACCATATTACAGACTCTTCTGGGTACACTGAGAAGATCAACAAATTATTCTGGCCATGCAGCCAGTATATGGCCTAAAAGATTCAAGTCCACATTCTTCTCACATATGTTGAAGCATAGGTCACTGTTGCATCAACCCTGTGCTCGTCTCCTTACCACTACATTCAATGCCCCAAACTCTACATTTTGGTTCCTCTGCTCTATGTCTGAGGTCTCCTTCCCTATTATTTAGGTTCTTGAGGGAAATCTGCAAAGTTTTTGTTTTGAACAGTGTCAAATAAAGAAATCAAGAAATAGGATTAAGAATCCTTGATGAGGCAGTTCTCCTACTCAAGGTAACCTGGAAAAGAGCAGAAAGGCTCTGTTCCCCAGGGTTGGAGGGACTGCCCGCCAGAGGGGTGGCCCACCAGAGCAAAAGAACTTCAGCCTCCTGGAGGCAGCCCCAGGGTGCTGGGAGCCACAGCTCACAGCAGCGGGGGAGTCTCCTGAGTTACACCCTGGGGAGCACCAGGCACAAAGCGGGGGAACAGCGGGGGACCTCTGACAGAGTGAGCATGTGGAGCCCAGCCCTCAGGGCACACAGCCAGCAGCGTGGTTTTTCCACAGCCCAGATCCAGAAACAGAAGCAGGTAGAGCCAGTAAGCAGGAGCCTCCAGGGCATGAGCCCATTGAGCTGAGGGAGGGGAGTGAAGAGAGACTGCAGAGCTCTGTCCTCTGCCTCTGGAACAGGACTCTGGGGCTCTGACCAAATTCAGATCCTGATCCACAGTCTAGGCCCCGCAATAGAACAGCAGGGCCCCCTCACCTCAGCCCTGTGGCAGAGGGGGGCGCTTATGGTCATTCACAGACCAGGAGGGAGGACAGAGCCTCACACACTGAGACCCTTGTGGGAGTGTCCCAAAAGCTCAGGAAGCACCCCAAAACCAGGCCTAGGCTGGGAAAATGAGCAAGCAGAGAAATAAGAGGAACACCATTGAGAAATATTTTGCAAATGAGCCTAAGAAGGATCAAAATACTCAATCTGAAGATGAGGAAGGACAAGCTCCTGCATCTAAAGACTTGAAGAAAAACAGAAATTGGGCTCAGGCTGACAGAGCTAAAAAAAGACTTTGAAGATCAAATGAGGGAGTTAGAAGAAGAACTGGGAAAAGAAAGGAGAGAGATGCAGGAAAAACATGAAAATGAAGTCAGCAGCCTAGTCAAGGAAATCCAAAAAAATGCTGAAGAAAATAGCATGCTAAAAACCAGCTTAGGTCAAATGGATAAAACAGTTCAAAAAAGTTATTGAGGAGAAGAATGCTTTAAAAAGCAAAACTGGCCAGATGGAAAAAGAGATAAGAAAACTCTCTGAGGAGAACAAATCCTTCAGACAAAGAATAGAATTCAGAGAGATTGATGAATTTACCAGAAATCAGGAATCAATACTTCAAAACCAAAAAAATGAAAAATTAGAAGAAAATGTGAAATTTTCTCATTGAAAAAAAACAACTGATATGGAAAACAGACTTAGGAAAGATAATTTAAAAATTATTGGAATACCTGAAAGTCATGATAAGAAAAAGAGCCTTGACATCAATTTCAAAGAATTACTACAGGAAAATTGCCCTGATATTCTAGAAGCAGAGGGCAAAATAGAAATGGAGAGAATCCACCGATCTCCCTGAGAAAGAGATCCCAAAAAACCAACCCCTAGGAATATTATAGCCAAGTTCTAGAACTTCCAAGTCAAAGAGAAAATATTACAAGCAGCCATAAGGACACAGTTCAAATATCGTGGAGCTGCAGTCAGGATCACACAGGACTTAGCAGCAGCTACATTGGAAGCACGTAGGGCTTGGAATATAATATACTAGAAGGCAAAAGAGCTTAGAATGGAGCCAAGAATAAACTACCCAGCAAGGCTGAATGTCCTCTTCCAGGGAAAAAGATGGACTTTCATTGAACCAGGGGAATTTCAAATGTTCTTTTTGGAATGGCCAGAGCTGAACAGGTTTGATCTTCAGATACAGGACTCAGGTGAAGCATGGAGATTGGAGGAGAGGGGGGAAATATGAGGGACATAATGAGGGTGAACTTCATGTATTCCTGCATAGAAAAATGACACTGATAATACTCATATGAACCTTCTCAGTTAATAGAGCAGGTAGAGGGGGCTTTTATAGTTGAAGCACAGGAGAAAGCTGAATTCGAAGATAAAATATGGTGTAAAAATGGAGTCAATAGAAAAAAAGGGAAATGTAATGGGAGAAAGAAAAAGGAGGGGGGGAATAGGCCAAAATATTTCATGTAATAAGATTTTTCTTTATTACAATGAGCTATTGCAATGATGTGGAAGGGGGAAGCAAGGGGGAATGAGGGAAACTTTGCTCTCATCAGAGGTGGCTAGGAGAGGAAACAGCATATATACTCAATGGGGTAGAGACATCTGGAGTAAGAAGCGGGGGAGCAGGGGGAAGGGGTGGGGATGTGAATAAAGGAGGAGAGGATGGACCATGGGGGGAGAGTGGTCAGATATAACACATTTTCTTTTTTACTTCTTGCAAGAGGCTGGGATTGGATGGCCTGCCCAGGACCATAGGGCCAGGTGGATGCTGGGCCTAAGGGGTTATATGGGGGCTCAGGGCTTCTTGGCTCCAGGACCAGGGATCTGTCTGATGCACCACTCAGCTACCCTACAGCAGAGTCAGAGTGAAAGGAGAGAGGAAATATAGTACATGGTAGTGGAGAAACAAGAAAGGGAGTTGCAATGTTGGAAAAATACGGAAGCAACTTTTGCGTTGGACTTATCATAAAGAATGTGATCTACCCATGACAGAGTTGTTGGTGTTGGAACAAAGACTGAAGCACATTTTATTATTATTATTATTATTATTATTATTATTATTATTATTATTATTATTTGGGGGAGGGTGCAGGGCAAATGGGGCTGGGTGGCCTGCCTGGGGCCACATAGCAGGGTGATCTTTGGGTGTCTGGGGCTGGATTTGGATCAGGGTGCTCCTGGCTCAAGGGCCGATGCTCTGTCCGCTACCCAGCCTCCCCTACTATTATTACTATTTTATTTTATTTTGGGTCTTTTTTTTCTTCTTTTTGGTTTTTGCAGGGCAGTGGGGATCGGGTGGTTTGCATGTCACGGCTGGGTGATTGTTGGGTCTACGGGGCTGGATGTGCACTTGGGTGCTCATGGCTCCAGGGCTGGTGCTTTGTCCATTGCACCACCTGGCCATACCTACAATTATTACTATTTTCTTTAATTTTAATTTTTTTTCTCTCCCCTTTACTTTATCGCTCAAGCAAGTCTATATTCGGGGGGGGGGATTTCATTTACTCTTAAACAAGAATATTTATTAATGTAAAAAAACATTTGTACAAAATGAGAATAAAAAAAGAAAAGAAAAGAAAGAAAAAAAGAAAAAAGAATACTTGATGAGTTTATCCCTCTGATTCAGATAACATTCTCATATATAAATTAACCATATTTAAAAATATGTCTCACTCTGCATTTTGAATCCATTACTTCTCTGACGAGAGGCAGTTTAGGATATTTATCATCAATCCTCAGTTGATCATTGAGTTTATCAGGGTATGAAAAATTAAAATGTTCAAAGCAGACCCAAGGCTCCTGGATACCTCAGTTAGGAACAATCAAATAGGGCATTTGATTTTTGGAATTAAGGCCATAATTAAGAGGGACAACTGGGGCATTCCTATTGTACTGCCAGAGGTGACATTCTTAGACCAGTGCAAGATGGACCAAATTGAAAGCATTTGCCAAGATTGTTTTCATTAATCAAGAACTAAAGTCAGAGGTTCTGACCATAAATAATGCCACAAGGGATTGGGCAGTGTTATTCCCATTATCCATCAGGCCACTTCCAGGAAACCAGTGTCTTTGCATAAGAGCCTAGGTGATATGGGAAAGACCTGACTCTAAAAGTCAAGATCTCCCATTAATCATCAACTGTCCTGAACTTACTGTGTCAGGCCATTGAGCTCACATGGGATAATGAGAATGACATTGTTGCACAATGTTGCACAATTGATTAAAATCAATCTTTTATAAAAGTCATTATATCACTCTCCTATATCATGGTCTTCTTTGAGATTAGAGGCCAACAACTGCTACATCATTCATAGAAAGCAAGTTCATTGCTGATAAATGTGTGTCGGCATTTATGGTGAAAGTATGGCTATAGAAGTCTGTGGTTGGGAAGGGTTGTTCCTTTCCTTGAAAGGATTTGAAACATGTCCTTTTATGGAACTACTATGAATAGAATGACATCATTGCTTTCTTTTTTCCTGTCTCTCCCAACCTGGGAAGTCAACCTTCCTACAATGAAGGGTTGTTGGGTTTTTTTTTTTTGGTTATTTAGCAGATAGTTGTTTGGTTCATTATTACTGAATTAAAAACCCATCTGAGTCAGACTTCTGGAGGTCAGAAGAACATCATCCATTTAAAATGGTCTGGAGATATTTTTGTTCATTAGGTGATGTCGATGGTGCTTATCCTTCATTCTGGAAGAATGTCATGATATGAGGGAGGTGATGCCATGATATACAAATGAATTGGATTTAAGTGAGGAGGGTGCTTTGCTAAATCATCAACCTCACTTTTTTTCTATAGAGTCATCTGGGTTCAGTAGCCAGATGGATCAAGATGATTGGAGGTGGTACTAGAAGCAGTGAGAGACCTTGGCTTTTTAAAGCTCAGATCTTTCCCAGCTACAATTTGACTGAAGCAATACTCTCCAATCATTGAGGTTAGGTAAGAGATAGATGGCGGAGACAGAGATGGAGACCAAGAATATGTTCATTATGGAAAATTGGAGGAGAAAAAACTGAGACAAAACTTAGGTGGTACAGTAGATAGAGTGCCAGGCCTAGAGTAAGACTCCTCTTCCTGAGTTCAAATTCATCATCAGTCACTACAAGTTGTGTGAACCTAAACAAATTTCTTGCCTCAGTTTTCACATCTGTAAAATGAGTTGGAGAAGGAAATGACAAACCACTCTTGACTTGAATTTTCTTGAATTGTGGAAATTAAGACTTAGAGTCAGGGAATATATGAGGTGTATACTAGATTGAAAACTCTTGGCTTAAAAATTGGCTTATAAATTCCTTGAGGTCAGGAGTTGTCTTTCACCTTTTTTTTTGGTATCCCCCAGTACCTAGCACAGAGGGATTAAGGTAGCAAACTAATTGCATAGTAAATGCTTCCCTCAACAAAAGGGCTACCCCTATATGCTTTCCTTCTCCAGTTTTTATACATAGTAGTCACATAGTATGTGCTTAATAAATATTGATTGATTGATTGATTATAATCTGCTAGGAGATAGGAAAAACTAGAAACAACTAGGTAGTGAGGTGGATCAAGATTTGGGCCTAGAGTCAAGAAGACTTGAGTTCAAATATGACCTCAAATATTTACTAGTTCTGTGACTTTAGGCAAGTCACTGTATGCCTTTTATTTTCCTCATCTGGAGAATTAAAATAATAACAGCACCTCCCTTTCAGGGCTGTTGTGAGGACAACAAGGAGGATGAGCCGAGAGATCCTGCCCTAGTCCCCTCAGACAAAGTATAGACTTTTGAATTGTGGGATTCCCTGGAGCCTATGGTAGCTGGGACCAAGAGGAGTCATAGGCCTCTGGGGGTCCAGCCCTGGGTGAAGAAGCAACTGTGACTTGGGGTGGGTCTCCTCTGACCCCCCCCTTTGTAAATATAGAAGTCCCCAGCCTTCTAAAAAAAGTTCCTAAGCTTGAATAAAGAAGTCCTTAGACTTCAAAAAAATTAAAAAAGCTCCTTAGCACAGTACCTGGCCCTTAGTAGATTCTTAATAAATGTTTATTTCCTTCCTCCTTTCTTTATTTTATTTCTTCCTTTGGTGGGATATTGGAGAATAGAGGCAGGAATTAGGAATACATTTGTTCAAAGATTTTCATAATCCTTTGTGATTATAAAACTAGAAGCAAGATAAATATACAACAATGGCGGGATGATTAAATAAAGTATGGTATACTCCAATTCATTTAAGTATATGAGGACTATAAAGAAATATGAAAAAACCTTTATTAAATAAGTCAGAGCAAAACCAAAAGAATGACATAGGGAAAGAGGAATAAATTTGGAGTCAAGGGACCTGAATACAAATCCTGGTTTGTCATTTATTACCTGTTTGATCTTGGACAGGTCACTTAACTTTTCCAAGGCCCAGTTTTTTTAGCTACAAAATAAGAGGATTTAACAACCTTGCAGGTTCCTTCCATCTCCAGATCTGTGATGTTTTTAATGTGTGCATACAAACTACAATATATGAGACAGCTGGCACAGATGAATTGAGTGTTGTTCCTAGAATCAGAAAAACCTGAGCTCAAGTCCAATCTCAGACCATAACTAGGTATGTGACCCTGAGCAAATCAATTGCTCGGTTTCCTTCCCTGTAAAATGAAGATAAAGCATTGACTTTCCAGGTTCATTGTAAGGACCAAATGAGAGATTGCATGTAAAACTTTTAGCACAGTGCCTGGGACTTAGAGGTACTTAAGGAATGCTGGTTCCCCATAAAGAAAAAAGGAGGTGGGGGGGTAGGGTGTACCTAGGTGGCTCAGTGGATAGCGCACCAGCCCTGAAGTCAGGAGGACCTGAGTTCAAATCCAGCCTCAGACATTTAATAATTACCTAGTTGTGTGACCTTGGGCAAGTCACTTAACCCTATTGCCTTAAAAAAATTTTAAAAAGAGGAATGGGAAATAAATGAACAATGAATTCTCAGAAAAAGGGGTTGAAAAATTATTTTAACATCTTGCATGCTAAATTTCATTTCCTTAAATGCAAAAAAAAGTGTAAAAAGTTTATTTGATATTACTGACTAATGCTGTTGAAATAAGTCATTTTTAAGTAAGATAGAGAACTCAGAAGCATTGACTCTTCCATGTTAATTATATTTTATCCATTAAGCCAACTTTCAAGATTAGTCACATCTAGTGTTTATTACATTGTGGGTATATTATATCCAGTGACCCATGAAATCCATTTAATCAACCAAGTACAATGAATCATATTTCTGAAGTACTTTCCAAATAACTTCAAATACTTTTCAAATATTCACTTTGGGAAAAGTGTGATGATGCCCATTGGGGTAGACAAGAAAAGAAGAATGTTTTAACAGAGAGCACTGGACTGAGGAAACTTCATTCTAAATTCTGGTCCTAGACCAGATTCTCACCCATAAGAAAGAATTGTTTGCTGAAATAGGAATGATTGGAAATTTGTGGGGTAAATTCTTAATTCATTTCAGAATTCCTTATATGGTAGAGTGGGGTCGGGCTGTTATGCATACAGGATTTAAGGAGAGCAAATTTCAAAAGACTCAAAGAAAAGACTGGTAGGATCCCATGACCTAAAATTCCACAGTTCTACAGGGGAAGTCATCCCAGGAAAAACAATGTAAAATTCTCAAGATTAAAATTCTGAAGATCCAAAGAGAAACAACCTGATGAGTCCATAAAGGGAGATCCATGGGAGTGCACCAGAGTTCAGCAACTAACATTAAAAACAAAACAAAACAGAAAAATCCTGCATGGAATATGGAAGCAAAGATCATGACAGAAGACAATATAAAATTCTGGCACAATCTTTTAAGAATAAGTTAAAGGAGTAATAAAACTAAAATGATATGATATTTATGAATAAAGAAAAGGATATTTAAAAGTGGGGTTTTGTTAGCTTTTTAGTTATGTTGAGGAAAAAAGGAGAATCAAAAAGGAAGAGAAGACCATTGCTTAATTGAATGGGACAGTGGTAAGAGAAAATGAATATATAATAAGGATATTGCATACAATAAGATAAACAGGGAGAAGGGCTGTTTCCTTCTGTAAAAGTAAATGTAGTTTGAATAGGAAAGATATCCCTTTATGTACTATAAAGATAATTGAAAGAGGAAGAGGAAGAAAATCTTCATAAATGCCATGCTCACACACATCAAACACATCATCTGCCAATCTAAGAGAATTTCCTTTGATTCTTCACAGATACCTAATCTCTCTCTGTTTTATGCATATTCTCCTTATCATCTTGAGTTGACTAAGAAAACCCTCAGCAGAGTGTTATAACACTCTACTTTAGGGACAAGACAACTCAACAGTTTTTTCACATTGTCCCTTATCCTACCAGATGTTGGATGTCTATACTGAACTTATCCAAAATTGCCCAGTTTCTTGACCCTTATCACTGACATCAACTAACATCAAACGTGAGACAAGGGTAACTATTGCTAAATGCTTTAATATAGAGGGAAATAAACAGGACAGTGACAAGGTGCATGGTGGCAAAATGGCACAAAAGGGCTGACTAGTTTCTATCATTTATAATAACAGCAACTGATGCAAAAGCTTCTGACTGCCTCAAGAGGAAGGACTTCCCACGTTCAGTCTCTTTCTGACATAAGATGAAGGGCAAAGTAATTTTGTAGTTCTATTTAAGGGAGAAGTATAACATCCTTGCCAACTAACTCCAAGGCAAGCATTCATTTCACCTATTCATTGCTCAATCTTTAACCAACTCTCAGTTTAGTAAGGACCCCATTTCACTGTTCCAATACCTGTCAGAATCTTTGTGGGGAAAAGCACAAACTCTAACCTCTTCAGAGTTCACCTGGAGTCAAGGAAATCATGATGCTTCAACAGTGGCCAAGTTTCTTCCTTCCTTTCCCAAATTTCTTGCTTCCCCCCCAAATTCTTTCATGCCTCCAGTTTCATGATGTCAGTGGCTAGTGGAATTTTGTAAAAGTGTCTTCAGCTCCATGGAGACTCCGGTGCAATGTGAGATTCTGATTCAGGGTTACAAAGAGATGATAGAACACCTGACTTCTTATTTTCCATCTGCTTTCTCTGCCAAGGGAAATGATTTAAGCTTTTAAATGCAGAACAGTAGTAGGTAATAGAAGACTGAAATCTAAAATAAGAAGGGACATAGGCAAAAAAAAAAAATCTAGCTGCCATATAACTATGGGTCCTTCCCTTTAAAAAACAAAGATTATAAGAGAAATTAAGTCACCTGTCCAAGGTCACACAGATAACATTAGCAGTCAGAAATTAAATTGGGGACATATATCACTACACCATACATTCTATATTCCAGTTTCCTGAAAGAACTGAAACATATAGTTGTTAACTCTTTTCAAGTCCTTTTTAACTCTGAAATTCTGTTATTATTCTGTTCTAACTGAAGGACAATAAAAAGATACAGGTAGAAGCTAGATTGTAAGAAGGATAAATAAGAAGAAAGTGAACTTCCTCGTTATTGAATAAAGTCACAAATTGACTGCTTATCCAATTTGCAAATTTACCAATTTCCATCTTTTGATGGTGTCACTATACTAACAGATTAAGAAAATTCTAAAGAACCTATATACTCTAGCAAAGCAAAATTTCTCATGAAATCAATAAACCATGAAAGTTGCTAGATAATAACAAAGTTAAGGAGGTTTACAACTAATTGAATGACAATGTCTCTTCCCCAGTAAAAATTGCTAATTAATCAACATCATATTGCACAGGGGTCTCTGGCAGAATTCCACAGGAATTTGTACTACTCAATATCTTAGACTTAAATGATGACATAAAGTTGGGAATTAATATTTTGGAATAAAATCATGGTACCAAAAAGACTACACTATATGTGTAGAAGGATAGGTTATACTGAGTAAGAGAAAATTCAGTATGAATAAATGAGGCTCTTGCACTTGTCAACTTCCCAAGTATAGATGAAAAATGAGTAGAAAGTTGTTCTTGTGAAAAAGGCCTGGTTTTTCAGAGAATGAGGTAAGTTCTATTTCAGTCTCAATAAGATTTAAGAGTATAAGAGCTTTAAAAGGTAATGCAGCACTTTGATCCAGCAATAGCACTACCTGGTCTATATCCCAAAGAGATCATAAAAATGGGGGGGAAAGATCCACAGATTCAAAAATATTTTATAGCAGTTCTTTTTGTAGTGGCAAAGAATTACAAAATGAAGGAATGCCCATTAACTGGGGAATGGCTGAACAAGCTATGGTATAGGAATGTTATGGAATACTATTGTTCTATAAGAAATCATGAGCAACCTGGCTTCAGAAAATCATGGAAAGATTTGCATGAACTGATCCTGAATGAAGTGAGTAGAACCAGGAGAACTTGTACACATTAACAACAATATTGCTATAATGGATGTCATGCTTCTTGGCATTTCAGTGATCAAGGACAATCCTAAGCAACCTATTAAGGAAAATACCATCCACACATCCACAACTATGGATTCTGAATGCAGAGCAAAGCATACTATGTTCACTTTTTAAAATTTGCATTACATAGTTCCTTTCTCCCCCTTAGTTCTAATTTTTTTTCACAACATAACTAATATGGAAATATGTTAAACACGATTAGACATGTATAGCATCTCAGATTGCTGTCATGGGAAGGGGGAAATGAGAAAATAACAGAAAAATGTGGAAATCATAAGCTTGTAAGAGGATGAATGTTGAAAACTACCTTGGCATATAAAAATATATTTATAAATATAAATTAATTAATTTAATTTAATTTTAAAATAAAATTATAAAAATAAATTTAAAAAATAAAAATAATACAACTGACATATAGTCTAGAAATAAAGAGGTAATGGTTTGGCTATATTTCAACCCCAGTCTCAACATGTCAGGAGTGTGATGCTAATTTCTAGGTACCACATTTCAAGTCATAGAAGACAAACTTTCATGTACTCAAAAGAGTATTTAAAACTCATTAGCTAATCAATGAATTGAAAGTATCTATTAAGACCTACTATATCCTAGTCACTTTACCAAGTATATGGTATACAAATGCAAAGAACAAAACAAAAGGAGTTTATATTCTAATGTGGAAGACAAACAAATATAAAAACATATGCAGTATAAATATAAATACATACATACATATATCCATATGATAGATAGACAGATAGCACTTAGGAACAAGATTGTTCAGGAAGGAGAGAGAGGATGCTAGCTATTAGTGGGAATTGGGGAAAATCTTCATTTAGAAAATGGTTTTGTTTGACTTCTATCTTAATTTAAGAGAGAGAGCATGATTGAAGAAGCTGGAGGTGTTGAAGAAGAAAGAAGAAGAAGAAGAAAGGGGGAGGAAGAAGAGAAGGAGGATGGGAAGAGAAGAAAGGAGGAAGAGGAGGAATTTGATAGCTCTCTTCAAATTGTAGGAAAATTATTTCACTTATTCTTCTTGACTCCAGAAGCAGGCCTAGAAGCTGTGATTGAAAATTGCCAAAAGACTGATTCAGACTTATTATAAGGAAATTACAATTAGAATGATCCAAAAGTGTCATTGGCTGCTTTGGGAGATAATCGATTCTCCTTGCCTAAATGTCTTCAAGCAGAGACTATATTGCGTAGTGGAGAGAGCACTGCCCTTGGAGTCAGGAAGATGGAAGTTTAAACTTGACCTCAATTGCTTCACATTTACTAGCTTTGCAACCTTGGGCAAGTCACTTAACCCTGACTGCCTCTCATTCACAGCCATCTTGAGTCATTCTGATTCATATCCGGCCACTGGACCCAGATGGTTCTAGAAGAGAAAATGAAACTGGTGACTTAGCACAGGACCCTCTCATTCATATCCAATCTATATGCTTGTCAGGCATCACCTCCCTGATGTCAAGGTCTTCTTCAAAAATGAAGGACAAATATTACAATTATTGTATGACCATTTGGAGGGATCTTGGGTAAAGTATATTTGGAGATTCTGGGTAAAGTAGGAATCAAGGTAAGAAATCTCTGGGGTAGGGGCAGCTAGGTGGCACAGTGGATAGAGCACTGACTCTGGAGTCAGGAGTACCTGAGTTCAAATCCAGCCTCAGACATTAATAATTACCTAGCTGCATGGCCTTGGGCAAGCCATTTAACTCCACTGCCTTGCAACAAAACCTAAGAAAAGAAAGAAATCTCTGGGGTCCTTTTCAATTCTTAGGTAAAATTTCCTCCTCTGAAAATGTTCCTAGGATATTTGCCTTGGTCTCTGCTTTGCTCCCTTTATATCCTTTCTTGTATTATATATATATTGAAGAATGGCAATGTGATGATAGTGGACAGAGTGATGAGTCTGGAATTAGGAGATACCTGTGTTCAAATTAACCTGTAAAGTTGTTAGGTATATGACATATATATGGCATACAATTCTCATCTATAAAAATGAAGATAATAATAATACTTGCAGTACTTAGCTCACAGGGTGTGAATATTAAGAAATAATGGTGATAAAGCACTTTGCAAACCTTATAGCACTCTATAAATGTCCATTTTTACTACATGAATGTGATATCTACACTAGCATATAATTTCCTATAGGGCAGAGAGATACATGTCTGTCTCTCTAATACCTAACCTATTACAGGCACTTAATAAGTGATTGCTGAATTGAATTAAATTGAATTTTTAGGAGTGGATTTTATATAAAGTGAGTTTTACCTGAACCTGCTGACATTTCAGATTTGCAAACATTTTTCAATTTTTTCAGGGTCACAAGTTATAAACATATATGAAACTACTGTTCTTTAGGGATTTGAAGACAATCTTTTTTTATTACTCTCTGAGAGTTGACTTGGGGCCTAGATTCAAGGTAATCTACACTGATAAAATTCCCATATCATGGGAACTTTCCTCCATTAATATTAATTTAGACTTTGTATCATGATAAAGCAAACAGTTTGGAGTAGAAAGTTTAAAAAATAGTACTTATCAAAATACAACAGACACATATAACTTAACATGAAGCATATACATCACCTCCCAAGGAAAAACTATTTTCCCTCTCCCTTAGCTCAGGCACTCAAATGACAAGTAACTTAAGTCAAGTACCATTGTTTAATCTAGATTGAGTAACTCTAAATTTAGGGGCAACAGGTTAAGTAGGAAAATCATAAAAAACTGATGTCTTCATGATTCAAAAAATCACATTCGTACTCCATAGTACCATTACTCCTATGCAAAAGGAAAAGACTGCCCAGAGATCACTTGGAAAGACTGAAAGTAAAACAATCCTGAGGATAGGGCAGTATCTGTGTACCAGTGGGACATCAAAGGGGTAAGTCCTAAGGACAAGGGACATCATGATGGTACTGACTATGTGGGGAAGAGATGCTTTAAAACAAACTTTACTTCCACCAACTGGGACTCAGTCAGAAGAAATAGAGAGGAAAGATCTGACAGCTGAAAATGAGAAGGGCAGAGAGCAGCTGATTTCAGAGTGAATAGGATTTATCATAAGTTGTCAATGTGGGCCTTGAAGAAGACCAAGAGCTATTGGATAACACTGTCTATGGAGACATTTACCAGTTCACTGATGTTGTTGCTTGGAGTTCTATCTGAGTATAGGGAAGACAAAGGGGATCTAAAAAATTATAGCTAAAAGGATAATAGAAGCATAATTTGGAAAATATGTTGAACCAAGCCAATCAAAATGACTAAGCCAAATGGGACAGACAAGAGAGTGAAATGGAATCAAAGGCAACTCAAATCAAGACCACAGAGGAGCTAGATGAGAACTACTACAAAGATTAGGCATTGACAAGATGGGTTGCTGAGTGAATAGATTGGATGATTTTTGAGTTCATTTGATGAAGTAAGACAGTATGGTTGCCCTGCCCGTTCCATGATTTTCAAAGAAGTTATATCTCACTTGGAGCCTTCCAGTGCCTAGAGCTGGACCTGCCTATGACACAAAACTTCCTTACCTTCCCAGCTGGCCACCCTCATTTTATTTAAAGTTATGCTGCCTAATCTACTTCTCAAGTGGTATCATTAAAAGATGGTGTGATTGTGTGCTAGCATAGTAATTGCCAATTTCCTGATTCATCATCAGGTTTTCTTTCAGCACACACACACACACACACACACACACACACACACATCACATCATCATCATCATCATCATCATCATCATCCTCAACAGTATTTAAAACATTGTTTTTGGCCATTGAGGCCAAGATATAAATAAAGGGCTGACTGCCTTTGTAAATCGGAGCTATCGAGTATCACCAACTAACACCAGTAAAACACTAGGGTGAACAGTGTATTCCAGACTCCTATAAATTCAACTGAGGATCCAGAAGGAACCGACCATTTTTCTTGTTGGTAGTTATTACACTGCCAAAGTTGCAGGTTTCCTCTTTATGGAAAAGAAGAAAGATGTACCAATTAAAGCCCATCATTTGAAGGTGGTGCCTTAGAGGAGAAATGGGAGGGAAAAGTTGACTAAATCACTTGAGAAAGGACAACAAGATAATTTGACCAGAGATGGCTTTGCACTTTATCTTGATGACAGGAAAGCACACTCAGTTGCCTTGCCTGAATAGGAAAAAATTCCCTATTTATTGAAGGGACTTATTTTAGTTTTTCTGGAGCCTCTCAACAGGACCAGATGCCTACCAAGCAGCTAGATGGCCTAGTGGATACAACAGTGGATCTTGAGTCAGGAAGATTTGAATTCAAACCCAGCCTTAGATGCTTACTAGCTGTCTGACTATTTTCCAGTAGCTTTATTGTCCTTTGGATTAATTTCCTCATCTGCAAAATTGGGACAATAAGAATACTTATCTCACAGAATTGTGGGGATAAAATGAGATAAAATTTAATAAAAAAAAAAAACTACACCAAATACTTTGTAAGCCTTAAAGCACTATATAAATGAGTATTACTACCTCTTATAACTCACTATAGCATTTTTTTCATTCTAATGTGACTCTCACTCTACTTTGTCTCAAAACTATTTGTGGATTTAATCTCCCAAAGAACACTGGATCTGCAATTCAGCTCCTGATTCTGAAGGAATAGCTGTGTAATAAGCTACCTAAACAACCTGAGCTTCAATTTCCTCAACTGTAAAATAAAGGAGGAGAAGTAATCATACTGGCACTGACCATCTCATAGGATTGTCATAATTGTTTTGGACAATAAATAACTTGAGGATAGGCATCCCTATTTCCCACAGTGCCTAGTAAATCATCTTGCTAGTAATAGATATTCAAATGTTTATTAAATTGGATGAGGATGGACACAGAACAGAGAAATTCTAATCTGAAAGGTAGACACATCAGAATGGTTTGAATCAGAAGAAGTCACAGCAACATGGCCTATGCTTATGTATTTTCATGTTACTCTTATAACCTTGAAATGACCATATGGCAACCACTTGAGAAATGCCAGCTTTTCGTTCTAATCGCTTCTCAGAACTCTATAAACCCAATAACTCCCTGACAATAGTGATCTAACAAATATAATTGCCCTAATATAATCCTGTGTCAAAGAAACCACCCCATAATTTAATACTTAATTTAAAACTGAAGTATTTGCACAGTTCTTCTGATCTATGCTCAAAATTCTTTAATAGCCACTCATTACCATCTAAATTCTGTAACTGGGCATTCAGATTTATGGGAGGGTTCTTGGAGGTCATTTAGTCCCAGTCTGGGGTTAAGTAGGATTCCCTTTTGTGATATTCTGATTTATATTTTAGTTGAAGATCCCAGGGGAAAGGAAGCTTACCAGCTCCTAAGGCAGCTCATTTCTCTTTTTGGACCACACCAGAATAGATTCTTTTTTGAGTAAAGAATGACCTCTAGATGACTTCTCAGGTCTCTTTCCAAACTGAGATTCTATAATACTTATTGTAAAGATTATTTTTTCCTTTAAATGTAGCCTAAACCAAACCCTTTGCAACTTCCATCTAGCTCTTCTAGCTCACCACTACGAAAAATGAGCCCAATGCCTCTTATTCATAATAATTTGTAAAGCACTTAAAAAATACCTCAGTGTGCCCTACCTGAGTCTTCTTTTTCTATAGATTTCATGATCCTGAGTTCCTCCTCCTTTTCATTCTGGTTCCTTATCACTATCCTTTCAACAATGTGATCCCAAAGGAGCAATACCGAGAGAACAATGTACACATCAACCACAATGTTATGAGATGATCAACCTTGATGGAAGCAGCTCCTCTCAGCAGTTCAGAAAGCTGGTACAACTGTATTAGACTGGTTATGGACAATGTTATCCCCATCCAGAGTAAGAAAAACAAAACAAAACACACACACACACACACACACACACACACACACTCACAAAACAACCTTTCAGAATCTGATGAACACTTTATAAAAGTTATCTCTTATGTATCTCTTTCCCTTAATCCTGATTCTTCATACTAAAAATGACTAATCTGTAAACATGTTTATCAAAAATATGTATGTATAATGCTAACCTGACTGTTTGAAGCTGAGGTGAGAGGAGTAGTAAAAGAAGGTGGAAGGAAATTTTGTAACTCAAAAATATACATGTGGATGAAAAAATAAATGAATGAATAAATGTAATCCCTAATGTCTACTAAAAATCCCACACTTTTTTTACCTCCATCTTTTGGTTTATTATAGTTTCTTAGTATCTCACAAATGGACTTTTATACTCTAATTTGAAACACACACACACACACACACACACACACACACACACACACACACACAGACGGAGAGAGAGAAATACTTGTACACATATATACACATGCTTGTGAATATAGAGCTCATATGACAAAGGCTAAAACAATCCCTGCCCCCAAGCATCTCCTTTTCTGTTGGGGAATGCAATATAAATATATATATATATATATATATATATATATATATATATATATATATATATATATATTGGGAAAGGCTCTGTATGAGAACTAGGTATTTGAGTTGAGTCTTGGTAAGGCAAAGTTGAGGAGGAAGAACATTCCAGATGTGAAGGAGATCCTATTATGTGCTAGGTGCTTTACAAATATTATCTCATTTGATCTTCACAACACCCCTGTGAGGTAGGTACTATTATCCCCATTTTACAGTTGAGGAAATTGAGGCAAAGGTTAAAAGACTTGCCCAGAGTCACATAGCCAAGAAGTGTCTGCAGCTAGATCAGAACTGTCTCTTTGACTCCAAGTTCAGTGCTCTACCTATTGTACAATTTATCTGCAAAGAGAAATGAGATTGAATATCATGTGTGAGGGACAGAGAGAAGGACCAATTTGGCTGGACTACCCAATATTGGAAGAGGTGTAATAATGCTGAAAAGTCAAATTGAGGTCAGATTGTGAAGGACTTAAAAAACAAACAATCAGTGAAGCGAAAGAATGGGTTGCATCATTCTTCCCCCAACAATCACCTGAAAGAGGGCTTTACAAAAGTTGTTCATTTGACCTTCTTTTGGGTCACCACACTATAGTGGAAATAATAGAATCAGGGCCCTGGGTTCATATTCTAACTCTGGACTATCTATGTGACCCTGAGAAAACTACTTCAACTCTTTGGGCTTCAATTTCCTTGTCTTTAAAGTGAAGGGTTTCACTCTATGATCTCCAAGGTTTCTTCCAGTTCAAAACCTATAACCATATAAATCTATCAGGATCATTTGCTAAAGCTATTAATTCAAATGAAAGAGCTATAATAAATGCTGACATTAGGATAATAATTCCATGACTTCCTAAATCTATTACCCTGAAATGACTATCTCTCTATCCACACTCTGTTACTTGACTCAATAGAACAAAATTCAACCTCAAAGAATCACACCTTTAGTTCTAGAAGGAATCAGAGAGGCCATAGGGTCTAGTACCCTTATTTTTCAGATAAGAAAACTGAGGTTCAGAGAAGACCTATTAATAGTAATTGGGGGGGGAGCTTGGTGGGGAAAAACAGGCAAGGATGGAAAGGAGATGGGCAATGAATGCTGAGCTTCCTTAAGAATCTCAGGTGATAGTTGAACCCATCTTGGTTCCATCATGCTGCCATGACATGCTGCTTCTTAGATGAGATGACCTATACTCAGTGACAAAGCCAAGATCAAAAATATGAACAAAGCCATCCTTTTAATAAAACCACACAGGAGTCTCACCTTCTATTTCACTGAAATGTAATGGTCAGCTTTAGCTCAAATATATTTAAAATATATTTCCTCAAATGAGGCAACATTTGGGTGAATCCTGTCTGGTGTTTCACTAATATATCTGTCAACTCCCTGTCCAAAGTTCTAACAGTTCATCTATACTCTTATTGTGTCCCATCATTCAAACCTTAGAGTCTGGTATCAATTTTATCCCCAAGGACAGGGAGACTCCTGTGTTGAGTCTTCACTTCCCCTCAGTGTTGGATGGCATTGGGCCAATTTTGATGAGCTGCCAGATCTGAAATGATGAAAAATGGTTTGCTAGGGCTTATGCTTCTGACCTCTTGACTCAGTGTCTTAGTGGCACACCAGATGTACAAGTGGAAAAACACACAGCCTCCCACACAGACATTTTTCATGCTGTGAACAATATGCAAGGCTCTCCAGCACATGAGGGATGACCAAAGGAGCAGACAGCAGGGCAATGTTACTGGGGCTAGCCCTTTGGATCTAGTCCTTATCTACTGTCATCCACCTATACATTCTAGTACTGTGAACTCAAACTCCTCTTGACCACCCCAAATATCTTCAGTTTTAATGTTCGTCCAAGAGATTGTGAATAAAATCTTTTTTTTTTAAATATCCACTTCAAAGATCAGAAATGGGAGCAGGGGAAAATGGAGGACATTTGGCTCTGCGGAGAGCTATCAGTTCGGTGTTCCTGCTGGCAAACTCATGATAGATGAGACAATTCTCGTATGTGAAGGGGAGATTGCCTTTGCCTGTTTCTGTCCGGCTAGCAAAACAAGAGGAGCTGCCAAGACAAACAGTCCAAGGTATGAAAGTTAACAGTTAGCAATCACGATGGTGTGAAACGTTCCCATGAAGTCCAGACTTCAAGGATGGAGCTTGGAATTGCTTGAATGTCCTGAATTCTTTCACAGTGAAAAAGGGCAGTATAACAACAGTGTGGAAGATGAGGTCCAGAGAGAAGACCATCAATTTAGTTACCAAAGACCCCAAGTTGAGGGGGGTGAAGGGTGGTGGGACTGGAATGTGTATCACAGTGACTTCTGATGCCAGCCACTGTTAAACACTCAGCCTTGAAAGCTCAGCATTCATTGCCCACCTCCTCCCCACTCTTTCCCATCCTTGTCTGTTTCTCTCCACCAAGCCTCCCCAAAAAATTACTATTAATAGGTCATATAAAAAGGGCCCTTGTAGTTCGTAATCATTTTCATCTGGAATGGGGAAACCAACCATAAAATGTCTGTATAGTGATTACATGGGTCAGTGAAACAGGTTTATGTTAGTTAATGCTCTGAAGCAGTAGAAACTTACAGATTTGGGAGAAAATGGTTTATGACCTTTAATGCCTGTGCTGACACAGGGGATCAGGAGAAGACTTATTTTATGCTTGAGCCATCACTAAACAAGAAGGCAAAAACTAATCATTACAAACCAGATGACAACTGGAATGCTGTAATACCTTAACAAGATATTTATGCAGTTTGTAAGGTTTTGGATGAGTCTCATTTTTAGAAATTGAAGGACCGTTAGGAGGTCAGATCAGACCATTAAAAAATTCAAAGCATCATTCATTCACTAGTCAATTATGTAATTCTATATAGAAGCAAACTAGTAGAAAGCTAGTTAAGACCTCAAGATATGAAAGTTCATTGTTCTTCATGTCAACACTATCACTTCATTTGCAATTAATATGACCTTTAAGTATTATTAGTTGACCAATTGAAATCTAGAGCTTGAGGAAAGCATGGTAGACACAATTAAGTCAGGAACCTGTTGTGACAGTTTGATGACTTGACCATAGTCTACCTTCTAATTCCTTCTCCCTCCATTTATTTTCAGATGACAAGCAAGGGTTTTTAAAAGAATGAGGTGGGGGAGGAACTGTACACTTTTTGCTCTACCTCTCTTAATTCTAATGATCTCATTTAAGTTCCTTTTAACACATCTCTTTTCTAAAATAAAATATGACAAGTGTTATTATATCAGCATAGACGTAAGTCTTGTCCTAATGACTAACCATTTTTGCTCTCGATATTCTTCACTGTCTGCTTTTCAATTCTTTATATAAGTAATAAAAGTTGAACAAAATAATAATGTATCATTATTTCATAATATTCAGTACAACAGGGGGAAATTTCCTTAAAGTTACAAGGAGAACAAAGTAGGATTAAACTGTGGTTATAACTGCAAAACTCAGCCTAAATAATAAAATAACTGGACAATCATTAAAAGGGAAAAATTAAAATGATTTTTTCAAAAGAACAAAGGAGCAAACAAGATGTTCATTGTGCTAACTTACCAAATAAGAGAAAATTAAATATATTCAGATAGTAATAAAAGACTAAAAAAATGGGGGGGGGCGATGGTGTGCAAGACTCCCTAGATAATCTAACTTCCTTCTGTTCCACTTCATTAGATGCCTTTCTTTCATTTTTTGGCATTCTACAAAAGGTCTTCTAAGTGATTTTATCTTCCTCAGAAAATTCATCATTTTCAGAGAACAACAGAAATAAGTAATTAAGTCTGTTTGAGCCATTGTCACCTCTTCTTCATTGTCACTGTCACCATCTGTTGCCTAACTTGCTTCTTGACTATCTAAATATTCATAAAGTCAAAGCTATTAAAATTTAATGTGGTTTTCTAAATTTTAACTAGATTTTTTGCACTCTGAAAGTTTAGTCCTCGAAGTCTTTTACTCTATAAAATCTAATAAAAATGGAAACAAAGGAAATTAATAATACTCTGCTATCATTGGGACTCTAGCATATTTTTACCAGATCATACAATGTATTTAGAATATATACATATATATTTTAAATATATAAAACATGATTTATATACATATATATACCAAATAAGAATAACTTGTTATTATATATATATATATATATATATATATATAGAGAGAGAGAGAGAGAGAGAGAGAGGAAAACAAAAAGAAACTTTAATATATGAAGGAAGAGAAGAGTACTCTGAAAAGATAGCTATCCAGGAAAAAAAATAGTAGCCAGGGATATAGATTTGAATTCTAGTTCCAGTTCAACAAATTACATGTAAGTCAATTAATTTCTTTGACCTAAGTTTCTTAGTTAAGAATATATTCAATTATCAATAGGAATTCATCCCATAGTAGTCTATGTCAAGAAAGTTGCCTTCTTTTCCACTGTTTTACATGTCACCATGGTCTCCTTTGAGTTACTTGGTTGAGTAGAGAAGGTCTTAAACAGCAATACAGCAGATAGTAACCAAATTTGGACAAAATAGCAACACAAATAATTTAGGAAAGTCAAGCAATAGACTCATTCTTAGACACACATGCACAAATGAAGTCAATGACAGTGGGAAAGGTTCAGGACCTCTTCCCTAAGCAAATTTCTAGAATATTCATGTTCTGGGGTTAGGTTTCAGTTCCATCTTCTTTGAAGTGTGGTTAGAAGAGTTCTACTCTGAGTCATCATGTTTCTGTCTCAGAAGAGCCAACTAAATCTCACTGTGCCTCATTTCTACCTCTAATAGCAGCAACTTATGATCTTTAAGTCCCTTTCTATTGCTACTCAGCCTCATGGCTACTCCAAATCTCATCAATCTGCCATGGCTGTAATATAAATATTAAAATGTTTTATTTCCTTTTATTCAATTTTATTGTATCATTCCTCTGGCTAACTGAAACCTATTTCCTGTTAATATTGATGTCAACTGGCTTAAACCTGGTTCAGATATTAAGTGAAGTCTTTTGACATTCCTAAGAAACCAAAAACAGAGGAAGAAGGGAATATTGTATCTACAAATTTTATTGAAATTCTCCCAAAATTTTTAGACCTTGGGATTTAACTACTCAGCTGAAAGATTCCATTGTCACTGAACCTTTGGTTATCTTTGTGACATGTATATCCCTTTCCCTTAATCAGCTCATTGTGACTTCTTTAAAAATGTCATCTTATAGTGTTGTAAGTATAAAATTTTGCAAAGTTTAACTCTATAAATGAATCTATTTATTAATTTGTTCTAACTTAGACTGTTCAACCTTAATTGAAGGAACCATGAGGTAATGAACGTTTGACTAGACCTGTGTCACTTTTATGCCCTAAGAAGTCATAAAGATTTTTACATGTTAAAAAAAATTATTTCTGTCTCTCTGACATAGTTTTCCTCAGTAAGTAGCTTGATCTGAACCCCAGTGGTCTTTAAAGTTATTTTTCTGAATCCTGAAGCTATACTTAAGCATAATAAAACCTAGGTTTTAACTTCTAAAATTTATATGCTGTCATAGATTTATTTGACAGCAGTTAACTTTCACATGAATTCAATAGGGAGATATTTCTCCCATAACACCTTCAAAGATGGCATCTAGTTTTGCTTCATTCTCTGCTGCTACTGATCCTGCCCTGCTCTTCATTTTCATAGCTACCAGTCACCAGGCTGGGTTCTTTCTTTTGGTAAGCATCATAACGCTGAGTTAGTCAACTAACTTTAAGCCTTGCTGTTAACGTCAAACTTATGGCCAGTGCACAAAAGGGCTACTCAGCAGCTATAAAACTTTACTGACTTGCTTTTCTCAGTGGAAGAGCCCCAGGCCTTACACCCAGATGAGCTGGACACTTGTATTCCATTTACCTCTTTTCCACATCAAGGAGAGTAAATGTATTTTTTTATATGATCAGCACCCCTCTGTGGATCTTTTTTTGAGATAAAAATAAATACCTGAATCCCTTTCCACCTGTCTTTCCATCTCAAGAAATGACCTTGGTGACTCAGTCCAAATAGATTTGCAGTTCCAATAAACTTCATGAAGCAACAAGAAAAGAAAGCAAATCACTGGACTTTGTAACCATTCCTACTGTCATAGTCAAATTCATGTTGCCTTTATGTACATATACAAAGACTCTACAAGACTTCAAATATTGATGGGAAAAAATGCTTTTATCTCCTCTTGAACTAAATGACTTTCAATTGGTTATTACCAAGTCATCTATGGCAAGGGTATCAAACTCCTATATAAACAGATCCCTATAGATCTTTGCTTAACATTTCCCAGTTATACATTAATCTTATTCCAGCCCTACTCCTAGAGCATGGTTTGATATCTCTGAAGTATGTCATTTCCAACAAAAATTTCCAAGTTGCTTAGAGTTAAACTTAATGGTATCAAAATTAGATTCCATCCATAGAATAACGTATCTCATTTCTTGATAATTTCACATATTCAAAAGCATTCTTGATTGCCATAACAATTGAGGACTCTAATAGTCATGATGATTTTAAGCTAGCTCTTCTTAAACTTTTTCATTTAATGACTATGTATGTGGAGAGAGGAAAGGAGGACAATTTGATGATCTCTAGCTTTCAACTTCCACATCCATCTTTCTCAGATACAGAAATCATATTTTTAAACCATAGAATAGGAAGTCTTAATTTCAAAATCTTTCTCCCCATTTTAATAAATAATGATTGGAAGATGCAATTTTGGAAGTGAAGGATTTACTAATAATTAGATCTGCAGGATCAGGAGATGGAATCAATAATCAGTGTTTCTTGGTAAGAATAGAAAATTGCAATAAAGGCTTTGTGTAAGAGATTTTACTCATGGTAGATGTGACAAACTAATGAGCTCTATTCTGCCATCCTTCTTTTCATCTATTTTATTCTTTCAAGGTGCAATTTGGTGGATATAACCATTGGTGGATAAAACATGGATAGGATTACTACTAGACATGTGATTTCTTTGGTATGAGGAGCTCTGGGTGAGAAAATTATTTTAGTATCATTTTTTTTGCTTTGAGAATGCCTAAACAATTAAGAGGTTAGCCGTCAAAGGTCTTTCAAAGAGGATGCTAGAGATAGAATTGATTGTAGTTATTCCTGGCTCCAGAGCAGATTGCTACATATTATATCATGCTGCCTCTGAGTAAGATAACATAGTGCAATGGAAATAGCATCAAAAGATTTGTTTTCAAATTTGCAGTTTTCCTATGTACTTATGTGACTTTGAGTAAGTCACTACCTGCCAGGATTCAAAATGAGTCTACCTCACTTAAAAAATGACTGAGATAGATTAGATGATATTTGGTTTTCCTTTTAGTTATAAATCTACAATCCCATGGATTCCCATCCCCCTTCTTGTTTCCTTCAAGTCTCCCCTGAAGTCCATCTCAATGATCTCCCACCTCTGTGGGACCATAACACTTGTCACCTGTTACTTGGCACCTAATCACAGTCTTCTTTATGACATTCTCTTGTACTGTTGCCTTATACGATTATTTTTAACATATATGAGTGCCTTGCTTCCTTAACTAGATTGTAAACCCCTTGAAGTTTAGTATTTTATTTGGGCTCATTGCCAGGGTTAAAGCAAAGACCAATTGTCACTTGGGAAGCTGATACAAACAAGAGCTTTATTATGATGCAGCCCAGCAAGCATACACACACATGATATTGTAATATAAACAGATGGATGTGGGTCCCCAACTGCACCCTCCTGCAAGTCAGGGAGGAAACATGCTCAAAGTTGGGGTTCAGTTGCTGAAATTGCAAACCCTAAGAATGGGCTTGACTGAGAGCAGATAATAGGTGCCAGATGTGGGAGGGGGCATTCTTAATCAGACCCAGATGAAATGGGGAAGCTCTTAAGATCACTTAACCATACCAGGATTGGGTAAAACTCAGGTAGGATTATTTTTCATGTATTGGGAGAGAATCTAAGTTAACTGTCTAAGACAGCAGAAAGAGTATGACCCAGAGACTAGAGCCAGTCAGAAGTTCCATGCAATCAAAATCTACAAGCATTACCTGCCGACACAGAGTTAACATAGATCAGAACAGTGGGAAAGTACAAACTATGTCTGTCTTTGCCTATATGCTTTATGGGCATTCGGACCACTTAGCTTAAGTGATTCCACATTGGAGCCCTATATTATAACATCAAAATATAAAGTTTACAATTATCACAGTCAAGGACACAACGTCTTTTACTTCTCAGAGTACTCCCAACATCTAGCACAGAGCTGGTCACATTCTACATATTCAGTGAGTATTTCATCAATGAATGAATACCTCTTAAGTGCTTTAGGAGATCTCAACCACTGTGCAATAATGATCTAGATTGTCTCAAAACAAACATTCAACCTCCCAATCCAGTCTAGACTTCATTTAGTTTAAGAATCCTCAGACACAGGTCATCTGGATGTAATAATTCTGACCTTTGAGTTCCTTAAATTCGGGTAATCCCATAACTTCTACCTTACATTATAGGCTTTAGATTTTACCATGACTGTGATCAGAGATGTCTAGGAAGGAGATTTAGCAACTGTGCAGAAAAGTTCTTTCAACCCTTTAGCTCTTTACTTGTCCCCTCTGGTCACATCACAAATTAAATTCAGGCTCATCAGCTATTTAAAACTTTTTGTGCTTTGTTAATTTATCACAGTCACAAGATATCTTGATCTCAATGGAGTCACAGTTTTTCTTACAATAGCTCTCTTCAATTAAGTTTATAAGCTCTTTAATGGTAGAATGATTTTACCTTTTTCTTTCTCTTTTCAGTTTTTAGCACACAGTACCTCCATATAGTTGATGTTACTTGATAAATTGATCCTGACTTGGAAAATGTCTAGTTTCCTTCAGTTTCAAAAATTATGGAGCTTGGGGCAATGGAGAAGGAAAGATTTATGATTTTCTTCAAGATTCTTAAATAGAACTCCATAAACCTTTAAAGCTTTTGCTGATTTAGTGAGACTAAGATGTCTGCTCATTTGACTCTTTCAGGATCCTATCCCTGGGCCTGTAAGGGATCTCAGAAGCCAACTCCCTCATTTTACAGAGGAGAAAATTGAGTCCCAAGGAGGTTAAATGTTAATCTGGATGAGCTCTAAGATCACTTCCAATTCCAAATCCAACATAACCTCAGACTTTCAGTTTTAAAAAGAAAATCAAAAATTTAACCTGGACAAGGACCAGGTCTGGTCAGCCCAGGTTACCAAGACTTATCCAAAGGGTAAGGCAATATGGGTGGCATCTGAATACCCTAGATTTGCCACTCATAAGACCTTCATTCAACCATGGAAAAATCACCCCATTTCATAGTCACAAATCTGGTTGCATCAGATATTGGACAATTTATTATTCCAGAGATCTGGGAACTAAAATCTTCTTGACAAAAGTCCCTATTATGTTTTTCTCCCTACTTTACTTCCTTTGGCCTCTCTCCCTTATCATAAGTCTCTCCTCTTTGCATTTTCCCAGGACACTCATTCTTCTCCATGCTAATCCTTCACAGCAGAAAACTCTGACACTGCCTTTATTCTTCCTCCCAGCCTGTGCCTGCATATTTTGTTGGATAAATAGTTTAGTTCTGAGTTTCTCTTTGGGATTTGACTGACTGCTAAATTTTAGAATAGATATATATACTACTTCCAAGAAAGCATTGTCTTATCTGCCTAAGAAACAAATAAGCTCCTAAAAATTCCACATTATAAGACATTTATTCATTTATCCATTCATCTACTCATTATACATTTATTAAAATCTACTATGGGAAATTAATTTCTTGTGCTAGGTGCTATCAAACTTAAATCAGACTTTCTCTCTCCCTGTGGAGCTTACATTCTATTGGAAGAGAAAGGGAACAAACCCAGGTAAATACTCTATAAATTATAATACAGTTAAATTCATAAAGGGAATATAAAGTAAGATGATGTCAGCTGAGGAAGAACTCATATCCAGCTGGGAATCAATGAGCCAAGCATATATGATTAGATCTGCCAAGAAACATAAGTGAGTTTGAACTAAAAAAATAATAAATAATTCAATTAATTCTTTGCTCTAATGAAGTGGCAACTTAGAGGTAAATGGTGCGAGTTTGAATCACAGCTGCTATTTAAAGCTAAGTGACCTTGGGCAAATTATTATATATCTCTGTCTCCTATTGGCAAAATTATATATTAATAATATTTTCACTATCTACCTTGATGGTTAAGATTAAGTGAAATAATAGATGTGAAATAATGTGCATGAATAACACTTTGTAACCATAAAAATCTGAGCTCTTTTGCATGTAGACAGAGTAGTTTTTTTTTTGTTTTAGGTTTTTGCAAGGGGGGTTAAGTGGCTTGCCCAAGGCCACACAGCTAGGTAATTATTAAGTGTCTGAGACTGGATTTGAACCCAAGTACTCCTGACTCCAAGGCCAGTGCTTTATCCACTACACCACCTAGCCACCCACAGAGTAGTTTTTCAATTACTTGTCATGCCTTGATATTTGCTTCACATTTGTTGTTTCATTTGGGCCTCCCAATAATCCTTTAAATTAGGGCAATATGATTGATATATGAATAAACTAAGGCTCAAAGAGTTAAATTGTTTGGTTTGTTCAAGTTCACTCAGCTAGAATGGATCTGAGGTGGAATTTGAACAAATTTCAATTACATTATCTACCACCTCATACTGTCTCACCATTGAAGTATCATCATATTCAAATCTGATTTTTAGACTAATAGCTACAACTACTAAGGAAACCAAACTTTTCAGAGAAGATAATTATTAATGGCAGTCAAAATTCCATTCAATTCAATAAGCATTTACTGAGTTGTGTATTATGTGCTAATCACTGGGGACAATAAAAAGAGAGAAACAAAAGAAAGTCCTTACCCTAACAGACCAATTTGCCTTCCATAGACTTTTTTCCCCCCCTTTGACTTAGTATCTGGTGCCAAAAGATAAGAGAACAGGGAAAATCAAACATTAGGTAGGAATAAGAAAAACAAAGATCTCTACAAACCACATTCTGCAAAGTTAGTTTGGAATTATTAAAAAATTAACTATAATCTCTTCTGTTCATCTGACAAGTTCTTAAAGATATTACTTGACACATTTTTTCTTTATATGTAGAAAAAATCATATCAAAATTGAATTATATTTAGATCAAAGTTTAGGGAGCTAAATGTGAGAGTTAATTTAAAAAAAACTCAAGAAAGAGAATGGATTGCATGAAAAATTAGAGTAATTTGAGATACCAAAATACAAGAGACCTTGACCCACGGCACTCATATTGAAGTTTATGAAGTAGATCTTTTCATGAATTATCTTCATAGTAGCACATTATATTAAATTAGTATATATATATATATATATATATATATATATATGTATGTATAAACCATACTCTACAGTGTACTCAGTGGTGACATGACTCTTTGGCTTAATGGAAATTGCAAATATGGTTCTGTGATCACATAACTTTAAGTGCCATTGGAAATTCTAGAATTTAACAGCTAAGTTTACACTGGTTAAAGGATGAATCCCAATAATCCTGATCAATGCATATGTTCCAAAGTGTCTACATTGTCCAACATACTTTGATTATTCGGATGATTAATGCTTTCAATCCTGCCCAATTCCTCACCACCTCAAGGCCGCTCTATACAAATCTGATTAGGCTATTTATTCAAATATACAAGGCTGGTCCTTGAAGAACAGTTGCAAAGTCCATCACCAGACTTTAAATATCTTCTAACAGAAATTATGCACTGCTATCTATATGACCAGGACCTGTGATTTTATTCACGAGGCTAGATGATCTTTGAGGCCCCTACTAGCCCTAAAGATATTACTCCTTTTTTAAAAGATTTTATTTTGAGTTCTAAAATTTTCCCCTTAATCTTACTCCCTCCCCCCCCACCCCAAACAGAGGGCAATTTGCCAGTCTTTACTAAAGATGTTGCTCTTCCCCAAAACTGATCACAAATTGTCTAAAGGCTGAACATGAATTATCTATACTTTACAGAACTGGTGTCAAATTAAATAGAAATGGAGACCATTAAACTGTACATAAGAATCCCTGCAGGCTGCATACTGACTTAGAACCACATATTGTATACTTAGAACTATATTATGTATGTTTTATTGTATTATTTATTTTGTTAAATATTTCCAAATAACATTTTAATCTGGTTCACTTATCCCTTATGTGAGCCATGTATTTGGTATGTTTGGTTTGCAAATTCATTGAAAATTATCTGAGTAAGCCTCAGAAAGATTAAATTGCTCATATGTGATCATATTGACACTAAGTATCCAAGGTAAATTTGAACTCCCTTCTTTCTATCCATTACACCACACTCCTCACTTTACACATAAAGAATTCAAAATCATTCTCATCCCCAAATGAGGTATCAGGCATAGGAATACAGTCAAAACTAGTGGTAATTTAATAATTACTAATTTTTAAATGACTTTATGCTACACAGAGGTTATTTATTAGATATTGATTAAAGAATTTTTCCTTAATGTTTGTAGAAGTAAATGAGATTAATTCGAGATATTCTGAAATAATTTATGTGTAGTATGAGGGAAATTGAACTAACTGACTCTGTAAGGCATTAGGTACTGATTGGTTTGGGAGATCTTTCTTGTCCTAAATTTTATGACAAGTTTCATTTTTTAAAAATGGGTACTAAAATTTTGTTCACAGCTTATCATTAATGCCTTTTTCTTTCTTCTTAGTTTATATTAATCTACTTCTGCATTATAGATATAATAAAATTTCAATTTTTATCTCTAAAGCTTTTTTGTATTGCCTGCTTAAGGTGAATTTACCTTGACTGACCCCAAAAAACAGGGTGATAAACAAATCACCATGAGGAAAGAAATCATGCAAGGAGTTTCTTACATTACAAATTGTCTTCTTTAAAGTGGGAAATATAAGAATAGGTATATGGTCATCATTTCAAAGGAGTCCCATTTTGAAGCCACATAATATGAAGTTAAGAGAATTTTAAACAAATTACCCACATGAAGAGATTGAAAACTTGTGCCAACCTTCATGCCTGCATTTCTCTCCAGCCCCCCTCTCATGGGAGAGCCAACATTTTGAGTGGAAATTTTCTTAACTAGCTATTCCTTTACCCCGCCAAGCCAACCTCTTCCCTCTCTTGGAATAGACAACAATATAAATATTATTAAACTCCACAGGATTTGCCTCATGGCCCAGTAAGGGGAGCCTTTGAGATGGAGCTTAGCTAGATGAGCAGAAAATCTATTCCTTGAATCTACAGTTTTGGAATCTTGCCTTGCAAATACTAATGACTTTCCACCAAAGACACCCCCTCCCCGAAACCTTGGCCCACAGTGCCTCCAATGATAGGAAATCAGATGGAATTAAAAGTATCCCATAAATGGAAGAAGTCCTAGAGTGAGAGTCTCTGGGCCTCACTTCAGGAGAGGCCAACAGAATAAAAATGGGCTCAGTTCTGGCATTGGAAAGCTAAAATACCAGTCAAACTGCCTGGGCCATAACAGGAACTATGTCTGGGGCACTCGGGCTGCTGCTGTTGGCCTTTTGGGCTAGACACATTAAAGGTTGTGTTTACTTTATCATTTGCATAATGGACAAGGAAATGAAATGTGTTTCCCTGGGAAATGACCACTTGGGAGTAAATCTGATTTGTCACAGGAATAGATTGGTGGAGGAATTCTCAGGCTGCAACAGGGCAGCAGCTCTTCACCTATGCATTAATAAAGTCTTCCCCACAATGATCCAACACACACACCACCTACACTCATCAACAAGCACATATTTGATACTATATACACAGTTTCCATGCTGTTTGGGGTGGGAGGGTGTGATTCTGTATAGAAAATTCAACCCACAGTCATTCTGCCAAAGTTTTAGAGGGTGAGTGAGGTGAAGTGGAGAAGCTGAAATGCAGGGCTCTTGGTAAACAAAGGATTAGCAGTTGAACAAAGTCAACCCTTAGTAAGGCAGAGACTTGACCTGCCCACCACACACAATTCTGCTATTACAACCAAAAACTGTGACCCCTGCTCCTTTTCCATTTCAGCACCAGGACTTTCCTGGGAAAAGTCTGCCAATAGACTGTGGGTTCATTGTGGGGGGGGGGGGGGTGCAGGTGTGCATGGGTGTGCATGGATGGGTGGTTGTGTGTGGATGTGTGTGTGTGTGTGTGAGAGAGAGAGAGAGAGGGAGAGAGACAGACAGACAGACAGACAGAGAGACAGAGAAAGAAAGAGAGATGGACATATGCCCACAAGAGACTAGGTCAAGACCACCAACTTCATTTTTCCTTCTGACCCAAGCCAAAATTTGAGTCCAGGTCTCCAGAGGGAAAAACTTGCCAAAATGTCCACTGTAATAATAAGTGCCACATTCATTGCAGGCAGAGGTTCTGGGAACAAGCAGGAGAATTTGGAGAAAAGAAACTTTTCTCTGAAGAACTGAACTTAAATGTTCCCCCACAATATAGACCAACATAACCCTAAAACTCAGAAGCGATTCCCTTTGAGGATATTTGTTTGTTCATATGTTTGCACCCTTCTATTTCCCCCTTCACCCACAAACAGACAAAAAGGACAAAGGAGACTTGGGGATATAATACATTCTTGCCATATTTCTCACCCATTCAGAACCAAGAAGTATCAGAAATCTTGTGGGAAAGTGACTTCTCAGGAGATTTCTAACTTAATTTCTCAACTAGAGTGGTCTGGAAAGTTTGCATAAGTTTTAGATAAGACCTTAATTCCTGGACGCTTTACAGCCCAAACCAAATCTTTCTGAGGTTCCTGTCTATCCCTAAAAGGCAAGTAACATATTTTCCATAACACAATTTGTTGGGGGGTTTTTTTTGGTACAAAGTTATAAGATTTCTGTCAATGTACTCTGAGGGAAACCACATATCTCATGACAAAAGGCATCCCTTTTTTTACCCTCCTTAAATGTAACCTGAAACCTTATTACTGTGCCACTGCAACCGGATCTCAAGTCCAGTCCTGCTAACCAAGTGTGCTCTAAACAAAATGGAGGAGAAAGCCACAGAAATGAACACAATTAGGATAAACAAGAGCCAGTGATCAAATGCAGCTAATTTGTATCCATAATATTTGGGAGTTACACAGTCTGTTTCAATTTGAGGGATATCTTCCAGACCTTGCTCTTTCCTTCCATCGGGACTGACTTTTGCTTCTAATTATTGAACCTTAAGAATTCTTACTATAATTTGGGGTTAGTTTATAACTCTTGAAGAAGAAAAATCCAGCTCATAAATCCTTCTGTATTCCATCACATCCAATAATAGGCATTTGTGGTCTAATTCAGCATCAATTAACTGTATTTTTTTTTTAGAGAAAAGGGGAGAAAAAAATGGAACAAACCCTACAGCAAGCATGGCACTAAATGGCAATGGGGAGAATGGAAACTTCTTGGCAAGAAGCCTTTGCTAAATAAACTGCATACTTAAAAACATAAAGAGTAATGAGTCAAAAACATAAACCTGAACTCCTATACAGCAAAGCTTCACCTTAAGAAGACAAAGTATTTGAGAGCTCCCTGGGGTGAGGAAGCAGCTGGGTTTTTAAAAATCATGTATTTTTTTTCTAGTCAGACTACATTCACAGTCTCTATTTTATCATGATTGTTTATTAATCTTGTCACATATCCACACATCCCAACACTGATGCATTCAGAAAGGCAGAGACAATGTCTCAAGCCTTGCCCACGTGCATAGGGAAGCTCTGCTGACAAGTCAAACTCAGTCATACCCCTTGTCTTTCCCCTAGAAATCCGAAAGAAAGAGAGGGAAAATGGGAGTAAATCAAGTGATGCTCCACCACTGCTTCCCCCTCTTCCCTGGAAAAGCTTGCCATCTCCTTTCCTCATGCCCACATGTGGATGGAATTGAAAAGGACAACTTGGAGAGCAGAAGTATTTTATAGTTGGATGTTCCTGTATTGTTATTTAATCTGGTATTGTATTTTAATCTTGAGTTGTTTGGGATGCTAGGACTTTTAGAACAACTCAGAATCATGTCTTTTAACTCTTTTGCATTACATTCCACCATGCAGTGAGAAGGAACCTCAAGAGGTCATCCAATCTAACTTTGTGTAGTTAAAAATGCTTTGTGGTCTAATGAAGAGCTCACCCTAAAACAATGCAAATGAAAAGGACAACCAGGATAAAATTCAAAAGAAATGCTGGGTAAATTATGATGAACTAACTTGACTAGGAATAAAGAGATGAAAAAAACATCTCCCTCCCTTCTTTGTAGAAGTGAAGATTTATGGATACACCATATACTAATGCACTTGAGTGATGTGTTGGTTAATTTCTTAGACCTGCTTCTCCCTCCCCTTCCTCTTTTACTCATTATAAGGGATGACTTTCTGGTTGAAGGAGGGGCATATATTAGGAAAATAAGATGATTTAAAACAACAAAAAGGTATCAGTAAAAGTTGATAATAAAGAGTTCATCTATCAATTTAGTCATTCTATAATAGAAACTTTCCTAACCTGCAAAATTTACTATTTTCAACTCTATTTAGAAACTGGAATTCGGAAGGCATCTTTCCATAATGTTCAATATGCAGATTCTGAAATCTGACTTCCAATTCTCAACTCCAGACTTCAGAGAGAGAGAGACAGAGAGACAGAGAGACAGAGCCAGAGAGACAGAGAAACAGAGGCAGAGAAATATAGACAGTGACACAGAAAGAGTCAAAGACAGAGACAGAGAGATTGAGAGAAAGAGAGATAATTCACTAACCAGACAAAATCAGCAGTTGCAGAATTAGAGCAGGAGATACCAGTTCTATTCTCAGTCTTCCCTGCTGCCTCTAGTTGGAAGTGATTTCTACTTTCTCACTCTTTGATAATTTGTATACGAGCTTTTCTACCTTAATAGATGCTAAGCTCTTTGAGGATAGGGAATTAATCTTGTTGTCTTTCTACTTTCTATAGTGCCTGGCTTCAGGACCTAAGTGTAAAAATTTTCTAATTGAATTGAATTCCTTGTCTTGCTGATGACAAACCAGGCCACCCTTGGTTATTTAAGTTGGGAGGTAAGTATTTCCAAACCAAAAGTTCTTTTTATTTCTATTTTTTGTACTAAGCTCAGACAGGGTGTTAAAGATAAGCCAGGATTGGAACCACAACTTTTGATAGAGTGTGACTAATTGACAGCCACTCGTGCATAGAATGTTTCTATTCCTCCCATATGCCAAACCACATCCCTCTCATTTTCAAGGTCTCTGATCAAGTCCTTCCTCCAAGAAACTTCCCCAATGACTTTTAAGCACAATTGGAATCACAACACCTCATTCAATCCACATCTGACATGCTGCAATTTAGTGTCAAATGATTGATCACATTTTCATCCATTTATCACCTCCATTAAACTGTAGGCTTTTTTCTTCCAGACCAGACAATAAGACAATACATTATGGTAGTAAACTGGATGAGATTTTGTTGGAGAACAGAAGATAGGACTCTGGATGAATAGAAAAAACATGAAAGTGGGAGTCAGGAAATGGTGGATTCTAGATTCAACTCTGTAACTAACTAGCTGTATTAACTAGAGAGAATCTCTTAATCTCAATGAACCTCAGTTCCTTAAATTGTAAACTGATAGGGCTAGATGTGGGCCATCACCAATTATCTTCACATGTCTTATCACTGGACTCCAGAGATTCTGGAGGAGAGAGTAAGACTAATGACTTTATGGAATTCACTTAAATTCAATTCACTTTCATGTCAAGACCTTAGGATGTTATTGGCCTCTTCAAGAACAAAAGATGAACAACAACAAGCAAAGAATTGGATGGAATGAACTTTTCTCTTCAAGTATTAGCTCAGTACTGGTCTCTTAAGGTAAAGGATGAGAGCAGGAGCAGGATGAGCAACAAACAGAGGAGTTTCTTAAAGTAGGATGGAAGGATAGGAGGAAATCATGATTTGATTGAATTATTCATATGTCAAACCCTAGACTAATTTAAGAACATGGTACAGTACCCACAAAGATTGGCCTAGCCAATGTCATAAAGTCTTCAAAAGAAACCCTTGGAACTAGGGTAGATATCAATACATTAAACAGATATTAAACACCTATTATGTGTCAGAGAATGTGCATGATGTTGGGAATACAAATACAAAGAATGCAACAATCCTTACTCACAGAGAACTTAAATTATAATAGGTGGGTGAGTGGGGAACAAGTACCTAAATAAATATGACAATGAGTGACACAGATAATAAAAGTTAAATATCTTTCTATTTAATTAAATACCCCAGAGTACCTCCCCCACAACATGTACATTAGATGTGTCTATCTCTATTTAGCATGGTTATAAATGAAGAGCCTATATTTGATTGCTTTCTAATGGGAGAGAGGGGAGAAAGGAGAAAAATTGTAAAACTCAAAAAAAATTGATTGATTAAAAATTTCCGTTGCATGTAATTGCAAAAAGCAAATAAATAAAATATTTTTTTAAAGAGAACATTGGAGGGATTAAAAAAGAGGATCAGTCAGCTAGTCACAGTGCCCCCTATCTGTTTTAAAGAGAAAAAAAGAGAATTGTAGAATTATTCAGATACTTTCTCATTTTCAGTTCTTTGCCTATTGAAATATGGATACTTTAAAAAAATTTAAAAAATAAAAAACCTTAAAAAAAGAAATATGGATACTTTGATCCCATATCCAAAAATAGGTTCTTATTTCTAAGCTCCATGAGATCAGAAATCGTGTTTAAGTGACTGTTGTTGGAACTCATCTAGCACCTAGCAGAGTCAGTGCTTTGCAAGAAGTAGGCATCAGTAAATGGGTAATAAATGAATAGTTGCTTTATTAAGACCTGATTCTCAGTTCCTTGAATTGAGTTCTGCCTGAGTTTGATACTTATTCTCTCTATACACTTAAGCAATTTACTCAAAACCCTAGCCAGGAAGCCTTCTTCAATCCTGTCCTCCATTAATCATGGAAGACAGAATAATCAGTGAATTTCTTGTAAAGGACCACCCAATCATGAAAGACAAATGTGATTCATACTACACTTAGGGACCTTTCACTAAGAAACATCTACTCTATGAGAGATAGATCCGAATGAATTAAATTTCAAATTTGTCCTTGCTTCCAAGAACAGACTTTATGAAAATTAAATCCTGGTGAACATGGAAGCTACCCTCTGTCTATACTATTTCAGTATTGTCAAATCAGTAAAAGAATCTCAAGAATTCTCCCTTACTCTGTGTATTGATGTGAGTGCAGGAATATTGCTTCCAGGTTGGCCTGTGGTTTCTGCCAGGCTGATCCAATTTTCAGGCTTTCCAACTGGGACTCAATATTCGTTGGTGAGGAGGGGGTCTTCTTTGAAGAAATGATATCAGTTAGTGGGGACAAAACTTGGGCAAAACTCACAAATGCTTAGTGACAAAAACACCAAGAAATTTCATTAGAAATGGACAAAAACAGAACATTTGGACATCACATCAGAACCTGATAAAGTTTTTCTAAGTTGATCCCTGCAATGTTTTAATGAAAATCGGCTGTGATTGAACAATTTAGGCCAAGATATTCGTTGTCCCCACAGTATGATGTATGTTAGATTCTAAGATAGTGAACTAGACTAATATTCTCAACCACACTATAAGTACTGTTATTATCAACATTTGTATTTAAGCTAACCACTCTATGTCAAAGTAAAATAGATGCACTAGACCCTCATCATTGGAACA
Organism: Macrotis lagotis; assembly: GCF_037893015.1. NCBI lineage: Eukaryota > Metazoa > Chordata > Mammalia > Peramelemorphia > Peramelidae > Macrotis > Macrotis lagotis. The sequence continues at coordinate 536,272,943 of NC_133666.1, read as the reverse complement.
CAGATAGGGAGTTATATTTGATTGAATTTCCCTGCTCTACTTTTGTAACCATGCCTTTGGCCAAAGCAATATAACCTTTCAGGATTATGCAAGACAGACCTTTTAATGATGTCTTGCTGATTTTTATACTGGTAATTTTATACTGGCTGTGTATTTCACTTAACTATTTGCTGTTCCTTTGTACTTATGCCCTGGGATGACTTAATCAGAGAGGATGCTAATATAAAACTCAAATAAATAGCTGTAGTCAACCTATTTGCAACCTGTTTCCAAAAACTGGGGAAAGAGAACATTGTATTGCTAATGGTCTGCTGTGAGTAAGATAATTTTACACATATAACTTCTAGTAGAATTTCCATAAACTTCTTCCCATAGCTTTTTCTAGCCTTCCCCACCCCCAAAACATATGAATGGCATTTTCCATTTTTCTTCAATCCATGGTTAACTGGATCAAGTAATTCCCCATTCAATCAACATTTTCTCTTACTCCCTAACCCCATCCAACTAGCCAACTCTTGATCACACTTCCCAGGTCCAACCAGAATCTTCCCTGACTACTCTTATCCTTGGCTCAACTCATCTTTCTGTGAATTTCTACAGCACCAATTTTCTGTGCTGATCAGTGTCATTACCATTTACTTCCTTGTGCTATCAGTTGTCTATGTGTGTCTTGTATCTCCATATAGAATATAATTTTCTTGAGAAAAAGATTACATATAATTGTTTTTGGTACTCTCCCCAACCTAGCACCATTATCCTATTGCTAGTAAGGATTCAATAAATATTACTTGATTGAACGATCTCCCTTCCTTTAGAAAGAGGTGAATTAGCCTCTAGTCTTCATATGGGGAAAACCAAGAACCTATATAAGCAAATAAATTTGCAATCTAATTCATTTGAGAATTCTCTCTAGTGATATAGAATGTATAGCCCATCTGTGCCTGCTTATGCCATGCAACTCTTATTCATGTCCTCCCATAAGTCCATGTTTTAGAGAACTTCATTTTTTCCTAACATCACAAAGTACTAGCAGAATACTCAAACTGTTCATTATAAATTCCTTCTCTCACCATATAACCAGACTATTTTCTCTTCCTGTTGTACAATTCCTTGATGTTATCTCATATTGTTTTTCTTCAAGGTTCTAGATTACTTATATATTGTATATAATATATATTTCTCTGCTAATTCCCACTATAAGCCTCTTCATTGTCCTGTGTGTGATATTCATTTAAAAATTTTTGAACACTTGGTGTTCCATGTCTTGCTGCCATATGACAACACTGGCAGAATGTAAATATTAAGTATTAAAAAGATAGGATTCTATTTCCATTAAAATCTTGGGATCATTAAAGGAGTTTTGCAACTTCTTAAAGATAATCTAGGCTACTTTCCTTCTCTTGTTCAATTCTGGGCCCAAATTGTTGCCAATTTGTATAATCTGGCTAAGAAATACAAACTAATGGGCAAGCTCTATTGGTTAATCAACTCATGAAACTGAACACTGAATGGTTGAGCTAATAAAAAAATGAACCTCTAGAATTTCTATATTGAAAATAAGGAAGAAACACATTAAATTTAAAGTAGGACTGAGAGTGGTTTAAACATGTCTAGCCTGTTTACATTAAGGATTATGGGTAGTTGAAGCAACAACCCAATGGAAAAGGCATCTCTCAGAAATGCCTCAAGGTTTCACCTAATCCAACCTCAAATCTATTTCATTCAGAGACATAGGAAAGAAATGTGCATGGATTGAATTATGAAGGTGGATTTTAGGATTCTTTTCTTCCCTTAAGTTGCATTTGAAATGGTTTTGAGTTTGGTTTTATTATTTCCAAGAAATGTTTCCAAATCATGCTTTATAGCCTTATTAATTTCGATGAAGAAGAAAAAAAATCTGGAGTCATTAGGATTTTGCTTCTGAATAAACCTTTATGTGATCTTGAACTCCAGCTTTCTATGGGTGTAAAAAAAAATAGGGTCACATTTTTTCGTTTGGTAAAGATAGAACATGTTCTGATGCAGCAATAGCAGTCTAAATAACTCCATGGAGAATTTAGAGTACCTGGTTTCTCAGGCTTGGCATCTTCTCTTTCCCTCCTAGCAAGGAAGCAATGACCTGGATGACTGTGAGCCAAATAGTTTCATGGAAGCAAAAAGTTAATAGGCTTGGAGTCTTAATGTCCCTGTGTAATACAACATTCAAGATAACACTATTCTAGTTTATTCTAGAAAAGAGTTTTTCGCGTCAAATTCAAAGATCTTACTACAATTTGAAGTGTACCCTCTTCACTTGGACACCAAGGAATACATACTTCTACTGTGGTTAATCAGAGCTTGAGGCTATGTCCTGTGTTCCCAACCAAATTACATGCTATTGAGAGCAAAGAACTTTATTTTTCTTGTACCTATTCTGAGTTGAGTTTCCTTGTACCTACTCTGTTACTTTGCACATTGAAAGTAGTCAATAAGAATTTGTTGCTATTAGTAATACTAACCCACATTTATACAGCTCTTTAAGATTTACAAAGTATTTTCCTCTTTCAGTCATTCGTCATCTTCATCTGTTTTCTTTATCCCCACAGAATCTTTTGATAGCAGTTATCCCTTTTCTTATTTGCATCTTTAATCCTTCCCTTTCTCATTTGCTTATATACTAACATACTGGATCTTCTCAATCTTTCTTTTGATCCTTTAACCTCATCCAGCTACAATCCAGCTACAATCATATCTTTCAGATTACTATCAAACTTAAAAAAAAATTTTTATGAAACTTCTTGAAGGTTTGTCCATACCTAGGACCTCTACTTTCTCACTCCTCATTCTTCAAAAGCTTTTTCCATTTTGAATTTTGGAAGATGAAGCTCAAGTTCAGAAGAGCATGGATCTGCTTCGACTCATGTCTTCACACCCACCTATCTAACCCACATTCTTATATCAAGGTATTGGAGAGAATAAAAATCAACAAGACATCTATTTTCATGCATTGTGATAAATCTAATCAAATCAAAACAATATGTGAAAGGCACTGTGAATTAGGTTCTCTGAGGGATACAAAGAAATATAAGACAAAGCCACTGGTCTCTAATCTAGTCATTGTGGTCTCCTAGAATGGGAGGTAAGAGAACTGATTTTTCATTCCTTCCACTGACTTAATGTGCTTTGTTGGACCAATTACTTTATCTCTCTGTGATTTGAATTGACCTGATTAGTTATTAAAGGAGATATGGGAGATAATTATAAATGATATAGAAGAAAGGAAAAATCTCTTCAAGCTGAGAAAATCAGAGAAAAATTTATAAGGAAGGAGGGTTTAAACTGGACTTTGAAAAAATAGGTAACCTAGGCATAAATGAAGAGCTAGGGAATGGGTATTCTAGGTTGGAGGAACAAGCACATATCAAAGGCACTGAGGTGAGAGTGTAAGATCAGAAACCACAAAGTTTAGTAGGGAACACTCCATTTTGTCTAAAGAAGAGATCCATTAATAAGCAAAGAATGGCAACTCTAGTCTCTGAATATCATTTAATGTCTCTGATCAAAGAGAAAACAACCTTAATAAATATTAGTTGACAGTGATAATTATAAAATGCTTCATAAATATGGATATACTATGTTTTTTTATTTTCTCTTTTCCATGAATCTTTTTGAATTATGTCTAAAGTAGGCAAATATGACCCCTATCCATGTACCTAGTATCAAACTCCTTACCTCTCTTCCTTAAAATTGTCTCTGGGGGCAGCCAGGTGGTACAGTAGGTAGAACACCAGCCCTGGAGTCAGGAGTACCTGAGTTTAAATCCGGCATCAGACACTTAATAATTACCTAGCTGTGTGGTCTTGGGCAAACCACTTAACCCCATTGCCTTGCAAAAATCTAACAAAAAAAACTGTTTCTGAAAAACTCCATGAGGCATGCCATACCTTGACCCTCTTGTCTCCACTGAAGACAAGAGCATATTATGGTGGAAAAGAATCCTGGACTTGAAGTCAAAAGTCTTGGATTCTGGTCTTGGCCCTTGCTATCTATTAGCTGTTTAACCTGTATGAATTTTTTCATAATTAGTTTCCAAGTGGAATCCATCATATTTATTTTTGCCCACAAAGTTGTCACAAGAATCAAATAAGTTTATAATATATCAGTAAGGTCATTAAAAGGACAAAACACTACTTGCTGCTAAGTTATTAGCATCACACACTTGGAATTGGGAGAACCTTTACAAGTTCACTAGATGAGGAAACTGAGTCACATAGAAGGTAAGTTATTTTGCCCAGCATCACAAAGTTAGCAGTCTACTACTTGAACACATCTACTTTGCCTCCAAAGGCAGGGTTCTTTTCAATACATTATGCTGTCTCTGTGGTATTACATGCATTCAAAAGCATTTTCAAGTCTTCTATAGCACAGTTCCAAGGAAATTCTTCATCCTCTTTCAGAGAGAAAATACTGGCTGTTGATATGTGGATACTGACTGTGTGACATAATATGGTCATTGTTGTACATTATTAGAACAAAATTCATTAAAGATAATCTTCAAAAGATTAAGAATACTTGACACTATACTTAAGGCAGGCTAACTTTGGCTCCTACAGATTGGCTGCATGGGTGGGAAAAGAGAATTTTTTACTTTACTATGACCCTACTTGGAGGTTCCTGTCATCTTATTGCAAGACTAGTTTCCCACACCCTGCCTCAATCAAAATACTGGCATCATCTCTCCCACACCATTGGAACACCAAAGAGCATAAAGCTGAGGATCCAAAAAGAAGCATTTCCTCATGATTGCACTAAGGAAATGTGGGCTGCCTGACACATGTGATTTGGGAAGCAGATGCTACTAAGAACAGTTTAGGACTTTGCCCAGAAGTAAAGTGAGGGTTGGAATTTTTTATTTTGAAAAGTAGGCTATGTATTAGGGAAATGATTAATTCACCATGAGGAATTTTATATTCCACAGGGTGATATACTCAGGAAGGGAAGGGCCCCTTGGAGAAGTTAAATTGAAAATATCTCATTATATGTTCAAGCATGATTGCATCCCTTTTTTCCTCTTTCATAAAAGCATCTAGGCTACTTAGCTGAGAAAACTCAAATGAAGATGTATTGTAGGGGAAATTACATATATACATATATATGTATGTGTTTTTATATTCCACCTTCTAGGGTTGGGTATTCACATTAAAAGCAACAACAAAAACCAAACTCATGGTTGTTTACATGTTCCAGAATCTAACCTATCCAAAATAAAGCAATTTTTTTATAAAAGCTGTTTTGGAGTCTTCTTTTTTGATACAGACTCCTGAAGGGGTTTGTTTAGCATTGTTAGAAACATAACCAGAGCTTTCTTCCAAGATGCTGAAATGTAAAGGACATTGTCAGTATTTACAGTACTTCAGAAGCAGTCACATTTCGTGTCTAGTTATCAATAAATAAACTAATGAATAAATGAATGAATAAATGGAGAGATAGATAAATAATAACTACTAACATTTATATAGTACTCATTATGTCCCAGGCATTGTGCACTTTACAAGAATTATCTCATTTGATTCTCACAACCATTTTGGGAGGTGGTACTATTATTATGTCCATTTTACCTATGAGGAAACTGAAGGATCACACAGCTACTAAATGTTTGAGGTTGAATTTGATCTTAGATTTTCCTAATTCCCAGTTCACACTTCTATTCCCTGAGCCACCTAGTTAACTGAAAGCTTTGAGATGACCTTCCACCCCCTAGGAATAGTACCCCAAATGAGCTTTTCCCCAAACTCTGTCCTGCTACCCATATCTCTTTTCTTCCTTCTTCTCTCCTCCCTCCCCACAACTCAGTGATCTCTCTAGCAACAACTTTGCAATGTCTTTGTCCCTCTGTCTCCCACTATGCAGTGTCTTCTCAGTTGTTGAATGGAATGTCTTAAATATTTGGTATTTTGGATCAATTTCCCAAATCCTTAATTAAGGTTTTGATCATTGTTATTGTACAATGCATATTGTAAGTGACATGGAAAAGTATGTATGAAACACAACTGACAATGAAAAAATACTAGAGAAACTGCTGCAGCATATTTTTGTGACTGGGAAAAGGCATTACCCTCTTTTGACTTACTTCCTCAGTTGTAAAATGAAGCAGTTCTACCTGATGACTCCTGAGGTCCATTCCTGCTTTAATTTATGATCTATGATCCTATGGTCCCATTAAGGAGTCAACTTAAGAACCAGTGTGGATGCTAAGGAACTATAATGAACAAAGAGAAAACTGACTATAAAGTTAGGAAAATCTGACTTCAAGCCTCTGACAAATAATCTGTGACCCTGAACAAGTCAACAAGAATTGTCACCTGTACTTCAGACATATTTAAATATTTAAGACATTTAAGATTATAAATTATAAATAATTCAATTCAATAAAAATTTATTAAGCACCTATTTATATGACAGGAATCATAAGTGTTGGTGTTACAAAAAGAGGCAAAGTACAGACTCTGACCTCAAGGAACTTATAATCAAATGCTAAGAAAATCATTCTATTTTGTCTATATTTTCTTTTTTTTTTTTTTTAGGTTTTTTTGCAAGGCAAACAGGGTTAAGTGGCTTGCCCAAGGCCACACAGCTAGGTAATTTAGTGTCTGAGACCAGATTTGAACCCAGGTACTCCTGACTCCGGAGCAGGTGCTTTATCCACTACGCCACCTAGCCACCCCAATATATTTTCTGATTACTTAACTGTACCTATGTTTTTATTTTTCTTTCTCGTCGGGAAAAAATTTCTTGAGGACAAAAAGCTGTTTTATTTTTTACCTTTGGATCCTCAGCATGTAGAATAGTAAAACCAATGAATGATTATTACTTGTTGAACTGAATTCTCTTAAAATATTTGATAGTCTATAGACTACTATATGCATCAATGATTATTCTTAATCAATTCTGATTATTTGTTTATCATCCAATCCTTGAAATTAAAAAAGTTAAATGTCCAAATGGCTTATTTCAGCCTTTGCTTTGTTCCAATGCATGTGCTCCATGATATCAAAAATCTGATCAACGGAATTTTTATTGTCTAATGTCTCTCCTAGATCCTAACTAGTAGTGGGTGATGGAAGCCAAATGATAGTCAATCTTTGTCACTACATGTTATCTGTCTTTGCAAAGAGTTCAGGTCACCTGGCTACTACATCACCTGCATCAGTTTGAACCTAAAAATTACTTGACAATTCTGGACTCTCCCTCTATAGAAATAAGCTACGTCTGAACCAGTGACCTATCTGTATTGCATTCTTCAGTGGTTTTTGTCAAGAATCTCAATAAAATGTGAACTACTCAATGAAATTTAGAGAAATTGGTCACAAAGGAAACCTTGAACCCTTGCACATGATCTTTGCCACCACTAGGAAAACTGAACTGAAAAATCCTATGCTGCTTTACACACTAACAGGGCTAAATAATAATAAATATTGTTAAAACAGCTCAAATTTATAGTGCCTTGAAGTTTACAAGCAGAAGAGCAGACTTTAGAGTCAAGAAGACCTAAGTCAAAGTCTTGCTTCTGACATAAATTGTTTATTTGAGGGCAGCTAGAAGGTAAAACGGATAGTGCCCTGGCCCTGGAGTCAAGAGGACATGAGTTCAAATTCCGTCTCAGACACTGAATCATCTAACTGTGTGACTTTGGGCAAATCACTTAACCCCATTGCTTATTTGATCCAGGGTAATCATTTACCCTCTCCATGCCCCCCAAGTAACTCTAAAAAGATTGTCAATCTCTATTGGTAAAGACAATTTCCTGCAAAGGAACTTTCCTTACAACATTGAAATCACAGATCGAAACCCTGCAATATCTTTCTCAGACAATACACCTGGGAGATAAGAAGTACAAATGTCAATATGCCTAGTTTAAAGGTGAGGAGACTGAGGTTTAGCTGGCTTAAGTGATTTGCACTAGTAGTAGATACTAATACTAACTAATAAGTATCAAATTCAGATCTAAAATTTCTCTACTTTAAATTTTTATTATAAAAATCTCCTCAAAAAAAATCCTTGGTGGGAAGAAAGTTCAATTAATCTTATATCCATTTATAAATAAGAAGGGAAACTAATACTCAGAGAAGTCACTTGCCCATATTCATACAGCTTGGAAAGTGGACAAGTTGACCAAGAGGAGAATGGATTTTAATGGTAAGACATTGAGAACCTACACCAGCAGTAAAAAAAAACACAATAGGCAGACTGATCAACCTCTCTTCCAGAGAATCCATGGGGAAACATGGTGCTCCACTCACCTCTTGATAGAAAGATGACTCAAAGTGTAGACTGACACCTTTTTAAGTTTGACTAATGTGGGGATCCATTGTGCTTACTATAAACATTTGTAATGAGTGTTTTGTTTTTCTTGACTCCCTGGGAGAAGTTAAGTAGGAAGAAGAGGATGTATATCTTCATAAAAAAAATTTTTAAAGACTATTCAACTTAGTTATTTAAGTGAAAACATTAACTATACTTGGTTTAGGGCTTTAAGTTATGTTGGCCACAAGTGGTTATGAGAAATTTTCCATTTGTGTAGTTAAAACTATGTAAATATCCATTTTTGTTAGGCACTGTTGTGTGTGCGAGCACTCAGAGACCTTGGAGTACTTGAGGATCTTGGAGAACTTGTTGTCCTTGTCTTCCTTGTCTCCCACCCCTTCAATGTTCACCTGGAGAAAGATGAGGGAGTCCAGAAAGGGACTCAACATATGACATCCGAACTGGGACTCAACATAATGGCCTGGAACAGGGACAAGAAGGCAGAGTTATCTGAGTAAAGTTTGGTAAAAGGACCCAGCAGATACAAGCAAGAGGAACCAGGCAGACATCTCGAAGCCGAGGACTCTGAGAGAAGGTAACAGGTTGTGTTACCAGGGGTTGATTTTAAATTGGAACAAAGAGGTGTAAAGAGAAAGTGTGAAGACAAACAAGTGTTCCTCATTAAGGAAGCAGCATAAATAAGTTAGTATTAAGGAAAGAAAAAGTGAGAAGAAACAATTAAGTATTCAGCATTGAGGAGCCAGTGGGGTCAGTGACATCTCCAAGGCAGTGTGGTAGCAGGAGTCTATAGCAGCTATGAATGGGATGCAGGGGACCTGCTTGCTGCTCCTTTTGTCCAAGCTGCTGGGCCTGATAGTGCTATATGCAATAAGCTTGACCCTGCCTGATGCAGACCCCGATGCAGACCCCGGTGCAGACTTTGATGCTGACTAGTTTCACTCTTCAGCCTACAGCCAGGCATCCTGAGACCATTGCTCCAGCAGCAGAGGGCTTCCAGTGTTACTCCTTTTAGTTTGAATTTTGAATTTGATTGCTTTGAAAGGTTTTTGTTGACAAAAGAAAAAATTTTGTAATCTTTGTAAATTGGGGATAAAATGTATTCCAAGGAAGTTGGGCATATTGTTTTTTACTATTGCTTAATTGACATTTGTCTATATTATTTTTGAACTTTTGTTTACAATGTATGTGGCATTCATTATGTAATAATTTTGTTTCAAAAAAAGATAAGAAGGGGGATATGTTAGGAACTGTTGTGTGTGGGAGTACTTGGAGACCTTGGAGTACTTGGGGATCTTAGAGAACTTGTCATCCTTGTCTTCCTTGTCTCCCAACCCTTCAACGTTCACCTGGGGAAAGATTGAGGGATTCCAGAAAGGGACTCAATATATGGCGTTCAAACTGGGACTCAACACATTTTGAATGTTTATAACTCAGAAAGTTACACCAGCCATAGAGATCTATTAGAGAGACCTATTAGATAATATATTAGTTCATTACATTTAGATGTAAATTAGTATACAGACTAAAACTGAATGCAAATTTTGAAAAATTAGTCTCTAGAATATAGCATCTTTTAGAACTTCTAGGGACCTAAGAGACCACTTAGTCCCCCTTTCTATCATCCATAGATGACATTTCTTAGTGCAATCTATAGATGAACAAACTGAGACTCAGAAATAGAGAAGTAAATTAAATTGTCCAAGGTCCCATAAATAGTTAATGACAATATCTTGGTTTTCAATCCAATGATAAAACAGTGAGTTCTGAACAGATTCTATTTGATAAACTCACAACTTTTTTCAAATATAATGGAAACTTTAATCTTTGTCTCAATGAGAAGACAAATGGATGTAAACTTAAGAAGACTAATAAAAAGATAACTTAATAACTTTTTGACAATCTTCTGGTTAGTATTTTCCTGGTTTAAAGGGAGGGGGGAGTTTCTGTGAATATTCTTTTTTAATCTTCCTTTTTTTATGAATGCAATGGCACCTTCATCAAATGCCTCTGTGTGGGTTTGTCTGCTTGATCTATCCCCCCCCCCAATACAATCACCAGTTTTGCTCAGTTACAGAATTAGAATGTAGGTACAGCTTCTTACTGAATGTTGATATTTTATCCTTCATTCTCAAAGAATATCATGATATCAGAGTAGGTGATGCCATGTCAAGCTCATGAATTGGATTTGAATGAAGTAGTACTGTGCTAAGTCACCAGCCTCATTTTTCTCCTCCATAGTCATTTGAGTCTAGTCATTAGATATAAATCAGGATGACTGGAGGTGGTCCTGGATGTGAGGAAAACAGGGATAAGTGACTTGCTCAAGGTCACACAGTAATTGTCAAGTGTCTGAGGCTGGATTCCACCTTCCCACCTTCCCTTCTACAAGGTCCCTGTCCTATCCATTGTGCCATCTAGCTGCCTCCTTTACTGAATATAGTAAAAAGGGTGGAGGGAAGGCATGTAGATTAGGAGTCCCTTCTTTAACACTGGATGAGTTATAGACTCCTAGAATTTGGGAACTAGAAAGGACTCTGGTTAGCTAACTATTCACATTATTATGTGCCAGGACTTATGTTGAATACTTAACAATTATTAGTAATTAGATCCTCTAAAATTCCCTTGACCAAAAAAAGAGTCATCAATTGGTATTCAATCTTCTGATGATATGCCTCTCCAGACTTTGTTAATTTGATTGCTTACCACAGACAGAGTGTGTTCCTGGGTCCATATAAAAGTCTTTGCATCTTACTAGGATAAATTCTAGAACAAGGTAAATGGAAACAACATAAACAAAAAAGTCAACACAGTGCTGCAAAGCTTGGCCCCAAAGAAGAGATAGGAGAAAGCGTCTCTCCCTACTTTTTTGCAGAGCTGGGGAACTATGATTGTGGAACACTACACATAATTTCAGACTTTTTGATATGTCAGTTCATTTTACTGAATTATTTTTCTCCTCTTTTTTCTTGGATATAAGGGATGGGAATGGAAGTGTTGAAAAATGTATATTGGTAAAATATTTTTAAAAGACAGTTTGCTTTATCCTTGAATAGTCACTAAAATTATCCCTTTTTCAATTCTTTTTAGATTTTATATAGTATTTTTAAAGAGAAAGTTACACTAAAAAGAAATATCCTTGGGGAATGAAAAGAACTCAGAAAAATTTGCCCATAAGCCCTTTATCATCAACATCATATCAATTTTTTATTTTCATGTATCATATGTATTCATATTTACTTCTCTGGCATTTTTAAGTTTTTAATTGTTTCCTTCTCAAACTATGGAGCAGGTAGTATAAGTATTAGAGGTAGAGATAGGGCATTAATCACCAATAGTATCATCCTGGGTAAGCCACTTACTCTCTCAGCCTCAATTTCTCCATCTGTAAAATGAGAATAGTAATATAAGGTACAAATGAGAACATGAATGTAAAGCCAACGTAAATTTTAAAGTACAATTTACAGTTTTCAAAGAGAGACATTATTAAACCTCTGTTATAAAAGTAAAACTCCTGTTAGCTTAAAAGGGTCCTGGAAACAATTGCTTGAGCAGAAAGTTAGGATAAGCATTTGATGTGTGTGTGTGTGTGTGTGTGTGTGTGTGTGTGTGTGTGTGTGTGTGTGTGTGTGTGTGTTTGAAACCCCTCTTGAAGAAGGTAATCAGTTCCAAAGGTACTTCTCCTCATTGGGAGTCTCATGCTCCTCAGTACACAGAAGCTGGACGTTAAGGTGCCAGATTCTATCATTCAGTCAAAAGAAAACCCTAAATCACAAAAACCGAGGGTTAATGATGTAACAAATAAAGCCTGCTCCATTTTTGGTCATTTAAAGCAAATCCTCCAAGGATTTGCATCTGATTTTCATTTTCTTTTGTCTATCAAGATCTAGTCCAATGGCAATGAAAAGGGGTGAAATAATCATTGTAAAGGGTTTTACATTCTTTGGGATGACATCATAATAAAATACTCACTTTAGACAAATTAAGCTTTCCTTCTTAATTACAGTCCACAGCCAGCTGACATTTTATGTCATGCTTGCTATTTTTCAAACAAATGGCCCCCTTCCAATCATTTACTTATGTTCTGATACATTAATGCCTGAGCTTCAAACAGTAAAGTAATCTGTTGTAATTAGAATGATCTCCTTTAGCTGGATTTTGTCATCCTGTCCAACAATCTTACCAGAGCAAACTTGTTTGTTTTTTTCTTTTTTACCTGTAATGAACAGTGGAGGGTGCTATTGCATTTAATGTGTTTATGAATATCATTAAACTTGGAAATTTCCTTTTCCTTTGCTCTCAAATCATAGAACTTTGGAATGGGAGATTTTTTTTTTTATTTTAGGCCTGAACTATTCCAACCTCCCCCATGAAGGCAGTATGGTACAGAATGGTACAATGAGATTAATATGGGTTTTGGAGGGGAAAAAAAAGACATGGCTTTGAATTCTGACTGTCATTTCCTCTTTGTATATGCTCTCCCTATGGACTTCAGTCTCCTCCTGAATGAACAAAAACATTTATTATTTCTTATTTATCCATTAGATTGTGAGATCCCTGAAGGTAGGGGCTGTATTTTTTTCTCCTTTTTTATCCCCTGTGTTTTGCATAATGTCTGGCTTAATAAATGTTTATTTATTAATAGCTGATTATGAAGCACTGGGTTTGCAAATAGAAAGGGCAAAAATTCCCTTAAGAAGTTTATTTTCTAATAGGGGACAATAATACATATATATATATATATATATATATATATATATATATATATATATATATGATAGTGACAGTCATTGAGAGGTATTTTGATCAAAGAATCCCCAGATATGATGAATGGAGTCATTGGATAATTGATAGGCCTGCCCTTTTCCAAGAATGAGAACACTGATATGATTATTGTTCCCAGAGCTAAAGGTAGAAAGTTGGGTGGGAAAGTAAAATTGAAACTAGCAAGTAGCATGTAAAAATGCACCTAGAATAGAAACCTGGGAGTCTGGGTAGGGCAGAGGTTTACCACTTAGCAGAGGGCCCCAGAAGAATTTTGTAGAGTCCTGTAGGACAGGAAGAGCATTATGTAAAGTTTGAACTAGATGACCTCTAAGAGCTCTTCCAGTTCTAAATTAATGCTTTATTGAAAAGGCAGCTGAATTGAACCTAAACTAGAAATATTATTTAAGGAGATAACTAACTTTGATTTTATTTTGGTACTTTAAAAATTACATTAGAAATGTTCATATATTGCATTGTAATTATTCCCAGATGCTTCTTCATTATCATCATCACCACCACCATCATCATCAACATCATCAACAACATTTAATTAGCCCTCCAAGTTTGGAAGACATTTTACTCACAAGAACCCTTTGAGATGGCATTATCCCCTTTTCACTTAGAAGTTAAGTGACTTTACCCAAAATACTCTTATTCATGGAGAGTAAACAGCAAATCCAAACCAGGATCCAAAACTTCAGGCTTATTTCTTTAATTAGATAGCAAACTGTCGGAGAATAGGAAAAGATCAAGCCCTTTTCTTTTATGTCTCTCCCTGTAGTTGGAAGCAGGAGTTCAATATGAATGTTTGCTGGAAGAAAGAACAGTGAGAAGAGGTATTGAGATCATATGGCACACAAGCTGAGGGAGGTCTATATTCTGGAGCGTGGGAACATAGAGCACTTTGGGTATAAGACACTTGGATTTGGATCACAGGATTTAGAACTGGAAGGAAGGACCTCAGAGAGCATCTAAGCCCTGCCCCCTCATTGATGAATGACTATTAGAGAAGTATGGAAATAATGACAAGATGAACATGACTTTCCCAACTTTAGCTACTTGATGATTTTGACTACTGTGTAGTAAGGGTTTCCTTACATTCCACTGTGCAACAGAACAAGGATAATGTAACAGCAGTAAAGAGTAGTGAACAGCAGGATTAACATCTGGCCACAATCATCCTAGACTTGTAGACTGTATTCCCTCACAAGGTTACGTAGGGTGTAAGTCTGGCAGGAAAGAATGGAATGATGTATTTTTAAACTGAGTTGTGATAGCTAGAGATTATTTTCATTTCTTTTACCTAATATCTATGCCTAAATTTTACTTCATCCCTACTAGTCACCCCAGCTAACTTTAATTCCAAATAGCTTCGAATTTTCTTTTTAATTCTTGATGCATTGTACCAAGCAATATCTTTAGCATAGCTTGGTTTCTTTTTGATTAATCAGTCAATAGGTGGAGTCAAGAAGACAGGACTTCTAATCCAGCCCCAGACACCTGAATTTTACTAGCTGTGTGACCTTGGACAAGTCAGACTTCAGCATTCTATACTTTATGGCATAGTGATCAAAAACAGTTCCCCTCTACAAGAGTTCAAGTTCAAAAAGCATCAAACAAAGAAGAGAATATATTTATTTATTTCAGTCAAGGACACAGAAAACACTCATCACCTGAGTTCACAGAAGATCATAATTCCCTTTCTCAGGGCAGCTAGATGGCACAGTGGATAGAGCACGGACCCTGGAGTCAAGGGTACCTGGGTTCAAATCTGGTCTCAGACACTTAATAATTACCTAGCTGTGTGGCCTTGGGCAAGCCACTTAACCCCATTGCCTTGCAAAAAAAAAAAACTTTAAAAAACTTAAAAACTTAAGATTCCCTTTCTCACCCTCCCTTCCCATGAACCTCCACCCTAGGTAATAGCTTTGGTGTTATGGTTCAATCATTTCAATTGTGTCTGATTCTTCATGACCCCATTTGGGCAAAAGAAAGTTTTGCCATTTCCTTCTCTAGTTCAGGAAACTGAGGCCCACAAGATTAAGTGACTTGCTCAGGGTTGTAATAAGAGTACTTAGTACATATGATATTTCTCCAGGTGGGATCCCCATCAAGGGGGAAATATCATAAGGCTAGTCCTCATGTCTAATGGGACAACCCTCTCCCAGGGACTTTTATATCACTAACAGTGCCTGAACCCCCTCCCCCCACCATGGGAAAAGGTCGATGTTTCTGGCAGGTTCTTCTCTCTTGCTGACTATTTTCTAGCAATTACTCCTTTCCGGATTTCAATTTTAAATTCAAGAACTGTCTGAATTGCCTCCCATTGGTCCTCCATCCTTCTGCTGCCACTGTCATCCATTCCCAACAGATCTAGTGATGCTTCATGGCAGTCTACAGTGAGGCTCTGCTGCCCAGGGACTCACTCACCACAGTTTGCTTTATGTGTGTTTCTGTGTTTCTCCACCACAGAATCTGGCACACATTTACACGCTTAATTGCTTGTTGACTTGCCTCTCTGTGACTGCCCTTCTGGCAGTGTTCTCTGGCCAATGTGCCTTTTCTCCTGTAGGTGGTGTGAGGAACATTACTGCTCTTCCACAATTCTGGACTCAAAATATTTGAAACTTTCCAGCTCATTCAGGCCTAGGATGAAAATGCTTATGGGCTATTTATGATTTTGTTCTATTTTATCCTGGTCCCATTCACACAAGAGGTCTTTTCTAGTGGTTCCCGAAGGAACTGAATTTTACTTGTATTGCTTCAAAATGACTATGCTTAGCACTGATGATCTTCCTAATACATCCACCTCTTTCCTCCATCTTCCAATTTCTTCATCATGTTACTCCTATTGGATCAACATTTAATAAGTAGTATATAAATGGGTTCCTTTCTTTCCTGTCCCAATTGACTTCCTATTCCCTGTCTCCATCAGACAACTAGAGCCTATTATAAAAACTGACTCTGAAAATTCTCCAGAGATGGTAAAAAGTCAGAATGGAATTTCTTTGGAAGGGTCCAGTGAATGTTCCCAGTATGATTTGCCTGTTTCTCAAAGGGAAGAGACAATCCTTTCCCAAAAAATGTATATGTCAACTATAGACATTACATGTTGAATCACTACAAATTCTCATTTCCTGGGATTTTCAAAATCTTAGTGATGTCAGAAAAATCATGAAAAATAGAAGTAACATGAATTGAAAATGATCAAAGCTTTCTGTTGTTAGAAACAGGAAGACATGTACTCTACAAACTATATGCTCATGAATTTAACTTAAATTCCCGATTAAAAAAAGTTAGAATATATTCTTAAAGAGATAGTTGCTGAATATCTAGAAAAGGAAACAACAATGATCACAGAGAGTCATCATGACTTCAATAATAATAATGATGATGATGGTGGTGGTGTGACAGTTCACATTATGAAATATTTCCTGAAAATACTTCTATAAATAAATAGTCTAGGTTTTATAAGAATAACTTCATTTCTTTTTTTGAAAGGGTTACTGGAGTGTTATGTTAGGAAAAGACTATAGATATAGGTTACCTAGATTTCAGCAAAGCAATTAATAAAATCTTTCATGTTATCCTCATGGAACAAAATGGAGAGAAGTGAGTAATTATTCAACTAAGTGAATTCAGAATGGGCTGAAAGATTAGACTTAAAAGTCTTGGTATCAACTTAGAGAAAGATTTCTAGTTGAGTTCCTCTGGCCCTGTACTGTTGAGCTTTTTTTTGGAGACAGGGATAAAGGTATGGATGATCTGTTTATCAAATTTGCAGTTTAGTCCAAGCTTTCAGGTATAGGATGACACAGTCATATCCAAAAAGATCTCAGTAGACTATAATGTTGGACCAAATGTAATAATAATCATTTTTAAATAAGAATTTTTTGAAGTCTCACATTTGGCTTTAAAAAAAAAAAGCTCAGTTCATGAATTGGGGAAATCATGATTAGGTTACCTTTATGTGAAACAGATAGGGAAGTTTTTGTGAAATGCAAGTTCAATCTGAGCAATATAACCACCCCTACAACCCCCCCCCCCCCGAAAGCTAACATGACCTTAGACTACATTGAGACAATCATCCTATTCAGAACATGGTAGGCAATATTCCCACTGTAGCCTGCCATCATCATATTATATCTTTATTATATCAGCTCTGGGAACCACATTTTAAGAATGACATTGATCCAAAGGAGAGCATTTACAGGAAGGGAGTGCAGTATTGTGCCTTATGAGAATCAGCTGCAGGAACAAGGATATTTAAACTGGAGAAGGGAAGAATTAGAATCCAGAGGAGAAACCATAACTATTTTCAAATATTTGAAGGACTGCATATGGAAGAGGATGTAGACTTGTTCTTCATCCCTAGAATATGAGCATGTTATATGAAAGCCTGTGTCATTTCAATCCTGGAAGCCAGACAAAAGAACTTTTTACACAGGGTACATGTTTGTGTTGTGGATGATTTTCCTAAAATTAGTGAATGTTAGCATTAAGACAGCTTAGTGATGCCATGGACCTGAAGTCAAAAAGATTCATCTTCCTAAATTCAATCTGGTTTCAGACATTCCCCATCTGGGTGACCCTGGGCAAGTCAGTTCACCTTATTGGCCTTAGTTTCTTAATCTGTCAAATGAGCTGGAGCAGGAATTGACAAAGCACTCCAGTATCTTTGCCAAATGTGTCTGATGAAGCCAGACACAACTAAAAACAATACAACAAAAACATTAGAATTTCAAGTCATAAAACATGTTGTTTCAAATATATCTTATTTTTTATGGTGGAAGTGTCAACAATTTTCTGTAGTCTGGGTTATCTTTTTAAGGATCCAAGTCCATGTTATTTGAAGTATAAAAGGTCCAGGCTAGGAAAATTTGGTATCTGAATATTCCCTGAACTCCTGCTGCCCCCCTCCCCCCAATGCCTTCTTGATCTAGAATGGCTACTTGCAATAATAGTGACTGTGGTGGTTCAAGGATGTAGCACTTTGATTTAGTATCCTTGTAAAATATATTCTTTTATTCTCTTCTCTGTAAAGTTGCTTTTATTGCATTTTATGATCTGCAAATGTTTTCACTGCATTTTTAATCCTGAACCTAAATCATCAGACTGCCCTAGGTTAGATTGAGCTTGGCATATTTTTAAAAATGTAATACATGGATCATTTTAAAAGATAGTCTTTTGGGGTAAAAATATTTCAAGGATGGAAGAAAACAAATATTTATTAAACACTTGCTCTTTAAGATAAACTTTGGAGATAGATCCTTTCATTACACCCATATTACATTTGAAACCAATGTAAGTAGAGATTAAATGACATTCCCAGGATCACATAGTAAATCCCTAAAGGTGGATTTGAACTAAGGTCTTTCTGACACCAGACCTAGAATTGTATCTTGAAAATATGTTTAAGGTTATTTTTGAAATTTCATTATATCAAAAAGTAATGGAAATATATCACAAATTAATTATAGAAAGATCAAATATGAAGCATTTTAAAAAGATACATCAATCTTAGAATGTTTACTATATAATGATTGAAAATCATTTTTAACTTTTTATTTTCCCAGATTTTTTAATTCATTAATTAATAGTATGTTTAAATAACCATAAAACAATTTCTTTTAGACCAATATTTGTTGTTGTTGTTGTTATAGGATGGTAAAACTTTAAAGAAAAAAGCAGAAGAGAGAAAAGACAATAGAAAAGAAGAAAATAACTGAGGAGATTCAGCACTAGAAAATTTTGAGGGTTCAATTATGATACTTCTAAAGTTCTTTTTTGTTCCAGAATGCTGATTTTTATGATGATCATAGTTTCTATTTCTAGCTGGAGAGCTAATGAAGACAGTACCAAGATAAGACAGTTAAAGCCATAGGTTTGGATTTGGGATCTATATGGCTAGATCTGACTGTGCATCTATGTTGTAGAGTCACTTCTAGGTTATAAAAAAAGTTTCCTGAGAGATTCAGAATTCAATCCAACCCTATAGCTTTAGGTTTCATCAAAATTAAATCATTCCATCCCAATCTCCACTAATTTAGATATCCAAAGAAGAAAATACACTTTTTTTGAGAGGCCTATTTAATGGTGAGATGAGATCTTTGTCCATTGATCAAAACATGGGCAGTCTATTGAAAGAACTTGTATCATGCATATTAATCAATTATCACACTTGCTAAAAATGAAATCAGGTGAGAAAAAAAAGAAATTTTCAATAAATGTAAGAATGGTATCCAGGTTCTTGTTGGATGGGCAAAAATGAAGGGGTAAAAAAGCTCGAGGGGGCAGCTAGGTGGTGCAGTGCATAGAGCAACTGGCCCTGGACTTTAAATCTGGCCTCAGACACTTAATAATTACCTAGCTGTGTGGCCTTGGGCAAGCCACTTAACACCATTGCCTTTCAAAAAAAAAAAACCCTTAAAAAAAAAGCTTGAACATTTAATTGTTTATTATGTGATAACATCTTACAAATTTAACACATTTGATCCTCACAATAACTTTAGGAGATAAATGCAATTATTATTCCCATTTTACATATGAGGAAACTGAGACAGACAATAGTTAAATGACTTGCCCAAGGTCATACTATCAGTGCCTGAGGCTTGATTCTAGGCCCAACCCTCTGTCCACTAAACCACCAGGTTCTCAAAAGTCACAACAAGCATTATTTCATGGGTCAGTATATCATTTGCAGAACTCACAATAATTATTTGCAAAAAGGCCACAATAAAAATACTTATATGTTATGTGCCAACACCTGCTGCAGAAATTGAAGAGGTTTAAAAAAAATCTATAAAGAACTAAATAATATTATCCAAATCAAATCAACAAATAGTTTGATAGTCATGACTTCAGTCTAAATGAGAGCAGGGACAAGAATAGTGAAGGTATGTTGGAAAAAAATGATTTGGAAATAAGGAATGAGAGATGCCAAAGATTCATAGGCTACTATAAATTTATTCTATTTACTCTTAACTGGGTTCTTGCTGCAAAAATGCATTCTTTTTTATTCCTTCCTAATTGATTCTCTGTTCAATTATCAACAAAGACTATTCTAGACTTTCTCTTTTCTCATCAAAACTACATAGCACCCCCTCCTTGTACCATCTCAGTTAAAGTCCTTATCTTATATGTTACTGAAAAAATTGAACTCATTTGCTGAATACTCTCTCTTCTTCCTTTCTCATCTCACAACTTGACATTATCTCCCACTAGCTCCTCTTCTTTTCTGATGAGAAATAGAAGAAATCCCACCACCACCACCAGTACTTCTTTGTACAGCCTCTGATGAAGAGACAGTATTCTTCAAAAATGTCAGTTCACCAACATGTATTTTGTAATTTTTTAATTTATGGAAATGGGGTTAAGTGACTTGCCCAAGGTCACACAGCTAGGTAATTATTAAGTGTCTGAGGCCAGATTTGAACTCCTGACTCCAGGGCTGGTACTCTATCCACTACACCTCCTAGCTGCCCTACGTGTACTTTTTTTTGTAAGTTTTTGCAAGGCAAATGGGGTTAAGTGGCTTGCCCAAGGCCACACAACTAGGTAATTTTTAAGTGTCTGAGACCAGATTTGAACCCAGGTACTCCTGACTCCAGGGCCAGTGCTTTATCCACTGGGCCACCTAGCCGCCCCCCTACATGTACTTTTAATTCCATCTTTTTCCATCTTCTCTAGGAGATGGTCCCTATTATCATTCCTTCTCTTTTCTAAGTTTCATATTTTCCTGTCTACTATTTGCTTCCTGCTGTTTATAAACATGCCCAAAACTTTCTCGGTTTTCAAAAATAAAAAGGATCATCTGATCCCACTATCTCTGCTTCCTTTCACCCTATATCCCTAGGTTCAATAGTGAATAAAGTATAGATCAGAAGAATTAAATACAAACTCTTCCCCAGATACTTATTAAATGTTACCTTGGCAAATTCCTCAATATCCTTGGCCTCAGTGTCTTCATCTATAAAATAAGCATAATAATAACACCTATTTCATAAGGTAATATGAGGATTAAAAATAATACTTGTAAAATGTTTTGAGAATCTCAAGTTGCTATATATTAACTACAATTGTTACTATTAATTCCAACTACTTGAAAAAGCCATTTATATTTAGTGTTATCACTTTCTTTCTTCTCAATCTCTTCCAAATCTTCTGTAATCTGACTTCTGACCTCATTATTCAACCAAAACTGCTCTCTCCAGAGTTATCAATCACCGAATCTAATGACTTTTCTCAAATCTCATCTTTCTTGACCTCTCTTCAGTGTTTGATATTATTATTATTTTCTAGATACTCTTTTCCCTGGGTTTTAATGGCACTGTTCTCTTCTAGTTCCTCTCTTATCTTGATGATTTTACTTTCTCAGGCTCCTTAATTCATTCATCATGCAATGTCCACTATCTGTAGATTCTATTTTTAGATTTTTTTTTCTCTCACCACCCTCTAACTTCATCAATTCCAATGGATACAATTGTCTTCTCTATACTAATGATTCTTAGTACTATATATATCCAGGTCTAGTCTCTCCTTTGAGAGTCTCTCCAAATCTCCAACTGACTTTTAAATATTTCAAACTATATTTTACCTGGAAACCTCAAATTCAACATGTCCCAAACAGAGCGCATCTTTTCGAATAAATTTACCCCTCTTCTGAATTCCCTTTTACATCAAGAATTGAACTATCCTAACAATCACTCTGATTTAAAACCTTTAAGCCCCTTCAGGATTGCCATCCTCAATTCCTTACTTTCACTCATCCCATAAATCCATTGCTTGCCAAATTATGTTTTCTATTTCTACAACTTCTCTTTCATATCTCTGTTCCTCACCTCTTGTGTAGCCATCACCCTAGTTTGGTCCTCATGGAGTTTCACTGGCGCCATTGCCAAGTCTCTCCACTCCAATTCATCTTCCCTTCTAAATGGCTTTCTTAAAGCTCACTTCGAATCAGTTCACTTCCCCTTACAACAAATTCCCTTTAGGTTTCCTTTTATCTTTAGTATCAAATAGGAATTCCTCTCTTTGGCAATTAAACCTCTTCAGAACCAGAGTCTTTTTTAACTTTTCAGTTTTCTCATAAACTATTCTCCTTTATATACTCTGTGGTCTAGCCATACTGGTCAAACATATATCTCTCCATCTTGTCTCCAGGACTCTGTTTTCACTGTACCCTGCTTCTAGTATGTGCTCCTTCCTCACCTCCACTTTGGGAATCTTTGTTTTCTTCAAGTCATGAAGCCTTTCCTAATATCCCCAGGCACCAGTTCACTCTATCACAAATTTGCCTTGGATTCATTTTGTTTATGTGATACATACTTATATATGAATGAACTACACAGATATACTCTATCTATATTTATATCTCTATATCTATATCTATCTATCATCTCCATATAAATATATATAGTTGAAGATCATTAAAGACAATGAATAAGTGCATGATAGGGGCAGGCTTTTTCCTTATTATTAATAATGGATTATATAAGATAATATAAAAGTATCAAAAATTTATGAGTAAGAAAGAAGATGGGCTGATCATGGAGTGAGAACAATATTCTTGAGATGGAAAGAAATCATAAAAAGCCCTCTAGAATGTTGGGTAAATCTCCAGTGATGAATTTAGGAATAATTATAGATAAGAGTTATAAAGAATAGACAGGCATGAATGGATTGGGAGCTGCATCAGTGGAGAAAATACTCAGATTAATGAGAACAATCAATCAAGAAACATTTATTAAGTTTCTCCTATGTCCAAGGAGCCTATAATCTAATGGGGGAAACAACATGCAATCAAATATATTCAAACAAGTTATGTACAGGATAAATAGGAAATAATTAACAGAAGGAAGACACTAGAATTTAGGGGTTCAGAAAGAGCATAAAGCCATAAGGATATTAGAATATTGTCTGTAAATTTTCCTTTTGCCTAATTTACCTCCCAGCTTTAGATACATTTCCTCCTTTCTGGATAGAAAAGGATAGCTACGCAGATAATCTTCAGGCTAATAATTTAAATTCATGGAAAAAATGTTTGTCCCAAACATTTTCTATTCTCTCTATTCTTGTCCTAACCACTTCCTCTTTACTTTCTTCACCTCCCTTCCCTTCCTCTTCCCTATCCAATCTGCCCCTCCTTTCCTCTCCTCTCTTCTCCTTTCTTTTTTCTTTTTGTTACTTCTATTTTCTTTAATCTTTTCTCAAAGATTTTGCTCTCCAATCCTTTAATCATCTGTCAGCTCCTAGTCCTGAACCATATTCAAGATGCTTAGTGGTGGTGCCCAACTCACTTCAGTCTACAGTACAAAAGGATTACCATGTTCCTTCCATGTTATATTTCTTTTTGCACTTCCCAGAATCATTTTTAAAGTTATGTAACCAAATGACAAATTCAAACATTTCAAACCCAGATGACAAGTAGCAATAGCAAAAGCAGCAGTTATTGAAATATTGAGTCCAAGAAGTTCCTAGACCCCATAAAGTCTTTGGGGGAAGAAGTCTCAAGGAGTTTAATTGATGTGACTGCTACAATGTTGAGGGAAAAAAACAAAGTTCTGAGTGGAATTCTCTTATGATACACAAGTTCAAATGAACATACTTCCTTTAAAATGACTAGGGCTTTTCCTACAATTTCTCAAGGATAGAAGTAGCAAGCAATTAAAGGTCAAATTGCTAATCTGTTTAAATGTCTTAGATAAATTTGCACCTCGGGTTTTGAAGGTGAAGTTGGTAAGATTCATGGGAAATGCTTTGTAAAGATAACATGGCAATCTTCTTTTTTTTAGGGTTTTTTTTTTTTGTGCAAGGCAAATGGGGTTAAGTCACTTGCCCAAAGCCACACAGCTAGGTAACTATTAAGTGTCTGAGACCGGATTTGAACCCAGGTACCCCTGACTCCAGGGCCGGTGCTTTATCCACTGCACCACCTAGCCACCCCTAGTCTTCTTTATCAGATACCTGACCTTAACAACTCCTGATGTCTTAGTTTTTTAATTTCTCTGAAGGAGATGAACACGATGGAGAAAGGACGTAAAAGAAAGAGGAACAAGCATGAGGAAAAGTTGCAAAGTGAATAAAGTAGTGTGTTATGCTTGCATATTTTTTATTTATCCAGAAGAGGCACAGTGATACAGGGCCAACCATTCAGTCATACAACAAGGGAGTGTGACCCAGACAGGAAATGAAGAATCCTAAGGTTCTAGAATTGGCTTCAGTTATTCTAGAGTCCCTTTCAGTTCTAAAATTCTGTTATTGAGGATGAAGCAACAAGGAATCCAGTAAAAGTCCTTGGGGAACAAAAGTAGGATTCGATTCTCCTTCTTACCCACCATCCCCATATTTTCTTTTGTACCCGCCTTTCCAATTCTGTCACTTGCTCAGTTCTTCTGTTAAATTGAATAATACTCCAGCTGTATTTGTGTTTTTAATTTCAAATGAAAAGTCCTAGAATTCTACTGACAGTCTCCAAAATGTGGTCTCCTCTTCCCTGTCAATTATCTTCCCTCATCCATGCATGCTGGTATCTACCAATCTTCAATGTCATCAATATACAGGTTATGGAGAAAAATGTGAAACAGTTGACTCAAGATCAGTCCCTTGTAGAACACTTTTATTGTATTCCTTTGAAACTGAACACTTTTCTCAGCATAGTCCCAAACCAAGTGGGCAGTTTTATCCAGGTTATCTAATTGTTATCACCTACCTCAATATTCCAGTGGATCTGAGATTTCATTACTGTGAGCATTCCCACAGATCATTATCAAATGACAAAGCATTTGAGAAACATTCAGCGAAGTGTTTGGCAGATAGTAAACAAGATATAAATTAATATCCCTTTCATTCTATTTTGAGTTTTTACCATGTCCTCTCATGATTCCACTCTGGTGGGGTCCTTTTTAACAAGCTCAGGGTCTTCCTTGTGCTCCCTTAACAGACTGAGAATACCACCAGAGCACATCTATTTTCTCTGCCTCACTCTTACAATGGAACCAATCCACTTACTTTCCCAAGTAATTCCTTGTTTGTATTGTGTTGCAGCCTGCACATTCTAGTACACCTGTTTGCTGCCCTTCTACAACTTCAACTTTAGGTGATCTACAACTTTTAAACAGTAGTGCTCCATGACATGTTGCCATAAAACAATACTGGGAGAATATTAGTTAATGACCTCAACCTTGGAGTCATACCCTCTCAGAAATAAAGACATAACTTTTTAAAGCTTGTGTACTTCTGACGATGTTCAGCTCTGGACATAAGTAATATGGTCCTTTTTATCCTGTTATTCAATTGCTTTTTAGTCGTGTCCAGTTCTTTGTGAATCAATTTGGGGTTTGCTTGGCAAAGATACTGGAATGCTTTGCCATTTCCTACTCTAGCTCATTGTACAGATGAGGAAACTGAAGCAAACAGGGTTAAGTAACTTGCCCAAAGTCATATAGCTGATAAATAGCTGAGGTCAAATTTGAACTCAGGAAGAATTTTCCTTATTTCAGACAGGATACTCTATCCATTAAACCACTTAGTTGCCCATTCTTTTTTTTTTTCTATAAACCATCACTGGCAGAGATTTCATGTAAATGAGATATGATATGATATGAAATAAGATCTGAAGAAAATGAAAGTTGAATGACTATCAGATTGCTAACATGGATGACTACCAGGATGGTAGTGCTCTCCGTAGAAATAGGGAATTTAGAGGAAAAATAAGTATGTTGCAGGAGGAGGTGGATATGACATAATGAGTTCCAATTTGGGCATTTTGAGTTTGAAACAAATACAGGAAACCCAAATGGGAAATGTCTAGTAGGTAAGTTGGCAATGTAAGAATAGAATTTAAGAGATCAAAGTTGGATTCATAGATCTGGGAGTGATTGTTATAGAGATGAGCACTGAACCTTTGGGAGTTGATCAGATTACCAGGAGAAATGGTGTGGAACCAAGAAAGTCTTAGAGAATACCTGAAGATAGTGAGAGCAGGTTAGTGTTACAGTAAAGGAAAACAAGAAGAAATAATCCATCAAATAGAATGTGAACCAAGAGAAACCCAAGAAAATTAGACTCCAAGAAAAGAAAAAAACTTCAAGGAGGAAGTGTTCAGTCATGTCTGCAGAGAACTCAAGAAGGATGAAAACTGAAAAAGTAGATTGAGCAATTAAGAGATCATTGGTGAAGTGGGAAGAAGTACTTTCAATCTAGTTAGAGTCAGAAGCTAAATTACAAGTGGTTAAGAAGTGGATGGGAGAGGAGAAAAAAGCAAAATCTGTGAAGATGATCCTTTCTAATATTTTAGCTGTGAAAGACTAGGAAGGTGTAAAATGACATCATAAGGAATCCAGTGAAACTACTGAAACATGATATAGAGCTGACTGCAAAAAAAAAAAGTGTTTTTGTTGAGTAATTTTTTTCAGTCATTTTCAAATCTTTGTAATTCCATTTGAAGTTTTCTTGGCCAAGACACTGAAAATGGTTTGCCATTTTCTTGACCAACTTATTTTATAGATGAAGAAATGAAGGTAAATGATTAAATGACTTGCCCAGGGTCATACAACTAGTAAGCATCAGAAGGTAGATTTGAACTCAGGAAGATATTTTCCTGATTTCAGGTCTTTCATTCTATCCACTGCACCATCAAGCATCCTGCAAGAAACATAAGGAAATAAGGACAATGATTAAAAAAAAAGATAAGAAGAGATGAAATATGTAGGAATCATTCCATTATATCTATTCTGGTCTTACTTTCCTCCCTTCATAGTCTTGACATCCTGGTGAACCAATTCAACAAAGTCACTGTTCTCCATACCAAGGTCATTTGTTGTGAGTTCTTTTATTTCCCTGACTCTGCACTTTAAAATCTGTCTACATTTTCACTCACTGATTTTTCTTTGCTTCAGCCTGAGAAGCTGAAGTGCCTCTCCTTTTTGTCAAGGATAACCCTCAATACCTTTGATTCCATTCTTACAACAAGTGGTCCATATTCAATTCATTCACTTATTCTCCACTGCTAACTCTGAAATCCAGCTTCAAACTCATTTACCTTAAGCAAATTTTTCTTAAAGGTGACCAGGAATTATTTAAAGGCTACATGCTCAGAACTGTCAAAAATAATCTTGTTGAAGTACAGACATCAATGCTACTCTCCAGAACCTTCCAGCATCTCCCTTCACCCCTTCAAAACTACAGATTCCTTACCCTAGCATTTAATGTTTTCTAACAATCATGTTCCAACTTACATTTTCCAACCTTAGAGCACATTATTCCCCTTCAACCACTCTATGTTCCAAGCAAACTACATCATCTTCCATCTCAAAGCTATTTTTCATTCCTGGAATGTCCAGTAGACATTTTAAACTCAATGTGTCCAAAACTAAATATATTATCTTCCCCTTAAACAATTTCACCTTCCAAACTTCTCTATTACTGTTGAAGGTAATATCATCCTCCCAATCTCCCAGGTTCATAATCTAGGAATCGTCTCTGACTCCTCACTCTCTTACCCCCATATTCAACTTGTTACAAATATCTATAAATTTCATTTTTGTAACAGTTCACAAATATGCCCCCTTCCTTCCTCTAATACTGACACCCTCATGTAGACCCTTTTTCCCTTCACACCCGGACTATTATAATAGTCTATTGGTTGTTCTGCCTATCACAAGTCTCTCTCCACTCCAGTCCATCCTTTACACAGCCAAGTTATTTTCCTAAACAGTATATACAACCATTTTGTTCCCATGCTCAATAAGCTCCAATGGTTCCTTATTACCTCTAGGATCAAATACAAAACCCTCTGTTATTCAAAGCCCTTTATAACTACGTTTCCAGTCTTCTTATACCTTACTCCCTGACCAGCACTCTTTGTCTCCTGTCTATTACTTGAAAAAAAATATTCCAGGAGGTGGCTAGGTGGTGTAGTGGATAAAGCACTGGCCCTGGAGTCAGGAGTACCTGGGTTCAAATCCGGTCTCAGACACTTAATAATTACCTAGCTGTGTGGCCTTGGGCAAGCCACTTAACCCCGTTTGCCTTGCAAAAACCTAAAAAAAAAAAATTCCATCTCTCACTTTCAGGCATTTTCTCTGTCTACCATT
Organism: Macrotis lagotis; assembly: GCF_037893015.1. NCBI lineage: Eukaryota > Metazoa > Chordata > Mammalia > Peramelemorphia > Peramelidae > Macrotis > Macrotis lagotis. The sequence continues at coordinate 536,244,780 of NC_133666.1, read as the reverse complement.
CCTGAAATGTTCTTCCTCCTCTACCTTCTTATTTCTTCAATTTCCTTCAAGTCTCAACTAAAATCCCACTTTCTATAGGAAATTTTCCCAATCCCCCTTAATTCTACTGTCTTCCTTCTATTATGTCCTATTTTCCTGTCTATATTATATATATATATGTATATATATATACATATATATATATAGTTGCTTACATATTGTCTTCCCCACTCAAGTTCCTCAAGGGCAATATATATATAATTTTCCTTTCTTTTTATCCCTAGCATTTAGCATAGTACTTAAAAAATATTTATTGACTGACACTCCATCAGAATCTTGAAGCCTGTCTCTGAGTTAAAGGTGTTCTCTCTCTCCCTAAATTTTCCTAGAGCCTTTTGTCTGAATTTCTCTTTGCTCCTGTCCTGTGTCCTTGAAGTCATAGAGGGTGACATTTCTTTTTAAAATATTTTTCATATCCTACTTAGTTCAATGGTTTGTTTGTACATAATTGCTAAATAAATATGATTAACCTAAGTGTGGACAGTTTTGTTTAATCTTTGCAAGAATCCTAAATAAGAGCCAGTGGGATTATTAGCATCACCATTTTAAAGTTTAGGAAACTGAGGCATAGAAAGCTATGTGACTTTGCCAAAGTCAACAAAATTAGTGGCACAATCAGGACTTGAACCAGTCTTTTCCTGTCATAGCCATTGTTAATGCTATTTCAAATCATAACATTTAAATAGTACTTTAAGGTTAAAACATTTGTAAGGTTTACATGCATTATATCATTTGAGCCTCACAATAACCTTGTGAAATTTATGTTATAGATATTATTATTCCTATTTTTATAAAAAAGAAAACTGAGGCTGGGAAAGACTTATTGTCTTGCCTAGGGTCACACATTTAGAATGTGTCTGAAATATCTCATGCAAAACTGGAACTTCCTGAGTCCAAGTCCAGTATTTCATGTTTCAAACCACCTTACTACCTAATTTCTTAGTTCCCTCCATTTCTTTGGAAGTCAGGTTATCTGTGCATTTTTTCCCATGAGGCAGGAGCCTCCTTCCAAACTAAAATAATTTACATTTAAGTGGCAGGGAGGGGGGGAATAGGGGAGAATGGGAATGAGAGCATATTGTTGTGAATAGCTACAAAAATGTTTTTTTCATTTTCCTGTTTCCAGTATTTGGAATATTTATAAAGTACTTTTGGATGGTACTTTATAAATTACTTTTGGTACTTTTTGGATGGATTGCCTGTTTGAGATGAGGGGAAAAAAAAATCAAAGAATTTGCCAGAATGGAGAGTCCATAACCTAATCCCTTGAAATGAAGTGGCTTTAGTTTTTCCTGCCTTTTAGCAAAACTGCCTTCCTAGCAATGAACAGATCCAGAATTAGCTTAGCTAGTACTATGAAGAATCACTTTTTTCTTTTTTCTTTCTCTTTCTTTCTTCTTTCTTTCTTTCTTTCTTTCTTTCTTTCTTTCTTTCTTTCTTTCTTTCTTTCTTTCTTTCATCTCCTTAAAGAGGGCATCAGTTATGTCAGTTCCTGTGGAAAGGCTCTTAAATTAGGATCTTTTATTTGTTTTTTGGGGGAGGCAACCAGAGTTATGTGACTTGCTTAAGGTCCTTCTGACTTTAGGACTGATGCCTACCCACTTTTCCACCTAGCTGCCCCTTAAATTAGGGTCTTTAGAGATTTAGAATGAATAAGATCTAGAATTCAAATCCATTCTCAAACAGTTACTATCTCTGTAAGCCTGGAAAACTCACTTAACTTCTATCTGTCTCAATTTCCTCATCTATAAAATTAGAATAACAGCACCTACTTTTCAGGGTTATTGTGAGAAGAAAAGGAAAGAATGGTTATAAAGTACTCTGTAATTATATATGTGTGTATGTACATATATAGATCTATATGCTATCATCATCATCATCATCATTATTATTATTATTATTATTAGAATTGACATTTCAGCTCTTTCCTGAAACTCATTTTCTGTTTTTGTATGTGAAATCCAAAAACAGTTACCCAGAGAACAGAGGATGGAAAATGAAGGTTATCTCAGACTGAAAGAAATCGCTAGTGCCTTCACCCTATTGGGATTGGGAAATATTTGGCTTTTAAAAGTCAGGAGAGTCACCAAAAAGCAACTTATTAATAACAATCAAATTCTAAATCGTGCAGTACCCTAGAAAGGGAAATGAGAGATGGAAGAATGCCTGCCCAACCAAGATGGAGTTTCCTTTGCTGTTTTTGTTTTGAAGGGATGACATTGTTAGAAAGAAAATAGGAGGGCACTCCGTTGACTGCCTGTTTCTCAAGGCAAGACTTTCTTTGCCTGGAATATATGATTCAGGCCATTTCCCAGAATGGGTTTTCAGGCTGGGTCATTGTTGGACCTTTGAGACATCCGCTTACATGTTCATTTCGGAGCCCTGCGTCCCAGACAGAGGACCCAGAGCCGAAATAGAAAGGCCCAGCCCAACCGTCCGGCTCGTCCCAGGACCTCTGCGGCGTTCTCCCGCTTACCAATCCCGGGCTGGCTCACAAACATCTCCCACAGCTTTTGCTTACACAAAGACAAACGTCTTCTTTTATTGAAATCCCCATGTGTGAAATCACAGGACACCGCCAGGTTCCTTTCTTTGTTGCTTAAATTTAATCTGCTTGACCTTTAAGGAGAAAAATACCTCCCGAGCTGGCTCCCGCCGCTGCCACCGCAGAAGAATAAGTGCAGGGAGTGCCCTCGATTAAGTCATGCAACACTGAGGGGGTTGTTTTTCATTGCAAAATCGTTTTCTTTTTAAAATATCCCTCCTCAGTCATCAGGGACACCAAAGCGGCCGGAGGTGGTCTGAGGGTTCCAGACACGCGGAGAAAGGAAGTGGGCGCTTGTTCAAACCCGGCGTGTGCCACTGAGGCAGGGACTGGGGGCAGCCCCGGCGGGCGGGAGTGCAAAAAGAGCATCGGCCCTCCAAGGCCCGCTGTGGCTTCCAGGACGTGCTGCCAACCCAGCCATCATTCCTTCACTTGCTGACTCCAAGCCAAGAAGCCCCCCAGGTCGCTGGGCAAGCTATTTGCGGTGCCTTGGGGGCTCCCTAGAAAGGCGCAGGGGAGCGCATGGCCTGAGTCTCAGGGTCTCTTCCAATGACCAGTTTCAAAGTTCCAGCAAAGCCCTCAGTCCTATGTCGTGACTGGACCATCTATCATAGTAGAGGGAAGGGAATAAGGGACTAACACACTTCGAAACTTTTCACCAAAAAGTAGAAAGATGAGGGAAAACACATCATATATCTTGGGAACAGTAATGTCCTGTTATTGTTAAAAACTGCTGGGACCTCATTAGCGACTATGAAAACATCATCTGTAAGTACTGAAAGGCCATAAATCTTCGGTGTTCAAAAAAAGAAAGTGAGAGTGGGGAGGGATGAAGGAGGGGAACTGATGTGAAATGGGAGGGAAAGGGAAGGGAAGGGAGAGAGAGAAGGAGGAAAAGAGAACCAGAGAATTGCCATCCATCTGTCATCTTTAGTGCCTAGCCATGAGTTATTAGTTTCCACCTCTGCAGGCCAAACAGTTTCCAGAAAATATTATGTAAATCCAATGGCTCACTAATGGATAAGATAATGGACTTGCAAAAAAAAAAAACACCCTAGCATTTTTACTTCCCTAATGAAATCCAAACTCCATTGGTCATGTCCTCCTTCAGAAATGGCATCCACCCCACCTTGCCCATTTTATTATCCATTTCTTCTCTTCACTCCTAATTTAGCCAAACCAATCTTCTTGTTGTCCTTCACATATAAAATTCCATCCTCAAACTCTATGATTTTGTTCTCAGTGACCCAAGTCTGGATTGGACTCTCTTCAACTCTGCCTCTCAAGTCTCTCTCAGTTTAAGCACACCTCTTCCATGAGGTCCTTTCTGATCCTCTCCAGCTGCTAATTATTCTCTATGGGAAACAAAACAAAACAAAAAAAGTTATGTGTAGATATAAACATAGTTATATAGCTATAGATACATTTTTCCCTCCAACTACATGTCAAAACAAATTTTTAACATTTTTTAAAGTTTTGAGCTCCAACTTCTTTCCTCCCATTCTCCCTCCCCTCCCTCCCTGAGAGAGTAAGCAATCAAATATAAGTTATGCCTGGTGCAACCAAGTAAAACATTTCCATGCTAGTCATTTTGTACAAGTAGTCTAGAATAAAAGAAAAAATTGAAAGAAAATTTTAAAATATCATGCTTCAGTCTGTATTCAAATACAAATTTATTTTAAGTGGAGTTTGCATATACTTATACAGGATATCTCAAAAAGTCCTAATTCAGTTTTAAGCTAGTAAAACAAACATTTTAACCTATTTTAAAAACAAAACAAAAAAAACAAAAAAAACTTTTAAAATGCACTAAGACTTTTGGAACACCCTAAAGATCTGTACTTGTCTCCCTCGATAGAATGTATGCTCCTTGAGGTCAAGGGCTAAATCATTTTGATTTTTGTAACTCCTCTACCTGGCACAACCCCTGGCATTGATAATTAATAATTTATTGATAAAGTCAGGTGCTTAACAAATACTCAGTGATTGATTAATTGATATCCCATAATTTCACAAAGTAATTTAGCCTCTTTTCTACTTTAGTGCTTTTAATTCTTTCCATAGTAGGGTCCCATAATAAACTAAAGCAATTTTTCCATTAAGTGGGGAAAAGTAATATGGCAATGGGAGAAAGGTTCATATTTTATTTTATTTATTTATTAGGTTTTTGCAAGGCAAATGGGGTTAAGTGGCTTGCCCAAGGCCACACAGCTAGGTAATTATTAAGTGTCTGAGACTGGATTTGAACCCAGATACTCCTGACTCCAGGGCCGGTGCTTTATCCACTACGCCACCTAGCTGCCCCAAGGTTCATATTTTAAAGTAATTTTTTAAGTTCCTTCCACATTACCCTTCTTTCCAGAGCTGTTGACCACAACTCCTCCAAGGGGCATTTTCTTTTTTTCTTTTCTTTTTTTATGTAAACAGTATTTTATTTTTTCCAATTGCATGTAAAGATAGTTCTCAACATTAATTTTTATGAGATTTTGAGTTGCAAATTTTTCTCCCTCCCTCCCATCTCCCCTTCCCAAGACAATAAGAAATCTGATAAAGACTATACATGTGCAATCATATTAAACATATTTCCACAGTAGCCATCTTGTGAAAAAATAAATAGAAGAAAAGGGAAATCCATTTTTTTAAAAAAAGTGAAAATTAGTATGCTTAGATCTGCATTCAGACTCCATAGTTCTTTCTCTGGATGAGGATAGCTCTTTCATGGAATTGGATCATTGTACTGCTGAGAAAAGCAAAGTCAATCATAGTTGATTATCATACAATGTCGCTGTTACTATGTACAATGTTCTCCTGATTCTACTGACCTCACTAAGAATCAGTTCATGTAAGTCTTTTCAGGTTTTTCTGAAATCAGTCTGCTCTTCATTTCATATTGCACAATTGTACTCCTTTATATTTATATATCACAACTTGTTCCATCATTCTTCAATTAATGGACATGCCCTCAATTTCCAATTTTTTACCACTACAGAAAGAGCTGCTACAAATATTTTTACACATAGGCCCCTTTCCCTTTTTCATGATCTCTTGGGGGTACACACCTAATAGCTGGATCAAAGGGTATGTACGGTTTTATTGCCTTTGGGCATAGTTCCAAATTGCTCTCCAGAATAGTTGGATCAGTTCACAACTCCATCAACAATACATTAATCTCCCAATTTCCAAGGGGCATCTTTCAAACCTTTCAAACAAGAACGTAGTGTTTGTTAAATTCAGGTTGTCCCATCAGAAAATGAGAAAAATATCTTGCTATATTTGGGAGAAAAGGGTGTGGAAGGCATTCAGTAATTTAAGAAGTCTGGGAGAGCAGAACTCTAAGAATACAGTCAGTATTTAAATTGAAATTTAGCCAAGATGAAAATCTTAATAAGGATATGTAGAAAACAAATTGACCTGTATGAAAACAATTCTGTTATCTACATGTCTTGAAATCATACTTGGAAGGGAACAGAGAGGATAATAACTGACATTTTTTATAGTGATTTGCTTTTCAAAACACTTTAACCTAGGTTGTCTCATTTGAACCTAACAAATGTAGTATTATTATCTCCATTTTATACATAAGGAAATTGAGACTTAGAGAGATTAACTAATCTATAGCTAGTTTCGGAATTTGAACCCAAGATTTCTGTACTTCAAGTGCAGATGACTCCTGGCTGCCCCTAAAATTTGTTAGACTAACCTCCTACCTATTGCAAGAATACCATTCACAACTTCCTGTGCAAGTGTTCATTCTCTTTTCTTGCTTGCATACCATAGATGAAGCTATCCATCTTGTTGGCTATAATCCTTGTTTTATTCAAGCTAGACATCTCCCATTTATTCATGTGACATATCAAAACCCATTACCATCTTGATCACCTTTTCCTGTTTACCCTCTTATCCATTAATATTCTTGCTTAAATATAGTAACCAGAAATGAAAATACAAGGAATGTGGCCTGACCAAGGCATAATGCAGGGGGACTAAAATGTCCCATCTCTGAAATATTCCCTGCTTGTCTCTACTTTTTAGAATCACCAATGTGCTTCAAAGTACTATTCACTCACATTTTCCTACATGAAATTTTAACTTTATCTCTCCCTCTCCCTCTCTTCCCCCTCTTTTTTTCTCTATGACTTTGTATTTGTATATACTTTGTGTTTAGTCATCTATGTTATATTCTCCCCAGAAATATCATAAACAAGGTGGTACCCCACAATTGCACAGATATAATTTACTTGCAGAAATTTAAGAATGATGGTAATAAATGCTTTCATATCAAATAATCATAAACTCCAAACTACATGAAATAGAAACTTTCCAAATAGAGACCTAGTGGAAGAAATCAGGCCCATGTGGGTTGTCATTAAGAAGTTTTCAAGGAGCCAATAGAAGATGAGTTTATAATTTCATCATTTTATTTAATTATCAAAATTAATATTATTCTCCCATGCAATAGTCCACAAGAGCAATAAACATAAAAGAGAATAGTAGATAAAAACAATTCCTATCTAAATTCCAATGAACAGGACAACAATAGCACTATTTATGTGGTACTATTTTTATTTATATCAGACAATAATACTATTTATATTTATATCAGACATTGCAGAAAAGTTATCTTTAAGGCTTCTTAATGCATATTCCCCAAGAAAATGATACCAATACAATTTGATAAATTTAATTTGTAATGAAAATCATAGAAAGACAGTATCAAGTGGTCAGAACCACTATTAAACATGACAACAGTCATTGTTAGAAGGGTTATGGGAAGATAGGCATTTTAATACACAGCTATGGAGCAGTGACATGCTATTACTTTTTTGGAAAGCAATTTGAAATTATGCAAATAAAGTGACTAAACTGTCCAAACTCTTTGAATCAAACCCTGGGCTTATACTCCAAAGAAGCCATTGACAAGAAAAAAGTTCCTATATTCCAAAATATTTATAGCAGTCCTTTTTCGTGATAGATAAGAATTGGAAATAAAGTTGATGCCTATCAACTAAATAATTATTATACAAATTGTGGTACTGTAATGAAATAATTACTATGCTGTATGAAATGATGTGTGAGAGGAGGACAGAGAAGCATGTAAAGAGCCATATAAAATGATGCAGAGTGAAGTAAGCAGAGTCAAGAAAATGATATATTTGGTAACTGCAACAATGTAAGTAGAAAGAGCAATGATACTCCTGAAAAATCAAAAGTAAATGTAAGGGGCGGCTAGGTGACGAAGTGGATAAAGCACTGGCCCTAGAGTCAAGGAGTACTTGAGTTCAAATCCAGCCCAAGACACTTAATAATTACCTAGCTGTATGGCCTTGGGCAAGCCACTTAATCTCATTTGACTTACAAAAATCTAAAAACAAAAAGTAAATGTAACAAAATTATAAAGATCAAATAAGAATTGGAATGAAGAGATAAGAGAAGACATACCAAATCCACACCCCCTTCCTGGAGATTATATATTGTCACTAATTGCACATGTCTTTGCATGTATCCATCAGTTGTGCTGATTTTTTTTTCCTTCTCCAAAAGTACTATTTGTCATATGGGAGGAGGAGGGAGATATATAGGATACTCTGGTGATGTAAGAAACAGAAAATATCAATAAAAACTTATTAAAAATAAAAGCTAAAAGATCACTATTCCTTCTAAATCTATAGATAATAAATCTCCATTACTATAGATACAAAATATATCTGATAATTCAAAAATCTATTGTACTGAATAAGAGCATTATGATAATCAGAACTGCTATGATAATTATCTGAATGTAATACTGATCCATAAAAACTTAAGGATGACTTTTTAATAGATATCATTATTCTGGCTACATATAATATCCAAACTAAGTGAAATTAAAAACTTGCAAAATATGACAGCTTAGTAGAAGAGTTCAAAAACCATGTGGGAACATGATGAACTACCAATCACTCTCAATGTTCAATCTGCTATTGAATTTTACCTAGTGAAGATTTTGGTGAGCCCACTGAAGAGTTTGTTGGGTCCTAAAACTTTTTATTCAGTTATAAGAAGTTATTCCTCCTCTACAATAATCCACTACACATTAAACAGAATAATAGCAGCATAATGGATAGAGTATTAGGAAGACCTGAGTTCCAATTCAGCCTCGGATGCTTACTAGTTATCTCAATCCAATGAAGAAGGAAATGGAAAATCCTCCAAAGTGTCTGCCCAAAAAAAAAAAAAAAAACAAACCCACAGATAGTATTGACTTGATAAGGTCCAAAGGGTCGGTCACAAGAGTTGGATATGATTAAACAATAAAATGACATTGTAGGAGAGTTTCTCTCTGAACTCCATTGAACAAAATGAAAAGAACACAAGTAACAAGAACACTACAATGGTTGAGGACACCAAAAGAGAAGGCCAAGAATTTCAAAGCAAAATCATTTTTTTCAGCAAGGTTCTCTGATAACATTTTCATAATCAAGAGATATAAGTAATCGGTTCAAATTTAGAAAAACAAGAGACATTTCTTAATTGCTAGACAATCAAAAGATGTAACTGGCAGTTTTAAATACAAACTATAACAGTCAAATGGCAAAAATTCTCAAAGTCACTAAAAATTAAAGAAATGCAAACTAAAGCAACTCTGAGGTCCTACCACATACTCACTGGATTAGAAAAGGGAAAAGGGAAAATAATTGTGTAAGGGACTATTGGAAAAAAGGCACCTTAATGCACTACTAGTGGTACATTGAATTCCTCTAGCCATTTTAGATAATTTTTTTTCCCTAGAATCAAGCACCTAATGTCAAAAAATTGTTCATACTCTTTAACCAGGAATGTCCTGGAGCTGAGTGATAAAATTCTTGAGAGCAGATTGTTAAATTTTTCAGTGTGAACATTTATACTTCAGAAATCATCAAATACTAGAAATCAGGACTTAATTTGTTATTTTGTTGATTATCTAGACAAGAAAATAAGAGAGAAAATGTCAATGATATAGATTTGACTTTAAGATGTGCTGTGTGAATATATTCCAGCATACTTTTATTTTGAACCCAATGATACTATTACTAGACTTATACCCAAATAAATGAAGGAAGATAGAAAAATACTCATATATACATATATATATATATATATACACAAAATTATGTATAATAGTACTTTTTGTAATAGAAAGATAAAAAGCAAATTAAAAGGTGTCCCTCATTTAGGAAACAACTAAACAATTATTGTATATGAATGTAAAATGATATTATTGTGCCATAAGAATTAATGAAATGGACATTTTCAGAGAAAACTGGTGAGATTTGTATAAAGTGATACAGAATAAAGCAAGCAGATCCAAAAAACAATTTACATACTTTGAAAAACTTGAGCACTCTATCAATATAATAAAACATAATTTATAAAGAAAATTGAATTTTCTTCTGACAGAATTAATGCACTTAAAATACAGAATGAGACATACTTTTGGAGAGAACAAATGCAGGAATTTTCTTTGACTATGCATCTTTGTGAAGGTTTTAGTTTGTTATTGTTCATTTGGCAGAGGGGGCAAAAGGAAGTGAGAGAAATTAAATTATTATTTGGAAAAATAATTAAATTTAACTTTAAAATTCAAAAAATCTTTGGGCTATAAAGAACAACTAATTCTTGATTCAGTACCTGAAGTCATCATAGTTTCAATACTACCTTTAATAAGACTTGAAGAGCTTTTATTATTGTCTGGACTTTAGGTTTGGATTATAATGAAATGAGATGTTCATAAGAGTTCTAACAACTCTAACAGTTAACTAAAGGAGTTTTACTTAGCCATAGCATGGAAAGAATATTCAGCAAGGATGCTGTATTCTTTCATTTAGATACCGATTCCTTTCCTCTAATATTTTTATACTGGTCTCATGTCAAAAAACTGAGGAGGGAGAGCAATTCTGGCCTCCTTGTAAGTTGGCCTTTGTAACCAAGGCTACCAAGGCTACCAAGGCAAGGTTCTGAGACAATCAAGTTTTAAGAACAGTTTCAGTACCTTTTAAGGAAAACTCAACAAGTCTGCATGGCAGATATTGTTTTTACCACCACTTTTAACTCACTTTCATACTCGTGGCTCACTAATATATGATAGAGATTTGACGATTGACTGGTATCTTGAGGGTTGTAGTTCATGAGGGACTGAGAAGAATTTGGAACTAGCTCCATTTCTGAGACAGAATTGAGTCACTACTCTAATATTTGGTAGACATCATACTAGGTGCTAGGATATGAGCAAAAAATTAAAACTTTACTAGGGTGAAGCAATATTTAAATAGATAAATACAATTCCGGAGGGAGAGTATACTAGGATAAATATAAAGAAAGTCTTCCCATTGGATTTCACACTGTGAGATGAGACATGAAGAAAATTGGAGGCAGAGATGAAGAACTACATTCTTTACATTCAGGATAGTGTATCCAAAAATATTGATGCAGACAGTGAAATACTCTCCAAAATGAGGACAGTTGGATGAGGGGTGTATTAAAGGTGGTTAGAGGATGGCAATGAGCAGAGATAATGTAGAACTGGAAATTTTCTCTGTAGAAATGATTGAACCTAGTTAACTAAGTTAACTGGGAGTCTTTTTACAGGCATTAAGTAGAAAAGAGGATCCTTGACAAACCTTTGAGAGACTTTAATTATTAAGGGCGGAACGCAGATGATGACCCAACAAAGGAAACTGAGGAATGATAAGACAGGAAGGAAGAGAAAAAATCATTTAAGTTTAACCTAACTATGAACAGTACTATAGGAAAGAAAAGACCTGGCCTTTGCCTTCAAGGGGCTTCTAATGTAGAAGAAATTTGCAATCTAGTGGTATAATGCCACAGGGAACTTGGGAAGCAAATGGGCACTCCTGGAAGGGAAGAGTAGGGATGCATAAGGGACATAAGGGAGGGCCACAAAGACAAATTTAACTTCTTTTACAATTTTGCCTAGGGTACTAACACCATTTCATGAATGGTCATATTACTGTCATTTATACTCATATTCTGAGTTTCCTTGTCTTGTTATCATTTCTTCGTTTTTCCTGATAAAAGTCACTCTCTTCCTAAAATGAAGGCTGCAGAAATTTTCTATTAAAATTAAAGGCTCCAATTAGTTTTATACATGCAGAAGGAGAACTAAGACACAGAACATGGTACATTCCTTTGGGTCATTCATTCATACATCACTCATGTATTGAGACTGGAGATACCAGCCATAACTTGAACCCATTCTACTTTTCTCAAAGCTCCCAATACTACTTATCATCTCAACTTGCTCATCCCCTCCCTTTCAAAGACTCATTCCTTTTATTCTATTCTCTACACACACCACTTTTTTCATGCTCACTCCACCTACTCTCCACTCACTTTTTCCTAAAACTCATACTGACTCACTCTTCTCCAACCTTTCAGTCCATCCTACTTCACAACCAAGAAATAGTTTTTTTCACCACACCAGACCATAAGCATCAAAGGTATATTCCCATATCTCATAAATAAACTCAGAATAATAAAAACCTATGGACGACTGTACCTCCTTTGCTCAAATCTTCAGCGTCTGTAATAGGATCAATTCTGGGAAGTTTGGAACCCCATCATCATTCAGTGTGGCATAAAGAGGTGTGATCCAATAACTTCAGCCATACCAAGTGATCACACATTCCTTTTTTGTTTGCTGATTCTGGATTTTCATGGACAACTCCATTACATTGACCTTAATACTGCAGCCTACTTTCATATGGCCCTACTTATACCACATACCTCAACAGAATTATTATCAGGTGAATATTTTGCATACCTTTAAGGACTAAAGAAACATTCACTGTAATTGTAAAGGTTTGAAAGAGAAGTGACGCGATACCAAACCCATATAGCCAGGTTTCCCTTAAGGAGGAAAGAGGAAATAAAAAAAGATTTTAGCAGAAAAGGGAATGATGCTCTCAAAAAAACCTGGAAATACTTACATGAACAGATATAAAGTGAAGAAAGCAGAACCAGGAAAATATTGCACACAGTAATAATATGATTTAGCTTTTCTCAGCATTTACAGTGATCCAAGACAATCTCAAAGGACTTATAATGAAAAATGCTATTCACCTCCAGAGAAAGAACTGATGTCTGATTACAGACTGAAGCATACTATTTTTCTTTCCTTCCTTCCTTCCTTTTTCCTTCCTTCCTTCCCTTCCTTCTTTTATTTTATTTATTTATTTTATTGAGTTTTCTTATACAAAATGACTAATATGGAAATATTTTACATGATTGCACATGAATAGCATATATAATATTGCTTCTATTGCAGAAGAGGGGGAAAAGTGGAGGATGGAGAGAGAGAATTTGGAACTCAATTTTTTTTTTAGTTTTTGCAAGGCAAATGTGGTTAAGTGGCTTGCCAAAGGCCACACAGCTAGGTAATTAAGTGTTTGAGGCTGGATTTGAACTCAGGTACTCCTGACTCCAGGGCACTGTGCCAACTAGCCACGCCCGAGCTAGCTGCACCCAGAACTCAATTTTTTTAAGAAGTTAAAAAAGTGTTTTTACATGTAACTGAGGGAAAATAAAATATTATTAAAGAAAAAAAATCTTAGTAAATTGAAGATGAAATAGAATTTATTTTTATATAATAGAGATGCATAAAGCATAATGGAAAGGGCTATTAGGGAAGTTGCCAAGGAGGAGGGAGAGAGATTTAGGGAAAATTGGGGCTGAACTGGATGAGAACAGAAATATGGGAGGGATATATATATATATATATATATATATATATATATATATTTATATATAATATATATAATATATATATCACTACCCGTGATATATATATTTATATATATATCACGGGTAGTTCACCTAGAGGTAATATAGATGAAGGAGACAGAGCAGAGTTGAGGTGGTATGCAGAACAGACATGCTTGAAATGAAGGGGAGTAGGAGTGCTGAGTTGCCTGAGTTTTGTAACCAGAGGAATGTGTAGAACTAAAGGCAACAATTTCCAATTCATTCCATCAGTTAATAAGTGCCATTTAAACTCTAGTCATATTTATGACCAATTTCGTATCCCATTTCCTAGGCACACAGATATCCTATGGGCAGTTCCCAATGACTTCAAAGGAATGCTGACCCTGAGAGGAAAACTTATATAAATACTTTAAAAAACAAGATCAGGGACAGCATGACCATGTACGCCAATGTTTTATCTTACAGCCTGTCCAGATTCAAGGTTTTCAGGCCTGCAATCTTTCAGGAAATTCATCTCCAAGCTTATAGATCTAGATGAGAGTCATCAGAATTTGGAAATTCTCCCCACATGATTAATATGTGAATAAGACATGACCCTTAATTGTCTCTACCATAAAATGTATGTATGTGTAAAAAGACCCACATGGAACAGAAATGAAGTTTTACAATGGTAGGCTAAGCAACAAATTCATATCTTTTAAACAATTTCATCCATTGTGAAAGAAATGATGATTTGACTTTTATGTTGAACCCATCTAATGTCTTGATAATGTGGTGATAAAATTTAAAAGCAGATTTAATCTTTCAGATCATCTTATCTAATGAATATAGGTTTCTAGAAATATACAAGTAGGTAGGCCCAGATGCTGGTGAGTTGCAAAGGAAGAATGTCATAAAAAAGTTGACTTCTCCTAAAATGGATGAGTGTGAGTACTAAAAATGGATTTTTTAAATAGAGATATATGATTTTTATCAGTGGAATGACATTAAAGAAGATGCACTGCCAGCATCTGCTTTGCCTCTCTATCCTAAGACCCCACTAGGTCTTTCAAATAGACTTGAAGCTGAAACCACTGATATGTGTTATCTTTTCCTTTTAGAACATAAGCTCCTTGAGAAAATTGACTTTCTAAAATTTATTTATTTATTCATTCATTTATTTTTTTCACAATTCTACAATAGTCTTGTTGTAAAAGTAAACAATTCCCCCTCCCCCCCAAAGATAAAGAAATCTCAAGAAAAATAAAGTGAGAGAAAAAAAATGTGCTTCAATCTGTATTCAGATACCATCAGCTCTGTCTTTGGGATGGACCTCATTCTTTATCATAAGTACAACAGAGAAGTTTCTTCAATATTTTTTCCCACATTTGGTATTGCTAACTGTATTTCCCTTCATCCCTATTTATTTTATGCCCTCTTTTTACCTCCCTCATCAAAAGTGTGTTGTATCTGACTACCGTCTCCCACATTCTTCCCTCTCTTTGAGGATCTTCAACCCTCCCCCCTCCATTCCTTTTTTCCTCTAGGGTAAGATAGGTTTATATCATGGTGGGGAATTCTCTCATATCATTTTAACAAATGTTTTGCTTTACTTTGTGGGTTGTTGTCAAACTTGTCTGACCTGTTGAACAAACATTACAAGAAATGGATTAAGAGAAAAATATTGGTCAAAGAAACTCAAATTTTCTTCTCACTGCTATATTCTATGTCAGAATGTAAAACTATTATTATTTTATAAGCATATTTTCATTTCCTGTTATGTTTCTGTTGATTTCCCTAAAAGCCTTCAACTACCTAATGCCAGTCTTATATTAAAAAATAGAACCAGATAGAGTAAGCTATGTGAATCTAGCCCAACAGTACAGTCTTAGTCATGAAATTAGTACCATCTCTGGTACTAACTAGATGCAGCAAATCCAATAACTATATTGCTAAAAAAAAATGAGGGTCATAGAAAAGTCCTAATCCCATAAAACTGGGATAAGAAGAAGAATAACAATGACCAAGAAGTTGCTTAGCCTCTTATATTATGGTGAAAGGCAAAAACAGTATGATGATTTATGAAAAAGATAAATAAGGAATAGAAGAAAGAGAAGTTACATAAAAAGACAAAGTGATTGTCATGGATAGCCTAATTTTCTTTTTTTTTGTCAGAGAAATGCTATAGAATTTACATAGATTTTATTAATTCATTTAATTTAAATTAATTCAATTAATTTAAAATCTTTCATACTGTTCTTGTGGAAAAAAAGAAGAGAAGTGAGTTAGATGATGATTAAGTTGATTCAAAACTAGTCAAATAACTGGCATTATTGGCTCAGTCAATTAACCAATAAGCAAGTATTTTCTTTTTTAAAATAATTTATTGCCATTTTATTAACATACAACTGAAATAAAATATGTGACAGATATTTGTAACAAAAATAATAACAATAATTATAAGAGGAATGTGTTGGGTGGACTTGTTTTTGGTGCAAAATTTTTCAAAACAAGATATCTTTGATGATACTGTTAATTCAATTCTTTTTTGACTATTTGTCTCTTTATAATTTTTTTTCTTCCATAAATCTGTTCCCAACCATTATTCCATCCCCAGGATGAAAAAATAAAATAAAATAAAACCCTCAATGTATAAATATATAGTTTGGGGAAATAAATTCCCACATTTCTTTAAACTATCTCTCTGGCAGGAGGTGATTGACATATTTCACCTTCATTCTATTAGATTTGTGGTTTGTCATCACATTGATTAGCATTCTCAAGTCTTTCAAACTTGTTTTTCTCTGTAATGTTATCATTGTATAAATTGCACTCCTAGTTCTGCTCACTTGGCTATATCAATTCATAAAGATCTTCCTAGTTTTCTTTGAAACACTCCCTCTTGTTATTCCTTGTGACACAATATCCCATTACATTCATATATAATGTAGCTATATCCTAATAGTACAATACAATAGATTTCCAATTTTGGAAAATAATAAAAAGAGCTACTATAAATATTTTTGTACATTAACTGTCATTTTCCTTTTCTTGGATTTCTTTGGTATATAGGTGGTCTGGTAATGGTATAACTGAGTCAAGGAGCACATAAAATTTGGGCATAAATCTACATTGTTTTCCAGAATTGCTGGACCAATTCACAATTCCATCAACAATGTACTAGGTACCTGCAGCAATCATTTGCTAAACATCTACAGTATGTTAGCTACTGTGTTAAGTGCTTTACAAATATTATGTCATCATCATCATCAACACCATTATTAAATATTGTCTTAATAATGTTAGCTTTAGCACTATTTATCCAATAAGAGAAGAAAAAGAAACTGAAGGAATTAAAATTGGTA
This sequence comes from Macrotis lagotis, assembly GCF_037893015.1. Classification (NCBI taxonomy): domain Eukaryota; kingdom Metazoa; phylum Chordata; class Mammalia; order Peramelemorphia; family Peramelidae; genus Macrotis; species Macrotis lagotis. The sequence continues at coordinate 536,228,112 of NC_133666.1, read as the reverse complement.
CTGAAGAAACAGAACTCTCACTCTTTGCATATGATATGACAGTATATCTAGAGAACCCTAAAAAATCATCTAAAAAACAACTGGAAACAATTAGCAATTTTAGCAAAGTTACAAGATATAAAATAAATCCACGTAAATTCTCAGCACTTCTATGTATTGCTAACAAGGTACAGCAGCAAGAGACAGAAAGAGAAATCCCATTTAAAAGAACTACAGATAATATAAAATACTTGGGAGTCTAACTGCCAAGAAAGACTCAGAAATTGTACAAAAATAATTATAAAATACTTTTCACATAAATAAAATCAGATCTAAATAACTGGGCAAATGAAAATTGCCGATGGATAGACTGAGTTAATATAATAAAAATTCCACCTAAATTAAATTCACTGCCATACCAATCAAGCTTTCAAAAATTTACTTTAGTAAGCTAGAAAAAAATAGTAACTAAATTCATATGGAAGAAAAAGGTCAAGAATATCAAGGGAATTAATGGGAAAAAATGCAAAGGAAGGTAGCCTAGCCATACCAGATCTAAAATTATATTAAAAACGTCAGTCATCAAAGCTGTTTAATATTGGCTAAGAGAGTGGTGGATCAGTCGAATAGATTAGGTGCAAAAGAGAGAATAGTAAATGACTATAGTAATCTAATATTTGATAAACCCAAAGATTCCAGCTTCTGAGATGAAGAGTCACTCTTCAATAAAAGCTGCTGGGAAAACAGGAAGTTAGTATGGCAGAAAATAAGCATTGACGAACATTTCACACTCTAAACCAATATAAGATCAAAATGGGTACAGGATTTAGACATAAATATTATAAGCCAGCAAGAAACAGTTTACCTGTCAGATCAATGGAAAAGGAAGTAGTTTTTTGACCAAGATAGAGGACACTTTAAAAAAACAAACTGGATAATTTTGATTACATTAAATTAAAAAGGTTTTGCACAAGCAAAACCACTGCAACCAAGATTAAAAGGAATGCAGTGGATTGAGAAACAATTTTTACAGCTAGTGTTTCTGACAAAGGATTAATTTCTAAAATATATAGAGAGAAGATGGTGACATGAAGGGATAAAGTCTTAGGAGCTCTCTGATAAAAACTCATAAACTAAGGGCTCTAACTAAACTTTCGAGAGACAGAACCCACAAAGGGACCCAGTGAGGCAGTTCTCCTACTCAAGGTAACCTGGAAAAGAGCAGAAAGGCTCTGCTCCTCAGGGTCGGAGGGGGGGCCTACCAGAGGGGCAGCCTGCCAGAGGGGCGGCCCGCCAGAGCCAAAGAACATCAGCCTCCCGGAGGCAGGCCCAGGGCACTGGGAGCCGCGGCTCACAGCAGCAGGGGAGTCTCCTGAGCTGCACCCCGGGGAGCACCGGCACAAAGTGGGGGAACAGCGGGGCACCTCTGCCATAGTGAGCACGTGGAGCCCAGCCCTCAGAGCACACAGCAAGCATCTTGGTCTTTCGGCACCCTAGACCCAGAAACAGAAGCAGGCAGAGCTGGTAAGCAGGAGCCTCTGGGGCAGAGCCCATTGAGCTGAGGGAGGGGAGTGAAGAGAGAGAGAGACTGCAGAGCTCTGTCCTCTGCCTCTGGAACAGGACTCTGGGGTTCTGACCACATTCAGATCCTGATCCCAGTCTAGGCCCCCCCCATAGAACAACAGGGGCCCCCCCACCTCGGCCTGTGGCAGAGGAGGGCGCTTATGGTCATTCACAGACCAGGAGGGAGGACAGAGCCTCACACACTGAGACCCTTGTGAGAGTGTCCCAAAAGCTATGGAAGCACCCCAAAAAACAGGCTTAGGCTGGGGAAATGAACAAGCAAAGAAACAAGAGGAAGACCACTGAGAAATATTTTGCAAATGAGCCCAAGAAGGATCAAAATACTTAGTCTGAACATGAGGAAGCACAAGCTCCTGCATCTAAAGACTCCAAGAAAAACAGAAATTGGGCTCAGGCTATGACAGAGCTCAAAAAAAGACTTTGAAAATCAAATGAGGGAGTTGGAAGAAAAACTGGGAAAAGAAAGGAGAGAGATGCAGGAAAAACATGAAAATGAAGTCAGCAGCTTAGTCAAGGAAATCCAAAAAAATGCTGAAGAAAATAGCATGCTACAAAACAGCTTAGATCAGATGGATAAAAGAGTTCAAAAAGTTATTGAGGAGAAGAATGTTTTAAAAAGCAAAATTGGCCAGATGGAAAAAGAGATAAGAAAACTCTCTGAGGAGAACAAATCCTTCAGACAAAGAATAGAATTCAGGGAGACTGATGAACAGAAATCAGGAATCAATACTTCAAAACCAAAAAAAATGAAAAATTAGAAGAAAATGTGAAATATCTCATTGAAAAAACAACTGATATGGAAAACAGACTTAGGAAAGATAATTTAAAAATTATTGGAATACCTGAAAGTCATGATCAGGAAAAGAGCCTTGCCATCATTTTCAAAGAATTACTACAGGAAAATTGCCCTGATATTCTAGAAGCAGAGGGCAAAATAGAAATGGAGAGAATCCACTGATCCCCCCAAGAAAGAGATCCCAAAAAAACAACCCCTAGAAATATTATAGCCAAGTTCCAGAACTCCCAAGTCAAAGAGAAAATATTACAAGCAGCCAGAAGGACACAGTTCAAATATCGTGGAGCTGCAGTCAGGATCACACAGGACTTAGCAGCACCTACATTGGAAGCTCGTAGGGCTTGGAATATAATATACTAGAAGGCAAAAGAGCTTAGAATGGAGCCAAGAATGAACTACCCAGCAAGGCTGAATGTCCTCTTCCAGGGAAAAAGATGGACTTTCATTGAACCAGGGGAATTTCAAATGTTCCTTTTGGAATGGCCAGAGCTGAACAGAAGGTTTGATCTTCAGATACAGGACTCAGGTGAAGCATGGAGATTGGAGGAGAGGGGGGAAATATGAGGGACTTAATGAAGATGAACTGCATCTATAGAAAAATGATACTGATAACATTCATATGAACCATCTCAGTTAATAGAGCAGGTAGAGGGAGCTTTTATAGTTGAAGCACAGGAGAAAGCTGAATTCGAAGATAAAATATTGTGTAAAAATGGAGTCAATAGAAAAAAGGGAAATGGAATGGGAGAAAGAAAAAGGAGAGGAGGAATAGTCCAAGATATTTCACATAATAAGTTTTTTTTTATTACAATGAGCTATTGCAATGATATGGAAGGGGGGAGGCAAGGGGGAATGAGGGAACCTTTGCTCTCATCAGAGGTGGCTAGGAGAGGAAACAGCAAATATACTCAATGGGGTATAGACAACTGGAGTAAGAAGGAGGGGGGAGCAGGGAAGGGGTGGGGATGTGAATAAAGGAGGAGAGGATGGACCATGGGGGGAGAGTGGTCAGATATAACACATTTTCTTTTTTACTTCTTGCAAGAGGCTGGGATTGGATGGCCTGCCCAGGACCATAGGGCCAGGTGGATTTTGGGCCTAAGGGGTGGGGGCCCAAGGCTTCTTGGCCCCAGGACCAGGGATCTGTCTGCTGTGCCACTCAGCGACCCTACAGCAGAGTCAGAGTGAAAGGAGAGAGAAAATATAGTACATGGTAGTGGAGAAATAAGAAAGGAGGGAGTTGTGATCAGCAATGGCAACGGTGGAAAAATATGGAAGTAACTTTTGTGATGGACTTATCATAAAGAATGTGACAGAGTTGATGGTGTTGGAACAAAAACTGAAGCACATTTTTTGTTATTATTTGGGGGAGGGTGCAGGGCAAGTGGGGCTGGGTGGCCTGCCTGGGGCCACATAGCAGGGTGATCTTTGGATGTCTGGGGCCGGATTCGGTCCCAGGTGCTCCTGGCTCAAGGGCCAATGCTCTGTCTGCCACCCAGCCACCCCTACTATTATATTTTATTTTGGGTCTTTTTTTTTTCTTCTTTTTGGTTTTTGCAGGGCAGTGGGGATCAGGTGGCTTGCATGTCACACGGCTGGGAGATGGTTGGGTTTATGAGGCTGGATATGGACTCGGGTGCTCATGGCTCCAGGGCTGGTGCTTCATCCATTGTGCCACCTGGCCATACCTACAATTATTACTATTATTTTTTTTATTTTAATTTTTTTTCTCTCCCCTTTACTTTTTTGCCCAAGCAAGTCTATCTATATTCAAGGGTGGAGGGGTATTTTGTTTACTTGTAAACAAGTATATTTTATTAATGTAAAAAAAAACATTTGTACAAAATGAGAATAAAAAATAAATTTTAAAAAAATAAAATATATAGAGAACTGAGTCAAATTTGTACAAAAAAAAGTCATTCCCCAATTGATAAATGGTCACAGGATATGGAAAGGTAATTCTCAGATGAAGAAATCTATCAGTTCATATGAAAGAAAACTATCAGGTCATATGAAGAAAGCTATCAAGTCATATGAAAAATTGCTCTAAATCATTGTTAATTAGAGAAATGCAAATTAAAACATCTCTGAGGTACCATCTCACACTTCTCAGATTGGCCAATATGACTAGAAAGGAAAATGATCAATATTGGAGGGGCTGCAGGAAAACTGGGACACTAATGAGTTGTTAACATATCCAAGCTTTTCTGGAGGAGCAATTTGGAATTATGCCAAATGGCAATAAGACTTTATATACCCTTTAAAGCAGGAATCCCACTACTGGGTTTGTATTCTGAAGAGATCATGAAAAAGAATGAAAAATCTCACATGTTCAAAATTATTCATAGCAATTCTTTTTATTGTGGCAAAGAACTAGAAATTGAGGGGATGTTCATCAACTGGGGAATAACTGAACAAATTGAGGTATGTGATAGAACATTGCTCTATAAGAAATCATGAGGGACAAGACTTCAGAAAAACATGGAAAGACTTCCATGAATTGATGCAGGGTGAAGTGAGCTGCACCAGAAGAACAATATATACACCAACCACACCATGGGATGATGAACAACTATGATGGGCTTGTTCATTTCAGCAGTACAATATTCAAAGATAATTCTAAAAGACTTGTGATGGAGAAGTTTAATATCTTCAATTTTTTTATAAGTTGTCTTATGTATCATCTAATGCTTTCTCTCTTCTGTTTGGATTTGATTCTTCTCTCACAGCATGATCTATATGGACTTATTATTTAGCATGGCTAAAATAGAGTGGGAAGGAAAGGGAGGGAGGGAGGGAGGGAGGGAGGGAGAAAACTGTAACATTCAAAACCCTGTAAAAAAGTGATTGATAAAAATTATTATTGAATTTAGTTGGAAAAACAAGTAAAATATTAAAAACGAATTTAAAAAATTATGTCATTTGACCCTCAAAGGAACCATGGGGTCAGGGGGTAAGTTATTATTATTACTCATATTTTGTAATTGAGAAAATTAGGGCAGGACATGTTAGAGGTCAAATTTGAATCCAGGTCTTCCTAACTCTATCCACTGTACCACCAACCTGCCTCTGTATACTATCCTGTTAAGTTGGAAAGAATTCTACAGTAAATATACCCAGAAACTTGTGCCTAATGCTGTTGTTCAACAGTTTTTTTAATCAATGACTTAAGTAAAAGCAAATGGTATGTTAATGGAATTTGAAGGTGACACAAAGTCATATGAGATCAATTGCTAACCCTGAATGATGAAAGCAGAATTTTAAAGATTTTAATAAAATAGAGCATTGGATTGAAACTAATAAGGTGAAAAGTACAGGTAGTGTTATAAATAGTTAGGTGGGGTACTGAGTCTGGAGTCAGGAAGACCTGAATTCAAATCTAGCCTCAGAAACTTACTAACTTTGTAACCATAGGCAAGTCACTTGATTTGCTGTTTTGCTCAATTTCTTCACTAAAGTGGGGATAATAATATTACTTACCTCATAGAGCCGTCGTAAGGATCAAAAGAGATCATTTTTGTAAAGCATTTAGCACAGTGGCTGGCACATTGTAAGCCATATATATAAATGCTAACTATTGTTATTGTTATTATACATGTTATTATTATTATAAATAGATATAAAACATTGCAATGGAGTCCAAAAACAAATTTCACAAGTACAATATGGGAAGTTCGACTTGAAAGTCACACATCCTTAAAAAGTTGGAGGTTAGTGGTTTGTAAATTCAATGTGAATCAATGTTATATATGATATGGCAGCAAAGAAAACTAGTAAAACTTTGGGCTACAGGAAAAACATAGTCCCAAGACTAGCAGACCATTTATGGATTAATTTGTCTAGATTTGGGGGGGGTTTTTTTTTTTTTTTTTTTTTTGCAGTTAGGACACCGGTAAATTGGAAAACATCAAAGAATGTAGCCAAAAGGGTAGAGATTATCACATGAAGACCATTTAAAAAAAACAGAAGATATTTAGCCTGGAAAAGAGAGGTCTCAGGAGAGACATGATGATTGTACTCTACATTCAAAGGCTATTGTGTGTAAGAAAGATTTGACTTGTTTTGTTTGTCCCCAGATCACAGAACAAAGAAGAAATCAATGTAAGTTGGAAAAAACAAAAACAAAAAACCCTCAAGTTTTGGCTTTAAATCACGAAAAGCTTCCTGACAATCAAACTTTGTTCAAAAGTTATAGGAAATATTTCAAGATATTATATCTTCTCATTCATGGAAGATCTTCAAAGATAAACTGGATGAGCACAGCAGAGACTCCTTTTTAGCTATGGACTAAATGATGATATCCTCTTATACTTTTGATAAGTTTCTATGGAGGAAGGGCAGCTAGATGACACAGTGGATAGATCCCTAGTCTTGGATTCAGGAGGAGAGGAGCTTGAATCTGGCCTCAGAGGGGCAGCTAGATGGCGTAGTGGATAAAGCACTGGACTTGGAGTCAGGAGTACCTGGGTTCAAATCTGGTCTCAGACACTTAATAATTACCTAGCTGTGTGGTCTTGGGCAAGCCACTTAACCCCATTTGCCTTGCAAAAAAAAAACCTTAAAAAAAAAAAGAATCTGGCCTCAGACACTTGACTCTTACTAGTTGTATGACCTTGGTCAAGTCACTTAACTCTGCCTCATATCCAGGACCATCTCCAATCATTCCAATTCATATCTGGCAACTGGATCCAAATGACTCTGGAGGAAAAAGTGAGGCTGGTGACTTAGCATAGCATCCCCTTCATTCAAATTCAATTCATGTGCTTGTCACGGCATCACCTCCCTGATGTCATGGTTTTCTTTGAGAATGAAGAATAAGGTAGCAGCTAGGTGGTGCAGTGGATAGAGCACTGGCCCTGGAGTCAGGAGTACCTGAGTTCAAATCCGGCCTCAGACACTTAATAGTTACTTAGTTGTGTGGCCTTGGGCAAGTCGCTTAACCCAATTTGCCTTGCAAAAACCTTTAAAAAAAGAGATTGAAGAACAAATATTATTATTATTATTATTATTATTATTATTATTATTATTATTATTATGTCAACTAAATAAATCTTGGTTTCCCAATTTGTGAAATAAGAATAATAATCACCCAAAGCCTGTAATAGATCCCTAAAAATGTTCCTGTATGGATCAAAAAAAAAAAATCTATGAAAAATGCTTTGCAAAAATTTAATTTTTCAAATTTGTTCCATTGATGTAGAATTTGTTTCATTGTAGAAAATTTCTAGTGAGAAAACTCCCATTATCAATTCAACTATGCAATTCTTGTCCATGTGATAGAAGAGATTTGCCTGGAGGACTGAGGGGCATGGCAGTAGGGGATGATATGCCGTCAATATGGGTCTGAAGCTGGTTTTGAACCATATATTCTTGGCTTCAAAGCCAACATTCTAACCATTATATAATCCAACTTGCAAAGTCCCTGTTATGAGATTTCTGGGAGTAGAGCCAAGATGACAGAGTAAAAAAAGTACTCAGTTGAGCTTTCTCAATATTCCCCTTCAAACAACTTTAAAATAGCACCTCAAATCGAATTCTGGGGTGGCAGAGCCAACAAAAATTCAGAGTGAGACATCCTTCCAGCCCAAGAAAACATAGGAGGTCTGAAAGAGAGATTTGTGACATGAGCAAGCAGGCTGACTCAGAGTTCATATGGATTAAAATACTAGTAGTATGACTAGGTGGTAGTGACTGAAGTAATAGCAATTTTTAGGAGTTTTCAAGTCAGAGAGAGAAAGGGGACTTGGCAGCTAATTAGAAAGAGATTACCAGGTACCCCTAAATAGGCATTGAATATAGGACCAGATGCTTTTTGACAACTTCATTGCCTAAACTCACCTTGGGGATCATAGATCAAATGAAGAGAGGAGTTCTTTCAGTCAAGAGGGAGTGGTAATAACAGTTCTAGTTCCAAAGGATCAGGGACCCTGAGGAACAGTATTGATTCCAATTCCAAGGAAAAGAGAGACCCTGAAGTAGTATGAATTGCAATCGCAAAGGATCCAGGACCCTTCCCAAGTAAGAATGAGATGTCAGACCAAGAGAACAGTGATCACACCTCTCCCCAAGTCACAACACTTTGAAAGCACCAAAAACTTCCAAATCCCCAGAAGTAGTTCTGAAAACAATATAAAAATATCTAAATTTTGACATAGAGCTCCTCCACCCCATATGAGTTATAAAGCCAAACATTAATATAAAGCTCCAAATAAAGAAATGGGATGGAAAAATGGGCAAACATCAAAAAAAGAACCTGACCATAAAAACTACTGTGTTAATCAAGGAAGATCTAGACATAAACTTAGAAGAAAATGAAGTTAAAAACAGTTACAAGCAAAACCTCCAAGGGAAAAACATTGAATTAGACACAAGGTCAATGAGAATTCCTAGAAGAGCAGTAGATAGAGCACTGGTCATAGAATCAGGAGGACCTGAATCAAATCCAATCTTAGACATTTACTTATCTAGTTGTGTGACCTTGAGTAAGTCACTTAAACCTATGTCCTTGAATGAATTAAAAAAAATTTTCTTAAAAATTCCTAGAAGATCTAAAATATTATTTTTAGAATCAAATAAGAATAGTAGAGAAAATTAGGTAAAGAAATAAACATAAAGGAAGAAAATTATGTATGAAAAAGACAACAAACAAACATAAACAAAAAACTCTTACACTACTGAAGAAAACAACACCTTAAAAAAAATTGCACTAATGAGAAAAGAGACACAAAAATTCACTGATGAAAAGAACTACTTAAAAAGCATAATTAGCCAAATAGAAAAAGAGGAACAAAAAAAGTTCACTGAAGGAAAGAATTCCTCAAAAATTAGAATTTAGCAAATGAAAGCTAATGACTCCATGAGACCTCAAAAAACAATAAAAATAATGAGAAAAACAGAAAAAAAATGTGAAAAATCTCATTAGAAAGCAATCAGTCTTGAAAATAGAACAAGGAGAGAAATTTTAAGAAAATTTAATCAAAGAACCTAGATGACATATTTCAAGAAATTATCAATAAAAACTGCCCTGATATCCTAGAGCCAATAGGTTAAAAAGAAAAAAGAAATTGAAAGAATCTTCCAGTTACCCGAAAGAGACCCCCAAAATGAAGTCTTCCAGGAATATTAGAGCTACATTCCAGAGCTCTCAAGTCAAGGAAGATTCTAAATGAAAAAGGGCCATGAGAGTGAGTGGATCTAATTTTTTTTACATTCTTTTTTAGCTTATCCTTCAAACCTCTTTCTAGGGGCGGCTAGGTGGAGCAGTGGATAAAGCATTGGCCCTGGAGTCAAAGTACCTGGGTTCAAATCCAGTCTCAGACACTTAATAATTACCTAGCTGTATGGCCTTGAGCAAGCCACTCAAACCCATTTGCCTTGCAAAAAAAAAAAACTCTTTCTATGAGGAAGCCTTCTAACTGCCTTAATAATAATTAAGTTCTTGGAAGATGCAAGCTTCATCTTCACAAAGAAATAAGTAAACATTTTAAATTTATTGAGTCCCTTATGTTTGAATGATGCAAAAAAAATGAATTGGCAAGAAAAAAAGGATGTCCTGGGGAAAAAAGGGAGGGAAAGGAAGAATGGGGGAGGGAAAGAATTATCTCATAAAAAGAAGCAGTACAAGAAAGAGTTTTTATAGTGGAAGGGAAAATGGTGGGGAAAAGAGGCAATGCTTGAACCTCATTCACATTTAAATAGGTTCAAAAAGGAAAAATGTATAAATATACTCAAGTGGTAGCAGAAATTTCTTTTACCTAAAATAAAAGGGAAAGTGATAAAAAGGGAGATTAGATAAAAGAAAGCAGTATTCAGAAGCAGACCCAGTTTTAGAAAGGGTACAGGATAAAAAAGAAGATAAAAAGATAAAAAAAAATAGAATGTAGTGAACAATTACTAATCATAGCTGTGAAGGTGAATGGTTTAAACTGGTCCATAAAGTAGAAGCAGATTACAAACTAAACTAGAAATTAGAATCCAAAAATATAATGTTTACAAAAAAGCATACTTAAAATAGAGTCTCACACATAGTCAAAGTAAAATGTTGAATCAAAATCTATTATATGTCAACTGAAGTAAAAAAGATAGTGCTAGCAATCAAGATCTCAGATAAAGCAAAAGTAAAAATAGGGAAACTACATCTTGCCAAAAGGAATCATAGATAATGAAGTAATGTCAATTCTAAATGTATATGCACCAAATGGCATAGCATCAAAATTCTTAAAGGAAAAGGTAAAAAATTACAGGACAAAATAGACAGTAAAGTTATGCTTGCAGGGGATTTCAATCCCCCCACCAGAATGAGAAATCTAATTTAAAATAAATAATATAGTCAAGGAGATGAATAGAATCTTTGAAAAGTTAGATATGGTTAAAATTAAATAAAGAAAGGAAGAAACAAAGAAAGAAAAGAAAGAAAGAAAGAAAGAAAGAAAGAAAGAAAGAAAGAAAGAAAGAAAGAAAGAAAAAGAAAAATTAAATATGGTAGACTTCTGGAGAAAAGTAAATGAGAATAGAAAGAAGTCAGAATTAACTGTATTATCAATAAACTAAAAACCTTTCCAGGGGGGGCTGCTAGGTGGTGCGGTGGATAGAGCACTGGCCCTGGAGTTAGGAGTACCTGAGTTCTAATACCTCCTTAGACACTTAAAAATTACGTAGCTGTGTAGCCTTCAGCAAGCAACTTAACCCCATTGCCTTGCAAAAACTAAAAAAAACCTAAAAATGAAAAAAAACACCTTTTCCAATAAGATTAGGTGAATAGTAATGAGGTTTACTTCCAAGGATGATAAAAGAAAAAAGGAAAGAATATATAGATGATAAAAGGAAAAGAATATATATTTTCTAAAATATTTATAACAGTTCTCTTTGTGGTAGCAAAGAATTGGAAACTGGAGAATGGCTAAACAAGTTGTGGTATATGATAATGGTGGAATACCACTTTACTGTAAGAAGTGATGATCTCAGCCATCTTAGAGCAACATGGAAAGAATTGCATGAAATAATGAGAGCAAAATGAGAACAACCAAGAGAACAATGCATATGGTAATAGCAATATTGTTTTAAAAATGCCTTTGAGCAAATAAATTATTTTGACTATTATAAATATCCAAATGAACTATGAAGGACATATGAAGAAAGACACTATTTGCATCCAGAGAAAGTACTACTAAATACAAGCATATATATATATATATATATGATAATTTTGCATATTTACATACCTATTTGTATCTAATGATAGCCATCTCTGAGGTAGTAAGGAATGAATAAGAAAAAAAGAGAGTGGGGAATTTACATGACAACTTTGGCGCATATTTTAAAAAATAGAAAGCTTCACATAGTGAATTCACAATTTCATGTGCAGGTATTTTTCTTTGTATTATATTATGGAAATGCTTAGTTTATTCCAAAATTCTTAAAAAATTAAATTTTAAAAAAGAAATAAGGTTGATCCATGGAATAGATTAGGTACATATTATGCAAAGATTCCAGTTATGAGGGTAAGAATTCACTATTAATTAAAATGTTTGGGAAAACTAAAAGGCAATTTGGCAGGAACTAGACATAGATCAACAATGCAAACCACATATCAAGAAAAACTTCAATGGGTACGTGACTTAGATTTTTTGTTTGTTTAGTCATTTCAATCATATCAGACTCTTTATGACCCCATTTGGAATTTTCCTACTAAAGATACTGGAGTGGTTTGCCATATCCTTCTCCAGATTATTTTACAGATGAGAATCTAATGCAAATAGGGTTCAGTGACTTGCCCAGGCTCACAGAGAAAGTGCCTGGGGTCACATTTGAATTCAAGAAAGGAGTCTTCCTGACTCCCAAGCCCAGCACTCTATGCACCACCTCACTGCCCTGACTTACTTAAAGAGTCACATCACTGGGGCAGCTAAGTGGTGCAGTGAATAGAGCCATGTTCCTGGATTCAGGGGGACATGGAATTCAAATGTAATCTCAGACACTTAATAATGATTTAGCTGTGTGACCCTGGGCAAGTCACTTTAACCCCATTCCCTTGCCAAAAAAAAAGAGTGACATCATCAGCAAGAAGCAAGAAAGGTTCACAGGAAGTAAAATTGACAATTTTGATTACATAGAATTTAAAAGATTTTGCACAAGTGAGACAAATGCTGCTTAAATTAGAAAAGAATCAGAAAATAGGGAGGATCTCTATTTTGTCTCTTATAAAGTTTAAGTTCTATATGTATGGAATTGATTCAAATTTACAAGAATAAAAGTCATTCTCCAATTAATAAGTAATCAAAACTACTTTTTTTGAAGGAATAGGTAATTTTCAGAGGAAGAAATCCAAGCTATTGATAACTGTATCTTTAAATGTTCTAAAATAGCAATAATTAGAGAAATTAACATTAAAACAACTCTGAGATCCCACATCATATTCATCAGACTGAGCAGTTACAAAAGAGGAGATAAAAACAAGAGGTGACATGAGAACACATCTCATACTCAGCCCCTTTTATTCTCTGACATTGCCACTACCCTGGTTGCAGGTTCTCATCATCTCATACCTAGATTACCTATAGTCTTGTGATTGTGAGATTCTTGGGGGAGGAGACTGACTTTTATCTTTCTTTTTATGTCCACCACTTAGCACACAGAAAATCTGAAATTTACTGGTTATTGACTGTGAAACTACAAGTAGTTTTACAATATGTTTCACTTAATAATGTTTACATTTTTTTTACTGAATATATTCCAAATAGGATTTGCCTTTGCAATTATACCCTTGAGCCTATCAGTGATCAAAATATGATCTAACAGTTGAGTCATTGAATTTAAATTTGTCCATCCCAGTAGAAATCCCAGGAAATATAGGGGCCTCTGGGTCCCCCCCATTGAGTCAGTGTGGTAACTCATTCAAGATACTTAGAACTGAGTCTTGCCTCCAACTTTTAACTGGTGTATGACCCTGAGCAAGTCACCTAACCCATTGGGTCTCAGTTTTTTTTTCTGCTAAATAAGAGAGTTTAAACTCTAAGTTCTCTTCTAATTCTATATATATGCTCCTAAAATCTCCTGGTTCATAACTGTAGAACAGCCACCATCTCCATACAGTATTTATTCACTACATAACTGTGATTTCAGAAAAATAGACAGACCTAATATATTTAGTAGAGTAAAAACCTGTGGAAAATTATATTGGTTTCTTTCTCTTGTCTGATTTGTTTGGAACCCTAAGATACTTACAGCACCACAGGAAACTGTTCAGCCTGAACATTCTTGGAACCCTTCATAGTCTGTGCTCTGAAAATTGAGGCTTAATTATTGAATTGTAAGGCTTGTTAATATAGAAGTGGTGTAGTATGGTGGATAGAGAACCATTCTCAGAGAAATGGCTTCATATGTATGTGTATAAGCTCTACTAGGTATGTCCAGCAACATTTTAAACATCTCAAAAAAAGTTTTCATACTTTGTGTTTAATTTTTGAAGTTTAATTGATTTTAAATTAAGATTAGTTACTTTTTCTTTAGTTTGATGAATAAAAATAATGTCCTTCATTATTGAATTTACTCATTAGTGAGTAAATGCTTTCAAAATAACAAACTCCTTAACAAAATGTGTTTATAAAGTGATTGCTTTGGCAGATGTGAACTTGGGCAAATCATTTAACTCGGCACCCCAAGCAATTCCTTACAATCTAAATTAAAAAATAGGAGCTAAAATGCATTATCCTTATGAGGAACTGGCTACCTGTATGCACAAATATATGAAAAAATTAAGCATTCTTGAATAGAAAAGCCAAACAGTTACTGCTTTCAAGGGGTTCACATTCTAAGGGGAGAAAAATCATAAAGGCAGTTTCAGCTACAAGTCCAGATGGAAAGATCCTATGGTCCCTAGGGAAGAAAATCAACCCAGATGTAATGCTACTTCTGTGGATAACATCATGTCTATTATTAATGCTCATCCTTTAATCATATCAAGGACTTGGTGTAAGATCTTTCTTTTCTCAATTTTTAGCAATTTTGGCTGATGAAGAAGTGGAGGCTGCACCTGCAATTACCAAATCACAAGAATATAAGGATTGCTCCCCTGGATAATGACTGGACTTAAAGTAGAATTGGTGGTCTTGGAGGAATTACAGATCCATTGTAATAGAATTCTCTTCCAAATCTTTCATTGGGGCTAAAATGGAAATCTTTTGCATGACTGCACATGCATAATCTATATCAAATTGCTTGCCTACTAAGTCACTGATTGGTATTGGTTTTTGATGCTGATGAGAATATCCTTCTCCACAAAGACTACACCCCGATAATAATTGTTATTGAGGTCAAACTGGAAGCAAAATTGATAGCCAGGGTGGGAAGAGAAAGTATATGCATTTCCCAGAATTCTTGAGCCAATAACCTAAGCTATCTTTTTTTTTTTTTTAGGTTTTGTTTGCAAGGTAAATGGGGTTAAGTGGCTTGCCCAAGGCCACACAGCTAGGTAATTATTAAGTGTCTGAGACCGGATTTGAACCCAGGTACTCCTGACTCCAGAGCCGGTGCTTTATCCACTGCGCCACCCAGCCGCCCTAAGCTATCTTTTCTAAGAACCAAGGGGAGGTGGTGGTTGACTGAAGATGGTTTGAAAATTAATGACATTTTAAAAAATTTATTACATTCATAAACTAATTTCTGAGTGCTGTAATATCTGTGATCTCATCTATACAAATATTTTCTTTGGTGATACAGTTTACAGTCCTTACATGCCTGCTCCTCTTGCAAGTTCATTAGGGGTCCACCCAATGAGCCATGTTCTCTGAATATTGAAAGAAAACCATTGGATCCTGCAGGTTACTATCTTCATTCTCACTATACAATGAACATTTTATTTTTTGATCACACATTTCTTTGATGGGATCCTTTACACCACCTCTCCTTTAAACTTTTTTTTATTTGTAATGGGCTGAAACTTAGTCATACCACCATGCACTTCAGATTGACTTTAGGATGATCCTCAGTGTCAAATATTAGAAGATTATAGTGTCCACAACTCACAGCAATACAATATTCCCACAACACTGATGTTAAAATGATTGATTTTGTTTCAAGGGGAAAATTTCCCAAAGTCAATCAAACACATTCTTCTCTCGCTATTCAACTCTGGACCCAATTTATTATCCTTTTTCAGGATCTATTCTTCAAGAAGTATATGCTGATAAACAAACTAGATAGGTTGTCCATTAAAGTATGACTCATGATCTGAACAATGTCATTCTTTTTTTTTTACTTTGTTTCTTTTACTTTTTTTTACTTTGTTGTTCCTGTGTGGATAATGAGGGCAAACTCTTTCAAATGATTACAGATCTTATTTAGGGAGGCTCTTATTTTCCCAGGTTTGATGCAATCAACCCAATGTCATCTGCAAACAGGAGCATCTGAAGGGAGATAAGCCTCTTCCACTCAGTCTCTGCCATAGACCTCCTCCATGATGATGGCTAGCATCTTCAGCAAGAATTTATCTCCCAGGGGCAGCTAGGTAGAACAGTGGATAGAGCACCAGCCCTGGAGTCAGGAGGACCTGAGTTCAAATCCAGCCTCAGACACTTAATAATTACCTAGCTGTGTGACCTTGAACAAGTCACTTTTACCCCATTGCCTTGCAAAAACCAAAAAATAAAATAGAAAAAAGAATTTATCTCCCCTCCCATCGTGTGCCCCACTATAATTTCTTCTAGAAGTCATTAATGACAGAGTAAATAAATGTTTATCTATATGAAATAAAGTTAAATTCTATAAGAAGTCAGGAAAATAATTAGAACCAGAAAAACAGAGTTTACCTTCCTCTGTGATCCTGGTTTTTCCCTAATAAAATGGAGTCATGGGAATCACTAATATCACCATATAAAAATGGTTCAATTCTTGAATAATTGTAAAACAAAAAAAAAAATTTTCAAATAGGCAAGTTCTAAATCTTAAAGAAACTTTAAAGGTCTTTAATTCTGTCATCCATTACTCCTGAAATTAGATAATCATAATAGCTACTATTTATATAATGCTTTAGGATTTGCAAAGCATTTTAAAAATATGTTCTTTGATCCTCACAGCCACCTTGGGAGATAGGTACTACAATTATCCCCATTTTGATGATAAGGAAATTGAGTCAGATAGCAGTCAAATGACTTTCCCAGGGTCATACAGTTAATAAATTTCTGAAGCAGGATCTGAATTCAAGTCTTCCTGACTCCAAGTCTACCACTCTATCCATTGATCATCAGCTAGATGATGGTCACTTTGTTCAAATTCAGTGGCTAAAGGGCAGCTAGGTGGCATAGTGGATAAAGCACTGACCTTGGAATCAGGAGTACCTGGGTTCAAATCTGGTCTCAGACACTTAATAATTACCTAGCTGTGTGGCCTTGGACAAGCCACTTAACCCCATTTGCCTTGCAAAAACCTAAAAAAAAAATCAGTGGCTAAAGAAAACTGACTGGCAGATATCATCAGTCCAAGAGAACCAAGCTCAAGAGAAAATATTTTTGATCCTTATTATCCTATTCCCCAACTTCACTGACCCTGTCCTTGGATGATTTGCTCATGTAACCCAGTTACACTACAAATTCCATCTCTCAAGGCCTAATCTGTGTTGTTAGACTAAACTCCCCTACCTTGGCTTCCTCATCTGTATTAGGATCAACACTTAGACCCAAATAAGGAACCAGAACTCACTATCTTTAATGGAAATCACTCTCTCATATAATCATTTAAAAAGTGAGGAAAACCTGAGCTGGTCCTCACATTTCTACTTCTTTTCTTGTCTCATGGTCAGTTTGTGACACCATAATGATTCATGAATGAAAAATAATTCCTCTGTATACTCATTTTTCCTTCATTTCTAGGGACCATCGGGTTGTTCCCTCTCTAACAGAGCATTTGGCCCCTCCAAAACAAGCAACCCTGGTTTGTGAATTATAATGTAGACCGAGTCAAGAAATGGAAGACGTGAACATTAACCTCATCTTTTGCAGTTATTCAATTGTACCAAACAGGATGTAAAGACGGTGGCCCGTGACTGACAATAATCTTGAATTAGGGAGTGTTTGCCATGAGCACACTGGCAGATTTCATAATGGCTCTAACAGAATTCCCTGCTCACTATGTCTGAATGAACTGATATTTCAAGAAGGCAAGAAAAAAGAAAGCATAATGAGTCTCTGATGAGTTGCCTTTTCAAAAACAAAATGACACCGACCTGGCTTGAGCTGTTTGACAAACTCCAGCTCTGTGCCGTGTGTCTAGTGCAGGGTCGGTCGCTCCTGCATTCTGCTACTGCATTACCCACCCTGAGACACAATCAGAAGTTATGTTCCAGTGAACACAAAGGAATGATTAGCAGGCAGATAGAGTCCTAGCTACCAGTCTGGACAAAGATGGGGAACATTAGGTCAATTACATGAGTGAGCAAACTTGCCGCATACGAGAACATGGCTCAAGTCCAGACCCTCCTACTCCATGCATCAAGGATCTTGCTGGACGGAGAAAATAAGAATGTCTTTCAGAAACCCCTGTCCCATCAACATCTGTTTTAGTGCTCTCTCCAGCAGCCTGGAATGGATTGCTAGCTTTCAAAAATTAGGTCAAAGTAAACAAAAAGAAAAAGATGTTTTGATAATCAGACCTCATTCCATCTGGTCAACAAGAGAAAAGGAGAAAAGGAGATACAGATCCGCACGAGGAGAAACAGTTGTTTGTGAGCAAGGCAAAGCAACTTGGGGTTGGTGATGCCTTAGCTAAGCTTCCTTGTTGATGTTATAAATGAGGAATTGGGGTGTGGGGAAGAAATTGTATTTATACATGTCAGTTTATTATAAGTTCTGAGCATACAAAGGCAAAACATTCCCTACCCTCAAGGAACTTAACAGACAACTGAGGTTAAAAACATGGAAACAGGGGGCAGCTAGGTGGCACAATGGATAGAGCACCGGCCCTGGAGTCAGGAGTACCTGAGTTCAAATCTGACCTCAGACACATAATAATTACCTAGCTGTGTGGCCTTGGGCAAGCCACTTAACCCCATTGCCTTGCAAAAAAAAAAAAAAAAAAACTTAAAAAAAAACATGGAAACACAGATTTTAAAAAAAGCTTTATATATGATTGTTTTAATATTATTAATTGAGCACAATGTGAAAGCCAGAAGAAATATCACTAGGCCATGATATTCTGGAACAGAATTGTTATTAGAATGTAAAAAGTGCCAGAATAAAAGATAATAGCTACTCATGATCCTGAAATGCATTGCTTAGCTGACTGCTAATCACCAGGGAGGTCCAATGACAGATCCATTGTAATAGAATTCTCTTCCAAATCTTTCATTGAGGCTAAAATGGAAATGTTTTGCATGACTGCACATGTATAATCTATATCAAATTGCTTGCCTTCAATGAGCAGAGAAGGAGCAGGAAAGAGGGAGAAAATTTGGAACTTGATATTTTTTAAACAAATATTAAAAATTATTTTGGGGGTGGCTAGGTGGCACAGTGGATAGAGTACTGGCCCTGGAGTCAGGAGAACCTGAGTTCAAATCTGGCCTCAGACACTTAATAATTACCTAGCTGTGTGGCCTTGGGCAAGCCACTTAACCCCATTGCCTTGCAAAAACAAAAAAGAAAAAAAATTATTTTTACATGAAATTGAAAAAAATTTTCAAAAACCAAAATCCATTTTTTCACAGAAGAAATACTCACAAAGTTGATGGGAGGAGGGAGGGGAAGCAGACAGGGTTCCCTTCATTGACTTTATAGATTTAAAAGCATCATATTGCTTGGGTTTTTATTTCTTATTTGGCAGAAATGAAAAGACCCATGCTGGAAAAGCAAATTTTCCACTTACATAATGCATTAGCCATATGCAGCTCTAAGGACTAACGAGGATGCTTAATTTTTAGTTGAATAGTAATGTCAGTAGATTCATAGATGATTACAGTCTGCTATTGATTCAGTCAGTCTCTCAGTTTTATCAGGCTCTGGAACCACTATCACACTGTATTTGAAGCATGTATTTCCCATTATATCATTCCTTCAACTTTCCTCTGGGTTTGGCTCTTTCTTTTTTGGGGGTGATCAGGGGGTGAGGAAGACATCTAGGTGGCCACAAGAATCTCACAATTCATTTAAGTTTTCCTTTCAAATCTGAAAATCCCAAGTCTCCATCTCCTCAGTGAGTCTTGACTGGAATTATCCAGTTAGAGTGATAGCCTTATATTATAGAGTGGGTGCGGAACAGAGGAAGTGAATTACATTTATAGTGAGGATCCTCTGCCAGGAAACACATCCAACTGGGGCTGGAAAACCAACCCCAAAATAGTGGGCATTAATTGGCCCCTTGGCCAAAGCAATCACTCTATCAGCCAATTAAAGTCCTTGGAGCAAAAGAATACTCTCATCCAAAGCCAAAGCAGTCAGCTCCAACCCTAGTCACACACCATTTCTTTCTCCTTGCTGCCAAACCCGTGACTTTGCCCCCTTTGTCCTGTCTCCTATGGCTCAGGTTTTCTTGCTTTTGTCTCCTGGAGAAGTTGGGTAGTTTTTAAAGCTGTCCAGGACACAACTACCCATGGGTATTAAAAAGAAGCCACAGCTAGTTTATTGAAATTCATGAAAAGTCTATGAACTTGGAATGTGGAATGAGGGCCCTATAGCAATTTGCTCTCTTCTGGAGAGACAAAGAGGAGAGAAACGAAAGAGGGAGAGACCAGGAAACCTGTATGACCAATAGAAAGAGTCAGGATATGGAAGCTTGGTCAGTATTTTTTCTTTAACATGTAAAAACAATAGGGAGTATTAGGGTATAATATATACTATAGGGTATAATAGATAAAGGAACCAGACAGGAAGGTCTGGGTACCAGTCCTGTCTTGACACATGCTAACTGAAGTGAATTACTTATCGAAGGTCAAACACTTGTCATTTTTAATCTTGTCATAAATCAGGATCCACATTAGAAAAGAGTCTATTTATGACTAGTGTTTCTAACAAAGGACTCATCTCTAAAATATACAGAGAACTGAGTCAAATTTTTTTTACAAAAGACAAGCTATTCCCCAATAGACAAATGGTCAAAAGATATATAAAGACAATTTACAGTTGAGGAAATCAAAGCAATCCATAATCACATGAAAAAAATTGCTCTAAATCACTAATTATTAGAGAAATACAAATTAAAACATCTCTGAGATATCACCTCACACCTCTCAGACTGGCCAATATGCCCAGAAAGGACAAGGATGTGGGAAATCTGGACACTAATACAATGTTGGTGGAGTTGTAAACTCCTCCAACTTTTCTGGAGAGCAATTTGGAATTATTCCCAAAAGGCAGAAAAAATATGCATACCTTTTGATCCAGCAATACCACTACTGGGTCTATACCCTGAAGAGGTGATGAAAAAGGGCAAAAACATCATCTGTACAAGAATGTTCATAGCATTGTCGTGGCAAAGATATGGAAACTGAGGGAATGTTCATCAAACTGTGGTATATGTATATAATGGAACACTATTGCTCTATTAGGAACCCAGGAGGGATGGGAATTCAGGGAAGCCTGGATTTATATGGAAGGATTTACATGAACTGATGCTGAGCAAGATGAGCAGAACCAGAAGAACATTGTACACCCTAACAGCATGGTGGACTTGGACTTGCTCATACCAGGGCAACAATCAGGCACAATTTGGGGGTATCTGTGATGGAGAATGCCATCTGTATCCTGAGAAAGAATTGTGGAATTTGAACAAAGACCAAGGACTATTACCTTTAATTTTAAAAAAATGTTGCCTTATTATGTAATTCTGCTATATCTCATACTATATGTTTCTTGCTTAAGGATATGATTTCTCTCTCATCACATTCAACTTGATCAATGCATACTATGGGAATGGTGTAAAGACTAGCAAACTGCCTTCTGGGGAGGAGAAGGGGGAGGAAAGTGAGATGGGGGGAAATTGTAAAACTCAAAATAAATTTTAAAAAATTAAAAAAAAAAGAAAAGAGTCTAAACATAAAACTTATGGGTCAAAATGAGGTTTATTGAAGGATATTTCTATACATATTACTGAGGGTTTTAGAAAGCTGAGATAGAAAATACTAGAACTTTTTAAGACTATCCCTCAAAGTGATCCCCAGTTAACTGACTGAAGCATTACCACAAGTATCAGAACAATTCATAAGTCTGAAGGGAGAAGCAAAGATAGCATCCCAGCTTCCCCCTTTTATAAAGGAAAGGTCTCTATGATATGGCAGAACAGTTCTAAAGGATTTATGATGGAAAATTCTATCCATCTCCAAAGAGAGAACTGAAGAATTCTGAATGCAGATTGAAGTGTAATTTTATCACTTTATTTTTCTTGCTTTTTTTGCAAGATGGCTAATATAGAAATATATTTTACATAATTACCTATGTATAATAGACTTTATATTGTTTGCCTTTTTGATGGGTGAGGGAGAAGCTGGAAGGAGAGAATTTAGAACTCAAAATTTAAAAAAGAAATGCTAATGTTAGTGATCTTTTACCTACCCTCATAGAAACCTTTCAATAAAGGTTTTATTTGGAATCTAAGAATCTTTCCCACAGGTTCATTCCTCTGCACAGTGGACATTAATTATATAGCAATTCATGGGGGGGGGGGGGAGAAGGGAACAAAGGTAACAAACACTTGAGTTCTTCACGGAATGAATTTCATATTTCATTCAATTTTCTTAAATTGAACCTTATAGATTCTATAAACACATTACCATTCACTCAGGTCCTTTTGTTCTTTGTATTATGTCAGAATTTCTTTATATCTATGAGATGCACCAACAGTCAATTATTGAAAAAGAAAAGAAATCTAAAAAAAAAGGTTCTAACTCAAGTATATGTAAAAAAAAGATTCTCAACTCTGGAGCTAGAAGTTCAGTCCCTATCACCTCCAGAAATGAATACAAAATGCTCTGTTTGTCATTCAAAGCCCTTCATATCCAATCCCCTCCTCCCTTCCCAACCTTCTTTAATCTAGTGTCACTGGCCCCCTGACTGTTCCTCAAACAGGACACTCCATCTGCTGCTCCAGGCATTTTCTCTGGTTGTCACTCATGCCTGAATGCTTGTCTTCAACTTCACCTACTGACTTCCTTGGCTTCCTTTAAGTAAATCCCATCTAAAATCTTTTACAGGAACCCTTTGAATTCTACTGCCTTCCTTCTGTTAACTATTTTTTTATTTATCCTGGATATATTTGTTTGCATATTGTCTCCCCATTAGACTATAATCTCCTTGAGGGCAGGGATCATCTTTTACCTCTATATCCCTATCTGCTGGCACATTGCTGTTCAATAATTCAGTTGTGTCTAACTCTTCTTGACTCCATTAAATTATCCATGGAGTTTTCCTGACAAAGATACTAGAGTAGTTTGCTATTTCCTTCGACAGTGTATCCCCATTTTACAGATGAGGAATTGAAATAAATAAGGGTTAAGTGATTTGCCCAAGATCACATACTAGTTATGTCTGAGGTTGGATTTGAACCCAGGTCTTCCTGACTCTTGGCTTGGTGCTTTATCCACTACACCACTTAACTGTCCATAACTGCCTGTCATGTACTGAGAATTTAATCAATCTTTAATGATTATTTATTGAGATAATATAACTCAAATCCCACCTTTTAGATAAGGAAACAGACTTATAGAAGTAAGATGGCATACAAGATCATGTAGAACCAGGATTTGATCCCAGGTCCTCAAATCAAAATTATAATATACATACTCATACATATGTATACATGCATAATATACACATATTTGTAAATACATACATAACACATATGTAAACATATACACAGACACATTCACACACATACCCCAAATTTATAGTTGGGTATGAAATTTCCATATTGTTGAATCAAAAATGTGAATATTAAAAGGGGGTTAGAAAGAGGGAAATTCAGTTATGAAATTGCTCTGCTAGCTAAATGCTCCTGTTTAATAGCTTTCAGTCAGTCAATCAGGTCTAGTGATGTAGGCAGCAGTTGTCCAAATGAATTGGGGTTAATTGACATAGTTCATTGTTGCAATTCTTTCTGTTTAGTATAAAGTCAGGTATAACATTCAAAAAAAAGCCAGAAAGGTTTAAATTGTCCTTTCATATATTATTCATGACAGCTAGAATTTGATGAGTTCATTTTTGACTTTGCCCAAAAAAAACAACTGAATGAGCTACAGCAATAAGAATTACTATATAGTAACCCTAAATAACCTCTTTTCAAGCTCTCCACCACCATCACCTCCCCCAGCAGAATCAATTTATTTTTAAAGAATTTAGTTCAGCACATTTATTAAATATTCACTGTGTTTGTATTGTTCTCTCTTCTCAGGTGTCCCCCCCAATAGCATCAAATTATTTTTAAAGAATTTAATTGAGGAGTTGCTAGGTGGCACAGTGAATAGAGCACCGGCCCTGGAGTCAGGAGTACCTGAGTTCAAATCCGGTCTCAGACATTTAATAATTACCTAGTTGTGTGGCCTTGGGCAAGCCACTTAACCCCATTTGCCTTGCAAAAACCTAAAAAAAAAAAAGTTTAATTGAACATATTTATTAAATATCCACTGGGTGAAAGGCATTGTCTTAGGTACTAAAGATATAAACAAAATAGTTTCTGCTCCAAGTTGTCCAAATTCTACCAGGGTATAAAACACATTCAAAGAGAAGTAAATAGAAGTAAAAAGAGCTCTAACAGGAATATATGGAAAATTGGCAGGGGAGGAAATTCCTGAATTGAATCATGAGAGAATTATCAATGGAAGAGGTATCTATAGGAAATAAGAAGGGGTGTGGAGGATTCAAATGGTCTTGGCAAGAAGGGCCATCTCTTCGTAAGTCTAGTCAGAACTCACATGTAACACCACTTCTGTGTCTTCCTCTCAATATAAATGGGAATGAGGCCCACCCAGAAGCCAGAACATGCCCTCAGTTCTGATTCAGGCCTGGTATCTGAAGTCTTTCAGTGATAGGCCTAATGCTTGAAACCTTCCTTTCAGTGGTAGACCTTAATCGGGACAGGTCTATTTTTGGTCCTACTGTTCTGAAGCTTATATTATTTGGACTAACTAGATGTGGTGTCCAAACTGGTCTATTTCAACTTTTCTCCTTATCTTTCTGCTACTTCAGGTAAATGTCCTTGTCACATTCATATTTCTTTTTTCTCTTTTTTTTTTTAAGGTTTTTGCAAGGCAAATGGGGTTAAGTGGCTTGCCCAAGGCCACACAGCGAGGTAATTATTAAGTGTCTGAGAGCGGATTTGAACCCAGGTACTCCTGACTCCAGGGCCTGTGCTCTATCTACTGTGCCACCTAGCAATCCCACACTCATATTTCTTAAAATAAATAAATAAATATTTTCCCTATTCAGTCATAGCTATGCTAAGTCAATAAAGATGTTCATTTTGAAAGTACATAAAATTGTATACAAACACACTAGTCTTACTCAATACCACTTGCCCTACTCTTTTATTTATATTCTCTTCATTTGTTGTTCAATCATTAAGTTATGCCAGTCTTCAACCAACAACCCACTAGGCCCTTCTATCATCCACTATCTCTCAAAATCTGTCCAAGTTCATGTTTTCTTGACACTATGTACCCATCTCATCCTCTGCCATCCCATTTTTCTTTTATCTTCAATCTTTCCCAATATCAGAATCTTTTCCAAAAAAGTCCCATCTTTTCATTAAGTGATCAAAGCATTTAAGCTTCAGTTTTAGTATTTGACCTTCCAGTAAATAACCTAAATATTGACTGATTAGATCTCCTCACTGTCCAAGGGACTCTCAAACATCTTCTCCAACACCACGGTTCAAAAGTATTTATTTTGCAGTGCTCAGCTTTCTTCATAGTACAATTCTACAATTCTTTTTTTTTGTTTTTTGCAAGGCAATGGGGTTATGACTTGCCCAAGGTCACATGACTTAGTAAGCATTTTGTATCTGAAGTCATATTTGAAGTCAAGTCCTCCTGACTCTAGGGCCTTTGCTCTATCCACTGTGCCACCTAGCTGCCCCCATAGTCCAACTCTTACAACTATATGTTACTTCTGGAAAAATCATATGGCCCTCTCTCGGCAAAGTAATGTCTCTGCTTTTTTAAGTATGCTGTTCAGTTTTGCCATAGAAAATGTCTTTTTGTTTCAGAGCTGCGGTCACTATTTTCAGTGATCTTGGAGCCCAAGAATATAAAATCTGACTTTCATTTCTTCTCCCTCTGCCTGCCAGGAAGTAATAGAACCAATGGCATAAATTGATATGGTTTTAACTACATGAATCTCTGCCACTGATGTCCCTTTAGCCAGCCTTATTCATAGGCACCTACTTGGGTTTATTGAGGAGATACTGGGCAGACTTCATTGCTTTCCCTCATTCCCATGTCAGGTTGAACATTAGGTGAGTTTCAATTTAGAGGAATAAGATTATTGAAACCTAATCCTAGCAACATTTCAAATAGTACCATTGGATGTCTTAATCTTACAAACCATAAATACTTCTCTTGTTGCTCAGTATTTTTCCCATTTTCACCACCTCATTTCATGTCATTCTATATCTCTGGTCCTTGTCATTGGTGATAAAGCTCTAGAAATTACAAGGATTCTCATCAATTGGGAAATTGTTGAACAAATTGTGGTATATGATTGTGATGGGATATTACTGTGCTATAAGAAATTATTGATTTTGTATAAACATGAAAAGACACACAAAATAATGAAAAGCAAAATGTATTTTTGAAAGATATAGCAAATTGTACCCAGTAGATTTGCAGTTTTACAATTTGAAATGCTTGTTGTATTCTACGAAGTAAAAATAAAATTTCAAAAACCAAACATACTGATTGAGAGTCCCATCCTGTTGCTACTTGATGATTCATCTCATCTCATTCCTATTTCTTCCAGCCCAGTTTCCCTTCCTGCCCCTTTCATTGAATAATTTGAATCCCCATTTTTTGGTAAGAAGCTCACTTTCATCTGAGTCATCATCCTCTTATAAACATTCTTCCTCTTCAGTTAAAACTGACTTTCTCCTGAGGTTTCTATATCTACAATTGCCTTCTCTGATCTGGCCATCCTTTCCCCCAGTGCCACTATATTATGGGACGCATCAGTGGAGACAGCATATTCTGAGATCTAAATTACCACTTCCACAACTTTGCCCTGCCAAAATCATTCAAAAGTCTCTCTTTTGAAGTCCATACCATCCAAACTTGAACATTTCTTCCAGATTGTCTCCCATCTTTCTCAATGATTATGGACCCTGAATCACATTCTTCCTTAATATTTCTTTTCCATCTGCATTATCCTCAGAAAATTTAATATCCACATCAGTGACCTTCCTCACAACCAGTTCTTACAGTCTCTTGAATTTCTTATCTCATGTGACATTCGTATTACTCAACCAATGCCACCAATTAGGGTAGTCACACCTTATTGCTCACTTTCATTTGAAATTATTTAGCCTCTAAGATTCTGACCTCTGAAAAATCCTGTCTCAAATCACATGTTCTCTTTTTATTACTTTTCTGCCTTCCTTATTCCTCATATAGGTAATGTAATATTGTGGGAAAAAGGAAAATTTAGTGTCAGATGACATGGGCTAAAATCCCAGTTCTGTACCTGTTCCTCATGGAGAAAGAGAATTTCCTAGGATCCTTATCATACAGGTAGAGCTAGTTTTTCTGAAAAAGTCAAGAAAACAATCTCAATTTGATTGGTCCAGGGAACTAAGGTCATGTCACTTAGAATATAAATAACTCAGTCTACATAAGTCAGTGCCCCTCAGTTTGATTTATGTCCCACTGTTATGAGTGTCAACACAACCTTCTGACCAAACATGCTTCTATATGGAGACAAGAGGTGCTAGGTCTGTCTGAACCAGTGCTATATTCTTATTGAATACTTTTTCTGTATTTTCCACTGCTGGTAAATATATTTCCTTTTTATTAAATGTTTGGTGATCTAGAAGTATTTCATCTGACCAGTAAGAATCAGACATGGATTAAAATATTCCATATGTGACCTTAAGCAAGTCACTTAGACATTCTGGACTTCAGTTCCCTCATCTGAACAAGTAATAATATAATAATTTCTCATAGCACTTTGCCTGAACCTCTCCTTTGTATCAAAGTTTTATCTTTGTCATTTCTATCTTTGTATTTCCCAAATTTAACACAGGACTCAGCACAGAGGAGTTTAATAAATATTTATTGAATTGAGATGCAGTAAACCCTGACAGCTGCTGGGAGCTGTTCACAGCTGAAGCTGCCTCTACAAGGAGAGTGGAGTAAATTTAGGCTTGAAAGGATGCTAGTATTCTCAAACTATCTAAGGTAGCAAGTTATGCTTTAGCTTGGCAAAAATTCAGGCATTTTTGAACGAGTTTCATTGAATTCCAACCTGATCTTAGACTATGCTTCCTGCTTCCATTTTTGGATCTTTTTGTTGACTTACCCTTAAATACCTAATATCTCCTGCCTCAGCTACCCATTTGCTTGCATTTTATGCTCACTAATCTGATAACTGGCTCTCATGCTCCATATAATCTCTGCCTCTTCTTTCTGGTCCCACACAAAGAGACACTTGACCACTAGGTATCCCTCCTCTCTCCCAGATAGCTGTCTTGACTGCAACATTTCTATCAGATCTCAGCCAAGATCATGGAGAACTCTAAGCCACAGGGAAGGCAAAATTGGAATAGCTTAATTTCCACCTAAATTTCACCATTAGACATTCACTCTCTTCAGAGATTTAGAGATTTCACTCTTAACAAAGTCCTCAAAAAAAAGATAACAGTATGAGAAAAATTTGCCTGCTTCATAATGTTGTCCAAGATCAACCCTATCCTTCAACATTTAATTAACACTGGAAAACCCACAAAGTTAGTAGTTTCCTTTTATAATATTCTCTAAACTAATAATTAAATAAAGGCTCTATTGTTTGTATGTCATAATATAAAAATAGTTATTTTATTATAGTTAAAAGAACAGGTCCTGATACACATAGAATAGTCACACTTACTATTCTTAAGATGAAACTGAAGGAAACATATTCAATCATGATCAGAATATGGTTAAGAGCCCTCATAGATCATATATGATTGTGCAATGTAACATACAAAGTTAAAAAAAAGTTAAAAAAAAAACCTCTGGGGCGACTAGGTGGTGCAGTGGATAGAGCACCGGCCCTGGAGTCAGGAGTACCTGAGTTCAAATCCGACCTTAGACACTTAATAATTACCTAGCTGTGTGGCCTTGGGCAAGCCACTTAATCCCATTTGCCTTGCAAAAACTTTAAAAAAAAAAGTTTATGTCTTCTAAGTACTTTCTAGGTCATACACTATGAAAACAGCACAATCAACAAAAAATCCTTGGGCTTCAGACACTCACTACCAGGAGGGATGGGGTTTTCCATGAAAATATTACTTATATTACTTATTATATAGCACCCCCTATACTAAGTGCCTTACAATTATTATGCCATTTGATTCCAATAACACCCCTGAGAGGAAGGTGCTATTGTGATACCCATTTTACAGTTGAAGAAACTTGTCAGGGTTATATAGCCTGTTATGAGTCTGAGGCTAACTTTGAACTCAGATCTTTCTGACTGCAAGCCCAGTACTTTATGTCTGTGTCATTTAGCTGTCTCTAGAGAGAGCTGGTTACTCAACCATATTATCCCCTTCCTATGACACTTTGGCAGGAGGAGGCAGGAGGGAACATAGCTTAAGAAAACTGATTTTATTCTTTCCAAGAGCATCCTGAAACAGGTTCTTGAGAGAGAAGGTAAAGAATACGTTTCCCTGGATTTTGGGAGGCTCCTTTGAAGACATTTAGCTAGCATTGCAAAAAAGTTCCAACACCAAATACTGGAGTGAGAGTAATCCTGAGAGTTGTACATGTCAGAATCTGTCCAGAAGAAAATTATGTGGAAAAGCACTAGTGGGTTTGGAAAGGATGCCCCAGTGGCAGGAAGTCATGGTTGAAGAAACCTACAACCTCATTCCTAGCAAGAGTTTATTATTCCAGAAGACGTGGAGATTCAAGTGATACCCATGAATCAATTTGATTGAGAAAAAGAGTGTGGGACAAAGTTAACTAGTAAACACAAGGCACTTTAATTTTACATCCCAGGTCACTGATATCCAGTAGACTAGTCAAAGTTTGATGCAGAATTGCTTCCCTAAAGTATTCTATATAGAAACATATTTACTCACAGCATTAATTTCATTAAATTTCTACCTGATAGAAATGTATGTATTTCCAGGATCATTTTTTTTAAAGCTAAGAAAAATGCATCTGAAAATTATCATCAATAAAAAAAGACATTAATGCCTCATTCATTGGTGGATATTACCTGGATAAATGCATAATCTAACTCCTAATAGCCCCCTTCTGATAAAGAAAAAAACCATGTGTAGACTGTATTGAACACCTACCTTGGTAGTATACTTTCCAGGGATGTCCACATACATGATGAGGTTGATGTATGCATTGCCACAGCAAGCTGTGTTTTGAAGTCTCCAAAGAAAAGTGTGGGAGATAAAAAGTATTAGGCTGACTAACAAATTTAAAGTCTTCTAAGTCACTGTACTGACCTCATTGTTATTACCATTCCATGAATCACTTCGATTTGAATCTTAGGAAGACACTAAAGATCACCTGATCTGAAGATCACCTGTCAGAAAAGGTACCAGACCCTTTCTCAAGTTAAACTGCCAAGCAATCAAACTACTACAGAGAGCACCCCTCCAATGGGCTGGCCACATTGTTCAAATGTCAAAAGTACATTTACCTAAAAGACTATTTTACTCACATAAGGCAAGTGCTCAGAAGAAGCAATATAAGGGCTCTCAGGTTCTCTCTGAAAAAAATGTGTAATCAATTGGATGACATGGAAAACCCTAGCAAAGGATGGCTCAACTTAGTATATCCTCATCAAGGAAAGTACTATACTCTATGAGCAAAGCAGAATTGAAATAGCCCAAAAGAATTATAAGATGAGCAAATTTAGAGTCACCTCCACTCCAAATGTTTATGTGGACTATTTGTGCCTGACCTGTGATAGAGCCTTTTGAGCTAATATTGATCTGACTGGCCACCGTCAGACACATTGTATCTTGACTCCAACATGGTGATGTCATTTTTGGTTCTCTTTGAGAAAAAAGGACAACAACCAACCAACCAACTGATTAAGCCATAAATAAAACTTACCAAAGAAGAAATAGTTTTTTTTTTTTACATTGTGCACAAACAATGGAGCAGATCATGATAATGGTAGAAGTTGTGGATACATCAGATCAATTGTATTTTAAAATCAGTTGAAGTCAAAAGAAATCACCATTCAATTTAACCTGAAGATTCTTGTTTTAGAAGGTAAGACTCTAAGATTTAGACATAAAAATTTAGACTTACAGTAAAGGGTTAAGTGAAACAACAGGGCAGTAAGGGGGTGAAACCACAGTATAAGTTAACTACAGTCCAAAAAGTACCAGAGTGGAGGTCAAAGATTGGATGAGGACAGTCAACTAAATAATCTCTAAGGTGACTTCCAACTCTAGATTTTTATGATGGTGACTTTGACCTCTTGTGTAACCTTGGCTGTCTCTAGACCTCAGTTTCTTCATCTGTAAAATAAAGTTAGATTAATTTTCTAACCTCCCTAAATTCTACAATTCTATGATAATATAATGCTGATAAATATAACTGACATTTAACTTCCATCTGTAGATTAAATTACTTTAAATTGTCCTTAGCATGCCATTTTAATCTTTTTTTTTCTTCCTACATGGTATATTACTGCAACAGTTTAGAAGAGTTGTGAGTTACTAGTATTTGTTGTACCCTAACATTTGGGATCACAGGCTCATGAAAGACTATATTTTTAAAATGATGATCATCAAACCAGATGCCAAAACTCAAGACACTCTATAATTCAAACCGAGGACCCTCAGGCAATGTATTCATTTATACTTTAAGGACAGTCCTACAATAAAAATATTGTAAGTAACTTTTCCCTCAGGCCCCCACAAGACTTACGTGCTCTTACACACACACACACACACACACACACACACACACACACACAGACAAACACAGATGCTCTGTCACTTGTGAGTAGGCAGGGGTCAGGAACCTGTCTGAGCCCAGAGAGAGCCAATGCTTTTTGAAATCCTTCCTTTTGCCAGGAAATAGTCACCACACCCATAGCTCCAACAGCAGAGGCCAAGGTGTTCCAGGGACACAGTCTGTCATATAAGGCACGCCTGTGGAAAATAAATTCTTAAATGCATATCCCATTTCTTTAATCTTCAATTCCTCAAAGCTAAAAGGAATAAAAAAAAAATTGAGGTAATTTGATGTGTGTTTTTTAAATGTTTTTTTCTTCTCTTTGTTAGACTTCCAAAACTTGAAGGACCAAAAAGAAAACTTTTTATTTTCTTCATATCCCAGACTGGTCAGGGTATGGGTATGAATTTGCTTTCAGGGGAACATTATTACTGTTGACCAAGTTGACCAACTCACAGAAAAGCAAAGAGAAATAAGAGAACTGGGGGGAGGAAGAGAGGGGGGGGAGAAAGAGAGAGAGAGAATGAGACATACAAAAACGGTGTGAAGGAAGAGGAGGAGACACAGAAGAAAGGAGAGGAGAGTAAAGCATAGGAAATTAAGACAAAGGAAAAAGAATGAGAGAAGTTTCCAGTAGTAATGTTATCTATGAAAAACATGTTCAAGTATCTAGAATTAAAAAATAGAAATATTTTGCATTTGAATTCAGCAAATGTCACTCTTAATTTTTGTATTTTGGTTTTTCTTCATTTCAATGGAAATTCTGTGAGTCAGAGCTGTAAAATTAACTAATAATCAGTGCTTTATTGCCTCAGGTTAGGTATAATTCCATCGCTAGGCCAAAATTAGAGAGAAATGATCTGTTTTAGTCAAAATAAATGAATAAAACAATTGTTCAGTATTTCTTTTGCCATCTGAGACCATTTCTTCACCCTATTAGGAATATAGAACTCAGATGGTTGTTCTCATTCAGTGAAAGTTCTAGTATCTTTCTTGTATCTGCTAAGTGAGAAAAGTTCCAATTTTGTTTGATTTTTCAGTCTATATAAATCTAAAGTCTTTGAACTTCTCTGCCTCAAATGTGTTTAGTGGCATTAAGTTGATACCAGTCTTAATTTATTCCATTTTTTTTCATTAAGACTAGTTGACTTTGCAAAAAAAAAGCAAAAAAATTAATGAAATTTTTCTGAAAGATCAAAACTAAAATTGATCTGACTTTGTTTTCAGAATATTTAATGCAAAAGTTTATTTTGATTTGAAATACCTATTTAAATAAAGTGCTTTAATGCTTTACTTCATTTTGTTTGTTGAAAGGTATTTTACTTTTTAAAATCTTATAGTATAGCTTTCTTTTCAATAAGTAATCATTAATGAAGCAGGAATGATAATATAAATAAAATGACAAAGTATTCCTATGTAAGTGACAAAGTATCATATATGGTTGCCATGGAATACTTTTGTACCATTTCATTGTTCTTCAGTCCTATAAGTCATGTATTTGATTTTCTTATTTGGAATTTTCTTGGCAAAAATATTGGAGTGCCAGGTGGCTAGGTGGCGCAGTGGATAGTGCACCAGCCCTGGAGTCAGGAGTACCTGAGTTCAAAGCCAGACACTTAATAATTACCTAGCTGTGTGGCCTTAGGCAAGCCACTTAACCCTTTTGCTTTGCAAAAACCTAAAAAAAAAAAAATTGGAGTAGTTTGCCATTTTCTTCTCCAGCTCTTTTTACAAATGAGGCAACTGAGACAATCAGGATTAAGTGACTTGTCCAAGGTCACATAGCCACAAAAAATGTCTGAGGGTGTTTCCCTAACCCTCCCAACATTCCATGCATTGCACCACCAATCCACCCCATTGTGCCATAAGAAATGACAAAGGGAACACTTTCAGAGAAAATTGGGAAGACCTGTAGGAACTAATACAGAGGAAAGTGAGCATAACCAAAAGAACAATTTACATAATAACAAAAATTAAAGACAAATAACTGAAAATTTAAGAACACTCTTGAATATAATCACTAGCGAACCAGTGGTGATGTATTGCTACCTACTTCTTGATTCAAAATGATAGAATCAAGATGAAGAAAGAGACATTTTTGGAAATGGTTAATATGGGAATTTATTTTTCTTAAGACATTTGTTGCAAGAATTTGTTCTCTTTTTTGAAGGGAAGGAGGAAAGAAAATAAATGTTTGTTAATTATCCAAAAAATAAGTTTTTAAAAAATAAAATGAAGTAGTATTGGTATTGGTCACAAATAATACTTTGATGAGTCATTGTTTTACAGGTAAAAATATTCCTTACAGGGGGGCAGAGCCAAGATGGTAACAAGAGAGGATCTTCTCTTAGGTGCTCTCTCTTAAAACTTGTAAGCTAAGGACTCTAACTACAGTTTTGAGAGACAAAATCCACAGAGGGACCTAGTGAGGCAGTTCTCCAACCCAAGGTAATCTAGAAAAGAGCAGAAAGGCTCAGCTCCACAGGGTCAGAGGGGTGGCCCACCAGAGGGGTGGCCCACCAGAGTGAAGGAACTTCAGCCTCTGGGAGGCAGCCCCAGGACACTGGGAGCCATGGCTCACAGCAGCAGGGGAGTTTCCTGAACTACACCCCAGGGAGCATAAGGCACAACTTGGGGGAACAGCGTGGGGGGGGGGGACCCTCTTCCAGAGAGAACACATGAAGCCCAGCCCTCAGGGCATACAGCAAGCAGCATGGTTGTGGCAGCCCAGATCCAGGAACAAGAAGCAGAGGCCAGTAAGCAGGAACCTCCAGGGCATGAGCTGCTGAACCTAGGGAGGGAGTGGAGAGAGACTGCCAAGCTCTGTCCTCTGTCTGTGGAGCAGGACTCTGGGGTTCTAACTACACTCAGATCTTGATCACAGTCTAGGCCACCCCACAGAACAGCAGCCCCCCCCCACCTCAGCCCCATGGTAAAAGGGTGTGCTTGTGGTCATTAGCAGACCAGGAGGGAAGACAGAGCCTCACACACTCAAAAGCTCAGGAAGCACCCCAAAAGCAGGCACAGGCTGGGGAAATGAGTAAGAAGAGAAAAAAGAGGAATACCATTGAGAAATACTTTGCCTGTGATCCCAAGAAGGATCAAAACACTCAATCTGAAGATGAGGAAGCATAAGCTCCTGCATCTAAAGACTCCAAGAAAAACAGAAATTGG
This sequence comes from Macrotis lagotis, assembly GCF_037893015.1. NCBI lineage: Eukaryota > Metazoa > Chordata > Mammalia > Peramelemorphia > Peramelidae > Macrotis > Macrotis lagotis. The sequence continues at coordinate 536,193,478 of NC_133666.1, read as the reverse complement.
GCTCAGGCTATGACAGAGCTCAAAAAAGACTTTGAAAATCAAGTGAGGGAGATAGAAGAAAAACTGGGAAAAGAAATAAGAGAGATGCAGGAAAAACAGGAAAATGAAGTCAGCAGCTTAGTCAAGGAGATCCAAAAAAATGCTGAAGAAAATAACATGCTTAAAAACCAGCATAGGTCAAATGGATAAAATAGTTCAAAAAGTTATTGAGGAGAAGAATGCTTTAAAAAGCAGAATTGGCCAGATGGAAAAGGAGATAAGAAAGCTCTTTGAGGAAAATGACTCCTTCAGACAAAGAATAGAACTGAGGGAGATTGCTGATTTTACAAGAAATCAGGACATAATACTTCAAAACCAAAAGAATGAAAAATTAGAAGAAAATGTGAAACATCTCATTGAAAAACAACTGATATGGAAAACAGATTTAGGAAGATAATTTAAAAATTATTGGAATACCTGAAAGTCATGATCAGGAAAAGAACCTTGACATCATTTTCAAAGAATTACTACAGGAAAAATGCCCTGATATTCTAGAAGCAGAGGGCAAAATAGAAATGGAGAGAATCCACCAATCTCCCTGAGAAAGAGATCCAAAAAAAATAAACCCCCCAGGAATATTATAGCCAAGTTCCAGAGCTCCCAAGTCAAAGAGAAAATATTACAAGCAGCCAGAAGGACACAATTCAAATATCATGGAGCTGCAGTCAGGATCACACAGGACTTAGCAGTAACTACATTAAAAGCTCATAGGCCTTGGAATATAATATTCCAGAAGGCAAAAGAGCTTAGAATGCAGCCAAGAATCAACTACCCAGCAAAACTGAGCATCCTCTTCCAAGGGAAAAAAATGGACTTTCAATGAACCAGGGGAATTTCAAATTTTCCTGTTGGAATGGCCAGATCTGAATAGAAGGCTTGACCTTCAAATACAGGACTCAGGTGAAGCATAGAGAGTAGAGGAGAAGGGGAAAATATGAAGGACTTAATGATGATGAACTACATGTATTCCTGTATAGAAAAATGATACTGATAATACTATGAACCTTCTCATTTAATAGAGCAGGTAGAAGGAGCTTTTATAGATGAAGCACAGGAAAAAACTGAATTTGAAGATATATTGTGGTGTAAAAATGGAGTCAATAGATAAAAGGGAAATGTAATGAGAGAAAGAAAAAGAAGAGGAGGAATAGGCTAAGATATTTCATATAATAAGATTTTTCTTTATTACAATGAGCTATTGCAATGATATGGAAGGGGGAAAAGCAAGGGGGAATGAGGGAATCTGTTCTCATCAGAGGTGACTAGGAGAGGAAACAGCATATATACTCAATGGGGTATAGACCTCTGGAGTAAGAAGGAGAGCAGGGGGACAGGGGGAAGGGGGGGGATGTGAGTGATGAAGGAGACAATGGACCATGGGAGGGGGGAGAGTGGTCAGATATAACACATTTTCTTTTTTACTTTTTGCAAGTGGCTGGGATTGGATGGCCTGTCTGGGACCATAGGGCTGGGTGGATGCTGGGCCTAAGGGGTGGTAGGGGGGCTCAGGCCCTCTTGGCCCCAGGGCCAGGGATCTGCTGCACCACTCAGCTACCCTACAGCAGAGTCAGAGTGAAAGGAGAGAGAAAATATAGTACATGGTAGTGGAGAAATACAAAAGGAGGGAGTTGCAATCAGCAATGGCAACAGTGGAAGTAACTTTTGTGATGGACTTATCATAAAGAGTGTGATCCACCTGAGACAGAGCTGGCGGTGTTAGAACACAGACTGAAGCACATTTATTATCATTATTATTATTATTGGGGGGGGTTGCAGGGCAGATGGGCTTGGGTGGCCTGCCTAGGGTCACATAGCTGGGTGATTGTTGGGTGACTGAGGCCAGATTTGGACCCAGGTGCTCCTGGCTCAAGGTCCAGTGCTCTGTCTGCCACTTGTCCGCCCCTACTATTATTATTACTATTTTATTTTATTTTAGGCCTTTTTTTTTGGTTTTTGAAGGGCAATGGGGTTGGGGTAGCTTGCATGGGGTCACACAGTTGGGTGATTGTTGGGTGTATGGAGCCAGATTTGGGCTCGGGTGCTCCTGGCTCCAGGGCTGGTGCTCCGTCCACTGCACCACCTGGCCATACCTAAAATTATTACTATTATTTTTTATTTTTTTTTAGTTTTAATTTTAATTTTTTTCTCTCTCCTTTACTTCATCACACATGCAGGTCTATATTTTTTTGGGGGGAGGGGGTATTGTGTTTACTCTTAACAAGAATATTTTATTAATGTATAAAAAACATTATTTGTAAAAATAATAATAAATAAATACATAAAAAACATTCCTTATATCCTTGCAGAGAACATTACATGTCTTGTCATCCTATATGATTTTTATCTTTATCTTTCCATGTGTTTTCCAAAATGGATCTACCAAACATGATATAGAACTTCTTCAGAAAAGAAGTACCATCAGGGTCATCTGTCTATTGTCTCCAATTTTCAGTTCTTAATTGAACTTCACTGGTCATATATGCCTTAAATAATGAATTTCTTTTCTCACAGGCCATTGTTGGTAACCTACTATGGTTTATTGTCTACTCCATATCTTTATTTTAATTTTAGGATTATTTGTATTCATGAGATCTTAGCTTTAGAGATGGAAGAAACTTTAAAACCCAGTCATTTTACAGATGAGGAAAATAAGTCCCAGAGAAGTAAAGGGATTTTTCAAAAGTCAAATATGCAGTAAGAGCCAGGACCAGAATTTGAAGTCAGGTCCTATGACTGTAATTTCTATGTTCTTTCCATTATACCACAAAATTTTGATGTTTCCTATATAATTTGTCATTTTGATTATCAAAGAATTCGATTCTTTCAGTATAAGTTTATTTATATTTAGAATGTAATAATATAGTATTATATTCCCTGTTCTTATTCATTAAATAGCATTTATTGCCTGCTCTACTCCCTTAAAAAAATCAGTTCATAAAAACCTGATGCTAAATTCAGAAATAAACTAGAACAAACCAAACAAATTTACTTCCATTACTCACATTTTTTTAAATGCACAGAATACATAGTGACTGTTTCAGGCAACAGCTGGAAATTATTGCCCTCTTGATAGAAGTTACCTTAATTGTGAAATAATTCCCAAAGCTGGCTATCATCATTTAAAGTTACTTTCCAGTCCCTTGGGCAACATTTTACTACCCCTCTCTCTAACTAATAGAGGTTACATCAGTTGTTTACAGTTATTGCTGTCAATTGTCAAACCTATAAAATACATAAAATCTATTATTTATCACAAGAAATACGTGTGGTTTCATAGCCATATGTGGTGGGTTTTAAAAATGCATTTTATAGGTTCTGTACCCAATAGTAAAACTGTAAACAAGTCAGACAGCCTCTACCCTTAGGGCACCATTTTCCAAATGCTACTCTAAACATGAGTCATGACACATTTGATAAGATTTCTAACTGTGTTAAGAATATGCTTGTAGCTAACATATCACAACCATATGAGAAGTCAGTGTTCTCTGATTGTCCTTAATAGTTTAATGGAGTATTAATTATGTGCAACTGCTGCCTATGTTGACATTACACCCTTTAAAAAAAAAGGCTATTATGAGAATTGACCTCTCAGTCTGTTTTTTTAAAAAAATCTTCTCTTTTTCCTAGAAATTTACAATACCATTGACTAAAATTGCAAAGAAATAGAAGCACTTCACTGGAGGAATGCCAGCAGAGGATGCATACATAATTGAATTAGACTGTCTCATTCACTCTAGCTCACTTTGTGCTTGAAAGACATGGGCTTAGACATGCATAGAAATAGAATACACATGTCAACATGGTCAAAAGCTTTATCTGCATTGCACAAAGGAAGCAGGAAATTTGGTAATTGTCTGTTTAATTTGGTCAACTACATAGTCAACCCAGTTTGACTAAAGCCTACACTATCAGATAGGTGTTCCCTATTGTATAATTTTTTTTAGTTCTTGCTTCACTTTATGTAATGTGGACTCAGCCTAAGATTCCATTAGCATATGTCACATTTCTGAAACCTCTTTTGTCTACATAAATGTACATAAGCAGAGAATTCAAACTAACTAGATACTTTGAAACAAAAAACAAACAAAACTCCCCTGGTTACTGAGATAATTTGGGTAGATGTGATTTCGTTATTTTAACATTTATGCTTTGTATGAGTACACGTTGGCTGCAAGTAATAGTACTTAATGACCCAGGATTGTTTCTCACAAATGGTTTTAGAAGAGTTCTTTGAGTAAATGAAGTTAGAATCAGAGACTAGTTAAAGATGTTGGATATTTCATATAGCACATATCAATTAAAAACAGAAACACTTATCTAGCAGTTCCAAGGCTCTCATCTCATACAATTACTTGTCAAACTCTGTTGACTATACCTCCACACTTCCTCTCACAACTGTCAACTCCATTCTATTCATACTGCAACCTAATTTATGTCTTACGGATTTTAAGTCCAGAATTCTATCCATGATGTCATTCATCTGCTAGGTCAACAAGAACTGAATTAGAAATAAATGAGCCTCTTAATACTTAGATGCATTTGATGTGAACTCATACACTGAATGTTCATGCCTCTTATATTACCAAGATCTTCTCACACTGCCCTTATTGAGACTCTTACTCATTAGGTATGGAGTCACTTCAATATAGATGTTCTACTGGCCTCCAAGAGATTGCCAGGTATGTAGTCTTTGAGGTTTTGGATGTGGAAGTTTTGACTTTGTTGTCTTCTGAGTTTTTATTTTGCTCTTCCCTGTCACCATAGTAACTTTCTATAGTCAGGATCTTTTTCTGCTATAACTCATTTTTCCAGTCTATTTCTTGACTTTTTATCACTATACTAAAGTGGGGCTTTGCTTTCTAGAGAGGAGGATTACTGTCTCAAGCTTCAGGTTTTTTTATGTAGCTGTTTTCAGAGATAATTCTAGGGTCCTGTAAGTTTTTGATTCTTTCAAGTTGGCATGATCTAGGGAGAGGTGTATTTACTACTATCTTGGTCTGTGCTCTGGTCTATGAGTGACCACATTCACTCTCTTTTGCCCTGAATAGTGACAGGGTTCCTAACTCCTCTATGGCCCCCAAGCTTGGTGTACTAGGGCTCCTCTTTGCTATGGGATTGAGATCCAGATTCAAGTATGTGCAGTGCAGCAGAGCACTCCCCTGGTACCCACAAAGAGACCCCTATAATTTCATTCTAGACTGTTATCTGACCCCCCCCTTACCTCTGTGTTGAGAAGTCCAGAAACTACCACTGCCATCACTGATTCAGTTACCCCCAAGACCTACTGATGGTTTGCTGGGGCATGGCTTGCACTGGACTGTCTCCACCTTAACCATAAAACTTTCTTACCACACCTTTAAGTTGTTTTGGCCTGGAAAAATGGGTTTCATCTTGTCATTTTGTAGGTTCTGCATTTCCATAATGTTTTTGTAGCAAGTTATCTGGAGGAATTTTGGGGAGAGCTGAAGTGCTTCCCCATCTTTTCTCTACCATCTAAGCTCTACACTCCCTATATATGTATTCTCAACCAATTAGGCTTCACTCAATTGGCAACAGCTAGAGGTTGCTACACTGGTCTCAGATGGCTTTGGGTATAGTTCCTTGCTTCTAGATTCATCTCTTCAGATCTTCTCCTGTACAACATTGTTCCAACAGTAAGCTCCAGCTAGAACCTCTTCTTGATAAAAGCAAGCTAAAAGTTCTTTTCTCATTCACCACACCCAGCTGACAAAAGCCAGACAGGGTGCCCAGAGGCTAAAATGAACCTTTTTTTCTTCTATTCCTATCTCTGGGAGGAGATCCAAATCTTCTATTACAAATAACTAACTTATGGTTAGATTTTTCCCAAAGCCTTCTTTGGCTTAAATTAGCATGCAAATTGATCTAAGCCAGAACAAAAAGTAAAGTTAAGGTGTCTATGCCTGCCTCTATTATACATAATTATTGATATCAAAGACCCATTGCTTTAGCCAGTGAAAAACCTTGTTGTACCCTTACATGAATAACAAATAAGATGAGCATGAGCTCCTAATGAAATGAAAATTTGACTTTATTAGTATCACTGAGACATGATGGGTTTATTAGATCTATGATGGGTTTATTAGATCCATGATGAAATGATAATTCTGGAAGATAATTCTAGAAGCAACAAGGTAAGACAACAGGCAGGGACATTTCAGCACTGTATATTAAGTGAAGAAAGTCTAGAGAAGAGAAGCATGGTAAGGATTACTGGACACAGAAACAAAAGCAAAATTGCCATAAGAATATGTTACAGACCACCACCTGAATAGAAAGAGGAACTAATAAGAACAAAAATTCTTTTTATAGCTAATATTTCTAAAGCTCTTTAGAGTTTGCAAAGTTTTTTATACTGCATATAAATATATATATTATGCATACATGTTTCTGTATGTGTGTAGATACGTGTAGGATAGTGTATAAACATTTATAAATATATCCATACATTATTATATTATATATATATATATAAGTTTGTATGGATGAGTGTATATATGTGTATAGATATCTATATATATATATGAAATATCTCATCCCAATAACTCAAGGAGAAAGAATAGGAGACAGCACAGACTTGGTATGGAGTGATGATGTAGGAACAATGAGAACATCTACTGACATTCTCTCTCGGACAAAAACAGATCAGTTTTTTTAAAATTTTCTTTAATGATATTATCCTTCAAAATGTAAAGAAAGAAATTTACAGAACAACCTTTGATCAGGAACTGGTTGCTATAATGAAAATGATACCAACCTCTGGGGAAGTGATCACTCCATTTTAGAATTTGTGATAGAAAAGGTTAGGGAAGTTAGCTTGACATGTAGCCAATATTCTGGAAGGATATATATTAAGGAGATCAGAGAAATGATAAATAGGATCACATTCCCAATCCCATTCTACAGAGGAAATTACTAAGAAGGAATGGGAAAGTCACAAGAATAAAACTCTAAAGACAGAGAAATAATCCAGATGAAGAAAAGGGATAATAGTATAAAGAGACCAATGTTTATTTACAGTGAACTCATGGGCTAACTTGGAATGTTCAAAGAATGTACAGAAGATGGTTACAAGCACAGGTAATTGAGGATGAATGCAAAAGAACTGAAGAGATCTGTGAAACTAATTTCAGGAAGATTAAGGCTGAGAATGAGCTGAGGTTGGCAAAGAAAATTTAAAAAATAATTTTTTTTAGCTCTATTGGGGTGGAAATGGAGTGAAGGATCAAAGAAGAGATAGAACCATTATTTGGGGTATATAGAGGAATGGAATAACAGACAGCAAAGAGAAGTGACAGATACTCGATTATTATTTTGCTTCCATTTTCTCTGTGAAGAAGGATCTTTGTATTGGAATGGACAGAGATGATATACATATCAAGAGATGGCAAGAGTGAAGCAACTAGGTGGCATAGGGGATGGAGCACCAACCCTGGAGTCAAGAAGGAACTGAGTTCAAATTTTGTCTTCAGACACTTAATAATTGCCTAACTTGACAACTTTGGTAACAACCTCACTGCCTTGCAAAAGCCAGAGAGAGAGAGAGAGAGAGAGAGGGAGAGAGAGAGAGAGAGAGAGCAAGAGAGGACCTTGCTTCACCTGATTAGTTCAAGTCCTCAAATCCAGATGTATTATATCCTAAGGTCTTAAGACAGTTGGTAGCATTATTGCTAAGCCACTATCAATGATATTTCAGTGTTTCATTGTGTCCAATTCCTCATGACCCCTTTTTTGGGTAAAGATACTGGAATGGTTGGTCACTTCCTTCTCTAGTTCATTTTACACATAAGGAACTGAGACAAACAGTGTTAAATGTACTTACCTGAGTTCACAGTGTCAGAAAATGTGAGGTACCACAGGACTTAAGAATATCCAAATTCTCAAAAATAAAAAAAGGGAGAGAGAGAGAGAGAGAGAGAGAGAGAGAGAGAGAGAGAGAGAGAGAGAGAGAGTTGTTGGCAAACTCAAATCGCACTAGCAATGAATTTTAATTCCTGGAAAAAAATATATTACATCTTATGAAAGGGACTGTTAGTTATTTAAATGGAAGCAACAATCACCAGAAAAAGCCAGAATGATTTCATTCATGCCAAATTAACCTCATTTCCTTTCTGTCAGGGTTTCTAGACAGTGGGATTTCATAGACATTGTCACCTGAATTTAGACCAAATTTTTCATGCTATTCTTGAGTAAATGCCGGATATATGTTGGTATAGTGCAATTAAGTGCATTTGGAGCTAGTTCAACAGCTGAATGCAGTAATTCTTAATGGTATGGTTTCACCTTGGAAGGAGGTAAAAGATAATATACTTGAGTAGTTTGCCCTTAAGTAGCTTGCAATCTAATGGGGAAGACAACATGGAAACAAATATATACAAAGCAAACTCTATTCAAGAGAAATAGGGGAAAAACTCTAGAAGTTAAAAAAAGATTTCCTGTAAAAGATGAAATTTTAATTGGGACTTACAGGATGTCAGGGAAGTTAGTAGGAAGAATTGGGGAAAGAGAGCATTCCAGACAAGGGTGACTGATGGACAGAGGAGGCTGGAATGAAGAGTGAAGAGTAAGGTTAAGGTGAAGAGTAAGGTGTTAAAAAGATTTGACTGGTAGGCAAGGTCTTTGAATTCTAAGCAGAGGATGTTTGAGCTACTTGATCCCAGAGGCAAAATAGGTCCACTGGAATTTGTTGAATGGTAAGGAAGAAGTGATATGATTAGACTTGTGTTTCAAGAAAATCACTTTGATAAATGAATGGAGGATGAGTTGAAGCGGGAAAGATTTGAGACAGGTTGATCTACTAGCAAGTTATTGCAACGGTTCAGGTGGGAAGTGATGAGAATCTAAACCAGAGTGGTGGCAGTACTAGAGGAGACTTATTCAAGAGATAATGAAAAATCAAATAAATAATGCAAAGACTATTTTTCTGCAGCACAGGGATCCCTGAGACTTTTCCCCCTCCCAGGTTGTAAATGGCACTCCTGATGGATCATCACAGGATTCACCTCTTTTCCAATGAGCTGCTTCAGCCTCTCAGTCAATCAATAATGCCATGATTTTCTTAGAATCAGAAAATTCCCAGCAAAGCATTTGAAATCAATTAACTCAACTGGAAGTCTACTATGTCTTCTTTCTTTATCTTCTTATAACTCTTGTGCTCAACTTGACCTTCTGTGTCTTCTGCCTCCTATTATATCTTCTTCTAAGGCTTCTTATGCTTTCTACAGCCTCATATGAGAACTTCCTGGTGGTCAGTGATTCTTCTTACCAGTTAAAACTCAATGCACCCACCTATCCATCAGGTATGAACCCCACAATATAATTTCCAGTTATTTACTTTACAATAGAGTCCATTCTAACCTTTAAAACTCTAAAAACTATTATGGCCTGGAAAACATTTTTACCTTTGCTTTCAAAAGAGTCTTCTCATTACATTCATCTAAGAGGCAGTTCTCTATCTGGTCCTAAGTTCATATCTCTCCTCCACATTTTATCTAAGAGATTGAAACAGTCAAATTGATTTTTTCTGTTTCCTTATACAAATATATTTCCCCTCCCCTTTCAGCAAGCTATCATATTCATATGATATATGTTATTATCAAGTTCTTGCTAAATCTTGTGTTCCAAAATGCCTTGCTCCTGATGAACTTTGAAGTCCCTTTCAAAACTGATGTTCTGTGATTCTATAACTGTTGATTGTATTCCACCAAGGAAACCTACCACAAAAATTGCACAAATAAGTATCCTAGCTGGAAGCATTAACAATTGGAAGTCAAGGAAGGATTGATGAACTGACTGCCCTGAAAAAAAATTCAGTTTCTTAGATATAGACATAGCAAGCATACTGAAAAATAAAGGTCTAGGAGCAGCTAGGTGGCACAGTGGATAAAGCACTGGCCCTGGAGTCAGGAGTACTTGGGTTCAAATCCGGTCTCAAACATTTAATAATTAGCTAACTGTGTGGCCTTGGGCAAGCCACTTAACCCCATTTGCCTTGCAAAAACCTAAAAAACTAAAAATAAAGGTCTGGAATCAGAGGACCTGAGTTCAAATCCAGTCTCAAACACTTAACAATTGCCTAGCTGTGTGACCTTGGACAAGTCACTTAACCCCATTGCCTTGCAAAAGAAAAAGAAAAAAGGAAAAAGAAAGGTGATATAAAAACAAAAGATACAAATAAACAGAAAAAAAAATCTAGAAAGGAACATTTTCCCCTCCTAAGGAAGTTAAGAATCATGATTTTTACATTTTATTTTCATAAATATCACCTTTTTTTTTCCTTTTCTTGTCCTAAGTAAATTTCATAGAATGAAAGGAATTTTCATCCATAAAATCTCAATGATAAGGGGCAGCTAGAATGGATAGATCACCAGTCCTAGAGTCAAGAAGACCTGAGTTCAAATCCTGCCTTAGACACTTAATAATTGCCTAGCTGTGTGACCTTGGGCAAATTACTTAACCCCATTGCCTTGCAAAAACCAAAAGTAAAAATAAAAAAAAACTATATTATAGATCTCAATAATAACAATTTGTAGAGAAGTTTCACATGAACTCTCAAACTATGGCATGAATTAGTTATTTGATTGAAATATTTACCTTGTGTATTGGCAATCCAAATCTAGAAAATTTACCCTAACCAGATCTGCAAAAAGTAGAACATTCACATCTGAAGAATACTTGAGTTATTTTCCACTCTTCTATTTGTGTCATTCAGACTCTGTCTACATCAAGAAAAATGTATCATGTATCATGTTATTTGCCCTAAATCATCTTTTCCAAGCTCCATATTCATTATCTCCATGAGTAAGCAAAGGCTCTGTTGCATAGCACAGCTGTCATTTACACTGCTAATTGGCATCATTCATATTATGTATACTGGATTTTCTTGAAATGGTATATGGTAGAGGATAAAGGAATCTAAAAGTTTCAATTGTCCATTCTCCAAACAACTCTGGATAATCAGAGGACCCCTAGGTCCCTGGGACAACTTATTGTGAAATTTTTTAGAACTCAGGTTTTCCAGAACCAATTGAGAGACTAACTCTTTTCTTAAAAGTTTCTCTCTCCTTATCTCGAAGTCAGGATTGGGAGAAATGATTTGGGTTCAAATTAAGTGTCCTGACCCAGGGATTGAAGTCACTGACTTTGTCTGCTTCTCCTTTGTCTGCCCACTGTTGGCTCAGTTCCTGGCCCATTTAAATGATCTTCATTTTTCTGGCACTCAAAATACCCCTGAATCAAGACATTTCTAAAGAGACAAAACCCAAGAGTGTTTTTATTTACATTATGATATTCAATACTTCACTTTTTTCTTAATTTATGTAAGTTGGAACCTTTTAAGCTTCAAATTTTAGTATAAAGTGATATTCTGCATACTGATTAGATTGTAGTTGCAGAATTTTTTCTGCCTGGTTAATTTCAATGCAATTCACTCCTTCAGAGAATTTTTAGTTTCATTCTGAAGGTAAAACATAGGGTAGAAAAGCTGGCAAAGGGCCTATAGCTTTAAACCAGAACTTGCTGTCAAAACTGAAGATTGATTATTGTGGACACAATTTCCTCAGTAATGATTAGATTTTGCCTATTTTTCTCAGTCAATTAGGTCACTCATCTTAGCAGCAAGGATTAGACACTGTTGACCTGGTTTGGAAAATCACAAAGATTACCCAAAGAGTCCCTCATTCCATAAACTTAATTTGAACTTTTGTTTCAATTTGGAAAAGACCTTTCTGGAGCAATTTGAGACTTGCTGAAAACTTCCAAACAATTAGATTGAAAAATGTCCTTTGTTTAGGATTTATATACACTGTTGAAATTGTTTGGGGTTAATGTTATTATTGTCTAGAAGCTTTTTTTTTTTCATAAAATTAGGAGCAACATTTTTTTTTTCCTTCTGCCCAGAGAGAAGTTGTACAATTTTACTTCTCCCCACATTCCAAATCATCTTGTCAAAGTTCCATATTGATGACCATTTCCAAAGATAAAAACAGTATGTAAAAATTTAACCACAGTTTATCATTTTAGAGGTCCAAATTCTGGAGGCTGACCTTCTTTGGTTACTTTTTTTAAAAGAATCCATTCCACTAGACATAGACAGAGGTTGAGTTAAAGCCATTTGATTTGGACACCCTGAATATTCCTTTGACTTCATTGTAAATTGCCCAATTCTCTTACTGGCTGAAATGATATTTGGGGAAGTCCGTCACAATACCCGTGTTTCATAAAGAAGGGAGAAAGATAGTAAATAATTGGGGTTAACAAGGGCAATCTCATTTTTACCACAATGCACCTGGGAAAGTGTATCCAGGGAAATAATTTGGGTGTAGACTGAGTTGGTGATAACATAGGAGTCCCCCAGGATGTTCTTTAAAAAAAAAATAGCATCTAGAGAACCAAAAGGTACCATCAGTTTACAAAACTTTATAGACTAACTCCCACCCAAAACTATAGTTCATGAGCCCCCATAATGTACTCATTTTTGCCAACAGTCATGAAGAACATTTGTTTGAAACAAAAGATAAATCAACCAAAATGGGGAGGGGAGGAATCCTTCCAATTCTATATAGAATATATTCTCATACAGGTTTTTAAATCACTGTTAGTAAGGGAACCCATGCAGAAAGTAATATGGTAAGGAAACTTGCATGTTGGTGACATACATAGAGAACTCATGTGGCTAGGGCATACAATATTGAAATGACACAAGTAGGAAACATGTATGTTCAAAATACAGATAGTGCCAAGGCAATTCACACCTAAATGCTACAGATCTGCTGTACTCTCTTATGGGTAATGTATCTCTATTAGCCTTGTGGCTTCTAGGCTTCCCTCTGTTCCTTTCAGTTCTTTGGAGCTTTAACATTTGACTCCCATCTGCTAATATGCAGTAACTAACAAACTGACTGATAAAGGAAGACTTTTGGATGTTTAATAGAAAAAGTAATGAGCCAACACCTTACTCCTGAATAAATTGAGGCTCAAAATAGGTCAACTGAGAGGTTTAACAGACATGCCCATGGTTATACAAGTGTCAAAGTCATGTTTACAAACCAAATCTTCTGATAAATAATAATATTTTGCTTCTCATGATATATCAAATTTAATCCTTTCATGTGACTTCCTAAACCCCCATGATCAAGAGTGGGGGGAAATGTCAAGCCCACGATAGGTAAAGAGATTCTCTCAATGAGTTCAAGTCATTGTGATGTCCTGATAAGCTAAGCATATCAAATGATTTTTAAAAGAATTGTAGAAATTACAGAAAGAGTTGGTGACTTTTTTAAAATTCCAAATAATTTGAGAAGTACCAAAAGACTGGAAATGGATGTTCAGAGTTGATAAAAAAAAAAATAAAATAAAAAGGGTGATGCAGGAACTGCTCTTAGTCTTGACCAAGAAAAATAGAATGATCATATGATTATTTCTTCCTTCTTCCAAATCTTACAAAACACAGTGTTACCATCAGGATTTCACCTTGTGTGCCTTTAGTTTTACTTGTATTCAATAATATAAAAAGAATACCTAACCTAACCACAAATACAGTCTTGGGAGAGACATAGCCCCCCTCTAAATCTCCAGTTTGTGCTTAGGTTTCTGGTTTCCCAGGGGCTTGTCTCTCAACTCCATGGCATTTGAACATATGCAAAATGTAAAATATTCCTAGACAGAGCCACATACATAACAGTGTCTTTACATCTTATCAGGTTCACTTTCATGACACTCTCTCTTATTCCTGTCTTCTCAGGCTTCACCTTGTACTTTCTAGAATCTTGATTAACAAGAGAACAAGGTGATGTCACTTGCCTATGAGTCTAAATCTCTGTCTCAGGAGCTTTAGACATTGTAATTGATAAGAGGAGAAAGATGGAGCTGACCTAGTTTGGAGTTAGTCTTGCAAGTTTATCATACGCAGCACCCATAAGACAACTGCTGCTTTATACAATCTTTCAGATTTTCATCATCTCATTATACACATACATATAAGGTAGGAAAATTTGTAAGGTAAGAAATTTTTAATTCAAAGATCTGTCTTTTATTGAAATTTCTAATTCAGAAATTTTCCTTATTGTGTGATAGTATACATAAAAGCACAAGCATATTATTGAGTTGAATTGATTTAGCTCATTTGGCTAAATGTAAAATGAACCAATGTCCCAGTTTCAAAAGAGAAAAAGACCTTTTTTAAACTATAGACTAATTTGATATCAATTCCTGCCTGAAGTATAGAATATTAAAACTTTATCAAGAATATGTTACTCAGCAGCAGATAGGTGGGGCAGTGGAAAAAGCACCAGCCCTGGAGTCAGGAGTACCTGAATTCAAATCTGGCCTCAGACATTTAATAATTGCCTAGATATGTGAGACTTTGGCAAGTCACTTAACCCCATTGCCTTAAACAAATAATAAAATAAATTAAAAAAAAAAGAATAGGGTTCCACTTCCTTTTTTTGATAGGTTAAAGGAATATCATAAACACAGGATATCTGGTCTTAAGTAGAGCATTTGACAAGTCATTCATTATATTCTAGAGGACATGGTTGAACTATGTGGGTTAGATAATAATAAATGGAAAGAATAGGTTCAATGATTGAATCTAAAGGGAGTCATTAATGAGTTACTGTCAAACTAGAGAGAGATCATTAGTGAAAAATCCAGGACTCTGTTTTTGACTTTGTTCTATTCCACAGCTTTATCAATGAATTGAGTAAAGCCTTAAATAGCCCATTTGGGATAGTTAACAGAACAAGCAGAAAATGGAATGTTATTTACCTAAATAAAACATTGATTCAAGAAAGCCTGACAGTTACACCTTTTCAACACTAGATGTCAATCATGTTTTATTAAAGTGAAATACTGGTTGGGCTTTACATTACTCGTTTTCAGAGACAGTTTTGTTGGAAAATTAACAGATAGTTAAAATAGGCTAAATTAAATATGGACATTTTTATAAGCATCAGCAGCAGAGGGAGCCATGAAAATCAAAGCCTGCTTATCTATTCTATACATATGGAAAAATACAAAAGCATATATACTATTATAGAATGCATATATTTATATTTCAACATATTAACAGACTATTTATAAGTATCTTTTTCTAGGATTTGGAAGTGGTATCTACAGGTGAAGTTTTAGAGCTAGATGAAGGCATCTTAAGGATCATTGATCCAGTCTTCTCATTTATAGTAAAGAAACTAAGGCCTAGAGAGAAACTAAGGTACTTACCCAAAGTCCCACAAGGCAGTAGTATCAAGAGTGAGAAGTTAAACCCAGGTCTACTAATTTCAGGTCCAGATCTTTTCTGCTAAATCATATTGCTTCTATAATCCAAATTGAGAATTTCATTGTGGGTCATCTATTTGTTCCTAGACTCCCTCCTTATTTCCTGGGAATTAGAAAAAAGTGGTATTCATTACTATATTCATTTTTAATCTTGTTCTTTTTCTTTCTTAGAATTGGACCTGAGATTTCATGGGTATAAATTTCTAGTGACAAACTTCCTTTACCAACACAAATGGAAACCTCTGCAATCTCCATTCTTAGAGAGTTACCTGAAGAAGGAAGGGTCTAAATGATGGACCAGGATCACACAGACAATATGTGTCAGAGAAGGCAATCCCTGTGTCTAAGGACTTTCTGAGTATAAAGGCAATTCTGTAACCACTGTATTCTACCCCAAAGGTGTTTTGGTTTTCCCTCTGCTTCAAAGTTAACCTTTAACTAAAAAAAGATGATAGTAAAAAAAAATTTTTAAATAATAAAAAGCCACTCCCTTACTCATTCCTGGGAATAGATGGTCCTTGACCTTTGAGAAAAATCAACCTTAGTGTCTGTGCTTTAGGCAAGCAGTGGCAGCCAAACTGGGGAAAAGACTAAATTGTGTTTCTTCTATGTTTCTTTGTGTTGTCTTGGAGGGTGGAAAATGCAAGAACATTTTCTCTTTAAACAGTTTATTATTGCATAGTGTCAAAACTCCACCTCTGAGCCCCAAGCAGACACAATTAAAAAGAGACCTACATTTTTTTTCTCTCCACAGGGAGACACACCCTCTCTGTGTTAGAACATCATGCCAGAGGCTAAATCACTAAATTTTTTTTTTGTCATCTCATTAAAGCATAATGATTTCCCTGAAAGAGAAAGCAGCTTAAGTTTTGTTATGGAGAGTACTGAAGGGCAGGTTATCGAGAAGATAACAGGATATTTTGACTCCTTTCTGTTGTTTTTTAAAGATTTCACTTTCAGAGAAATTGAAAAAAGTTGGAAGGGATGTAGGGAAGATGAGACATTAATGTATTTTTGGAGGAGTTATAAATGATTCAACAATTCTGTAGAGCAATTTGGATCTATGCCCAAAGAGCTATAAAACCATACATACTCTTTGACTTAGCAATTCCTCTACCAGGTCTTTATTCCAGAAGAGATGAAAAAGTTGCTCTTTTTCTGGTAGGAAATAACTAGAAATTTAGGAGACAACCATCAGTTGGGAAATGGATGAACAAGCTGTGGTATGTGATTATGATGGAATACTATTCTGCATTAAGAAATGATGACCAGGATGCTCTCAGTAAAACCTGGAAAGACAAGATCAGAAGCAAAGGGGAAATGTACTATACACAAAGTAACAGCAATATAGCAAGAAGATAGCTGTGAATGACTTACCTTTTCTCAGCAATGCTATGACTCAAGACAACTCTGAAGGACTTATGATAAAGAATACTATTCATCCCAAAGACAGTTGATGTTCTCTGAATCCAGATACTTTTTTTAAACTTTTTTAACTTTCTTTCTCTTAAAGTTTACCTTTTTTTGGGGGGGGAGGGGGCTATGTTTACTTTCACAGTAAACATAGCTTTGGTACCATTTTGCATGTCTACAAATTTTTAACCTATATCAAATAACTTGTTTTCTCATTGAGGGGGAGGGAGAAAATTTGGAACTCAAAGTTTAAAAAATGAATGTTATAACTTGCTTTACATGTAACTGAGGAAAAACAAAATAAACATATTACTTTCAGGGAAATAATTTTTAATAAGATGATAAAATATATGAAAGAATGCACACAAATGGAAATATTTTTACATATATACATAACTTTTAAAACACATATATATGTATGTGTATGTTTATGTATAAAAACGCAAATAGTTCATGTGTGTATATATATATGCATATATATATATGCATAAAATTAGACTGAGATTGACCACCCTTATCAGGAGATGAAGGACCCAGTAAAATAAATAGGCCTTAATATAAGCACTGCATCATGCCTCAAGATGTAGGCGTAAAGCAGCCCTAGTCTGTGTGCCTCCAGCTGACACCTTGTTCCCATTATATAGTATTTATGTGTATAGCACATGATAAAAAGCAGTTTTTTGGCACCAGGCAAATGCAGTAGGAAAAGCTATAAGTCACACCACAAAATAAATACTTGTATAAGTTGATTTTCTAACACTCTTTTTAACAAAGTGCAGGTTCTCTCCTAAGTGACTCATATTACAGATAGCTTTATGATAACTTATTAGTCAAAAAGGAACCACTCCCTTATCCCTACCCAACTTTGAACCCTAAAAGTAAAAGGAACCACTCCCTTATCCCTACCCAACTTTGAACCCTAAAAGTATAGTGGGAATGAGATAATACACATAAAAGTACTTTCCATCTAGTAGAAGGAATAATCCTATAAGTACAAAGCATTTACTGTCATTGTCATATCATCACTATCATCATCAGCTTCAGAATTTTAGGCCAGTCCAAAATTGCAGGCTGAAATGTAGTATATCAATAATTGAAAATGATTTGTAAATCAGCTTTTTCTTGGAGCTTGCAAATTAATTCTATTTAATTGGGTCATAATTATTCACTTGTACATATTTACTATGACTAGAATGTACACTATGGAATTTTTAAAAAATCAAAAGTATTAGAGAATAAAAAACTCATAATTTATATCCTTTGTTTCCTTACCATGTGTTACATTCTATGTTCTTAAACATTTAAATATTTTTTTAATGAGAAAGTACCATGAAACCAATGAATTCTGATTGGGATGCCCTTACCTTCTCTTTCTCCACCATCTCCCTACTTTTCAGAAATTCTTCTCTCAAAACACCCAGTGCCCTACCTCTTCTTCTAGATTATAATACCTTTTTCAAGAGCAGGAATATTCCTTATTCATTTTCAAATGACTTTCAAAAAAGACTCATTGAATGAATAGAGGAATGAATGAATGTCTTAATAGAATCATAGACTGTCACAATGAACTTTAGAAATAATCTAATCCCCTCCCCAAAAAAAATACCAAAAAACCCCCGAAATAATCTAATCCAATACCCTTATTTTAGAGATGAAGAAATTGAAAACTCATGGAGGTGAAGTGATTTGTTCATGGTCACTCACTGAGTATCATTCCTTATAACTCTAAGTCCAGAACTCATTATAAATCACTTTCTCATAATGTTGTCCAAGGTTTCCCTTCTAAAAGAGGAAGACATTTTCATGAACTAAGTCTTTAAACTAGTGACAGTGTATTGAATCTCCTCTGTATCTGTAGGGTTTGTATTTTCAAACAGGATCACCTGGAGAATGCATCACAAAGGAATAATCATCAAATACTATAATTTTAGAGGAAATAGGGGATTTTCTAACACCTAGAAAGGAGGAAGAAATATCACAGTGCCTTATATCTACTATACACTTATATTTGTTGATGGGTTGAAGAGTCAAGAAGGTCTTCCCAATATCTTATAGGTAACTATTTGCTCTGCCTATACATAAGGCTAGTACCGAATAAGTTCTTTAAGAAACACCAAATGAAGTATATATTCTCAGAGACTCTTCCTCATGGCAAGCTTCTATGAATAAATAAGAGAACTGTCATTCTCCTAGGGAAGACTATTTTTAATTTTTTTTAAATGACCCCTCTTAACTATTACATGGGTGGGTGAACAGATGTTTGCAATTATAACCATATATGTGGTTATATGCCAGGTATGCCAGGCCTGAAGGAATCTGACTTTCTGTGAAATATTTTCAAATAACCAGCTGCCACATTGCACCAGGCAGCCAAACCACACCAAATGGAAATGTACTCAAAGAGATGGGCAGAGTGAAGTGCTTCTGTAAAAACAGAAAAGTGACTCATGCTCATAAAATATAATGACTATAGTAATTCTTTAAATATACTACCCATTCATGGGTACCTCAGTGAAGAGGCCAATGGAGGGGAATCTCTATCACTTGTTTATTAGCACATTGTTGGAACTGTTGATTTTTCCCCATCACTGCCATAGACAGAAGACAAGTTGGTACTGAAAGAAAGGCTTTCTTTTGCAGACTCTGTGTATAAAAACCGTTTTGACAGAGAAATCCCCTTGCCTGCTATTTATGCTGACCTATTTACCAAGCACATTTAGAAAGCCTTGAGTGTTTTCCTCACTACCACCATCACATCCCACAGTTTTTTAAAGGAAAGTTTCAAAATAAGATGCAAGGTTTAGTACCAATAACATTGATAACTAACATTTAGGGATCACTTTAAGATTTACACATTAAGGGGACAGCTAGGTGGTGCAATGGATAGAGCACTGGTCCTGGAGTCATGTGAACCTGAGTTCAAATTTGGTCTCAGATACTAAATAACTGCCTAGTTGTGAGACCTTGGGCGTGTCATTTAATGTCATTGCCATAAATTTAAAAAAAAAAGGTTTGCACATTAATTCTTCTGAGCTTCATAAAAGTCCTATGAGGTAAGTATCATGACATCCATTTCACAACTGAGAAATTTTATGTTCAGAGAAGCTCATAGTAACATAACAAATGACAGAGGAAAGATTTGAATCTAAGTCTCTTCTGACTCAAAATGTAGTATTCTTTCCAATAATTAACAAGAGTCCTTTAAAATGTTGTGGAAAATATCACAGGATGACCTATTAAAAATTTTTTAATTAAATTATTCTTAAATTCCAAAGAAGAGAAAGTGTGAGAGGAAGCTAAGAAAGTCAACAACTGGGGCGGCTAGGTGGCGCAGTGGATAAACCACCGGCCCTGGAGTCAGGAGTACCTGGGTTCAAATCCTGGCTTAATAATTACCTAGCTGTGTGGCCCTGGGCAAGTCACTTAACCCCATTTGCCTTGCAAAAACCTAAAAAAAAAGAAAAGAAAAGAAAAGAAAGTCAACAACAGAGGTCTCCAAACAAAAATGGTTATAAAAAGAATGTTTTCTACTAACAGAGAACTAAAAGGAAAGGAGATTCTCAATAACTGGGGAATGAGCTTAACCAGTGATACCACATGATTGGAATAGAATATTATTGTGACTCCAGAAATGACAAATAGGGTAAAGAAACTTGGAAAGATTTGTATAAAATGATTCAGGGTAAAATGAGAAGAACCTATAAAATAATTTAGACAGTGATCTCAATAACATAAAAAAACAACATTGAAATACTTTATAACTCTAATTAAGTGACTATGACTTCAAATAACTAATGTGGAGCTCTGTTTTGGCAGAGAGCCAAGATGCAGAATGTGGCAAACATTTTCAGGTATATCAAATGTGTTGATTTATTTTTCTTAGCTATATTTTTTATTTTAAGAGAAGATAGGATAGAATAAGGGGGGGATTCATTAGGATGTAAAAATGATATTGATATATGATGATATATGAACAGAAAAAAGAGACATTTTCTGACCATTTAGATTTTCATGTTTAATATATTTTTAATATATTTTTGTTCACTTTAGTCTAATATCTTGCCATCATTTCTAGTTTCTATGCTATCATTGGTCACATCCTCCCAAAATCATTTTTTTTAGCCAATTTTGTTTTTGTTTTTACAGGAAACTGGGGGGGAAAATCACAGGCATATGGTGGGTGGACACATCCCAATCGAGCCTATGTTGCAGCCAATACTGGTAGGACCTGTCAGGATATAAACTCCATCTAAGCACAAAAAGAAAATATCTTCCCTACCTTCCTCTTTCCCATGTAATTTGGCAAGAAACGAACAAACAAATAGCTCAAAAATTGCCAGAGTATTGCCCTACCATTTGCTATATTTGTGGCTGTCAGTTCTAGAGGTGTTTTCATTTTTCACCCCTCTTTTATAGTATTAATTGCTTTGGAGACAGAAAAGTAGAGCAAAACCAAAGGAAGGCAGAAGAATAAATAGAGAGAATAGTATGTTGGAGAGAGACATTTAAGACAGAGAAATTGGGGTTAGGGGTAGAGAGAGGAGATGAGATCTTCACTGGCTGACATTACTGACCAGTAAAGAGAGAAAAAAAGAACACCAGTCACCTGGAAATACAGAACAATTGCCTGAGTGTATCTAAGGATAAATGAATTAATGGTCAGGGAACTGTCATCACTCTCCTCACTAACACTTTCTCACCTGTGGCATGTTGGCTAGGTTAGGCTTGCAGGTTCAAAGCAGGCTTTGTATATTCATTCCCCTGTGAAATGTGTTGAATTTTCCCACACACTTGTACCTTTACATAAATGTTATATGTTCCTCTGCTTAATGAGAATAACATGACACTCATGTAAAGAAGCACCACATGTTCCATGGACAGCTGTTATTCAGATAAAAGTCCTAAGAGACACTGACCTGTGACTTAATCGGTTTGACCCTGAGCACAGGCTCACAGTCAGTCTTCTCTCCATCCCACTCCTCCTTGAGGCTGAACCAAATCAGATGCATGGTCACCAGGGTTTTTGTAGTTATGGGATTCCTTGGAACTTAATTCCTAAATAAACTTTCAGGCATCATTTCTGACTGCTTCCAGAGATGATGGGATTTCACGGAAAGAGCATTGAACTAGTAGTTAGAGGACTAGGTTGTGAGTCCTAGTTCTGTTGCTTTCTACCTGGATAGTGATAAGTATAGTAAATCTCTTTAATTCTCTGAGCTTCTTTCTTCAGTTGTAATAAGTGAGGATATAAAGACTTTTTCAGTCTCATGGTAATTACTGAAAGGCTTAAAGGTGAACATACATATATATAATTTCCATGGAAGTCAAGGGTACACATTTAATGGGGAGAGAGGTATGACCTACTGTTATTTTAAAAATAGAGAAGTACATTTAAGCCAGACTTCATTTAAAGATAGAGTCATCAAAAAAAGTCAGGTTGAAATGTTCCTTTCTCTCAGTTCTTTTATATAGGAAATTTTTTATTGCATAAAATTCAATATGTGTATACACACACACACATACACACAGACATAAAGAGATGATTTTATATAATATACATTATATAATACATAATCACATATATAATAATATATAAAACCTTGCCAATCAGCAATCTCTATACATACATCTAAATATGTACACAAAATTACTACCTGTTCTTAGCATTCAACTGATAAATTCCATGGAAGTCAAGGGTATACATTTAATAGGGAGGGAGGTATGACCCATTGTTATTTTAAAAATAGAGTTGTCCATTTAACCTACACTTCATTTAAAGATATTCATCATGAAAGTCAGTTTGAAATGTCCCCTCTTCTCAATTCTTTCATATAGGCAATTTTTATTGTATAAAATGTAATTCCATTTATGTACACTATTTACTCATTTATATGGATTTAGATAACAAGGTAGGTAGAAAAATCTCCCATTTGACTTCGTTTGCAAGACACACCTAAATAAAAAAAATTAAAGGTACTTAAGTATGCCAGAATGAACTAAGGAAACCGATATCAATCACTGATTAATGAAAGAATATGAAAATGCATGAGGCAGAAAGAAAAGGAGAAGGAAAGAAAAAGGGCTAGAAGAAGGTAAAAGGGAATGGTGTATGAGGTAAGACAAGGTAAGGTCTCTGGAACCTTGCCTTCTGATTTATTGAGCCCTAGTCAAAGAGAACGGGATGAGAGGAACACTCTCCAGGAGATCTTAGGGTTTCTAGATAGAGGAATTTTCCCCACCAGGTCATCCAAAGACAGATCATGCAACTCCTCAAATTTTTTCAACTTTATTACCTATTTATTCATTTTCTTCTGCCTTCCCTACTCAAAAGAATTCACTGCTAAGACTCATCTCCTCATTTATTGTCTGAATTCTAGTTTTCTTCTAGGACTCTTGTAGGCATTTCCTTTTATATTCAACTTTTAACCTCTTCCTCTTCATCTGCATAAAAACAAACTGATGTCCTTCTTACTTAAAGAAGTTTCTCCTTGATTCTTTTACTCCACTTGGGCATTCACCCAGCCCATTTCTCTTCCCTCCTTCTCTGCCATACTCTTTGTCTTCACTATCTTCTGGGGAGCAAAGTAAAAAAAAGATGGAAAAAGTAGGAAGGGGTCAAACATAAAGCCAAACATAATATATTGTATTTGATCCAAACATAAAATTTCATATTTGATCCAAAAGGGAATAGGTTGCAAGGAATAAAGTAGGCTCCATGATCTGGAGTTATTCCTAATAAAATTACATATGACATATCTCATATGAACTCTTATTTACTAATACTGCCCTGAGTTAGTGTATTTATTTATAGGACATCCTCATTTATTACCTCCAAGTGTGTCAGCCTGATCACTGGCTGAATAGATCAAGATCCTCTGCTCCAATTCTTCTCTATTATACTTGGGATTTTAGAGCTGATTTCTGAGTCACATGGTGATAAATATTGATAAATATTTTCTCCAATCACAGCTTCTCAAGCCTCTCCAAAATAATAATTATATGCAAGAAATAAAGCTATTTCAGCTCTCTCCACAGTAAATGATGCCAAGAACCCTAATGAGACTGTTGTTATTCTTATTGTGGTTTGGTCCGTTGTTTTCTAAGAGACCAATGACATTTTGGGATGATGTCTTGATTCATGGGTGAATTCCATTTAAGTGAAGCAGAATTGGACAAAGTCTCCAACCTCAGTCTCTCTTCCAGGGTCATCAAGGTCTAAGGGCAAGAGAAAAGTCAGGATGACTAGGGATGGCCCATGATGTGGTGAATGACCTTGGTGTCTGAGGTGAGCAATCTCACTCTAAGCACTCAGGATCTGCTTCAGCTGCCTTCATGGATGCCGAAACAAATTGCTTTCATCAGCCCTTTCTTCTGGGGGCAGGGAGGGGGTGAACTTCAGGCAGATCATGCTTCTGGCTCACCAACTGGTCCATCAGTTATCCTCAATCTGGTTTAGCCCATTTGCCAAGACAGTTTACTAGGGTGTGGCTATAGGTGAGAGTTGAGTGCCAGACACTCACACATGGATGAGTAGCCCTGAAAAGAGTTTGGCAAGCCCTCCCACCAGAGGTACTAGTCCTCTTTGAACACCCCATTTATCCTAATAAGGCACTAATGCAATGAACTGACAACAGAAAAGACTAAGTCACTCATTCAACAGCCTTTCTCTCATCACCCATCACATGTTAGGGATTCACAAACCAGCCTACAAGTTTGCAAGAGCATATAATTCTACCTCTGCCTCCTACCAGAACTGGGGATATTCAAAAGGCAGAAGTTTATTTTGGATGGATGGAAGTGTGACTACAAAAGGAAGTATGCTACAAAAGAACTCAGCCAAAGAACTGAGGAACAGAGAGAACTGGGAAAAGTCAGGTGTATGTTGTTGTGAAGCACTCTATTTAAGCCTAAGGGAAGCAATGAGAATCCAGCTAGGACCACAGTACTATCATTCCAGAAGTAGAGACTGAGGTCAGTAAAATGTGAATTACTCAACATGATAGAAAGTTGAGATAACTTTAAAGTCTATACCCTAGGGAAACTTCAATCCAATAGGAAAGAGTCAGAAAGTGAGCAATAATAGAAAACAAAAGGGAAAGATTGACATTACCAAAGCTCTCAGGAGGAAGAACACTAAAGAACACTAAAACTTTAATCATAAGCAAATAAATCAACAGGAAATTATTGATGGTAGAAGAAAATATAATTGATTAACTTAAAAGAATTCAGGTACCCATGAATAAATATTTCAAAATAAGGAAAAATGAATCAACACCCAATGAGATGAAGGAACTCAAGTATTCCCAAAACAACATGAAACCATGATCTGAGTGACTTAAAAGAGAACTAAGAATTGTGAAAACATAATTTGTGATCAACATAGAATTTAGAGATGAAAGGGAACTTAATCCAAGTCTCATTTCAACAGAAGAAGAAACTGATAATCAGAAAAGTAAAATGATTTGACCAAACAAAAGTAAAATCTGAGATTTGAACCCAGATCTTCTCATTCTAGATATATTATATCAAGTCTACCTCTTTACTTGAGACAAATCAAAGCCAATACCAGTTCTAGTGCTTTCCTGACCTTGTTATTTTCAGAAACCAGAACATTTTGGTCTACTATTTTCAGAATCAAGATAGATTTTATGTTTAGTCCCTCAAACTACTGGTTTCCTGACTTTTGCTCTCTGGAATGTTTATCAGTTCTGTTCTTGCTTTCTGGATCAGGGAATTATGTATATTTGACACCCATTTTTCCTCCAGCATGGTTTCTCCTCTGTTCCTATATGAATTGTTTTACTACTGGGTGGGAAAACACAACAGACTATCATTTTTTGTATAGTACTCAGCCCAAGTCAACAAAGAATCTGGTCTGGTACTTCCAAAGATTGTCTTTCTTCAGTTAGATTTTATAGATCCTTTCAAGTTCTCAAAGAGACTTTGGAAATCATCTAATCTAATCCTCTTTTATAGGCAGGAAACAACACCAACGATATTGAATGGGCTTGACACATGATAATGAAGCAGCAGAGCAGGCATTAGAACCTAGGTCTTCTTACTCTAAAAATCATTTCTTTTATTTGCAAAGTTAAAAAAATCATATATCTCCTCTTATATGTAAAAAACCCAGCAAATTACTACTGATGATTTTCCATGATGATCAAGGAGAACTAAAGGAGAACCTTTATAAAATTTAAATTTGCTTTTTAAAAAGGAAATATAGAAAAGGGGAAAGTACTTACATATACAAAAATATTTATAGCAGTCCACTTTGGGTTAGAAAAGAATTAAAAGTTGATTGGGGCTAGCCAAGTGGCTCAGTGGATAGAGCACTGATCCTGGAATCAAGTGTTTGGATGAATTTTGGTGGACCTGAGTTCAAATCCAGTTTCAGACACTTAATACTTACTTAGCTGTGTGACCTTGGGCAAGTCACTTAAACCTATTACCTTGCAAAAATAAAAAAATAAGTAAAAATAGAAAATTGAGTGTTATTCATCAATTGGGAAATAGCTAAACAAGTTATGATATATAAATATAATAAAATACTATTATACTATAAGAAATGACCAGCAGGTGGATTTCAGAAAAGTCTGGAAAAGCTTACAAGAATTAATGCAAAGGAAGGAAGTAGAACCAGAAGGACATCATACACAGCATCAGAAACAATGCACAAAGATCAGCTATGAAAGACTTACCTCTTCTCAGCAATATAATTATCCAAGACAATTCTAAAAACCTCATGATCAAAAAATACTATACACATCCAAAGAAAGAACTGGTGGAGTCTGAATGCAGATCAAAGCATATTGTTTTTCTTTTTCTTTTTGGAGTTTCTTTTCTTTTGGTTTATTTCTTCTTTCATAACATGACTAATATGGAAATATTTATTATATGATTGTACATCAAATTGCTTACCATCTTAGGGGGAGGGTGATAAGGGTAGAAGGGGAAATAATTTGGAATTTTAAAAAAGTTTTACTTGAATGTTAAAATTTGTCTTTACATGAATGTCTTTACATGTAATTGGAAAAAATCAAAGACTTTTTAAAAAATGAAATGTAACAAAAAGAAAATATAACATTGCTTCCTCACTCATACTTAATCACCATGAGTTGAATAATATACATGAAAAGTTATTTAAAGCTGGTCATAATTAATATCTTCTATGTGGTAGGCTTCATTTAACATTGCATTAACAAGTTTTCATTACATTTAGAACTTACACAATTCTCTAAAGTAGTTTTTTTGCTGTACACAAAAAGCTTATGCTAGCTATAGCCTAACAGAGTTTAAGAAAGTAAAGATTGATAGACAATTGACATTTAGTATCATGTTGTCAACCTATCATCTCTAAACTACCAGAGTAACACCTTTAACCTATCAAATGAAGATCCATGTACCTGGGAGAGGCAGAATGAAATGAACATTATGTCTTGAGGAAGAAACAAAATTCATCCAAACACGAATTATCACCCAAGCCAATCTCCATGTGCAAGCAAATCTGACAACAGTATGGAAACTTTACACAATCCACACACGTGCTTTAAATAGGAAATTAGCTCAAATGGAGTGTTCATATGGCTACAAAAACAGCATGACAGTGTGATGAGAGGAGAAAGCAAACATCTGGCCCCCTTTGGAGCCCTCTGGTTTTATTTTCATGACTTTAGCCAAGGTTTCCTCAAATTCAAATACTTCAACCAGCTATTTCAATAAATATAGCAGAACTGAGTAAACACATAGCCTTCTTGGTATTCCTATAGAGAAAACTAGGATCTACTGCTTCTGACAAATACACATCCATATATGCATGCCCATACCTACACTTTATGCACACCCATCTTCCCACACAAAGATTTTGTTACATGCTTGGTATCTGTTTGCTTATTTCCACAACTTTCCCTTCTGTTCTCCCAGAGACCAGCAGAAACACCACAAGGCCACAGATTTTCAGGAGCTAAAATTCATGCCAAATTGAGTTCTTTCTAACTAAACCAGACTCAGAGAAGCAGATCATTTTTTTCCATGAAAGTCAAACTTCTGTGCCAGTGTTCTCCCTAACAGGATCCCAGAAGATGCTCAGTGGTTCATTCTAGAACAGAGCTAAAATCTTGATGAATTGTGCCATGGAAATGAATCATACTTTCCAACACTTCCATCTACCCAATGATAGACACGTGATGCCCATTCTCTTCTTAGCATCAATCACATCAGATCTAAGCATTAGTGGTTAAAGAAGTTTAGGAATAAGGACTACTAAGAAAAATTAATCAACATTTATTGCCTAACTGAACTTTCTGGAAAATGACCAGCTAGTTTATTGGTAGGCAGTTACCTCGGCAGCTAGTAAAAATAGACTACTGGATATATTTAACCTCTATTCCGGAATACTGAGATGACTATATTGCAGAAATATTGCCTTTAAAAGTAGAGACTTCAGTAGGGAATCTGTTCCAAGTCCAGATTGGGTCTAAGAGTCTGAAGAGTCCTCCAGGAAGGACAGCAACATAAACAGATCATTTTGTACCTAGTTATATGTCAGGAATATCAAATTCCTTCCCTTTAGCCTAATGGCATGGTATGCCTATTTGATATATATATATATGTATTCTTCTGCACTTTTAAGCCATACACACCCAAAGCAAGTGTTACAGCTCTTAAGGAAATACTGAGTATACTTAGCAAATTCTCAATGGGTATGGGGATTATAGTCTAAACCTCTACCCTCTTAACCAGATATCCCCAAATTAAACAGAACACATGAAGGATACTGGACTAGGTCCTGTAACTTGAATGTCTAAGTAAGTTCTGTATTAATTCATATACTATTCTAGGCATCATCAAGTGAATGTTAATATTAACAAATCCAGGGGGCAGCCAGGTGGCACAATGGATAGAATGCCGGCCCTGAAGTTAGTAGGAAGACCTAAATTCAAATCCAGTCCCAGACACTTAATAATTACCTAACTGTATGACCTTGGGCAAGTCACTTAAGTGCACTGCCTTATAAGAATGAAAAAAATATATTAGCAAATCCACTGTAGCAAGTCAACTACAATCTCATTCATTGGTTTGAAATACAGATTCATTAAAATCTCCCTATTTTTAACATTAGGCATTTATCAAGCTTTACAAAAAGTATGTGCAAAGTGCATTTGAAACATAATAGACAAAAACCCAGCAGGTTTATGCAGCATTTGAAAGCATCTTTAATTCTGACATGATAATCGCTTTTAAGAAGGAAAAAAAGTAAAAAAAATTCAATAGGAAATCAGTGAGCCATAGAAATGGAACAAAATGGAAACTCCAACTTGGTTTAGTCCACTCAAGACCATACCTTGAGGAATGAGGGGGCCTCTTGGCATTACCTGTGCCTCCTAACCTAGGTCATTTGGGTGAGGGAAAACACATGCAGAGATGGCTGAGAGTCCTCTGTTGAATGTGGGGGAAACACACTTTTTTGGACAGCTTTTTGGAAAGCTGTAAAATCAAATGCAGTTCATAACACATGCTGTGTGATCAAACAGAGCTCCCCCTCAACTTGCCAGAATGCTGATGAGGAACTGAGAGATCCTTTTAAAACTGTATATGATATTCCAGTGTTTGCTTTCATACACATTAGCATGTTTTTTCATTCTATCTGGGAATAGAACCAAAGTGACCAGTGTATGTGGTGTGTGTGTGTGTGTGTGTGTGTGTGTGTGTGTGTGTGTGTGTGTGTAGTCCTCACACAAGTACATTTATCAATTAGAACCCATCTTACTGGTGCTTTTTTCACTAATTTAGGGATTTCTTTTTATCAAAACATAATTTAACTATTCACCATAACCTAAGAAACTTTCAAATTAATTAAAAAGAATATTATACTATAAAGGTCATCAGGCAACAACAATAACAAAAGGCCCAGGATGTATGTTTCTCTGTGGGTTTCTTTTCATTTAAAAGAGTCTTATGGCATAGAACATATTCTGGACCCACTCTCTAAACTCAAACTGAGACTCATGGGTTGGCGCCAAAGAGCCCAGCTGCTACTTTATATCCTTTTAGAATTCCAGGGTTTTTCAAGAGGTTACAATGATTTTTCTGACTTATTGGTTCAAGCCCCATCTGGTGTATTAGTAATTCCATTGCATCACATAATCAGTGATTAATGCTCCAATATCTTTCTAACCAACTGATAACTCCGTAAAATCATCAACAATCATTTTGTAATCAATAATAACCAATTATAATCAAGAACAACCAATTAACATCAATTAGTTTTTCCAAAGGATTAAAAAAAAGATACAATCCAAATTAAAGTATACATGAACCCCTCGAACCAGGATTATTTTCCCATTTCACCTCAGTTCCTGATGATAGTAAGCACAAACTTGAAAATAGTTGATACAAAATATTTTTTCTAATAAATATACTTCTGTACTTCTGATACAGAATTGAGGCACAAGTCATTTCTTTGTTTGTGGAGCACAGTGTCACTTTAGATGGCTAAAGTCGGGTTCCTTCTATACTGGACATAGTCAAGCAGTCTTAAGGCTGTTTCTTCATCAAGTTTGAATCCAAGAAAATTGTTATAAACTTTGGTTCCTGTATTTCTGTTGGCTCTTCTGACCTTTTGAAACTCATAAGATCATAGCCTAGTCCATACTCTCTCTACATTCCTAAGAACAAGAAGAATGAAATACTTCAGAGACAGAAAATCAGCAGTGCCATGGCTCCTTTCCATCTAAAGAATTACAGTCTGTGTTCTTCATTTGCCAGCAGAACAGAAAAAGATCAAGTTCTTCACTGGAGTCTTTTATCTGCATCCTCAATTCCAACAGTAGTCAGTACAGAGATTTTTTTCTTCACCATGTAGCAATTGGATAGAAAATATATAAAGTACCTATGAAATCTTTATATTTCTTTAGACAAGGTCTTCCCTCCATTAGGCATTTCTAGAAGTAAACATCCATATTGATTGGCAGCAGGTAGATCAGACTGAATGCTCTAAAAATTGAGCCCTTATGGTCAATCCCCTGTTGAGTTTTTTAAAAAATTACTATGCCAAAAGAGTAGGTAAGTTGTTATTTTTTAGTCAGGTCTAATTCTTTGTTACATCATTTGAGGTTTTCTTGGCAAAGACTTAACAATACTGGAGCCATTTTCTTCTCCAGCTCATTTTACATGAGTAAACTGAAGCAGAGTTAAGTAACTTGTCCAGGGTCACAAAGCTAGTAAGTGCCTGAAGTTAGATTTGAACTCATAAAAGTGAGTCTTTCTGTCTCCAGGTCTGGTGTTCTATAAACTCTTCAACCTAGCTTCCCATGTTAAGAAAAGATGGACACTATCATCTATTCTAGTTAGAGAGTAAATCCTTTTTTTTCCTTTTTATAATAATGTATTTGTATTTATAATTATTTATTTTCTTTCTCTCTTATTCCCCTGCCGAAATAAACAAAAAAAGTAATATTATATCAATAATAGGTAATTACAACTGAGAACATGAAAAACAACTGAGAATATGAAAATATGTTTTACATGATAGTACATGGATAAATTATAAAAAACTGCTTACTTTTTTCAGAAATAAGAAGAGAGGAGAGGGAGAAAAATTTGAAGCTCAAATGTTATACAAATGAATGCTAAAGTTTTCACAATGTGTAATTGGACAAAAATAAAATACTATTTTAAAAAAATAATAGTTAACCTACTAATGTCAACTTGACAATTGGAATAATGCATCTTCAGAGTCTATATATATAGATTTTCTAAACATGTATGTATGTATATAACCTTCCTTCCCCATATAAATATATATATATATATAAAATATATATGTATATATATATATATATATATATGTATATCTGAGCATGGGTTTGTATATATGTATGTATGTATGTATATGCCTAAAGATTAATCTGTAGTCTGTATTCCACTGGGTTTATCAGTCAAACTGATGTATGCTTGGTCCCAATACACATGAACCTGCTTAATATGGCTGACCTTGGAAGACATTCCACCTTTAAGAATCAGGAAAGGATATTTAGGAACTCATTAAATCCTTTTGCACCTTGAACTATTTGATGAATGAGCCCTCACAGACACAATCAACCATAAAACTTGACAAAGTCTGTCTAGAAATAGCCTGCCTTTGTTTGTTTATTATATATTGATGGACGGCCTTGTTAGATTCAAGACTAAACAATTTTACGCTTCTCTGTTCCAGTGACTAACATTTATTATAGCTAGAGGTTTCATTTGGTTAGAATCTGTCAAATTCTATAGCCAATCCAAAAAAGTAAGGTGAAGGAGTATACAGATTTACTAGAAACAGTCACTGAGATTGTTATCATTGATCTCTCCTAGCTATTAAATCTCTTTTATGAACTTAACATTTTCTATTTTTTTAATTCTTATTATTTGTGCATATGTCTTATCTTCCTTCCCAAATTATAAGCTCCACTAGGGCAAGAACTATAGCTTACTTGTCTTTTCATCTTCCTCAATGTCTAGCACTGGGACTTATATATATTAGGCATATAAATATTTAATAAATAAATGAAATCTTTTAATCTTCCAACTTTTATTGATGAATCATCTCCTTGTTCCTTGTGTTCTTAAATATAAAAGTAGTACAAGAATTAATATGTGCAAGATAATTCATCAACAACAAATATTTGTTGAGTGTTTCACTTCTAAGGGTTCTGGAATCAAGCATTTTATACATCTTTTCATTTCTTCTCCTTTGAGTATATGCTATAAATGTGAACCATTATTCTCTATCTCCAGCCAGTCTGAAGATAGGATTGTGACCAAACTTCTAATATTTTTCATTTAATTAAAATATTAATTAAGAACCTTGAATTAAATTCAGATTCAGGGAACATTTTTCAAGCATTGTTATTGTAAAGTATCATTTCTCAATTGCCCAGTCAAATACCCTCTCTTTAATTCTGTTATTCCTTGGAGAATGTTTGGCCATGCTGAGGCAATTCCACCAAGAATGTTAGCCAGTGCTTGGTGGGGTACTTTAAAAACTCCACCAGAATTGTGAATTCATCTATAAGAGTATTACCCAAATCAGTATAGCTCACAGCCCAACTATGCCTATCTTCTCCTTTGTAGTTCTTATCCATGTTCTCTCCTAGATACTCCAGAGTAGCACCCAATAGACTGGAAACCTTCATCTGGGTCTTTTGACATTTTGTGGGTATCAGGAGAGTACTCCAACTGTCCATCACTCAAACCTCACAACCAGACTACTTCCTTTCCTAATCATGCATCTCCTCATTCAGTTGCTTATGCCACTTCTTTGATATAAATTGCCATCTATAATCTATGCTACCTGCTTCTTGGACACACTTGGTGTCTATCTCTATGTTGCCTCTTGGATTACTCATCACTTTGATTCCTCAAGGACTGTGATGTCTAAGATTTGCAATTATACAGCATCACTAAAAACATACTATTTAAATTTAACCATTTTTGTTACTATAAGACACCATAACAAAAATCTGAGATGTTAGGTAACCAGCAGGCATGCATTTTTATATCCCATTGGTTAATTAACAATAAATCCTGTTGAATCAGATTTAAAGAATCTGCAACTGGATTTTTATTTCTTGATATTTAGACCTTGGAAAATTTACTTAGGTATTTTCTGTGCTAGAATGTAGCATGGTAAGTTGGAAAGAACAATGGATTTAGAATCAGAAGACTTGAGCTCAAATATGAGTTCTGCCTTTTAATATTTCTCTGATCTGGGGCAGCTAGGTGGAACAGTGGATGGAGCACCAGCCCTGGAGTCAGGAGTACCTTGGTTCAAATCCGGCCTCAGACACTTGATAATTACCTAGCTGTGTGGCCTTGGGCAAGCCACTTAACCCCATTGCCTTCTAAAAACTAAAAAAAAAAAAATTTCTCTGATCTTGGGCAATTTATTTAATCTGTCTTAGCCTCAGCTTCCTTATTTGGAAAATGAGAGGGCTAAACTGGATGTCCTTTAGCGTCCCCAAAAGGTATACATCTATGATCTATATCCATGAATTTCCTTTTCACCCTACTCAAGATAGGAAGCTTTCTGATAATTTTTATTATTCCTGGGACTTGATCAAATTGGAAAAGTCTTCTGAAATCAACATGGCTTTAGATTAGGCACAAAATAATTTGGGAGTCTATAAAGGGCAAAAGAGTTTCAGAGCATTCAGTTTCAGTTTTGTTCCTCCAGATTTAAGGACTTGTATATAGTTATCACTACGCCTGTACCAAAGACTCCAAAGCCAGATGTGTGGTGACTTCAGTAAGACTTAACCTTAGAGTTCCCAAAATATCTTGTAATAAATATACTTGTAAAAGTATAGCCACATTAGTTATTATGGATTTTGTTTCTCTATCACAATAATATCACAATGGGGGGGGCAGAGCAAAGATGGCAGCAGAAGAGCCTCGCCTAGGTGCTTTCTCCAAAATGTTTCAAAAATCTTAAAAATTATGACTCTAAATTTTTGAGAGACAGAACCCACAGAAAGATCCAGTGAGGCAATTCTCCAGCCTAAGGTAACCTTGGAAAGTAACCTGGAAAATAATGGGAAAACTCTGTTCCACAGGGTTAGAGGGGTGGTCCCACCAGAGTGAAGAAACTTCAGCCTCCAGGAACAGCCCTGGGCACCTGGGAGCCATGGCTCCCAGCAGCAGAAGCAGTTTCCTGATCTGCACCCCAGAGAGCACAAAGCACAACTTGGAAGATCATCAAGGAGACCTCTGCAAGAGTGAGCACAAAACCCAGGCCCTCAGTCGGTCACGGCACTCAACATGCCCAGATCCAGGAAATGGAGCTTGTGGAATTGACAAGCAAGAGCCTCTAGGCAGCTGTGCCCTGAGTTCAGCCCACTGAAGGTAAGGTAGTGGAGGGAAACTTCCATGGTCTGTCCTTGGTCCCTGGAACAGGATTCTGGGGCTCTGACCACATTCAGATCATGATTGCAGTCTAGGAACCCCATAGAAAAGTGACCCCCCCACACACACTCAGCCCCATGGCAGAGGGGGGTGCTTGTGGTCATTCACAGACCAGGAGAGCAGTCAGAGTCTCACACAATGAGGTCCTTGTGGGGGTATCCCAATAAAACTCAAAACTGGGGAAATGAGTAAACAGAAAAAAAGGAACCTGACCATTGACAAATACTTTGTCTATGATCCCAAGGAGGATCAAAATACTCAATATGAAGATGAGGAAGTACAAGCTTCTGCATCTAGAGACTCCAAGAAAAATAAAAGTTGGGTTCAGGCTATGACAGAGCTCAAAAAAAGACTTTGAAAATCAAGTAAGGGAGATAGAAGCAAAAGAGGGAAAAGAAATGAAAGAGATGCAGGAAAAATATGAAAACAAAGTCAGCAGCTTAATCAAGGAGAACCAAAAAAATGCTGAAGAAAATAACATGTTAAAAAACCAGCTTAGTCAAATGGATAAAACAGTTGAAAAAGTTATTGAAGAGAAGAATGCTTTAAAAAGTAGAATTGGAAATATCTTTTAAGATGGTGACCAGAAGGGTGAGTCTTAGGAGCTCTGGATAAAACTCATAAGCTAAGGATTCTAACTAAACTTTCAAGAGACAGAACCCACAGAGGGACCCAGTGAGGCAGTTCTCCTACTCAAGGTAACCTGGAAAAGAGCAGAAAGGCTCTGCTCCCCAGGGTCGGAGGGGCAGTCCGCCAGAGGGGTGGCCCGCCAGAGTGAAAGAACTTCAGCCTCCTGGAGGCAGCCCCAGGGCTCTGGGAGCTGTGGCTCACAGCAGCAGGGGAGTCTCCTGAGCTGCACCCCAGGGAGTACCAGGCACAAAGTGGGGGAACAGCAAGGGACCTCTGCCAGAGTGAGCACCTGGAGCCCAGCCCTCAGGGCACACAGCCAGCAGCTTGGTATTTTAGCAGCCCAGACCCGGAAACAGAAGCAGGCGGAGCCAGTAAGCAGGAGCCCCCAGGGCATGAGCCCATTGAGCTGAGGGAGCAGAGTGAAGAGAGACTGCCAAGCTCTGTCCTCTGCCCCTGGAACAGGATTCTGGGACTCTGACCACATTCAAATCCTGATCCCAGCCTAGGCCCCCACATAGAACAACAGGGGCCCCCCACCTCGGCTCCGTGGCAGAGGGGGGCACTTATGGTCATTCACAGACCAGGAGGGAGGACAGAGCCTCACACACTGAGACCCTTGTGGGAGTGTCCCAAAAGCTCAGGACCCACCCCAAAACCAGGACCAGGCTGGGAAAATGAGCAAGCAGAGAAATAAGAGGAAGACTATTGAGAAATATTTTGCAAGTGAGCCCAAGAAGGATCAAAATACTCAGTCTGAAGATGAGGAAGCACAAGGTCCTGCATCTAAAGACTCCAAGAAAAACAGAAATTGGGCTCAGGCTATGACAGAGCTCAAAAAAGACTTTGAAAATCAAATGAGGGAGTTGAAAGAAAAACTGGGAAAAGAAAGGAGAGAGATGCACGAAAAACATGAAAATGAAGTCAGCAGCTTAGTCAAGGAAATCCAAAAAAATGCTGAAGAAAATAGCATGCTAAAAACCAGCTTAGGTCAAATGGATAAAACAGTTCAAAAAGTTATTGAGGAGAAGAATGCTTTAAAAAGCAAAACTGGCCAGATGGAAAAAAGAGATAAGAAAACTCTTTGAGGAGAACAAATCCTTCAGACAAAGAATAGAATTCAGGGAGATTGATGAATTTACCAGAAATCAGGAATCGATACTTCAAAACCAAAAAAATGAAAAATTAGAAGAAAATGTGAAATATCTCATTGAAAAAACAACTGATATGGAAAACAGACTTAGAAAAGATAATTTAAAAATTATTGGAATACCTGAAAGTCATGATCAGGAAAACAGCCTTGACATCATTTTCAAAGAATTACTACAGGAAAATTGCCCTGATATTCTAGAAGCAGAGGGCAAAATAGAAATGGAGAGAATCCATCGATCTCCCCAAAAAAGAGATCCCAAAAAACCAACCCCTAGGAACATTATAGCCAAGTTCCAGAACTCCCAAGTCAAAGAGAAAATATTACAAGCAGCCAGAAAGACACAGTTCAAATATCGTGGAGCTGCAGTCAGGATCACACAGGACTTAGCAGCAGCTACATTGGAAGCTCGTAGGGCTTGGAATACAATATACCGGAAGGCAAAAGAGCTTAGAATGCAGCCAAGAATGAACTACCCAGCAAGGCTGAATGTCCTCTTCCAGGGAAGAAGATGGACTTTCAATGAACCAGGGGAATTTCAAATGTTCCTTTTGGAATGGCCAGAGTTGAACAGAAGGTTTGATCTTCAGATACAGGACTCAGGTGAAGCATGGAGATTGGAGGAGAGGGAGGAAATATGAGGGACTTAATGAGGATGAACTGCATGTATAGAAAAATGATACTGATAATATTCATATGAACCTTCTCAGTTAATAGAGCATGTAGAGGGAGCTTTTATAGTTGAAGCACAAGAGAAAGCTGAATTCGAAGATAAAATATGGTGTAAAAATGGAGTCAATAGAAAAAAAGGGAAATGGAATGGGAGAAAGAAAAAGGAGAGGGGGAATAGTCCAAGATATTTCACATAATAAGATTTTTTTTATTACAATGAGCTATTGCAATGATATGGAAGGGGGGAGGCAAGGGGGAATGAGGGAACCTTTGCTTTCATCAGAGATGGCTAGGAGAGGAAACAGAAAATATACTCAATGGGGTATAAACATCTGGAGTAAGAAGGAGGGAGGAGCAGGGGGGAAGGGGTGGGGATGTGAATAAAGGAGGAGAGGATGGACCATGGGGGGAGAGTGGTCAGATATAACACATTTTCTTTTTTACTTCTTGCAAGGGTCTGGGATTGGATGGCCTGTCTGGAACCATAGGGCCAGGTGGATGCTGGGCCTAAGGGGTGGTATGGGGGCTTGGGGCCTCTTGGCCCCAGGACCAGGGATCTGTCTGCTGTGCCACTCAGCTACCCTACAGGAGAGTCAGAGTGAAAGGAGAGAGAAAATATAGTACATGGTAGTGGAGAAATAAGAAAGGAGGGAGTTGCGATCAGCAATGGCAATGTTGGAAAAATATGGAAGTAACTTTTGTGATGGACTTATCATAAAGAATGTGATCCACCGTGACAGAGTTGTTGGTGTTGGAACAAAGACTCAAGCACATTTTTTGTTATTATTATTTGGGGGAGGGTGCAGGGCAAGTGGGGCTGGGTGGCCTGCCTGGGGCCACATATCAGGGTGATCTTTAGGTGTCTGGGGCTGGATTTGGACCCAGGTGCTCCTGGCTCAAGGGCCAATGCTCTGTCTGCCACCCAGCTACCCCTACTACTATTACTATTTTATTTTATATTGGGTCTTTTTTTTTCTTCCTTTTGGTTTTTGCAGGGCAGTGGGGATCGGGTGGCTTGCATGTCACATGGCTGGGTGATTGTTGGGTTTGCGAGGCTGGATATGGACTCGGGTGCTCGTGGCTCCAGGGCTGGTGCTTTGTCCATTGCACCACCTGGCCATACCTACAATTATTACTATTATTTTTTTTTTATTTTAATTTTTTTTCTCTCCCCTTTACTTTTTTTGCCCAAGCAAGTCTATCTATATTCATGGGGGGAGGGGTATTTTGTTTACTTCTAAACAAGAATATTTTATTAATGTAAAAAAACATTTATACAAAATGAGAATAAAAGATAAATTTAAAAAATTAAAATTAAAAAATTAAACAATAAAAAAATGAAATTAAAAAAAAGTAGAATTGGCCAGATGGAAAAGGAGATAAGAAACAAATCCTTCAGATGTAGAATGGAACTAAAGGAATCTGATG
The DNA here is from genome assembly GCF_037893015.1 of Macrotis lagotis. NCBI lineage: Eukaryota > Metazoa > Chordata > Mammalia > Peramelemorphia > Peramelidae > Macrotis > Macrotis lagotis. The sequence goes on along the minus strand of NC_133666.1, from coordinate 536,154,909 downwards.
AGTTTACAAGAAATCAAGATACAATACTTCAACACCAAAAGTATGAAAAATTAAAAGAAAATGTGAAACATCTCATTGAAAAAACAACTGACCTGGAAAACAGATTCAGGAAAGATAATTTAAAAATTATTGGGATACCTGAAAGTCATGATCAGAAAAAGAGCCTTGACCTGATTTTCAAAGAATTCCTATAGGAAAATTGCCCTTGTATCCTAGAAACAGAGGGCAAAATAGAAATTGAGAGACTCCGTTGATCCCCCCTTGAAAGATATCAAAAAAAAAAAATAACCCCCAGGAATATTATAGCCTAGTTCCAGAACTCGCAAGTCAAAGAGAAAATATTACAAGCAGCCAGAAGGACACAATTATCATGGAGCTGCAGTCAGGATCACACAAGACTTAGCAGCAACTACATTAAGGGCTCATAGGGCTTGGAACATAATATTCTGGAAGGCAAAAGAGCTTGGAATGCACCCAAGAATCAACTACCCTGCAAAACTGAACATCCTCTTCCAGGGGGAAAAGATGGACTTTCAATGAAATGGGAATTTCAAATGTTCCTGTTAAAATGACCAGAGATCAGGAGAAAATTTGACCTTCAGGTATAGGACTCAGATGAAGCATAGAGAGTGAAGGAGAAGGGTAAATTATGAGGAACTTGATGATGAACTGAATGCATGCCTGCATAGAAAAATGATACTGATAATACTCATATGAACTTTCACATTTAATAGAGCAGGTAGAAGGAGCTTTTATGGGTGAAGCACAGGAGAGAGCTGAATTTGAATATATATATATATATATATATATATATATATATATATATATATATATACATATATAGTTAAAATGGAGTCAATGGCTAAAAGGGAAATTTGGAAGGATTTGACAAACTGGTGCTGAGCGGGATGAGTGGAATCAGGAGAACTTTGTGCACCCTAACAGCAACATGAGGATAATCATCATCCTTGATGGACTTGCTCATTCCATCAGAGCAAAAATCAGGGACAATTTTAGGCTGTCTGGAATGGAGAATACCATCTGTATCCAGAGAGAGATGTGGAGTTTGAACAAAGTCCAAAGACTATTACCTTCAATTTAGAAAAAAAAACTGTTACGTAATTTTACTATCTCTTATACTTTATTTTTCTTCCTTAAGAATATGATTTCTCTCTCATCACATTCAACTTAGATCAATGCATACTATGAAAACAATGTAAAGACTAACAGACTGCCTTCTGTGGGGGTAGGGGGAGGGAAGCAAGAATGGGGTAAATTTGTAAAACTCAAAATAAATAAAATCTTTCAAAACAAGAAAAACCCAATAATATCACAATTCCCTCCTGTAGATATATGTGTCTGTGTGTGTGTATGTGTGTGTATATATAATTCACATATATGTGTATGCATATTCATTTATATGAGCGATATAATGAAGGCAGAAATTACAGTATCTGGCAAAAGACTGAATAGGTGGGGTGAAAATGAGAAGTCAAAGATGATACTAATATTGTTAGTTTTGGTGACTGAGACAAAGTGGTACCCCTGAAAGTAACAGAAAAGTTGGAAAGGGGAAGGGGTCCTGATTGTGGGAAAGATGTTGAGTTATATCTTGGGTATGTGTTTGAGATCACAATAGATTAATGTATTCAAAACACCCAAGAGGTAAGTGAGACAGTGGAGAGAGGACTTAGTTCATGAGTTCAAATATAGCCTTACAAACTTACAAACTATTGATCTTGAGCCCATTCCTTACCTTCCCATTCCCTTCCCTCTCTTCCCTTAATTTATAAAGTGGAGATAATAACTGTACTCCCAGGGTACTTGAGAGGATCAAATAAAATAGTATTTATAAGTGCAAATAACAATTGTTTTCTATTTTGACCAGAAACTTTTAGAAACTTCCCCTACCACTGAAATTTTTGTGATGGTAAAATAGGTCATCTGTTGTCTCAATTCTTACCTAGCCTTTAGCTATTTAATGCATATTGTCTCAGGCCAACCGAGCCCTGAGAAAAACCTTAATTTATAAAAATCAAGGTCACCCTTTGCACACCATCTTCAGTCATCTTGACTTTTGTGCTGCTTCTGTAGAAGAGAGTGAGGTTGAAACTCTCTATAGCTCTATTTCACTTTAATCCAATTCACTCACAAATCAGAACACACCCTTCTGATGGCACTGCTCCTCTTTAAGAATAAAGGATGAGCAAAAACAGCTAGGTGGTGAAGTGAATAGAGTACTGGTCTTGGAGCTATGAGGACTTGAGTCCAAATCTGATTTCCAATATTTAACATCTTCTGTGTGACCCTGGTTAACTCACTCAAGCCTGATTACCTTTCAAAAAAAATAAAAGCATGAAGGATGAGCAGCCACAATATATTATTATATAAATATATCTTTTATGTACATGTATGGTTCTTCAGATCTGTTTGATATGTTCTGCTTTTATGATACAAACATTTCCATATTATCCCCACCCCAATGCAATTGTCAAGAAGCAGGGTGGGAAATGATGTAATCTTTCACTATGTTGGACTTGAAGGTCAAGCTCTTTGGCACAGGAAAGACTAGTGCTTAGAACCACCCATACACAATGAGTATTGTCTTAATCACTCCTTGGGGAACTCCCACATGGCATATATATTAGAGAATACCTAGAGCCAGGTGTTAAACCATTCCCCAAGCACCCTTGTCCCATACACCATGGAAATGCATTTCAGGAAAATCCTCCAGGGTGGAGATCTATTTTACTCTCTGAATTTCCAGCATCTCTTATCACACTTTTCTCTAAGTTAGAATCTCATGCTCTGGTCTATACCATGGAAGCAACATTGTCCCAGCTCCACAACATTTATGTTGATATAAGTTTTTCTTCTCTCCTCTTCTGGGCTCCCTTCTCTCTTCTTTCCTCCAAATCTTTACTAGGACTATATTGTTTCCTGACTTGTAACTAAGTTCTTTCCTACACATATTAATCTAAGCATTTTTCTTTCTTTCAATGAAACTATTCAGTCTGTCCTAAAGTAACTTGCTATCTCTCCAGAAGAAGTTCAATCTGTGAATTGCTTGCCCTTCACAGACCTTTGATAAACTTTTCAGGTGTGTGAATAAAAATCTGAACTTTTTTACATCTCCAGGGCCAGTCGTGAGTTCTTCATATAAGAATCCTTATCTTTGAGCAATTTGGACCCCACTGCCCAAATTCCCCATCATCAAAGTGATATATTAGAGAACAGAGGCATGGGAGAGGCCCAATCAAAGTATCTCCTGGTAATTAAGTCAATTAGCATTTGAGAAGGATGCCTTAAGAGTTCTTCTAAGACTCTCCTAGGGTTGGAAAGTCCCTGCTCCCTCCTCCTCCCACTCTTCCTATTATTCTACTTCTGAATTCCTCCACCTCTTCCCTATCTTGTCCCCACTCCAATCTACATTGAGGGCAGTAACCTTCTTTGATTGGATAAACTAGAGATGACATTTAAGATCACACCTCCCAATGACATTGTTAATTTAAATAAGGGGACACCCTCACATATGCACACAATTAAATCACTAACATGAAATATGTTTGTTAATCTAATTCTGTTTTGCTCTTTCTTAAAGTCAAAAACCTCTGATAATTTTTGTCCTGGAATAGAACAAACTCTGGAAAGGTTAACACATTTATTTCCAATAGGCCAAATCAAAATCTCTCCTCATTTGGGGAAATACATCTTTTACACAACTATGAAACAAACAAAAAAAAAGACTTAAGCAAAATTAGCAATAGTGACCTGTTTGAAGGAATGAGCAACATTCCACACCTGCAATTCCTTAAATCCTTAAATCTCTATTTTTTAATGATTTTTAATGACTAGAAATAATGTTTTCTCTCTCCCATTCCTACCTACATTGAGGGAAGAGAGTGAAATAAGAAGATAAGAAATAATAAGAAAATAAGAAATAAGAAAAACAAGTCCTCATTAATCTCCTGATTCTGTACATTTTGTTCTTCATCAGTTCATAAAAGTCTCTAAAATTTTTCTTTTTATAATATTGGTGTAATGGCATAAATTTTCTTTTGGTTCTGCTTATTTTACTTCTCATCCATTCATAAGTCTTTCTAGGTGCCTTTGAAATAATTTTCTCTGAAAAAGATTTTGTTTCCAAGATCAATAAGGAACTGATTCAATTATATAAGAATATTAGTTATTCTTCAATTGAATATGAATAGGCAATTCTCAAGGGAAAAAATCTAATCTATTTATAGACATGAGAAACATTGCTCCAAATCATTAATAGATTAATCCAAATTAAAGTATTTCTGAGGTTCAACCTCACTCCCATCCATTAGGATACAAAGATGACCAGAAAAGGTCAAAGATTGGAGGGATTGGGAAAACATACTTGATGTACCACTGAATAGGTTCTGAATGGGTACAACCATTCTACAAAACAATTTGAAATTATATACAAGATGTTATTGAGCTGTTTGTGTCTTTGATCCAATTTTACCACTAACACTAAGACTATACCCAAAAGATATCTAAGAAATCTTTATAAAAATATTTATAGCAGCTCTTTTTGTGGTGGCAAAAAGAAAAGGTATGACCATTGAAGACAAGCTAAATAAAGTTTGGTGTATGAATGTGTTATAATATAATTGTTTCATGAGAAAAAATGAAACATTATTTCAATGAGACAGGGAAAGACAATTTTATTATATCTAGAAAAATTGGTTAGAGACAAATTGTAAAGTACCTTAGACTGCCAAAAGGAGTTTGTGTTTTAAAACTTACAGGCAATAGGAAATCACTATAGTCTATTGAACAAGGGAATGTCATCAAATTTGCGCTTTAGGAAGATTATTTTAGGAGCTGTATGAAAGATGGATTGGAGAGAACACAGACTTGAAACAGAATTAGGAGGATATATTAGGATGTAATAATCTAGATAAGAGGTAATAAAGAAATAGAGGAAATGTTAAGAGATATGCTCTATAATTAAGGTTTCCTCTGCACTGACCATATAGCTTACATTTAACACTGACCTCTATCCCATTGCTCAAGGCAATTTACATTCCTATCCCCTCCCATGGTCCAAGCTATCTGGATGAGGTCAATGAACTTTTGGTAAAGTACCTTGCCCCTCTACTTGGCAAGGACTCAGTATATCCCTGCCCCCAAGCATAAGAAAAGCCCCTATAAATAAAACAATGGATCCCTGTCCCAGTCAAAGAGTTAAGTCTTTGAGCTACTGCTGGTCCATCTATGCAAATCTGATTACCTCATCTCTGTTCTCACATCTGCAATATCCCTTCTACTCATCTTCCTGCACCTTTAAAAGCTCACCTTTCTTCAGATGAGTAGCTTGTCTCCCTTTTGGTAAATCAGCCTGCTCTTGGTAAGTGTAATCCCCCAGATAAACACTTATGCTCTACATACCCCTCTTTATGCTACCTGTGCCCTGATTGCAGTAGCTGTTGCTACTGCTGCTAATCCCCTATTCTCTCTTTCCCTTAGTTTCTGCTCACCATTTTTGTCCCTAAATTCTTCTGGGTTAGAGTCCAACTTTTAAGTGAATTCTTTCAAATGCCTGAAAACTTTAGCCAGTCCCATTTTCCTAGCAACAGTGAGAGTCATGAGAGATAAAACAGATACGGGGAAGAGTCAACAAGATTTGGAAAGAAGAAAGATGCAATAGATTTCATGGAGGTAAAATTGACAAGACTTGGAGAGAGGAGGAGGAATGGGTGAAGGACGATTCAGTTTTTGAGTTTCGGTGATTAAAGTTACTGATGCCTTAGGAGTTAACAGTTTAGATGGGGAGGCTAGGTGGCACAGTAGATAAAGCACGGACCCTGGAGTCAGGAGTACCTGGGTTCAAGTCCAGTCTCAATTAATAATTACCTAGCTGTGTGGCCTTGGGCAAGGCACTTAACCCCATTTACCTTGCAAAAAAAAAAAAAACCCTAAAAAAAAAGTCAGATTAAAAGGAGTTGAGAAATAAGTGATAAGTGAGGAAAGTGGAGGCAGAGAACATAAGTAGTTTTTCTAGAAGTTTGGCTATGAAAGAGATGTTTTAAAATAGCTTGAGGAAATAATAGGGTTAAGTGAAGGTGATTTTTTTTTTAAGAATAAAAGAAGAGTGGCATGGCTAGGTGGTGCAGTGGATAGAGCACCGGCCCTGGAGTCAGGAGGACCTCTTCAAATCTGGCCTCAGGCACTTCATAATTACCTTCACTTAACCCCATTTGACTTGAAAAAAACTAAAAAAAAAAAGATAAGGAAGAGTAGGAAATATTTATAGGTAGCAGGGAAGGAACCAAAAGCATGAGGGCAGATGAGATTAGAGGTGGGGATGTCTATAAGGGCAAGCTGTAAGTGACTGAATGGGATCAAGGTATCAAGTTTAAAGATTGATCTTGCTTACCTGTCCATCAGAGATCAGAGCAAAGAAAAAGAAATAGGTCAGGAGCAAAAGTTTGACTGTAAGGGGTTTTGAGGTATATAATTGTGAAGATGAGAAATCATGAATAATGGTCCCAATTTTCTCAGTAAAGTAGAAGGTAATGGCACTTGATTCCGGGGGAAAAATGTAGCCAGCTAAAGTTTTAGGTGGAATGTGAAAGAATTCATATAAAAAGACCAACTCTGACAAAGAAATTTTAGGGACAAAATAGTTTATTTAACTATTGCTGTGATCAGCAGAAGCTAAGGATAAAAAAAGACTAAAGGCAGGAAATTACAGCTCCCTAAGCAACCTAAATGGACTAAGCAACCAAAACCATCATGAAAAGGTTAGTAGTTGGTTGGTTGGATCTTGTCCTTCATTATCAAAGAAGACTAAAATGACATTACTATGTTTGAGACAAATTACAGTGTGTCCTACAGTGCAACTGATCAGACCAATGAGCTCAGATTGCTCTACCACGGATTGGGCACAAATAATACATGTGAACACCTGGGGTGGATACTCTAAATTTATAGATGTCATGTTTTCTTTGAGCTGGATCAATCAATGCACTCCCTCATAGAGAGCAGCCCCCTCACTGATGAGGGCACACCATGCTGGAGGTCCTGTGCCAGTGTCTCCCACGCTGTACAATCAATTCTAAAGTTCTTCAATGAGACCTTCAGGGTGTCTTGGCATCACTTCTTCTGACCCTCTTGTGAATGCCCACCCTATGTGAGTTCTCCATAAAATAAGATTTTTTAGGAAGCTTATATCTGACATTCTAACAATGTGATCAGTCCATTGTAATTGCACTCTCTGTAGCAATTTTGAAATGCTAGGCAATTTAGCTCAAGAAAGAACCTCAGTATCCGTATCTTCTCCTGCCAGGTGATCTTCAGAATCTTCCTAATACAATTTAAATGGAAGTGATTCAGTTTCCTGACACGGCTCTGGTAGACTGACCAGGTTTCACAGGCATATAGCAATGAGATCAGCACAGGAGCTCTGTAGACCTTCATTTGGGTAGTCAATCTAATATCACATCTCCCTCATGCTTTCTTTCATATCTCTGGTAGTGCAAGCATCAACCTCATTGTCAATGTGTACATGCTAGGAAATGACACTTACCAAGGTAAGTGAACTTGTCCATAGTACTCAAAACTTCTCCATTTGTTGTAAACAGTAGTTTCACATATGTATGGCGTGGTACTAGCTGATGGAGCACCTGTGTTTTCTTGGTGTTCATTGTTAGACTAAAATTAGAACAAGTAGCAGAGAATAGAAACATACTTTGTTTCATCTCAGTTTCAGGGACTTCATTAAGTACACAATCATCTGCAAACAGAAGATCATGCACCAGCCTCCCTCTACTTGATCTTGGCTTGTAGTCTTTTCAAGTTGAAGAATTTACTAGCTGTGCGGTAGTTGACCTTGAGGTCATGTTCACCCTCTGTGAAGGTGTTTGATAATATGACTGAAAATATCATGCCAAAAAAGTATGGGATCAAGGTTACATCCTTGTTTTACTCTATTGGTGACTGGGAAATCTCAAGAGCATCATCCACTAATCAGAACCTGGACATGCTTGCTGTCATGGAATTGATGCTGAACATCTCTGAGCAACCAAATTTTGACAAAATTCTCCATAAATCCTCATGACTGACAGTGTCAAAGGACTTGGCCAGATCTACAAATGTATACAAACCTCTGTTCTGTTCCTGGCATTTTTCCTGGAGTTGTTGGGCAGCAAATACCATATCAACTGTTCCACAGCCCTTTCTGAATTCACACTGGCTCTCACGGAGGTGTCCAGTTTGGCAACAGTGGAGAAGAAAGAAAGTGGGCAGCTTTCAGAAATATAGTATATAGTCCTGCATCTGCTCATCTGGGCCACTGGCAAACAACAAGACTGGTTTGATGAAAATGATGGGGAAATACAGAAGTTGTTAAATGAAAAACAAGAACTTCACAGGGTTTTTATCAGCAGGATAGTTCATCTATTTCTAAGAAGGCAATATTTAATTCCATCAAAAGTAAAGTCCAGGGGTGGCTAGGTGGTGTAGGGGATAAAGCACTGGCCCTGGAGTCAGGAGTACCTGGGTTCAAATCCAGTCTCAGACACACCTACCTGTGTGGCCTTGGGCAAACTACTTAACCTCCTTTGCCTTGCAAAAACCTTAAAAAAAAAAAGTAAAGTCCAAGCAAAGTTTAGAGAGATGCAGGACCCTTGACTCATTAAGAAGGCAGACGAAATTCAATTTTATGCAGACAGTAGCAAACCAAAATGCTTTTATGATGCCCTGAAGGTTCTTTATAGGGCAAAGACATATGGTGCATCTCAGTTGCTCAGTACTGATGGATCCACATTAATGACAGGACATGATCCTAGAGAAATGGGCTGAATACTTCCATAGTGTTCTTAACAGACCATCATCAATCAATGCAGAAGTCATTAACCACTTACCTCAAGTTGAAGTCAATCAATCTCTAGCTGAAGTTCCACCTGAAGAATAAGTTTTGAAGGCCATTAGGCTCCTTTCAAGTGGCAAAGCATGAGGTGATGATTCTATTCCAGCTGAGATCTACAAGGTGGGGATTCCTTTGCTCATCCAAAAGCTGACAAATTTTCCAGATTATATGGCATGAAGAATTCAAGGACACCTCCATTATCCATCTCTATAAAGGTAAAGGGAATAGATTGTCCTGTGACAATCATAGGGGTAATTCTCTTTTAGTTGTTAGTAAGATTTTTGCCAGAGTCCTTCTCAATAGGCTGATACTTCACCTGATGCAGTAAAGAGAGGTATAGGAGCAACATCAGCAAAATAAGCTGCCATGAAAGGATGAGCAATAAGGAAAAGTATAGGAGCAAGAGTGGCTAAGTGGGAATTACCCTCCCCAAGAGCTGGCTAGCTTCAAGGAAGACAAGCAAGCTAACTGAGAAGCTTTTAAGGAGGATATAGGGAGATATAGGTGGGGTTGGGTGCCTCAGGGAGCAGAGATGAGATAATGAAATTTGTTGATGAGGTAGAATATCTCTAAAGAATTAATCCTTTCAGGCCAAGGAAAATCCTTTTGTTGTTCAAGAAGGGCAAGGTACTTTATTTCATTGACCTCAGGGGTGGCTAGGTGGCTCAATGGGATAGCACACTTGCCCAGGAGTCAGGATGACTTGAGTTCAAATCTAGCCTCAGATACCTAACAATTACTTAGCTGTGTGAACTTGGAAAGTCACTTAACCCCATTGCCTTGCAAAAACCAAAAAAAAAAAAAGTTCATTGACAATTTGACCAGTGGAATGGGAAAAGGAGAAGATATGTGGTCAGTACATAGGGAAAGACTAGAATAAGTAAGATCTAGTAGAAGTTATTTTAGTTGATCTAAATAGCAATAGAATTCAGATATTTCACTTACCAAAGTTGGATTAGGGGACTTCATTTATTTTATTTGTTTGCTTATGCACCCTGAAGATCCCCAAATTATTTATCATCTCCTTAAGTCTATGCTACACTTCTCTAATTGAACTTCTGTTCAAGCTTCCTGAACATAAAGAGGTGCCTGGCAGCAAGATCATTCTCTGTTGCAAATGAACTTGGCTATCCTAGAATTGAAATAGTCAATGAAGATTTTTGTTATGGTGGTGGTTGTGGTTTTTGTGGTTGCTTATCCTTCATTCTCTAAGAGGACCAATGACCCCAAATCAAGGGAACACTGGCCATAGAGGAAATGTGCAATCTTTTTGAAACATTTCTGTACTGTGGGGCTGTTCTCCATCACTTCTTGGTCATGACCATTAGGGCAAGTAGAAGGAAAGTAGCACTTAGTACCATGTGTAATAAGTGCTGTCTTAGCCACTTCTTGGTGTTGGATCCAGGTCTGAGTTTCATTCTTGCCCAATAGAGCCCCACTGATTACCCCTTCCTAAAGACACAAATCCTAATTTCCATAGAAACTCCAAACAATGCCCAATCTCAACTTGGTGACCCCCTCCCCAAACAAAACACATCTTCCTTGGAGACCCCAATGCTTTCCAGTCCTTATAGAAAGCATACCACCCTGCCTCCTATATCCAATACCCTATGAAAAGACTTGCTGTTCCCACTACCCATTGATGGATTCTGCTTGGACCCAGTCCACTGTACTTCCCTCAAGAAATGGCTTTGCATTCACTCCCATTTATAACTCCATCTTCCTTTTTACAGAGAGTTCATCTTTTGACCTTTCACTGGGAATTCCCTTTTGGCATGCACATTGGAGAATACCTAGAGCCAGATGCTAAACCACTCCTCAAGCATCATCCTTGTCTTGCCCATCAAAAAGTTGTTGGAGCAGACATGCCCAGTGAGAGCTCTCTTTCTCTCCTAGGCTCCCTGTCATCTTTTTCTCTTTTTTTCTTTTGGACTCTTAATTGACTCCTTCTCTTCTCTAAACTTCTTTTCTTTTCCCTTTTCATTTTAATTTGCCCACTCCTTTCCCTGTTTGTAACCACAGTTCCTCAGTTGGATCTATGTTGACCTAAGTTTCTTTTCTTTCCTTTTTTTTGTTTTAAGCACTTTAGCCTTTTTTAAACTTCAAATTCTGCAAATTTAGCCTGACCTTTAAGAAACTCACTATCTTGCTGCTTCTCCAAAGAACTTAACCTCTGAACTTTTTGTTGTCACCTGCAAATTTTTACAAGTTTAGCTTGTAAACGTTCCAACAATCTGTGAATTAAAGCCTATGCCTTTTCTTACCCTCCTGAGTCGGAGATTAGTGAGTTCTTCACCCCAAAATGAACCCAATCTTTAAGTGCCCTTTCCTGAAGCCCATTTCCTCCTGTCTTCAACACCACAAGGATAATATCTTTACTTGCTAGTGAATTGGATTTAAGTGAGGCAGAATTATATAAAGTTGTCAATCTCACTGTCCTCCAGAGTCACTGAAGTCCAATGACCAGACAAAAGTTAAGATAATTGGTGATGCCTCAGGAAGCAATGGGTCATCCTGACCTTTCCAAATTAAAATCTTTCCCAGATCTGTTTGTCTAAAGCCTTGCCTATTCAATGAATAAGGGATAGTTAGAATTGAAATCTAATTTAACCATCACAAAGATATCAATCTGGAAGGGGAAAGACCCCAAAAACTTCTTTCCAGAACAGAAAACAATTATTATTTATTCTCATCCTAAGCTATCACAACCTAAATAATGCATCACTGAGGCTTGTTGTAGTTATTGACCCTTCAGTAAAAATGAGCATAACTTAGGTTTAAAGGAATAGTCAAATAGCTCCATTTTAAAACGCAATGACAAAAATATTCATAGCAGCTCTGTTTGTGGTGGCAAAGAACTGGAAACTGAGTGGATGTCCATCATTTGGGGAAATGACTTAATGAACTGTGGGGTATGTATGTGATAGAACACTATTGTTCAATTAGAAACCAGGAGGGATGGGAATTCAGGGAAGCCTGGAAGGATTTGCATGAACTGATGCTGAGCAAGATGAGCAGAACTGGAAGCAGAACTCTAACAGTAACATGGGTGTGATGATCAACCTTAATGGACTTGCTTATACCAACAGGGTAACAATGAGTCACAAATCTGGGATATCTGCAATAGAGAATGTCATTTGTATCCTGAGAAAGAATTGAGGAGTTTGAACAAAGAACAAAGACTATTACCTTTAATTTTTTAAAAAATGTTCTTATTATATAATTCTACTATATCTCATACTTTATGTTTCTTCCTTAAGGATATGATTTCTCTCTCATCACATTCAACTTACATTAATGCATACCGTGGAAATAATGTAAAGACTAACAAACTGCCTTCTTAGAGGGTTGGGGGAGGGAAACAAGATTGGGGAAAAAGTGTAAAATTCAAAATAAATAAATCTTTTAAATAAAAATAAAAACAAGTGAATTTTTTAAGCCTATCTTTTCAGAGCTATATTTCAAGAAATCAAACAGAAGATTGGGGAGTAGGGAGAAGGGAATTGTATAGCCATGCTCAGAAAAGCACATGATTAATGTCTTCCCAAATGCAAAGGGGAAATTCAAGTGGAATATAATATGACCTTGAGAACCTTCTTAGCTTTCAGGTAAAAGCTGGCTGAGTGGTAGATATGAAAACCAAATAGGTCATTAGGCAAAGGTTATAATATGCAAAAATGTTTAAGAAGCTATATCATCAGAAGTATGTAGGCATACTTTCAGAAGACTTTTAGGGCTTCTAGAAATGTAGTTGCATTACATGGAATAGCCACAGCCTAATCAAAAACACCAGGATCAATAGACAGACATCATGTAACCATCAGGAAAGTGACAGTTCTTTCTGAGGAAATGCTTAAGGGAAGTGCAATTCTCCTAGCTAGAATCAGAACCTGAAGAGTAACAGGCTCTGAAAAGAGACACTACACCTACAAAGCCAAGAGTAAACCTCCCATGAGAACAGTCTGGAATTGAAGGAGTTCTTTTTGGTCATATCCACATATAGTCTCTTGAATGATACTTCAATGGAGGTATTTCCTCCACTACTTCACATCCTGTACACACTTTTCCTAGCCTTAACATAAATCCACTCTTTCCAATAATAATAATCAAACCATCAATCAAAAAGTACTTACTAACCACCTCCCATGGGTCAAATGCTGTAATGCTAAAGTTTATAAAGCACTTTCCACATTACAATGTTATGAGGTAGAGAGAACAAGTAATATCACTTTCATTTTACAGATGAAGAAACTGAGACTTGCAGATTATGGGGCTTGCCTGCACTCACACAGCTAGTTATTGTTAGACTAGAACCTAAATCACCAGTCCAATTGTCTTACTGAACCACCTTTCCTAATGTATGTTCTTCATGTTCTTTTTAAATCTGAAGCAGAGATTCTTAATCTGTGGTTCATGGCTAGGGGAGGGGGAGAAATTATATCTTCATATTCACTAACCTCTAATTGAAATTCAGCATTTCCTTCGATCATGAGTGTAGATTTTTTTTAAAAAGCATTATTCTGAGATGGAATCCCAGGCTACCAAAGGTATCCCTATAACCCAAAAAAGGTTAAGAATTTATGACTTAACAGATGTTAGAATAGATTAATTGTTCTATATCTATTTATATCTTCCCTATTCAGGCTGTCTTGGTGTTTTCACCCCACATCACCTAAGCATATACACATGATCTATCTTCATTTCTGGTCATGCATGTCCTCCATAATGCCTTTCATGCCACAGTCCCATAGAAACTATTGCTTGCTACTGAAACACTACAACCCATTTAAGTTCATCATATGTTTGAATTGCTTGTCATTTTAAAGCAGTGATTATTGTGTTCCATAACACAAGGTTATGTCATGAGGAAAATGTTGGTATTTTAAGATGTAATGACCAGTTTCAATCAGCAAATATTTTTTGAATATGGACAAGATGAATGGCACCATGCCATGTGTTTAAAGAATCCAGACTCTCAAGGAAGCAAATTTTTAAGGAGATATTCCAAAGTTCCAAAATAAAAACTAGAAGTCTATATTTATTTGTGGAGATCAAAAATGTTATAATAACTTATATTACTTATACAATTCATACATCAATCTTTATTAATGCAAGCCTTTGATAAGGAAGAAACTCCTAAAGGAAACACTATATACATTTTGAAATATTTAGGTAAAAAATGTTCAGTTATGCATATAGTCCCTTCTGCTGGAGGAGATGAAATGGTAGAGCTCTGAACTACTACAGGGCTAAATGTGATTAAATGTATACATGGCATCTGTATCAATAGGTGAGTGACTGGGAATAGGGGGCATCAGGCTGCTTAAGGAGAAACAAATGATAAGGGAAGGGAGATGAGAGTCAAAATGGTAGAATGCAGTCAGCATTTTGTCAAGCTCTTTCAACATAGCAAACTTAAAAAAACTGCCAAATCAAATTCTAGGCAGGAAAGGCAAATAAAAATCATTTTTCCCAACACAGGGCAGCTTAAGGAAATAAAGAGGACTTCCAACACCAGGATGGGGGTCTGCCAGGAACAAAACAGCAGCACTAAATTGTGGTGGTAGTAGTAGTAGAGCTTAGGGATGCGAAGGGACTGAAAATATAGTCAGAAAGAGATCCCAGTATAATCTTGTATTAGTACCAAGAGCAGAAATATATGTGATCAGATAGCTCTGTCATTTATATGCAGTTCTGTGTCACAGTTCCAAGGTAGAGATGAGGAGTCTTCATCTAAGCATTGTGATGTCACCTATTTCCCACTTTTGAGCAATAGTTTCAGGGTAGAGAGGAGTGGTCCCAGTTAATTGCAAGAGACCAGGAGTTTTACCTGTATGAGGAACATAGCACAAAGTAGGGGGGCAGTGAAGAAACCTTTTTACAGATCACGCCACTGAAAAGATAGGTCCTTAGACTGAGCTGTGAAAGCAGCAGAAGAACCTAAAAGACAGAAACTCAGATCAGAAATCCCCCACCCACCCACCTCAAGGCCAGAGGTGAACAGGGTTCTAACATGAAGTCCAAAGACAAAAAATATACTGGAAAAAATGGACAAACAACAACAAAAAACCAGATGGTGACAGAGAAGCTTAAAATACAAACTCACAAGACAATGACTTGATAATATCTATGAAGAGTGCCAGCTAGTTGGTTCAGTGGATAGAATACTGGCCCTGGAGTCAGGAGGACCTAAGTTCAAATACATCCTCAGACATTTAATAATTACCCAGTTGCCTGACCTTGGGCAAGTCACTTAACCCCACTGCCTTTCAAAAAAAAAAACCAAAATGTATTTCTATCTACAAGGAAAGCCTAAAAGAAAGATGCAAATTTAGAGACAAGCCAAAAAAAAATTCCTAGGAGAATTAAAGACATTTTTTAAAGGGGAAATAAAAGTAGTAACAAAAAAATTGATAAAAGAAATGACACATACAGAGTCAAAATGGCAGATGGAAAGGTTACAATTGCCAAGCCCCCCCCAAAACCTCTCCTACAAAATAACCACCAAAAACATCAAGTGGAATTCCAAAAGGGAAAACCAACAAAAAGTCTCAGTAAGTTATTTTTCCAGCTTGGGGCAGCTTAGAATGAGAAGCCTATGGATACTGCAGTAAAGTCTTATGAAATCACAGCACAGCTTGGCAAAATAGAGAACAGGCGAAATGGCACTGACTGGACTGTAGGGCAACAACATCAACCATTAAAAAACTGAACACTTGGGAAGAAAAAGTTTCCCAGAGGACTCTTAAACTACCACTAGACACAAAATCAGGAGCCCTTTGGCAGTGTTATCTTTCATTACCTAGTTTCAGGTTACAATTACAAAGGTGGGGAGAGTAGCAGTAGTGTCATGAGATTCTGTTTAAAGATTAAAGTGAAGACTAGAAAGTCCTCTCTGGGGACTACATTGGAAGCATCAAAAACCTATAAACTCCTAGAACAAGCTGTGAAAACCAAAGGACATAAAAGATGGAAGCTTAAGCCAGTCATCATCTCCCCACACTTTGTGGTGATCAGAGTCCAACTCTAATATAAAATTCAAAATTAAGAAGGAGAATTGGTCATGTGGAAACTAATGATTACATGAGACATCAGGGAACAAGAAAACAGGTAAAAATATTTTTAACGTAAAATGATGCAGAATATCTCATGGGAAAAAAAATTTGATCTGGAAAATAAATGAAAGGAAATTTAAGAATTATTGAATTCTCTGAAAGCCCTGAACAAAAAAAAGAATTCACTGATCATCTTCTAAAAGAAATCCCAATGGGGCGGCTAGGTGGCATAGTGGATAAAGCACCGGCCTTGGAGTCAGAAGTACCTGGGTTCAAATCCAATCTCAGACACTTAATAATTACCTAGCTGTGTGGCCTTGGGCAAGCCACTTAACCCCATTTGCCTTGCAAAAAAGCCCTAAAAAAATAAAAAAAAGAAATTCTAAAACTTCTAGGAATATAATAGCCAAATTTCCAGAACTCCCAGGTCAAAGAGAAAAATATTGAAAATAGTAAGAAAGAAAGCTTCAATATGAAACCATAGTCAGGATCACACAAGTAGCAGCTACTACTATAAAGCAACAGAGGACTTAGAATAAAATGTTCTGGAAAGCAAAAGAGCTAGGATTACAACCAAAAAATAACTTACCTAGTAAAAGTGAGTACAATCCTACTGGGGCAAGGGGAGGAAGGCATGAACATTTAAAGAATTAGAGGCCTTTCAAATATTCCTGATGAAAATACCAGAACTGAATAGAAAATTGACTTTCAAGCACAAATGGTGAACATTAAGGAGAAATCATAACAATTTACCCACATTAAGCTATTTACAATTGTATTTGGGAAGTTAATATATGTAACCTCTAAAAATATTAGCATCATTAGGGCCCTTTGAAGTAGACTTCTTAGAATATATGAGTAAGAGTCTACTATGTGGGGATAATTTTTTAAAAAAGAGTGAAAACATAAAAAGAGCAATAGGAAGAATAGAAAATTTTTCTACATAAAAAAGGCATACAAGGAAGTGATGTTTAGTGTGTGGGGAAATGAATGGGAGAAGAGTAGCCAATGCTTGAACTTCACTTTCATCTGAACTGGTTTTTAAGGAAAAAACTCCATATACACACACAAAGATGGATATAGAAATTCATCTTACCCATAAAGGAAGTAAGCAGGAAAAAGCCAAGAGAAAGGGTAGGGGGATGTATGATAAGAAGCAAAGACTGTTAGGGAGGCAGTGGTCAGAAGCAAAACAGACATTTAAGGAAGAGACAGGATAAAAACAAAAGAAGAATAAATAGAAGGGGAAATAATTGAGAGAAATACATAGATAGCAAACAAAACTAAATGTTAATAGGTTGAATTTACTGGAGCAGAAAGCAGAATGGCTTAGAAACCAGAATTCAACTATATGATGATTATAAGAAACTCATAAAATAGAAATTGAATTAAAATATAATAATTCAATATATTTAACATGTAGTATATTTGATAAAATTTATTTAATAAATATTAAAATTAATAAAGATATAGTTCATATTAAATAATATTGATAGATATTTGTATCTATATCTATAATCTATTAAAATTTATTACTATGTATAATAATAATTGAATATAATACATTCAATATGATGATTACTGAAATGATAAGAATCTATTAGGTTTTATCTTAGAAAATGAATTTCTATCAATAACAAACAAATAAGTACAAATGGCATAGCATTCAAATTCTAGGAAAAATTAAATGAGTTAAAGGAGGAAATAAAGGAGAGACTTCATCTTACCCCTCAAATCTAGATAAATTTAACTCTAAAATAAATAAGAAAGAAGGTAAGGAGATGAATAGATTTTTAGAATTGACAGACTTCTGAAGAACATTGAATCAAAATAGAAAAGAATATTTATCTCTCAGCTGTGCATAGCACCTTTACAAAAATTTTCCATACATTAGGACATTAAAAAAGCTCACAAAAAAATTTAGAAAAGCAGAAATATTAAGTGCACAATTTTTTAAGATAATTCAATAATTACATTTTAATTTCATATTACATTTTAAAAAGAATCTTTGAATCATAGATTAAAAATTATTTAGAAATTAAATAATCTAATCACAAAGATTGAGTGAGTCAAAAAACAAATCATAGAAACAATCAATGATCTTATTAAAATTTTTAAAATGATAATAGTGAAACAACATACCAAATTTTGTAGGATGCAGATAAAACAATACATAGGGAAAATTTTATCTATTAATAAAATCACTTCAACAAAAGAGAAAGAACAGATCAATGAATTGTGCGAACAAGTAAAAAAAAGCTAGAAGACATCCAATTAAAAATGCCCAATTAATCTTCAAAATAAAAATCTTAAAAATCAAAGGAAAGATTAATTAAATTGAAAGGGAAAAATTGACCTAATAAATAAAATTAGGATCTAATTTTATGAACAAAGAAAATGAAAATAAAAAACAAATGAGCCATTGTCTAATTTGTAAAAGAAAAAAAAAAGAACAGGGACAGCTAGGTGGTGCAGTGGGTAGAGTACCGGCCCTGGAGCCAGGAGAATCTGAGTTCAAATCTAATCTCAGATGCTTAATAATTGCCTAGCTGTGTGACCTTGGGCAAGTCACTTAATCTCATTGCCTTAAATATATTTAAAACATTTTTTAAAAGAAAAAGGGAAAAATCAAATTATCAAAATAAAAAATAAAAAAGCTAAAAGTACAATTAATAAAGTTGAAAATAGGAATTATTAAAAACTATTTTGTCTGACTTTACACCAGTAAAATTGACAAACTAAATGAAATAGATGCATCTTTACAAAAATATAAATTGCCCAGAGTAACAGAGAAAAGAATACTTAAATGTTCTTATCTTAGGAAAAAAAGAAAATGAAAAATGTCATAAATTAATACCCTACAGGGAAAAGTCTCAAGACTATATGGATTTTCAAATGAATTATACCCTGAAGTGGATGTGGGAAAACTGTGACACTAATGCCCTATTGGTGGAGTTGTGAACTGATACAGACATTCTGAAGAGCAATTTGTAACTATGTCCAAAGGACAACAAAAATGTACATACCTTTTGATCCAGCAATAACACAACTAGGTATGAATCCCAAAAAGACAGTTAGCTAGTGGTGTGGATAGAGCAACAGTACCAGAATCAGGACGACCTGAGTTCAAATAGAGCCTCAGACACTTGATACTTGCTAGCTGTGTGACCTTGAGCAAGTCACTTAACCTAGATTGCTTTACATCTAAGGCCATCTCCAGGGACCCTGAATTCATATGTGGTCACTGGACCCAATTGGCTCCAGTGAAGAAAATGAGGCCGCTGACTTAGTACAGCACCCCTTCACTCAAATCCAATTCACATACTCATCATGACATAACCTCCCTGATGCCATTGGTTTTTCAAGAACAAAAGACAAACATCAAAGAGATCATTTAAAAGGGGGAAAGATTCACATGTACAAATTTATAGCAGCTCTTTTTGTAATGGCAAAGAATTGGAAACTTAGGGGATACCCATCAACTGGGGAATGACTGAATATATTATGATAGATGATTGTGGAGTATTAGTGTTCTATAAGAAATCAAGAGTGATAGTCTTCAGAAAAGTATGGAAAGATTTGTATAAACTGATGTGGAGTGAAGTGAACAGAAATAGGAGAACACTGTACAAAAGCAACATTGTGAGATGATCCGTTATGATGGACTTAGTGCCTCTCAGAAATTCAGTTATCAAGGACAATTCTAAAAGACTTGTGATGGAAAATACCATCCACATTCAGAAAAAAAACCTATGAAATCTGAATGCGAGCAATGAATATACTATGTTCACTTTTCAAAACTTCTTTAATGTTCTTTCTTTCTCAGTGTTTTTCCCCCTTTAATTCTTTCACAACGTGATTAATATGGAAAAGTTAAACATGATTGTACATATACCACCTATATCAGATTGTTGGTTAACATGGGAGTAAGGAGGTGTTGGGAGAGAAAGAGAAGATGATAGAAAATGTGGAACTCAAAAGCTTACAAAAAATTGAATGTTGAAACTATCTTTGCATGTAATGGGAAAAAATAAAATATTATTAAAAATTAATTCTATCAAACAAAGAACAATTCCAATTCTATATAAATTAGGACATAGATGGAGTCCTACCATATTCTCTCTATGACACAAATATGGTTTTGAGAGCAAAAATGGTGAAAGAAAACTAAAAACCAATTTTCCTTATGAATGTTGATATAAACATTTTAAATTAAATACTAGCCAGGAGATTACAACAATATATTACTAAGATCATACAATAATGAAGTTGGATTTATACCCAGGAATGTAGGGCTTGTTTAGTAGTAAGAAAACTATAAGCATAATTGGTAATATCAGCAACAAAAAATCTTGAATAACACTCATACCTGTTTTTAAAAATAGGACTTTTTAAATTATTCTCTTTTAGGTTTGGGGTTTTTTTTTTTGCAAGGCAAATGGAGTTAAGTGGCTTGCCCAAGGCCTCACAGCTAGGTAATTACTAAGTGTCTGAGACCGGATTTGAACCCAGGTACTCCTGACTCCAGGGCCGGTGCTCTATCCACTGCGCCACCTAGCCACCTCTTTTCTTATTTATTCTAAATAATATCTGATTAAAATCAAGAGCAAGCTTTATCTATAATGAGAATAAATTCAAAACTTTTCCAATAAAATCAGAAGTGAAACAAAGATGTCTATTATCACCATTAGTATTCAATAGTATAATAGAAATGCTAACTGTACAGCCAGATTTCAGAAATCCTGGATTTACATCAACTGATGATGAGTAGTAGACTGAGCAGAATCAGGAGAACATTATACACAGTAACAGTAACACTGCAGTGATCAACTATGATTGACTTAGTTCTTCTCAGCAAAACAGGGATACAATTGCAAAATACTCAAGATGGAAAATGCTACCCACATTCAGAGAAAGAACTGACAAGAGTCTGAATAGAGACAAAAGCAGCATATTTTCACTTTTTTGTGTGTGTTTTTTTATGGTTTTCACTTTTGTTTTGTTTCTTCTTTCACAGGTTGACTAATGTGGAAACAAGCCTTACATTATTGAACATGCATAACCTATATCAGATTGCTTGCCTTCTCAAAAAGGGGAGGAAGAGAGGAAGAAAAATTTGGAACTCAAAATCTTTCCAAAAGTGAATGTTGAAAATTGTCTTTACATGTATGTAGAAAAAATAAAATACTATTAAAAATGCTATCTATAGTAGTAAGAAAAAAAAGAGATTGAAGAAATAATCAGACAATGAGGAAACAAAACTTCATTTTTTTCAGATATGATAGCATACTTAGAAAACTTGAGTGAAATAAAAAACTAATTGAAACAATTATAAAAGATTCAGAAAATTAAGAAAAAGGAACATAAACACAATTTCTTTATATCACCAACAAACCAATAGGAAGAGATAAATTTAAAATGGGTGTAGGCAGTATAAGATACTCAGAAGTCTAGCTGTCAACACATACACACAGAAATACAATTACAAAACACTCCACACAAATGAAGACGGATCTGAACAACTGGAGAAATATTAGTTGCCCATTAACCAATATAAGAGAATCAGCACAATAAAAATGACAATGCCATATCAATCAAACTACTAAAGAATTACTTTATAAAAATCATTAAAAATTCATCTGGAGGAAAAGATCAAGAATATGAAGAGAATCAATGAAAAAGAATGTGTAACAAAGGAACATAGCATTACCAGATTACAAACTATCCTGTAAAACTATAATCATCAAAAGAGGTATAGGATATGTTCAAGGAAGACTAGTATCTCTGGTGTGAGGACTATCATCCTTTTCAGGCTGCTTTCCATCTCTGATGTCCACCCAAGCCACTTAATTCTCACCTATGACTCCAAGAAGCCGTAGCATGCACAGTGACCAAACCCCAGTAAATTGATTTGACAAACAGGCTAAACCGGGTTGAGGGTAACCAAGGAAGTCTCAAAGTCAGTGAGTTGGAAGGGAGGGTTGTATAGCCCAAGTACGTGAAGTCTTCCACTGATGGAATGGGTGGTTGAGAACACTTCTTTCCAACAATCATGAGGGAAGCTGAAATACATATCATGTAGTACTTGGGAGTTTGATTAGATATCAGAGATTCCAAGAGTCATCACCAGTTGTCTTGACTCTATCTTGCCACTGAATTCATGATGACTTTGAGAGAGTGAAACCTCATTTAAATCCAATTTACACATAAATCAAAAGACATTATCCATACCACTTTACTATTTTAAAGTCCTGTGGTGACTAGCAAGTGATGAAGTAGCAGGTATACTGAGAGTTGTAGTCAAAACCCTGCACACAGGCAGCCTTAGCCAGTGGGTCATTTTCCCACTGAAAGCAGCAATGGGATTCAGCAGCCCCCTGAGCAACCCTTTTAAGGATCTCACTGCTTCCCTCCTGGTGTGAGGAAGGAGCAAACAAAGCTACTCTAAAAATTGTGTGCTTACCCAACACTGGCCTAATTACCAAGGCAGGCAAGGATCCTACCTTTAGAAAAAAATATTCAAAAATTTTTTCAGAGAAGATTCTACTCACCATCAAAGTACAGAATGTGCTCATACTCATAGGCAACACAAGATCTAATAGACCTGAAAGGTCTTGTTGTAAGAACTCAGTAGATATCATAACAAATAGCAGCCCTGAGTGAAACAAAACCAGCAAATGAAGGCCAGCTTACAGAATTCAGAGCTGGATACATGATTTTCTGAGTGGCCACAGTGAAGGGGAGCACCATGAAGTTGGCATAGGTTTTGCAATCAAAACTAATCTAGTCAAAAAAGCTTGAATGTCTACCAAAAGGAGTGAACAACAGGTTCATGACAATAAGATTGCCACTTGTAGGAAAGCATCATACTATCATCATCAGTGCCTGTACTCCTACCATGATGAACTTGATAAAAATCAAAGAGAAATTTTATGAAGACCTGGAGACCCTTATCATCAATGTACCAAAAGAGTATAGGCATATAATTCTGGGTGACTTTAATGCTAGAGTAGGTTCAGACTGCCAGACATGACAGGGAGTCTTTGGGAGGAATGGAGTTGGAAACAGCAAGAGCAATGGTCACTTACTTGTGAAGACTTGTGCATTTCATGACCTTCTCTCCTAATGCACTAAAACTTCTAGATGCATCCTCGCAGCTAACATTGGCATCTAATAGACTATGTGATTGTAAGGAGAAAAGATGGGCAGGATTTGAAAGTAACAAAGGCAATGTGGACTGATGGACTGATCACAGACTCATTCTTTCCAAGCTAAGTCTTCACCAAAGTGGTACTCCCAAGGCACTTCTATTATCAAGAGAGTGAGACACGAAACTGAGCAGGAAAAGTCTGTTGCTAACTTGAAGGGAAAAGTCAATACACAGTTGGCAACAGTGGAGCAGAAAAGAGTGGGCAACTTTCAGAAATTTGGTGTTCAGCACTGTATTTGCTCATCTAGGTCAGAATACTCATGAATATCAAGACTGGTTTGATGAAAACAATGGGGAATTATGGAAGCTGCTAAATGAAAAATGAGAACTCCAGGGGGTTTACCAGTAAGAGAATTCTTCCATTAAGAAGTCAGCATTTAGGGCATCTAGGTGGTGCAGTGGATGGAGCACTGGCCCTGGAGTCAGGAGTACCTGAGTTCAAACCCGACTTCAGACATTTAATAATTACCTAGCTGTGTGGCCTTGGGCAAGCAACTTAACCCCATTTGCCTTGCTAAAACCTAAAAAAAAAATCAGCATTTAATTCCATCAAAAGTATAGTACAAGCAAAACTTAAAGAGATGTTGGATTCTTGGTTCAGTAAGAAGGAAGATGGGCAGCTAGGTGGCACAGTGGATAGATCACCAGCCCTGGAGTCAGGAGTACCTGGGTTCAAGTCTGGTCTCAGACACCTAATAATTACCTAGCTGTGTGGCCTTGAGCAAGCCACTTAACCCCATTTGCCTTGCAGAAACCTAAAAAGGAAAAGAAAGAAAAAAAAAGAAGGAAGATGAAATTTCATTTTCTGCAGATAGTAACAATGCAAAAATGCTTTTGTGATGCCCTGAAGGCTATTTGGGGGGGGGGCTATAGTGCATCTCACCTATTCAGTGCTGGTGGAGACACATTGATTAATGATAAGGATAGGATCCTGGAGAGGCTGAACAATTTCATAGTGTTCTTAAAAGGTCATCATCAATCAATGGAGCAATCATTGACAGCTTACCTCAAGTTAAAGTCAATAAGTCCCTAGCTGACATTTCAACTGAAGAAGAAGTAGTTTTGAAAGCCATTGGGCTCCTTTCAAGTGTCAAAGTACCTGGTGCTTGTTCTACTCTAGCTGAGATCTACAGGGGGAAGGGGATATTGCTCATCCAAAAACTGACTAAAATTTTCTAGGTTGTAATGTATGATGAGGTTATCCCCCAAGAATTCAAGGATGCCTCCATTATCCATCCCTATAAAGGTAAAGTAAATAGACTGTTCTGTTTTCCTTTTAGTCATTGCTGTTAAGATTCTTGCCAGAATACTTCTCAATAAGCTGATCTTTCACTTGGAACATGGTCACCTCCCTGAGAGCTAGTGTGGCTTCAGAAAGGGTCAAGGAATGATTGATATATTTGCTGCCCAACAACTCCAGGAAAAATGCCAGAATCAGAACAAAAGTCTATATGCAATGCTTGTAGATCTGACTAAGACCTTCAATACTATCAGGCATCAATTCATCAGTATTGTATATCAGTTCTATGATGGCATGCATGCCCAAGTTCGGAATAGTGGACAATGCTCTTGTGATTTTGCAGTCACCAATGGAATGAAACAAGGATATGTCCTCGCTCCCATACTTTTTGGCATGATGTTTTCAGTCATGTTATAAAATACCTTCATTGAGATGAACATGACAACTACCACATAACTGGTAAATTCTTCAATTTGAAAAGGCTAAAAGCCAAGACTAAAGTAGAAGGAGTGTTGATGCATGATTTTCTGTTTGCAGATGATTTAGTACTCAATGCAGCCTTTGAAGTTGAGATGAAACAAAGTTTGGGTTGATTCTCTGCTGTTTGTGCTAATTTGGCCTAACAAATCCAAGAAAACACAAGTGTTTCATCAGCCAGCACCATACCATCCTTATGTGGAACCATCAGTTGCATCAAATGGAAAAGTTTTGGATACTATGGATAAGCTCACTTACCTTTGCAATATCTTTTCTCGGGATGCACACATCGATAATAGGGTTTATACACACATGACCATAATTAGCTCAATATTTGGGAAACTCCAGAAGAAAGTGTGAAAGAGAAGAGGTATTAGAGTGACTACCAAACTGAACATTTACAGAGCCATTGTGCTGACCTCATTGCTGTATGCCTGTGATACCTGGACAATATATGCCAGAAAATGGAATTACTTCCATTTAAATATTCTTAGGAAGTTTCTGAAGATCACCTGGCAGACTAAGATACAAGACACTGAGGTTTTTTTCTTGAGCTAAACTGCTAAGCATTCAAACATTACTACAGAGAAAGCAACTATGATGGGCTGGCCACACTGTTCAAATGCCATATGTAGACTTGACAAAAAGATTATTTTATGAGGAACTCAAAAAGGGCAAGTGCTCACAAGGGGTCAGAAGAAGCAATACAGGAAGACTCTCAATATCTCTCTTAAGAATTTTGGAATTGATTGTGGCGCATGGGAGCCCAGGACTGCCCAACATGGCTTGCCCTCATCATAGGGGATGCTGTGTTCTATGAGTAAGATAGAACTGAAGAAGCTCAAAGAAGAGTCGAGTAAACACCCCAGATGTTCACATTGACTATGTGTGCCCAACCTGTGGGAGATCATTCCAAGCTTGCATTGGTCTCTTCAACCATAGTTGGACACACTGTAACTTGTCTCTGACATAATGATGTCATTTTGGTCTTCTTTGATAATGAAGGACAAGAATCAATCATCAAAACAATTTGGTACCAGGTAATAAATAAAGTGGTTGATCAAAGAAACTTATTGAATACATAATATACAGAAGCATATGAGCACAATAACCTACTGTTTGAAAAATCCATTTTATTTATTTTAACCCAAATATTCTAGTTATTGGAGAAAGAACTCACTTTTTGACAAAAACTACTTGGAAAACTAGAAAGTAATCTTTTAGAAACTATGCATAGACCAACATACCAAGGTAAGATCAAAATGGGTACAAGATTTAGACATAAAGGATAATATTAAAAGCAAATTAGATGTGTGACCATGGGTAAATCACTTAATTAACTCCATTGCCTTGCTAAAAAAAATTTTGTTTTCAAAAACTAATTAGAGGAAGATGGAATAGCTATAAAATTATCCTATCTATGGATTTAAGAAGTTTATGACTGGGCTGCTAGATGGCACAGTGAATAGAGCACTGGCCCTGGAGTCAGGAGTACCTCAGTTCAAATCTGACCTCAGATACTTAATAATTACCTAACTGTGTAGTCTTGGGCAAGTCACTTAACCCCATTGCAAGTCAAATATATAAGAATAAGAGCTATTCCTCAATTGATAAATGGTCTAGACATATGATTAGTCAGTTTTTCAAAGTAAATTATCAAAGTTATCAATAATCAAATGTAAAAGTGTTTTAAATCATAATAATTAGAGAAATGTAAAGCAAAACAGTTCTAAGGTACTACCTCATGTCCATCAATTGTCTAAGATGACAGAAATGGTGATGACAAATGCTGGAAGGGATGTAGAAAAATGAATAAAGCTAACATATTTGTTGGATCTTTGAATTAGTCCAAGCATTCTGGAAAGCAATTCGGAAATATCCTCAAAAAACTAAAAAAAGTGATTATATTCTTTGATACAGCATCAAACATCACTTATATCTATATCCCAAAGAGATCAAAGAAAAAGAAAATGTCCTATTAAAATATAAAAAATATTATAGTAATTCTTTTTTCAGTGGAAAAGAATTTGAAATTAAATGTATGTCCATCAATTGGGGAAAGATTGAACAGGTTATGATATATGAATGAGATAGAATACTATTGTATATTATTGTACTATGATGGTGATGGTTTCAGTAAAACCCGGGAGAATCTATATGAACTGATATAAAAAAGAGATAAGGGAGAGAAAGAAGAAAAAAAGGACAGAGAAAGGGAGAGGAGAAGAGAAGGAAAAAAAGAGATTAAAAAAGCAGCTTCAGCAAGGAAATACAAGGATATTATAACACTTCATAAGAGAATTACATAGAAGAAATGGGGGGGGGGGAAGAACCTTGTATGATTTATCTTTTTCTTCTTTTCTTCCCCATAATATCACTTGGAAGGTCCTATAACTCATTTTAGCTTCTATAAAGAATATTTCAAAATAGCACTCATTACTCTAATCATTAGGTGACATGATATGGTTCAAAGTGACAGTTCCTTTCATTGTCAGAGAATAGTGAATTAATGGATGATGCACTATCCTGAAATTAACTTTTTCTTCCCTGTTGATTAACTGACATGTGTTTACTGTAATATGAGGGGAAGGTGGAGGAAGTTCTTTTTAAAATATTGCCTTCTACTTAGTATTCCTTTTTCTACTCTCATTTTGAGATTATTTACCAAAACCAATGCCAATTTGGGCACTATTGATACCATTCTTTCCTTAAAGAAGTTTGTTTTCCCTTCCTTAAAAAACACTCAGGGGCGGCTAGGTGGTCTAGTGGATAAAGTACCGGCCCTGGAGTCAGGAGTACCTGGGTTCAAATCCAGTCTCAGACACTTAATAATTACCTAGCTGTGTGAACTTGGGCAAGCCACTTAACCCCATTTGCCTCACAAAAAAAAAAAAACCTAAAAAAAAAACACTCAACACATTCCACCATCCCTACCATTTATCATCCTATCATTTCTCTTTCTCTGCCCCACAAGTCTTTGAAAACACTGGTTATATTATGTGCCTTCACTTACTCTCCTCCTTACTCTCTTTCAAATCCTTTGTAATTTGGTTTTTATTTCATTATTCAGCTGAAACTACTCCCTCCAAATGATCTTTTCTCAATTCTGATCTTTCTTGAAGTCTACATCATTTGATGCTATTAACTACCTTCTCCCTTTAGATCAGGGTATCATAGATGGATTTTAGAAGGGATGTGAACTTAGGGTGAAAAAATTATATATTTTTCATACATTTCTAACTTAAATTTAGCATTTCCTTTGATTATTTAAAATATTGCAATAAAAGGTCATTAAGCTTCTCCAGATCATCCAAAGCAGTTCCTGATAAACAAAAGCTTAACCTAGATACCTTAACCTTACTGAGTTTTCATGACACTGTTTCTTTTTTTGGTTCTCCTACATATCATCATAAGCATTTCTTCATAGTCTTCCTTGCTGAAATTTTATCCATATTATTCTCATATGTACTGTAAGGCTCAGTCCTAGCCCTTTTCTCCCCTACAGTATTATCTTATTTGATGATACAATTAGTTTGGGGTGACTAGGTGGCTCAGGGGATAGAGCATGGGCCTTGGAGTCAGGAGGACCTTGGGTTCAAATCAGACCTCATACACTTAATAATTACCTAGCCGTGTGGCCTTGGGCAAGCTACTTAACCCCATTGTCTTGAAAAATTAAAAAAAAAATTATACAATTAGCTCCTATGGGTTTGATTATCATCTTTATCTTTTAGTCTCTCTCCAAAGGTCCTGGTTCATAATAAAAACTGTCCATTGAACATTTTGAACTGTATATATCCCAGAAGTGTCTTGGAAGCAACATGTCTATAACAATTCATTGTTTTCCCCAAAACGTACACCTAATCCAGACTTACCTATCACTGTGAAGGGTACCATCAACCTTGGGGACACTCAGGTTTAAAGCCTGATTGTCATCTTCAACTCCTCATTCTCAGTATCCCACATCAATAAGTTGCCAAATTTTGTTGCTTATATTTTCACAATATGATTCCTACACATTTTTCTCTCCATTCCCACAGTCACCATTCTGGTCCAGCCTCCATTACCTCTAACCTGGAATAGTCACATAACTGATCTCCCTATCACAATATCTTTGATCCAGCATCAACATCACTTATATCTATATCCCTATATTCCTATCTTTTCATCATACAGATGCCAAAGTGTCTTTCCTAAACTACTAACCTGATCATATTTCCATAGCATTATTTTTTATGTAAACTAGCAAATACTTAGTTTAATACTTATTGAGTAATTTACTGATCATGTTGACTATTCTTAATTTTATGTGCATTATATATGATTATAAATTTTTAAATTTATTTACTAGTTTTAATAGATAAATGGCATTGATAGTAACACCTTGAGGGCAGTAACTGTGTTTTTCTTATTTGAATCCCTAGCAATTCACACATAGTCTGGGAAATAACAACTTTTAAAAATGTTTATTGTATTATATTGAAAGGAGCAAACATTGAGAGATCCCAAATAGACACATTTTATAAACAGACTTTTAAAAACATCAACAATATAGTGACAATAGAAGAGATTAAGAATCTGTTTTTACAGATGTTAAGAAAGCTGATTAATGGTCATCACCTTGTACTTTAGCTGATAATTAGTAAGTGTTGATTTACAATGAAAGTTATCTTCATTCTTACTATAGGAATTAGAAATGAAAAGAACTACAGAGATCCCAGTCAGGTCCCTCATTTTGCATATAAGGATCCTGAGGTCAAGAGGAATAAAAATCAAGCAAGGAGTAACAGAACCAGAGTCGCAGAATATTCGATCTTAAACTAGAAGAGACCTCAGTCAAAGTCCCTCATTTTATAAATGAGGAAACTGAGGTCCAAGTTCACATGGGTAGTAAGCATCAAAAATGGAAAGTAAAAGACTGTTACAAGAAATATTTTAAGCCAACAATCCAATTGGCTATGTTTTTTGACCACCCTGTGAAACATCCATAATTATTCCTTAATCAAAGAATATCTTGAAGGACTGGTGTAGTCTTGTAAACCATCACTACTACAAGAATAAAGTGACTTAAGCATCCCTGCACAAGTCCCTGAGAATCTTTCACCTTACTCAGAGTCTAAGACAGTTGGGCAATGAGCAAATGTTTTGTTACCATATAGAAAGGAAAACAAATTTTAAAAATTTATTTTGATTTTTGTGGCCTTGTGCAGACACATTCAAAATGATCTATACCCAACAGTCAATATAATTTATTTTGTCACCTAAATTCAAAATTAAATAGCTTTTACTGATTATATTATAGACTAGTTTCTTTCCACTCTGACTTTGCATCTGGAGTCTTGCCCAATTAAGAGCCCTTTATGGCCTCTCATCTCATGTTTCACAATTAATGATCTAATTCATATGGTGCTAATTTTCTGAACACAGACCACTTTCGCTGGCCTCTACATTATGACTAGTAAAGCACTATTGATATAAGCAAATAGCTTCAAATGGGTTTTAGCTAGTGCATAGCAGGGGAGTTTTCCTCCCATCATTCATTTATGAAATTATTTGGACCATCCTAACTGGACAAATTTTTTTTTCTAAATGTTTCCTATAGGCAACCTCTGAAGAACCAATAGGAGTTCTGTGCAAAAGGAAAACTTTTAGGTGTGATATGAGTGGCAGAAATCCTGTGGAAATATTTGCAGAAATATTTGGCTCTCCTAACTGACCAAAAGCAAATGTTTGGTCCATAAGTGTTTGCCAGTAAAGTGGATGTTTATGACTTTTTAAAAAATGAAACTGTTAGGATGTGCCCAAATTACAATTTCACTGTTGCAAATATTTCCTAGGGTCTACAGATTGCAAAAAATCCCTCCATTTCTCAAGTTTTATGCTTGAGAGAAAGGAAAATATATGGTTCGGTGTGATCTACCAAGAGGTCCTAAACTTAATTTTATTCCATTTTTAAACTTGTCTCCCACCAAAGCAAAAGTGATTGAATTTCTCTCCTTTTCTGCAGGTTTATTTCTAGAAAGGATGTTAATGAACTAATAATTGTCCAGAAAGTGAGAGGAGGAAAATGGAAAGGGGGGGGGGAGCAATTCAGAAAGAGACAGAGATGTAAAGACACAGAGAAGAAAGAGAGAGAAGAAGAAAGGAAAGAAGGAACAGAGAAAGAGAGAAGGGAGAATGGAGAGAGAAAGAACAGAGGAAGGGAAGGAGGGAGGAGAGAAAGAGAGAAAGAGAAAAGGAGAGAGGGGATAGGAGTGGAGAGAGAGAGAGAGAGAGAGAGAGAGAGAGAGAGAGAGAGAGAGAGAGAGAGAGAGAAGGGGGGAGAAGAAGGGGGAGAAATGCTGGAAATGATGGACACAGTGATGTTCTGGAACATTGAAAATGAGTCTACAAGTAAAAGTAATAGCCTATTTAGAAAACCTTTCTCAGCATAATTGTGTTTCCTGTAAGTAAAATTATAGATTTATTTTGCTAAGATTAAAAAACCGTACACAGAAAGAAGTATAGTTTCAAAAAAAGACACGATTCATTAGCATTTACCTACCTAGGATGAGCTAATTTCTGTTTCTTGCAATATTTGCAATATAACTCCCAGCAAGATCTCAAGCGTGATCCAAATAGTCTTCTTCATCTCAGCCAGTAGGTGGCGACGTTGACTGCGTCCCCATTAGAGACAACTTCGCAGGAGCTTTCAAATGCTTAAAAGGATAATTCCCAAGGAAAAAAAATCAGCTCATCTTATCTGTGTTTTGAAACTTCCAGAGCTATTATTCTTCATATCAAACACACCTGTGAACGCTCTTTGTTGTTAAAGCCTGCATTGTCCACATATTGGTTTTGGCAGTTTCCCTGCATTTAAGAGATGAGAACCTCTTTGATTTGTCAGTTTTGAGCTAACCAGGTTAGCTGCCTCACAGATAGGACAAAACTGCTGTTTACTTTACCTAGGGGTTGCCTATAAACAGAATAAAAAAACTCAAAGAGTTGCACTTTTGTGCCTTTTTAAAAATATATTATGAGTTGGGAAATATTTTGAAAATATTCTTACTTAGAAAATTCATTTAAATTTATCATATTAATCATGTAGCGTCTGATAAACTTCCCTTAAGCTTATATGCATGCTTGATATTTTTATTTTATTTGTTCATATGTGTGGGTTCATTGACTGAAGATTAACTGTCAACTGTCCCTGATTTAATGCATGTTGTCAGGGGGTCACAGTAACAAATTTAAAAACAAAGGTAATGGTCAATCTATGGCATTCAAATTACATTTTTCTCATTCTTTTTTGGCTCCAAGCTTTAGCATCGACTCATTTTGTAACTATGCTGGGAACATTCCTTTCTAGATCCCTGGTTTGAGGACTAGATAACTTATTAATCTAAATCCTAAGGACTACATTTTTATCAGCACACCTCCATGTTTTTCCAGGTTATTCTGCAAAGTCCAGAGAAAGGATAGGACCAAGTCCAATATATTCAAGGCTGATAAAAAAAAAACTTTCCTTCTGGATATAATGGATTTTTACACTAACTTTGTACTTCCCCATGTACATTGTCACCAGTGGGAGGACAAAATACTATTTATAGAATTTGGTAATCTCAATAGTAATCATAATGCTCCATGAAAAGAATGGGTAGGGGAGAAAGGGACAGAGAAATAAACAGTTCTTAGAAACTTGTAAGGCTAAATGTGTATCATCTGCAACTGGTTGATGAGGACACCCCTCATTTTAGGTTTTCATTTTAGGTATAGCTAGTTATGCCAAGTTCCAAGCATTTTGCAGGTCTGACACTTTTCCAAACCAGAGCTCATGCATCTCCAACTTGTGTTTTACTTTTAACTATCATCCACTGGACATATTCACTTCATAACAAATACATTTAATTAAAAGCAATGTAAATAAATATTACAATACTTTCTTAAATGAGCACACAACAAAATAAACTCACAGTAGGAGGAACAGACTTTTCTACAAATTATGAATGAAATAACGAAATATGCGTCATACAGGTCACCTGTATGAAAAGATGAAGGCATGTGCCAGAAATACTTGTGATCAAGGCACACAAATGAAAGGACAATGACCACTTCTAGCATTTAAAAAAAAATCAGCTACTAAGCCCTTTAGCCTATTTCTCATAACTGTTCTCTCCTAACCTGCATATACATATATATGTTTTATATATATATATATGTGTGTGTGTGTGTGTATAATATATATATGTATATATATTTCTTCACTAAAACAGTGAAATTCAATAGGCATTGGACTCAGCTGTTCCCTACCAGCCTCTGTATTGTAACTGCCTGTCTAGTGTCTCTTGGCTCCTTGGGAGGCATCCTAACTTTG
Source organism: Macrotis lagotis (assembly GCF_037893015.1). Classification (NCBI taxonomy): domain Eukaryota; kingdom Metazoa; phylum Chordata; class Mammalia; order Peramelemorphia; family Peramelidae; genus Macrotis; species Macrotis lagotis. The sequence continues at coordinate 536,121,672 of NC_133666.1, read as the reverse complement.
CCACCAACTAATCTATTAATCAGCCACCTCCACCATTCTCTGGAAATTTAATAAGTCTCTGCTCTGCAAAAGAGCTCATTCAGTCTACTCTTTCAGCTTATTTTCTCAGACTCCTAAGGTACCAGCCCCAGAGCCAATTTTGTCCTATATCTTTTGGGGATGCTTTGATTATTAGGTCAACATTCTTAGTAACTATCTGTGAAACTTTTGTTGCTCTTCATTCTTGGCTTTAGAAACTTCTCTCAACCAGACTGCACAAGAAGATACAGAAGTAGTCTCATAAAATCTATTGAACCCATCTGAGAATAAAAATAAAATAAAATACTATATTGCAAAAAAACCCACCCAATTCTATTAAAATAAAAATGTAATTTTTTCCTCATTCAAGTTCTCTTAAAAATCTATCCATGACCCTTGGTTTAGAATCTTAGGGCTAGATTAAAATCAGTTTTTTCTTTTGAACTCTTCTATTAACTGTTACTACTTTTTATCTCCTATGTCTAGCAATTAATTCAGCCATCACTTAATTTATAGTCCTTTTTTGGTCATAGATGATACTTCTTAATTACAGTAAATCTCCTCAGAGCACTACTTCCTCAATTGGAAAAATGATTGGAAGACTCTTTGTAAGAAAAATTTAAGTGTATCCTAATATCCTCTCTGTTTTTTTGTTTTTATTTTGGTTTTACTTTGTTTACTGTGTTAGCTAGAGACAGCTAAAAGGACATTGAACCTTATCCCATTTTCTCCAGTTTAGTAACATTACACAGCCTCGTATCTCTCAGGTATCTTTACATCCTTTTCTCAATTGAAAAAAAAAGTAATTCCTGAAAATTACATAGGAAAACATTTAAATATTTATAACACATTTATTAAATCAATGTAAACATCAGAAAATACAACATATGTGAATGTGTTCATTATAACTATGCCATATTATAGTCTGATTATAAATGTAATAGTAACATAAGCACTTCTAATAAAGAATACGTCATCAGAAGCATATACATTGTGCAAAACACATATCCCATCTAATACATGACAGTCTACTTGTAGCAGTAGTCCAATGACAATTGGATTTTATACTTCAAAACACATATCATTGAAATAAAATATATTGTATAACAAAACAGATAAATCAAATTTAACACAAAGGTGTTACTTTTATGTTTTTTCCCTCTCCCCAGAGATAAAACATTTTTATGCTCAGGCTCTAAAGGTTATCCTCTTTATAGATTCTCTAAGTATGCAACATGAGATAGTTCAACACTTGGAATATAAAGTACAAAAATCACCCTTTTTATAACTTGGTAAAGCCATCTTGGGCTATTAGAATCTATTTTGTTTTCTCATTGTCCAAGTATCCAATGCCACCATGCAGAGTTTGCAGAGTAGTTGGGTGAAATGCCCAAGGTACCACCAATGGTTCTTGTTATAAAATAAATTGTTTGTTTGTTTGTTTGGTTGGTTCTTGTCCTTCAGTGTCAAAGAAAAACAAAATGACATCACTATGAGACAAATTACAGTATGTACAACTGTGACTGATCAGAATAATATAAGTTTGGAATGCTCTACCACAGGTTAGGCACAAATAGTCCATGTGAATACCTGGGGTGGGTTCTCTGAATTTACAAATATCATGTTTCCTTTGAGCTGCTTCAATTCTGCCTTCCTCATAGAGTGTAAGTACCCTCAATGATGAGGGCATGCCATGCTGGGCAGTCCTGTGCCAGCATCTCCCAAGCTGAACATTCAATTCTAAAGTTCTTCAGTAAGAGCTTCAGGATGTCTCTGTATTATTTCTTCTGACCCCCTTGTGAGCACTTGCCCTCTGTGAGTTCTCCATAAAATGGCAAGCATATATCTGGCATTCTAACAACATGTTCAGCCCATCATAGTTGCACTCTCTATAGTAATATTGTAATTCCTGGCAGTTTAGCTCAAGAAAGGACCTCAGTATCTGGTAGCTTGTCCTGCCAGGTGATCTTCAGATTCTTCCTAAGGCAATTTAAATTAAACCTATTATGTTTCCTTACATGATGCTGATAGACTGTCCAGGTTTCACAAGCATATAGCAATGAGGTCAGCACAATGGCCCTGTAGATCTTCAGTCTCGTTGGTCTAATACCTTTTCTCTCCCACACTTTCTTTCCAAGTCTCCCAAATACTGAGCTAGCTCTAGCAATGCAAGTGTCAAACTCATTGTCAATGTGTACCTCTTTGTTTTGTTTTTGTTTTAGGTTTTTTTGCAAGGCAATGGGGTTAAGTGACTTGCCCAAGGCCACACAGCTAGGTAATTATTAAGTGTCTGAGACCGGATTTGAACCCAAGTACTCCTGACTCCAGGGCTGGTGCTTTATCCACTGCACCACCTAGCTGCCCCATAATGTGTACCTCTTTGGAAAGAAAACTGCCAAGGTAAATGAACTTGTCCACAAAACTCCATTTGCTGTGATCAATGGTTCTACATTTGATTGGTATAGTGCTGGCTGATGTAGCACCTGTGTTTTCTTGGTGTTCATTGTTAGAGCAAAATGAGCACAAGCAGCAGAGAAATAATTCACACTTTATTGCATATCAGTTTCAGAGCCTGCACTGGGTGCACAATCATCTGCAAACAGAAGATCATGCAGCAACACTCCCTCCACTTTGGTTTTGGCTTGTAGCCTTTTCAAATTGAAGAATTTACCATCAGTGCAGTACCTAACCTTGAGGCCACGTTCTTCCTCTATGAAGGTGTTTGATAACATGGCTGAAATTATCATGCTAAAAAGTATGGGAGCAAGGGCACAGCTTTGTTTTACTACATTGGTGGCTAAGAAATATCCAAAACATTGCCCACTATCCAGGACCCAGGCATGCATGCTACCATGGAAGTGATGAACAATATTGGACTTCTCCAGGCAATTAAATTTGGACAAAATTTTCCATAAACCCTCATAACTGATGATATCAAAGGCCTTTGTCAGATCTACAAATGCTGTATACAGACTTCTGTTCCTGGCATTTTTTCCTGGAGTTTCCAGATAGCAATCACTTTATAGACTATTCCTCAATCCTTTCTAAAGCCACACTGGCTCTCAGGGAGGTGACCATCTTCCAGGTGAATGATCATCCTTTGAGAAGGACTTTGGTAAGAATCTTGCCAAGAAACGACTAAAAGGGAAATATCCCTGTGATTATCCTTTACCTTTGTAGAGATGGACAATAGAGGCATCCTTGAATTCTTGGGGGATGACCTCTTCATGCCATATAACCTGGAAAGTTTCAGTTAGCTTTTGGATGAGCAATGAAATAGTCAGCACCAGGTACTTTACCACTTGAAAAGATCCTAATGGCATTCAGTTGGAACTTCAGCTAGGGACTGATTGACTTCAAATTGAGGTAAACTAATAATGCCTTCTGCATTGATTGATGATGATCTGTTAAGAAGTGTTCAGCCCATTTCTCTAGGATCAAGGACCCAGCACTGAGTAACTGAGATTCACCATATGTCTTTGGGCCATAAATAGCTTTCAGGACATCATAAAAGCATTTTGGTTTGTTACTATCTACATAAAATTAATTTTCTTCTGCCTTCTTACTGAGGCAAGAATTTTGTATCTCTCTAAGCTTCCCTTGCATTTTACTTTTGATTGAATTAAATGCTGCCTTCCTAGAAATGGATGAACTATCCTACTGGTAAACCCTGTGGAGTTCTTGTCTTTCATTTAGCAGCTTCTGTATTTCCTCCCATCATTTTCTTTCTTTTTTTTTTTTTTTTGCAAAGCAATGGGGTTCAGTGACTTGTTCAAAGTCATATTGCTAGGTATTATTAAGTATCTGAGGTCAAATTTGAACCCAGGTCCTCCTGACTCTAGGGCTGGTACTCTCTCCACTGTGCCCCCTAACTGTCCCACCCCATCATTTTCATCAGACCAGTCTTGGTGTTTGCAAGTCTTCTGGTCCAGATGAGCAAATGCAGTGTTGTCCACTAGGTCTCTGAAAGCTGTCTATTCTTTTTTCTGCTCCACTGTTGACAACTGTGTGTTGGCTCAGTTTTCTAACCAAATTAGCAACAAACTATTCCAGTTCAGAGAGACACTCTAATCTCTTGACTTTAATCAATTACAATCTGATAATCTCACTATCAGGGCTCCAATTTCTGTCATTTTCTTAATAGGAAAGGGCCCTGTTGGAAAAGAAATTTGAGTCCCAGAGCATCATGCCTATGCCTCACAGTTTATATCACTTCTCTTCATCTTGTATCATGAGGCAGCCACCACCACTAGTAATTCAAGGATAGTTGAGGCATGTATTACTTCCCCAGAACAAAAATTACTGGCTCAGTCACTGATGAGAAAAATAGCAACAAGATTGGTGAATGATTCAGTCTCAGAATCTTTGGAGTCAGAAGTACCTCCTACCTCCAGCCCAATATTTGTTTCCTTATGGTGGTCTATGGACATCTATAGACTTCTGTCTTACCTCATTTGCCTTTCTAATATGCACTGAATTCACATATCCATATAGCTCAGTTATAAAAAAACTCTTGTTTCCTCCATTTTTGCTCAAGCAGTGGTGTTCTAGTTCTAGTGGGATGTTGAGTACTCCATTCTTTATCTTTCTGGGAGAAATGGTTCAACTAGGGTTCAATTTGCTAACAGGCTGATGTGGCAAATATTTCAACCTTGAAAAATGGGATATTAGAGGTGTTCTCCAATCTTTGTTCCACAGGTTGTACTTAAGAAGGCATTTCTTTCTCAATATTTTTGGGAAAATGTCTTTTCTGTTGTAAAATTTTCTGCATTCAAGTCTTTCCTCAAATAACTTCACTGTCTCAAATAGTTCTTCATATCCAAATAACTGCTTTTTTCTCTGCAGTCCAGTCAGATACAATTGGGGCTCCTCTCTATCTAGCAGTCCAAGGCTTACTTGAGATAGTCTACTTCTCTGGATTTTACTGCCCACCTGACTACTAACATCAGCAACAGTCTAACTGGACAAAGCATGAACTCAAGATGATTTCTCCCTTTTCTGCTGAAAGGTAGTAAGGAATTGGACATAGATTTGCTGTGGAATTACTATAGTGTTCATTTCTTTTGATAACACTTGCAAAAAGTCCAGCATTCTGACACCAAGATTTTGTAATTTCAAATCATATTCTATTGCTAATGATGCCCCTTAACAATTTCTATGAGGCCACTCTGCTTCCCTGAATCACCTGCCGCTGTTGGACTATTTTGGTTGCATGTTCTATCCAGGACTCAAATGCTTCCTCTTTAGAATGGTATGCTTGATAATTGAAAACCTTCATAATTTGGAATAATGAAATTGTTCCCCAAGACAGTAACCAGCCTTTCCTCCATCTTGTGGAGTAAGTTCATGCCCATTCATACCTTACATAGCAATTTCAGACAAACCTTTCTCTTGCAGGTTGATCTCAAGCTTTTTTTTCTATCTCTTCTTCCTTGGTTTGGAAACTTGTAACCAATATCCAAATTTTCATCCCATCAGGTATTTTACTTGTTCTGATAATGTACAGAAAATAGACAAGGTTTTGTCTGATTTTTTATTTTGTTTAGTGAAATATTGAAAGCATCAGAACCCTTTCAACAACTTTATCTATCAAGTAATGAGGCACTCTTTTAACTAATAATCCCCTGGTAATTCCAAGTACATTGAGACTCATAAGTGTTCCAGGGGGCTTTTTTCTCCTTACTAATTGACTACTCAAAGGAAAAGGTTAATGATACTTCAATATAGTCTTTACATGTTACCAATATAATAGTTATTTTAAAAGTATGACTTCAAAAAGAAAGAAAAAAAAAAGAAAAAGGGGCGGCTAGGTGGGGTAGTGAATAAAGCACCAGCCTTGGAGTCAGGAGTACCTGGGTTCAAATCCGGTCTCAGACACTTAATTACCTAGCTGTGTGGCCTTGGGCAAGCCACTTAACCCCATTTGCCTTGCAAAAACCTAAAAAAAAAAGAAAGAAAGAAAGAAAGAAAGAAAGAAAGAAAGAAAGAAAGAAAGAAAGAAAGAAAGAAAGAAAAAGTATGACTTGTTTAAAAACAAAGCATGCAGTCCTGTCCAAATCTAAAAAAAAAGTAAACTGGTAGATCTGTGCAGTACAAAAATAGGAATCCTGGACAAAATTTCCTTAATGAGGAAGATCTACCTCATCCTGTAAGTATGGTAAGACTTGAAAAATTAAAATGGATTTCTGAACAAAAGCTAGGTAATGGTAGACTGAAATATAAGAGGAGGCATCAGAGGATAAGGCAATTCAAAGTTCAGCAGTTGATAGCAGCAATCACAAGAAGAGAAGTGGTTAACAGTTTTCAGGAGGATTCAAAGGGCAGGTCTGGGCTGTATTGGTTGGAGAATTCTGACAAGCTGTTGCTCTCCGACTCATGTTTTCAGGTAAGACATCACAATCTGGTCTTTCCCAAGTCTCTCTCTATAAAAAACAAATTTATAAAAAATAGTTTGATTTTTTAAGCTTAAAAATGATCACAAATAATTTAACTTTAAAAAATATGCAAGCTAAAACTATCTTTCTCCTTTACCTTTCAAATGTTACCTGCTTGATGATTGGATCATATACCTTGAGTTTGAGTGGACATTAGATGTCATTTAATCCAAACTCTGTTTTTCAAGTGAAAAAATGGAAATCCTAGCAGACTATGACTTGCTTAAGATAATATAAGTAGTACATGGCAGCAATCCAGGTTCTAGTTTCAAGATCTGGCCTAAAGTAGAGTCCCTTTGACATATATTCTGCTCTCCTTTTGATATTACTACAAAGAAGCACAATGAAAACATTGGACATATTTTCAGTAAACATTTTAGGAAATAATTATTCTTCTAAGATAAATGATTTAAGAGTTCAGAATAACTAATTAGCAAGAGCCAATAAGCAGAATCAACACAGTAGAACAGCAGGAAGCAGTACAGCAAGCTCCTGTCTCTATTCCAAACTCCTCCAAAGAGATCTTCCTTCCACAGATGGAATTCTGATGGGAAAGCAATAAAAATGCACACTAAGTCATTTTTTCCAGCCCAAGTGAGCATACAAAAAGTAGAAAAGATTATGAACCCAGGGGAGTAGTTCTGATCAGGAATATCAAGGAACATTCCTGTTTCCAGACAAAGTCTGTACACTAGGGCAAAAGAAAGTTCTAGATCTTTGAGAGGGCATACACCATCTGGAAACTTTTACATTCATTTCCTCGTTTTTCATTGTCAATCCAATCTTGAGTAAGAAGGGGACATGCACCTAGAGATGGCTCCCCAGACTGAGTGGTGGCGAGTCCTGAGCAATATATAAAAAGAAAAGAGCAAGTTCAGTAGCAAACAGCCACAGTGTGGCTCAGACCCCCAGAGCAGAACAGGAACTCATTTTCAGCTTCTAACCCAGTCTGAAGCCTGAAGAAGAAAAACCAGGGAAAACTTATCAGATGATGAAAGGGGAACCTTCAGTTCTGTCATTCTAAATTAACAGAACTTTCTGGCTGGCTAAACTACCTGAGTCCAACAGCAATCTATTGTGGCTCAAATCCAAACTCAAGTCAGGAACTTGCAAAGTTCAGATCAGGAGAACAACAATCAGACTTTTTCTTGGATAAGACTACATTGGGGGTGGGGGCGGAGCCAAGATGGCAATAGGAGAGGATCGAGTCTTGGGTGCTCTCTCATGGAACTCATAGACTAGGGACTCTGACTGAACTTTTGAGGGACAGAGCCCAGGGAGGGAACCCAGTAAGGCAGTTCTCCCGCTCAGAGTGACCTGGAGAAGAGCAGAAAGGCTCTGCTCCCTGGGGTCGGAGGGGCTGCCCACTAGAGGGGTGGCCCACCAGAGCAAAGGAACTTTGGCCTCCCAGAGGCAGCCCTAGGGCCCTGGGGGCTGCGGCTCACAGCAGTGGGGGAGTCTCCTGAGCTACACCCCGAGGAGCACCAGGCACAGGTTAGGGGAACATTGGGGGGACCTCTACCAGAGCGAGCACATAGAGCCCAGCCCTCAGGGCACACAGCAGCAGAGGCCAACACAGCCCAGATCTAGGAACAGAAGCAGGCAGAGTTGGTAAGCAGAAGCCCCCAGGGCATGAGCCCATTGAACCTAGGGAGGGGAGTGAAGAGAGACTGCCCAGCTCTGTCCTTTGCCCCTGGAACAGGACTCTGGGGCTCTGACCACATTCAGATCCTGATCCCAGTCTAGGCCCCCCACAGAACAGCACCCCCCCCACCTCAGCCCCGTGGCAGAGGGGGGCGCTTGTGGTCATTCACAGACCAGGAGGGAGGACAGAGCCTCACATACTGAGATCCTTGTGGGAGTGTCCCAGAAGCTCAGGAAGCACCCCAGAACTAGGCTCAGGCTGGGAAGATGAGCAAGCAGAAAAAAAAGAGGAACACCATTGGGAAATATTTTGCAAATGAGCCCAGGAAGGATCAAAATACTCAGTCTGAAGATGAGGAAGCACAAGCTCCTGCATCTAAAGACTCCAAGAAAAACAGAAATTGGGCTCAGGCTATGACAGAGCTCAAAAAAGACTTTGAAAATCAAATGAGGGAGTTAGAAGAAAAACTGGGGAAAAGAAAGGAGAGAAATGCAAGAAAAACATGAAAATGAAGTCAGCAGCTTAGTCAAGGAAATCCAAAAAAATGCTGAAGAAAATAGCATGCTAAAAACCAGCTTAGGTCAAATGGATAAAACAGTTCAAAAAGTTATTGAGGAGAAGAATGCTTTAAAAAGCAAAATTGGGCAGATGGAAAAAGAGATAAGAAAACTCTCTGAGGAGAACAAATCCTTCAGACAAAGAATAGAATTCAGGGAGATTGATGAATTTACCAGAAATCAGGAATTAATACTTCAAAACCAAAAAAATGAAAAATTAGAAGAAAATGTGAAATATCTCATTGAAAAAACAACTGATATGGAAAACAGCCTTAGGAAAGATAATTTAAAAATTATTGGAACACTTGAAAGTCATGATCAGGAAAAGAGCCTTGACATCATTTGCAAAGAATTACTACAAGAAAATTGCCCTGATATTCTATAAGCAGAGGGCAAAATAGAAATGGAGAGAATCCACTGATCCCCCCGAGAAAGAGATCCCAAAAAACCAACCCCCAGGAATATTATAGCCAAGTTTCAGAACTCCCAAGTCAAAGAGAAAATATTACAAGCAGCTAGAAGGACACAGTTCAAATATCACAGAGCTGCAGTCAGGATCACACAGGACTTAGCAGCAACTAGATTGGAAGTTTGTAGGGCTTGGAATATAATATACCAGCAGGCAAAAGAGCTTAGAATGCAGCCAAGAATCAACTACCCAGCTGAATCAGGGGAATTTCAAATGTTCCTGTTGGAATGGCCAGAGCTGAACAGAAGGTTTGATCTTCAGATACAGGACTCAGGTGAAGCATAGAGATTGGAGGAGAAGGGGAAAATATGAGGGACTTAATAATGATGAACTGCATGTATTCCTGCATAGAAAAATGACATTGAACCTTCTCAGTTAATAGAATAGGTAGAGGGATCTTTTATAGTTGAAGCACAGGAGAAAACTGAATTCAAAGATAAAATATGGTGTAAAAATGAAGTCAATAGAAAAAAAAGGGAAATGTAATGGGAAAAAGAAAAAGGAGAGGGGAAATAGGCCAAGATATTTCATATAATAAGATTTTTCTTTATTACAATGAGCTATTGCAATGATATGGGAGGGGGGGAAGGCAATGGGGAATGAGGGAATCTTTGCTCTCATCAGAGGTGGTTAGGAGAGGAAACAGCATATATACTCAATGGGGTATAGATATCTGGAGTAAGAAGGAGAGAAGGGGGACAGGGGGAAAGGGGGGATGTGAGTCATGGAGGAGAGAATGGACCATGCGGGGAGAGTGGTCAGATATAACATATTTTCTTTTTTACTTCTTGCAAGGGGCTGCGATTAGATGGCCTGTCCAGGACCATAGGGCCAGGTGGATGCTAAGCCTAAGGGGTGGTATGGGAGCTCGGGGGCCACTCAGTATTATTATTTTTTGAGGGGGTGCAGGGCAAATGGGGCTGGGTGGCCTGCCTGGGGCCGCATAGCAGGGTGATCTTTGGGTGTCTGATACCAGATTTGGCCCCGGGTGCTCCTGGCTCAAGGGCCAATGCTCTGTCCGCCACCCAGCCATCCCACTATTATTACTATTTTATTTTGGTTTCTTTTGGTTTTTGCAGGGCAGTGGGGTTCAGGTGGCTTGCATGTCACACGGCTGGGTGATTGTTGGATGTACGGGGCTGGATGTGGGCTCAGGTGCTTGTGGCTCCAGGGCTGGTGCTCTGTCCATTGTACCACCTGGCCATACCTACAATTATTACTATTACTTTTTTTAATTTTAATTTTTTTCTCTCCCCTTTACTTTATCTCTCAAGCAAGTCTATATTTATGGGGGGAGGGGGTATTTCATTTACTCTTAAATGAGAATATTTTATTAAGGTAAAAAAACATTATTTGTACAAAATGAGAATAAATATTAAATTTTAAAAAAGTAAATAAAAAAAGACTACATTGGGAGCACTGAAAGTCTGTAGATCCCTAGTCTGAGATTCTAGAATACTATAGCACTCAATACCTCCAAGAAATAACATTAAGAGCCTAACCCTAATATCAAGCTCAAAGTTGGGAAGTAAGCTAAAAGGATGAACAAAGGAAAAAAATTTCACCATCAAAAATTGTTATGGTGACCAGGGAGTTTAAGACAGAAAAGCAGAAGAGAACAAATCTAAAGCAAAGTTTTGTTGTTGTTGTTGTTGTTGTTTTTTTTATTTATGACAATGGGTTTAAGTGACTTGCCCAGGGTCACAGAGCTGGGTAATTATTAAGTGTCTGAGGCGAAATTTAACTCAGGTCCTCCTGATTCCAGGGCTGGTACTCTATCCACTGCACTACCTTGTTGTACCCTAGAAGCAAAGTTTTTTAAAGAAAAATGTATCTTCAATAGAAATCCAACTAGAATTTCTGAAAAAGATAAAGCAAGAGGAGTTTTTTAAAAGAATTTAAAATATTTTTTAATGAAATGAGAATACTAGGAGGGGAATGGAAAAGATCGAGAAGAAACAGAAAAAAGAATTGGAAATGAAATTAACAGCTTGCCCAAGAGGTAAATAACTCCCTAAGAATTGGAAATGGCCAAATAGAAGTTAATGACTCCATGAGCAAGAGATAAAACAAAGTCCAAAGACTGAAAAAAATGGAAGAAAATATAAATTATCTCATAGGGAACTGACCTGGAAAGCACACCAAGGAGAAAAAGTATAAGAATTACTGAACTATCTGAATGCTATGACTAAAACTAAAACAAACAAATAAAAGCAACTTTGTATTCTTTTTTTTAGGTTTTTGCAAGGCAATGGGGTTAAGTGTCTTGCCCAAGGCCACACAGCTAGGTAACTCATTACCTTTACAAATAGAGAAATCTCCTAATCCTACCTCATTCCTGTCTCCCGAGCTATTCTAAAGTTAACATGCCCCTTATAGTTAACTTCTTGTGGGTCCACAGTAGCAGAAAAAAATGTCCATTAGAAAGTAAATGCCATGGAACACTATTGTTCTAGTAGAAATCAGGAGAGATGGGAATTCAGGGAAGCCTGGAGGGATTTTCATGAACTGATCCAGAGAAAGAATTGTGGAGTTTGAACAAAGACCAAGGACTATTACCTTTAATTTAGAAAAAAAAATACTGATATCTTATTGTCTGATCTTGCTATCTCTTATACTTTATGTTTCTTCCTTAAGGATATGATTTTTCTCTCTCATCACATTCAGTTTGGATCAATGTATACCATGGAAACAATGTAAAGACTGACAAATTGCCTTCTGTTGGGGGGGAGGAAGTAAAATTAGGGGAAAAATTGTAGAACTCAAAATAAACAAAATCTTTTTTAAAAAAAGAAAGAAAGTAGATGACAAACTAGAAACAATGACAACATAGCAAGAATGGATGTCAAGCATGGGCAGAAATGACATGGGAATAAGAATGAGTTCTGACAATAAAATGGGGGATACTATGACAAGAACATTAGTGACAGGATCAATTGTCAATAATTTTCTGAATACTCTTTAGAGAGAGAAGCAGCACAACATGGTGGAAAGAGGACTGGCCTTGAAGTCAAGAAGATCTGAGTTCAAGTATTGTCTCTAACACATAATGGTAGTGTGACACTGAATAAGGTATTTAACCTCTGTGCTCTCAGATATAATCTACGGCTCTTAAGTTTCTGAAAGGTGACTGACTTGCATTTTTTATTGTAGACAGATCTCTCTCCTGAGGGAATCTGAGAGGTTCCTATTACAGGCTCATTCTATAGCTCTCTGACTTACTCCATTTTCAGCCCGGTTCCTTAGACAAATTGGTGGCCCCACACCACAAAGACTCACCATATTGGTTCTATATTTAGCACATTCACCCAATTGACTTAACACACTATGGCTTAAAACTCTCAAACTCAAGTAATTCATCAGTCTCAAACTCTTTGGTAGCAAATATTACTTGTTCAGCATGTGGGGTATATTTTTTGGCTTTCTTTTTCCAGTTCTAAATTCAATTTTATTTAATTTTTATATCTGTATATTCTCCTCTACTCTTCATCCTTCCTCCACCCATTGGAAAGGCAAGGGGAAAAACCCATTACAAATCTATATAGTCATGCAAAACAAATTCCTACATTTGCTACATGCAAAGCAAACAAACAATAAAAAAAAACCAGAAAAAACAAAAAAGAATAATCTGCACTCTAAGTTCATCTGTTCTCTATCTGCAGATGGATAACATGTTTCACCATGAGTCCTCTGGAATTATGTGGGTCATTATGTTGCTCAAAATTACTAAGTCCAAAATATTGCTACTATTATTTAAATCATTCTCATTCTACTCATTTTACTCTATATTAGTTAATACAACTTTTCTCAGGTTTTTCTCAAACCATTCCCTCCATCGTTTCTTATAGCACAATGATATTCCATCACTTTCATATAACATAACTTGTTCAACCACTCCCAATTGATGGGCATCCCCTTAGTTTCCAATTCTTTGCCGCTACAAAGAGTTGCTATATATAGTTTTGTACAAATAGGTCCTTTCCCTCTTTCATTAATCTCTTTAGGGTATAGTCCTAGTAGTGGTATTGCTGGCTATGCATAGTTTTGGGGACATAGTACCAAATTTTCTTCCAGATTGGCTGGACTAGTTTACAATTCCACCAGCAGGATATTATTGTGCTTGTTTTCCTACAATCAAAAGTGATACATTTTGGGGGTTTTTTTGTTTTGTTTTGTTTTTAGGGGGTTTTTTGCTAGGCAATGGGGTTAAGTGGCTTGCCCAAGGCCACACAGTTAGGTAATTATTAAGTGTCTGAGGCCAGATTTGAACTCAGGTATTCCTGACTCCAGGGCCAGTGCTCTATCCACTGTGCAACCTAGCCGCCCCTGAAATGATACATTTTGAAGAAGGAAAGCTATGTTGTAAAAAAGAAAAAGGCATCAGTAACAAAACAGATTTTTTAAAAATGTATCATTGTATAGGAATGGAAATGAAAGTAAGTGATAATTCAAGAATTCTAGGCATACTGCCTCCAAGGATTGCTCAGTAAGGGCTCTAATAGTCCTGAAAGTGGTACAGCTAGCCCGACAAGTACCTCCTGACCACAGACTCTTGTTTTTTTTAGGGGTTTTTTTTTTTGCTAGGCAATGGGGCTAAGTGGCTTGCCCAAGGCCACACAGCTAGGTAATCATTAAGTGTCTGAGACCGGATTTGAACCCAGGTACTCCTGACTCCAAGGCCAGTGCTTTATCCACTACGCCACCTAGCTGCCCCCTGACCACAGACTCTTAACTACTAATAAGGATGCTGCTATACCTTCCAAAGAGAACTTGGTGTTCTCAGAAGAGAATCAGTCTGAAAACAGACCAAATGTCAGGATGTGTTAGTATGTTCACTTGGACATGCTCAAGAGCTTTGACCAAGTGCACTTACCTGTCTTGCCAATAGAATTCCAAACACAGTCTTGCCAACAGGTCCCATCTGCTACTAGAGAGGACAATGGCAGAGAGTTAAACCTGGGGACCACACAGACTATTCCAGTCTCACTAAATAGAAAGAAAACAAACATCCATCCATCTATCCATTCATTTCATGAAGAAGCCAAGGCATGATGAACAGATTAAAACTGAAAATGGATAGATTTCAGGCAGACACTGAAAAAGGTGGAGGAGTTTGCATGATCATAGATTTCTCAGTCAACAGAGGCTAATTCTTCATGAAAACTTAATTCCAAGTTTTATGAAAGTGCAAAGGAAATGAAACCCAGGGAGGACCCCCAACCCGTCAGGCCATCTAACAAAGCTTAAGACCATAAACTTACTACTAATCCTATAATGTATGTAAGGAAAATTTTTAAGATTACTTTAAAATGTGTATCATTGAAAATCTTCCTGTTTCTTTAGTAAAGAGAAAAGCAGTACTTTGTAGCAAATTACTTTGTCTGGCTTCTCAACCTCTTTGGAAATTTAAAAGTGTATATAGAATGACTGATTTGTTCTTTCATAATTGTAAAAACAAAATCCAAAAAAATTCACACAAACCAAACTACACATTAATCTGCCTTTAATAAAACATTATTGAAATTTGAAAAAAATTCTATTAATTGTTAATGCAAGAGAAACTCCTTGGATAGTAGCCCTGGGAATGGAAAGAAGGAAATGGTTATGAAAAACATTGTAAAGGTAGAATTTAAGACATGCGTACAGATTGAAATAGAGAGATCAGGGAAAAGGAAGATTTTTCTCCTCAAATTTGGAGCCTGAGTGACAAAATTGTATTTGCATTAACTGAAATTTAAGTCAATAAAACTGGTTCATGTGAAACACCTACATTTAGGAGAGTAAGAAAAAGAACTAACAAAAGCAATAAAGAAGCAGTCAGAAAGGGAGAAGAACAATAGCTGTATTATATCTCTGAAACCAAAATAGGGGAAAACAGCAAGAAGCAAGAGATGACAAGTTCAAATGCTAAATAGACGATAAGGAAAAATGAGGACGGAGAAAATATCATTGAATTTGTCAGATTAGGAAGTCATTGAGAACTTCCAAGAAAACAGTGCCAGTAGAGTAGCAGGGTTGAAAATCAGAATGCAAGCACTTGAGAAGTTAGTAAAAGTTAGAAAAGTGGAGGCTTCAAATAGAAACAACTCAGAGATTGTCACTGAAGAGAAGGAAAGAGATGGAAGTATCTTGAGATGGGGTAGAGCACTGAAGAAGACTGGAGCATATTTGTAAACAAAGGTGCAGGTACAAGGGAGAACTTAGAGGGGCACAAAAGAAATAGGATAATTGATGGAGTATCAGTCTAGGGGAGGCAGCGAGGAACAGGAATAAGATGGAGTTATTCTTGGTAACAAGGAAGGATAATTTCCTTATGAGAAAAGGAAAGAAGAAATATGAAGATAATTTTCTCCAAAAAAGCTTTGAAAATAAATGTTATGCTTAGTTTCCCTTTGTGCTTAAAATACTCCTTGAAATAAAGTTAGATTTTTAGAGACCCTGGAAAATCCAGGCTATTAGGCACCATTAAGTGAAATGATGTTTTGGCAACTTTTAAAGATTTGAAAATTTTTAGCAATTCAATCACCAATCATCATTCCAGAGAACCAAAGATGATGTATTTTATTCCCTTACTGACAGAGAACTGAATAAACTAATAATGCATATTATTTGGACATAAATAATGTGAAAATTTGTTTTGCTTGACTATTTATATTTTTTCAATTATATTTCTTTTATCTTTTCAATTAAGGAAGACTAAATAGATATTTATTAATTGAAAAACTAAATCATTAAAAATAATTTAAAATATTGCTTTAGTACAGAAAGTGGTAACTACAGCATTGTTTTTTTTTTTACCTGTTCATAGTCCACAAACCATTTCAGAAGATGTAATGGGTCACTTATCACTTAATTTGCTCAGTCTTTCCCCCACCAAAAGTATTCTCTCAGGGAGAGTATTTTTTAAACCATTGCACTCTTAGCTTCCTAATACTTGACTTGCTTCAGGCAGAAAGGAAATAAAGAAGAAGAAACCAAAAGACTTTTGTTGAGGGGCATGGTGGAAATTTGGAAAGAGAGATAGTGACTGGAGAGTGTCAGTTTTTCGTTCAACAAGAAATCCTAAGGGCAGCTAGGTGGTGCAGTGGATAAAGCACTGGCCCTGGAGTCAGGAGTACCTAGGTTCAAATCTGACCTCAGACACTTAATAATTACCTAGCTGTGTGGCCTTGGGCAAGCCACTTAACCCCATCTGCCTTGCAAAAACCTAAAAAAAAAAAAGAAAAAAAAAAGAAATCCTAAGTACCTTTCACCTCACCTTCCTCCTCACTGAGCCTACAATTGGTTTCTTATAGCTCCAAGCAAATCCAAGAAGTGGTAGACTCCAACTGGCTTACTTCTTATCCTAGCTGGCAGAGTCAATGGCATGGCATTCTGCCCAGGGCTCTCAACCTGTAGTTGAGGAACTTCCAGCTGAAAAAGTTACTCGATGAATAACCTCCATCATTTCTCTTTCATCCATATGCTGACTGGAAGCCTCACTGAGACAGGAGAACAGCTGACACTTGCCACCTAGATCAGTATATGACACCCTTCCACTTCCCCTATGATAATTCATGGATCACACTTGCATAATTACTCCCCTATAGCTTGAAAGAATTTTCAGACAGGTGAACATTAATGAAATGTTGAGCTAGAGTTTTCCAACATATTAACTAATTAAGCCCTTTGGGAACCAAAAATTTAGAAAAATTTTCAGTTCTATTTAAAAATATTGTTTTAAGGATTTATTAAAAACTATGTTTGAAGGCTAAAAAAATTCTGAATAGATTTTCTTTTTTTTTTTTGCAAGGCAATAGGTTAAGTGACTTACCCAAGTCACACAGCTCAGTAACTATTAAGTGTCTGAAACTAGATTTGAACTCAGGTCCTCCTGACTCCAGGGTTAGTGTTCTATCCATTGCACCACCTAGGTGCCCCTGAATAGATTTTTCAAACTAAAAGTGCTTGGAATTCTGAATAAGGTATGAGCCATACTGCCAACTCACTTATCTTATATACCTTATTCTTTTCCAGACCCTTCTTTTTTCCACCACCTTCAACACTGTAATGTTAAATGTTGGCAATTTTAAAAAAAAGTGAAAAAAATCTGTTCAAAACAGCTGCTGGGACTCTAAACCACCTTAATTAAAGAGGTCATAAAATCATAAGTGTTGACTTATTATTTTGGACAAGATGGTGTTTTGTATGCAATAGAAACCTTAAAACTTAATAAAATATCTATTAGCTTATTCAGTTCTATCAGTGGGAGGCATTACTCAAAAAAAGAGTCAAAAATTCTTTTGCTCCAGCAAGAGGGAAGTAAAGAATTCCAAAGTTGGTCAGAGGTGATATGCCAGTACTCTGAAAGAGGGCAGACTAGAAATTAGGAAGTTATTATGTCTATAGAATTGTTGGTTTGCCCACTTCCCTAGCCTTCTTGATAATTGCTTCTTTGGTTTTGTTGGCAGTCTCTTGGTATAGTTATGTATTTAAACAAGACTGGATTTGATTTAAAACCATTCTGTTCAATGGTATTATTTCACCATGACTTGAACTGAAATGTTTGTTTGACCTCAACTTCATGCATTCTGCTAATCTAGAGGAAATGGGGTATGAGGAATGACTTTACCTAAACAGTTTTAATTCATGAATTAAGTATATATATCTTGTAGACAATAAAATTAGTGAAGAAGTTACCACAAATAGCCTCACCAAGGCCACAAAAGCTGTGTATAGGTTGAACAATCTATCTGAACATAGTTTCTTCCTCTGAGAGTTGGGGTCTAGGTGAATTTTCTTCTTTGGTTATGCTGAGAAGATCAAGGGAAATAATTTTCTTCTGAGACATACTCATAGACAAAATGGCAAAATGGTAAAGTGCTGAGCCTGGAATCAAGAAGCCTTGGATCTACATTTGACCTCAGACTCTTACTAGCTATGTGACCTTGGTCGAGTCTCTCTGCCTCAGTTTCTCCAAGAGCAAAATAGAGATAATAACAGTTCTCAGAGTTGCCGTGAGAATCAAATGTGATAAAATTTGTAAAGTGTATATCACAGTGCCTACCACAGTGCTATATAAATGCTAACTATGATTATTATTGTTATATTATGGAGAATGGATAGGATGTCACACTTAACATGAATCGGAAAACAAATTAGAAATTCCAGAAAGGTAAAGTCTCTCCCACCCCAATTTCCCAATTCAGAAAGTACAAGATAATGGCCAAAAACTAAACTTGTGAAAAGAAATTTTCAAAAAAAATTAAAAGGAATTTCATTTTAACATTAAGGATATAAAAACCCGGTCAAAGGAGGCACTAAGAAATATAGACCTAAGCCTGATATCAGTCACTTGAATCAATGTTGCTTTACACTAACATCAGTGGGGCCTCTCTTCCCATCCATATAGTCACTGTGACTTACCAAACAGCCTGGGGTGGGACCCCAGTAAGGGTGAACAAAACTATGGTTGTCTCCTTCATACAGATAGTCTCTCTTCCAGGACTCCTTTGCCTGTGTCAAATTGCTCTTTCACCCAAAGCTCTTCCCTAGTTCCTGATCACTTCACTACCATTTTCCTCAGCATCGATCATCAATGACATTTTGTTGTTTACTTGTTTGTTTAGCCTTTTAAGAAAAATATTTTGAGTCAAATATATGCTCCAAATAAAAGACTATCCCTAGTGATTGTGGGAATGCTTCCTCCTTGGGTCATTACAATGAGTCTCTAATTTCCATTTTGGGGTGGTTCATTGTGAGGCATTGATAAAATGGCTTTTAGAGATCAAATAGGATTGAAACCCAGTATTTAGAAAGATGTATGTCCTTCATTCACAAAGAAAACCATGACATCAGGGAGGTGATACCATGAAAAGCAAGTGACTTGAATTTGACTTGTGCTAAGTCACCCTTTTCTGGAGTCATCTGGGACCTGTAGCCAGATATGAATCAGGACTATTGGAAATGGCCCTGGGTTGAGGCAGTCAGTGTCAAGTGACTTGTCCAAGTGTCACTTAATAACAAGTAAGGATAAGAAATAAAAATGAAAAAAGAATCGCCTTGAGATTTCAGTGAACTTTACATTTAAATAGGGTCAATGTCATGAACTGTCATGATCAATATGTAAAGAACTTTGCCAACCTTATATAAAAGGGTTCATTATGATGATTATGTGCCCGATGGCACAAAAGTAGATCTTTAAAGAAGAATTTCAAATTATTTGAATCCAAAAGATCTATGCGGGTCATAATATGAAAAAGGCATCATGTTTAGAGGATAGAATGCTGACCCTGGAGTCAGAAAGACCTGAGCTCAAGTCTTTCTCCATACATTCTGTCTAAATTACCCTGGGCTTAACCCATTAATTCTGATGTAACTCTCTAAAACTACAAATTGTATAGAAGGTAACAGTCTGCCAAGATAAAGGAAATTCCTCACAAATCAAAAGTTCTATTCAAAAAGAAATGTTTGAGGCATGTAGTAGATGGAGTTATCACAAAGATCCTGTCTTGACTTAATCTCTAAATTTCAAAAGTATGGGAATAATTTTTAAAATTTTTTTTAACATTTTAAGGTTTTAAAGTTTAAAGTTAAAATTCTAATCCCCCCTCCTTTCCTCTCTCTCTTCCCCTTGAGATAGTAAACAATCAAATATAGATTGTATATGTGCAATTATATAAAACATTTACATATTAGTGATTTTAGATAAGAAGACTTAACTTTTTTGGTGTTGAAGAAAATATTGTTCCTTCTACCCCAGTGCCAAATTGGGGCCAAAATACAAATTTCATAAGGGATCAATTATTGCTATAGTTCATGTTTATTTCTTCCTAACTACCTTATAAATGAACCTAAAATAACTAAATAACAAATAAAATTTGCAGAAAGCATATATTTTTTCAGCCTAATTTGATCCAGCTTTAAAAAAAATAAAATAAAAGAAGAAAATGAAAATGAAAAGTAACAGGCTTCAGTCTGTATTCAATAAATATCAGTTCTTTCTTTGGAGGCTTCATTCTATGGTATTGTCTTGGATTATTGTATTGCAGAGAATATCTATGTCATTCACAATCCTTCATCAAACAATATTGCTATTACTGTGTATGATGTCTTTCTGGTTCTGTTAACTTCATTATGCATCAGTTAATGTAAGTCTTTCTAAGTTTTTCTGAAATCATCTTGCTTATCATTTCGTAAATTACAATAATAGTCCAATTACAATCATATAGTACAGCTTCTTTAGTCATTTTCCAAATGATGGACTTTTCTTTGATTTTCAAAACTTAGGTATCACAAAAGGAATGACTATAAATATTTTTTTAATAAATAGATCTTCTCTTTTTTTTTTTTAATGTCTTGGGCTTAAAGACCTAGCAGTTATATTACTAGATAAAAGGGTTGTGTACCAGTATGGCCCTTTGGGAAGAGTTACAGATTGCTTTTCAGAATGATTGGATCAGTTCACAACTCCACTAGCAGAGTATAAATGTCTCATTTTCCCTTCCAACATCTATCATTTTCCTTTTTTTGACACATTAGCCAATCTGATAGGTGTGTGGTGGTACCTCAGAATTGAATTAATTTGCATTTCTTTTATCAATAATCATTGAGAACATTTTTTCATATGATTATGGATAACTTTGATTTCTTTCTCTGAAAATTGCCTATTCATATCCTTTGACCATTTATCAATTGGGAAATGACTTGTATTTTTATAAATTTGTCTCAATTCTCTATATTTGAGAAATGAGGCCTTTATTAGGGATATTTGTTACAAAATTATTTTTACCAATTTTCTACTTTCCTTATAATTTTGATTGTATTGGTTTTGTGCAAAAAGTTTTTAAGTTTATATAAACAAGATTATCTGTTTTAAATATTGAAATGCTCTCTTTTTCTTATTTGGTTCTGAATTCTTCCCTTTTCCATAAATGTGATAAATAATTTTATTCTCTCTTAATTTGCTTAAGGTATTATCCTTTACGTGTAAATCATGAGCATTTTGTGACCTTATCTTAGTATGACACAGAGTTCCTGCTATCCTAATTTCCAGTTTTGTCAGCAGTAAATGTCAAATAATGAGTTCTTATTCCAAAAACTTGGATTGTTGGACTTTATCGTAAACTAGATTGTTATGATCATTTACCATAATTTTTATCTAATCTATTCTACTCTCAACTCTGATTCCTTAGTGCCAGACCATATTGATAATTACAGCTTTATAATTCAATTTGAGATCTGATACAGCTTAACCACCTTTTTTTTACTTTTTTTATTGATTCCCTTGATATCTTTAAGCTTTTATTCTTCAGATGAATTTTGTTATTATTTTTTCTAGTTCCATAAAATAATTTTTGATAGTTTGATTGGTAGGGCACTGAATAAATAGATTAATTTAGATAGACATTTTTGTTATATTGGTTCAGCCTACCCACAAGCAATTAAAATTATTTCAATTGACTTTATTTGTCTGAAAGGTGTTTTATAATTGTGTTCATATAACTTCTAGGATTGTCATATCAGGTAAACTCTCAAATATTTTATATTATTTGCAGTATTTTTAAATGGAACTTCTCTTTCTATCTCTTGCTGATGAGCATGGGACTTGCTCATTCCATCAGTGCAACAATCAGGAACAATTTGGGGCTGTCTGCAATGGAGAATACCATCTGTATCCAGAGAAAGAACTGTGGAGTTTGAACAAAGACCAAGGACTAATACCTTTAATTTAGGGCGGGGGGGGGGGGGGGGGGGACTGATATCTTATTGTCTGATCTTACTATCTCTTATACTTTATGTTTCTCCTTTAAGGATATGATTTCTCTCTCATCACATTCAATTTGGATCAATGTATACCATGCAAACAATGTGAAGACTGGCAAATTGCCTTCAGTGTGGGGTCAGGGGAGGGAAGTAAAATTAGGGAAAAAATTGTAAAACTCAAAGTAAATAAAATCTTATGTACAAGGGAAAAATAAAGCTAATGGTATGAAATTTAAAAAAAAAAGTCCAATCTTTTGAGGGAAGAAATGATCAATTTGGAAATTCAGAGGTTATTGGCAAAATTAGAATCAGTAGTTTCCACTGAGTAATGAGGTCATCTGTCAGATTACAGAAGGTTGAAAAAAAGAATGAGAGAAGTGTAAAAAGAGTGTAAATAGTGTTTGTGAGAAGGTTTGTTGAAAAAGTTAGGTGAGATTTAAGATGAAAGTCAATGAAGGTGGTAGAAACTAGTGAGAATTTTTAGGAATAAGGGAAAATTGGGTATGTTTATAGATAGTGAGGGAAGAAAGATAAGCAGAGATTAAAGATTAGAAAGAATGGGGATGATAATGGAGACAATTTTCTAAAGGAAGGGAAGAGATCAAGGATGTCAGAAGGTATGCCTAGAAATAGAAGGAACAAGAGGGATGAAGAGGATAGTAGTGGATAATGTCCAAGGAATATGAAGTAAGAAGGAGTAATAGAATGGGAGCTCTCCTGGGATGTCCCTACTAAAAATATACATAACCAAAAAGCAGCAAAATATTAAAATAAGTAATACCAAAACAAAAAAAATGAGATATAACATTCTTTGTTAAACATTTAGCCAGCATAAGATTTATGTAGTTTTTAAGTTACTCATTGATTCTTTTTTTATTTTCCCATACTCATTTAAATCTTTTTCAAGGAAATGGGGCGGGGAATTGGAGTATATCCAAATTTTGTGATAGATCTCTGGCACCATGACTGGGTTAAATTAAGCACTGGTACTCCACTTAAGAAATCATTGCCTTCTATCTGGATTGTGTTCAGTTCATAAATATCTGGGAGTGGCATTAAGAATGTGGGTATAGGGGCGGCTAGGTGGCACAGTGGATAGAGCACCAGCCCTGGAGTCAGGAGGACCTGAGTTCAAATCCAGCTTCAGATACTTAATATTTGTCTAGCTGTATGACCTTGGGCAGGGCACAACCCCAGTGCCATAAATGATTTTTT
Source organism: Macrotis lagotis (assembly GCF_037893015.1). Classification (NCBI taxonomy): domain Eukaryota; kingdom Metazoa; phylum Chordata; class Mammalia; order Peramelemorphia; family Peramelidae; genus Macrotis; species Macrotis lagotis. The sequence continues at coordinate 536,098,590 of NC_133666.1, read as the reverse complement.
TTAAAAAAAACATATTAAAATTGACTTTTTATTTTTTTTTGTTAAAGTTCAACTTCTCAGTTCAGGTGTTCCTAGTTTCCAAAGCGTTTAACAATATGATAGAGACAGCTTGCTGAATTTAAATGTATTTGTGTGTGGTTGCATATGTGAGATGTGTTTTGTGTGTGTGTGTGTGTGTGTGCATGTGTACACATGTCATAGTAGGGATACATCCTATAGAAACAGTTAAAGAATTAACTATAATATCTTAGAAGCACTTTGGCATTTAGCCAGTACCTCCTATAGTGGAGCAGTAGTTTATTATACCCACATTCTTTTTTGGGCAGGGGGGTTTGCAAGGCAACGGGGTTAAGTGGCTTGCCCAAGGCCACACAGCTAGGTAGTTATTAAGTGTCTGAGGTCAGATTTGAACTCAGGTACTCCTGACTCCAGGGCTGGTGCTCTATCCACTGTGCCACCTAGCCGCCCCTATACCCACATTCTTAATGCCACTCCCAGATATGCATGAAGAGGACAGACATATAGATCAGAGAGTCCTGGACTTGGAGACAAGAAACCCTGAGTTCAAATCCTGGTTCAGCTACTTATTACCTTTGTGACTTTGTCCATGTCACTTATGTGGGTCTCATCTCTAAAATAAATGACTCTTACCAAACAACATGTGAGATCTCTTCTAGTATAGAATCCTGTAAGCCTAAAATCTTCCCTGCTTGTGCATAGCTTCTCTATCCATTCTCTAATCCTTCTCTTCTTTTTTCTCCTTTTTGTGGGTTTCTTACATTTACTCTATTCTGTAGCTCAGTCTCATTTTTTGTTATTCCCACTTCACCAGGTTTCCTGGGAATTCCCTGCCTACCCTTCTGTTCAGCTGGAGTTCTAGCTTCTACATTTACCTGAATTTTTTTTTATCAAAGTATGTCTCATTCTTGGCTATATACATACATACATACATACATATATATATATATATATATATATATATATATATATATATATGTACTTTCAAAGTAATTCCTAAAAACATATTGTGTTTTATGCATCCATTTATATTATATGCACACACACATATACTGAGTGTTGCTTCAGACAAACCAAGACTTGGGAAAGATCTAGGTTTAGAAAGGTCAAGGTCACCTGTTGCATCTCGGACCATTGTCAGTCATCTTGACTTCCATCATCATCATCATCATCATCATCATCATTCTTTACACTAGACTTCAGTGACTCTGGAAGAAAGAGTGAAGCTGATGATTTTGCACAGCTTTGTCTCATTTAAATCTAATTCACAAGCAAGTCAATACATTATCTTCGTGATGTCATTCGTACTCTTTGAGAGTACTTTGAGAGTAGCTTTGAGAACAAAAGATAAAAATCAGCTCCAAAAGGTGATAAATAGATAGATAGACAGATAGATAGATAGATAGATAGATAGATAGATAGATAGATAGATGGATGATAGATAGGTAATATAGACCATTGGGTATATATATATATATATATATATATATATATATATATATATATATATATATATACATGCATAAACTCATCAATATTTAGTCCAATCTGGATTTTATAAGAATAGAACTTCCAGTATAGCAACTCCCTGCAGTGAATGAAATCAGCAACTTATCTGTAACATATTATTAGAAAGCTGATTAAAACAAGTGAGAGTTTATTATTTGCTGATTATTACACAGTAAATGTGTGCCAGAAACATAACTTGAATCCAGTTCTTCCTAACTCTAGGTCATTCTTTTACCTATTCTTCGGTCTCCTTTGCTGGATCATTATGCATGTCATTCTCAGTACCTGTCAGTATACCCCAAAACTCTTTCCTAGACCATTTTATTTTTTTTCTTTAATGTTTTTCAGTTGATAATGTCATCAATTCCTATGGAAATATGTATGTAAAAACATTTGTGTGTGTGTGTGTGTATTCCTAGTCTCAGATCACATGTCAGAAACTTCTACTTGGACATTTTAAATTGGAAGTCCCACTGGAATCTCAAATTCAATACCCAAAACAAAGCTCATATTTCTTCCCAAACCTTTTTCTCTTCTAAGCTAATTATTGTCAGAAGCATCACCATCCTACCAGTCACCAGATTCACAGACTTGGTGTTATACTTACTCTCACTCACCTCACCAAATTCATTCATTTCTTTCTCTGAATTATTGACACCCTCATTCTCTCTACTCACCCAAACAACTATAGTTTAATTCCCATGATTGCATAACAAAGGAATGAATAGCCTCTTATTTTGATTTTCCTATTACTAAATTGAAGTTAATCAATAATAACAGCAAAATCCCTTTTCAGGTTTTGAGAGTTTAATTTAGTCCAGACCTATGAATCCATGCATGCAGGGAATTCTCAGCATACCTACAAATGGCGCTATATAGAGACATATCAGCAGCAAGAGGTAGTACTAAATAGTGAGCCAGATTAGAGTAGGAAAGATGGAATTTCTCATCCCATCTCTTTCACATACCTAATATGTAATACTGGACAATAGCTGTGTATATACCCTCTCACACTCAGTTATGTACAGAAATTTAACTTGCCCATTAGGGAAATAGGAGGAGAAGGGAATAAGAGAAAGGGGAAACAAAAAGGGAGGAGGATACAAGGGCAGTGATTAGAAGTAAAATAAACTTTTGGGGAGAGAGGGGAGAAGAAACAGAAGAAAATGCAATGCAGAAAAATACACAAATATTGTGAATGTGAATGGGATGAGCTTACTAATAAAATAGAAGTGAATAGCAGAATAGGCTAAAAACTCTAATCCAACAACACATTGTCTACAAGAGACACTTTTGAAACAGAAAGATACACATACAGAGAATTAAAATAAAGGGCTGTAACAGAATCTAATGTGCTTCAGCTAAAGTTAAAAAAAAGAACAGGGTTAATAATCATGATCTCAGACAAAGCACAAGCTAAAAATAGAACTACTTAAAAGAGAGAAGCATGAAAACTACAATTTGCTAGAAGGTATTATAGATAATAAAGTAAATCAAAAGATTTTATGGGAAGTTTCCTTGATAAAGGTCTCATTTTTCAAATATAAACTAAGTAGATAACTGAGTCAAATTTGTAAAAACAAGATTCATTCCCGAAACTGATAAATGGCCAGAGAAAATGAACAGATAGTTTTCAGAAGAAGAAATCAAAGTTGATACTTGTCATATTATTAAAAATGTAATAAATCACTATTAATTAATGAAATGTGAATTAAAACAACTCTGAGGTATTACCTCATACTTATCAGAATTGATAAGAGGGGATGAGGGTAAAATAGATACACTAATAAACTGTTAGTAGAGCAGTGAACTAGTCCAACCATTCTAGAAGAGAATTTGGAAATATGCTCAATGTACATACCTTTGATGTAGCAATACCACTACTAAATCTGAATTCCAAAGAGTTCAAATAAAAAAATGAAAAGAACATCTATGTATAAAAATATTTTAGGAACAGCAAGGTGGCACAGTGGATAGAGCACCAGCCCTGGAGTCAGGAGGACCTAAGTTCAAATTTGACCTCAAACACTTAATAATTACCTAGCTGTGTGACCTTGGGCAAGTCACTTAACCCCATTGTCTTACAAAAACAGATAGATAGATAGATAGATATAGATATAGATGATATAGATATAGATAAAGATGATATAGATATAGATATAGATATAATTAGCAGCTCTTATTTTGGTGGGAAAGAATTGGAAAATAAGAAAACACTCATCAGTTTGGGAATGATTAACAAATTCTTGCATATGATTGTGATGGAATACTATTATGGTCTAAGAAACTTTGAGGGGAATGCTATTAGAAAACCTGGGAAGATTCATAAGAACTGATGATGTTTGTCCATCTTTCTTGAAGAAAACAATGGCATCAGAGATGTGATGCCATAATAAGCACATAAATTGGATTTGAGTGAGGGGGAACTGTGCTAAGTCACCAATCTCACATTTTCCTCTGGAACCATCTAGTTTCAGTGGCCAGATATGGATCAAGATGACTGGAGATGGCCATGGATTTGAGGCAGAGTTAAGTGACTTGCCTAAGGTCACATAGCTAGTAAGTGTCAAGTGTCTAAGGCCAAATTCAAACTCCTGCCCTCCTGACTCCAAGGCTGGTGCTCAATCCAATGTGCCACCTAGGTGCCCATATGAACAAAAGCAAAGTGAAGTCAGAAGAACCAGGAGATAGATCATTGTGCACAATAATAGCAATGCTATAATAATAATCTACTATGAAAGCCTTGACTATGTTGATCAATACAGTGATTCTAGATAATTCCAAAGGACTTACGATGAAAAAATGCTATACACTTCCAGAGAGAGAGAAAACTGAATTATAATTTTCTCACTTTTTATTTTTCTTTCTTTTTTAAAAATATGGCTAACATGGAAATGTTTTGCATGATTTCAGATGTTTAATTGATGTCATATTGTTTGCCTTCTCAGTGGGTAGAAAAGAAGTACAAGGGAGGGAGAGAGAATTTGGAGCTCAAAATTTAAAAAGAAAAGAATGTTTAAAATAAATAGTAATTTTTTAAAAAAGTAAAATGAAGGGACAAGTAGGTGGCACAATGGATAGAGTACCAGCCCTGGAGTCAGGAGGACCTGAATTCAAATCCAGCATCAGAGACTTAATAATTACCTAGCTATGTGATCTCAGCAAATCACTTAACCCCATTGCCTTGTAAACCAAAAAAAAAAAGTAAAATGAATTTTTATGTGGGGAAAGAATAATCAAGGGGTCCCCACGATAGCAAGTCAGCAGCATAGCAGTAGTCTGGAGATTACTCAAAATATTTTTCTTTTTTTGATCTCTTTGATCCCTACCAGGAGGGCTTTCCTCTGGGAAAAGGTCCAGGAAGGAGTGCTTAAGAATTATTTCTCCCTTAGGCTAAGGATTGTGATGAATTGATGTTGCCAAATCAGCAAAAACTTTATCCTTCATAACATCTTCTAAGTATGTCTCTTTTGAAGAGATTTTTATTTAGGGTTAACATCCTTCCTATACATACAAACAGTCAGTGGGGAATTCTCATTCCATCCTTGCTACAAACTGGAATTTCCATTCTACCTCCCTCCAATAGTTACTGTATGGAACTACTGTTTCTATGTTTATCTCATCCCTGTTTGTCACCTCTGTCAATTACATGTGTATCAGAAGCCCAGAATAAAATGGGATCCATGCATAAACTGTAATATTTCTAAGTTCTCCATAAATGATTATTCAGTCCCTCCTTGAAACTTTCTTTTCAAATGATGAATAACTCATAATCTCCTGGGGCACCTCATTCCATTTGGGACATTTTTGTTTCAATCAAAACTAATCTAAATCAGTTTCTCTATAAGGGGTCAAAAAAGGAAAGGGTTGGGGACAATATATATGTAGCACAAATGAACTGGCTTGTGAATGCCAGTCCTTAAAAGTATGCCTAGACATTCTATGTCTATTTTAAGTCCTTCAAGTCTGTGCAAATATTCCCTGATCTGGTTTTAATGTAAGTGATAATGTAAAAATTTGGAGGAATCAAGTTCTAGCCATGATGATCTAAGGATTGGAACTGTGATATCAAAATGGCTTTTAACTCACTTCTGAGAGCTCTTTTAAATGGTAGCAAATAATAGGAAAACTAAGGAGACCTATCAATTGGGTAATGGTTGAACAAGTCATAGTATATGAATTTTATGGAAGAAATTATGACGAGGATGGATTAAGCAAAATTTGGGAAAACTTGTAAAAACTGATGCAAAGTGAAGTGAATAGGACTAGAAGAGTTTATTTAGTGATTGCAATATCCTAACAATAATAAACTTTGAAAGACGCACTGACTGATCAACACAGTGTGTCCCATGATGGACCCAAAGAACTCTTATGTCCATCTACATAAAGATAACTGATAGATATAGAATGCAAATTGAAGTATAATTTTTCATTTTTTTTCTATTTTTTCTATTTTGTAACATGGCTAGTGGGAAAATTTGTTCTGCAGGACTGCATAGGTATGCCAGATTGACTAACTGAACAGCAAAGGAAAATAAAAAATGCTGGAGGCAATGAGGAAAAATAGGTAAACTAATGCTCTATTAGTGAAGTTGTGAACTGGTCCATCCATTCTGGAGAACCATTTGGAACTATGCCCAAAGTATAATAAATTTTGCATCCCTTTGACACAATAATATGACTACTAGGTCTATATCTCAAAGAGTTCAAAGAAATAAAAAAGGAAAATTACCTATATGTGCAAAAATATTTATAGAAGCTCTTTTGTGGAGACAAAAAATTGGAAACTGAATTCTCATCATAGCTGAACAAGTAGTGGTATGTGATTGTAAGGTAGTACTTTTGTGCTTTAAGGAATGATGAAGTGAATGGTTTCACAAAATTCTGGGAAGACTTATGTGAACTGATTCAAAGTGAAATAAACAGAGCTAGGAAAACATTGTGCACATTAACAGTAATGTTGTGGTGACAATTAACTGTGAAAGACAGCTACTGATCAATACAATGATCCTTGTCAATTCCAAGGGACTCATAATGAAAAATTTATCCATCTCCAAAGAGAGAACTAATTCTTTCTTGTTGCTGCTGTTTTTTTTTTTCTTTCCCAACAAAGGTGATATGGAAATGTGATTTGCATGATTTCAAAAATATAATGAGTATTGTATTTCTTGTCTTTTCAATGGGTGGGAGAAAGGGATCAGGGACAGAGAAAATTTGGTACAAAAAGAAAGAAATTTTAAAGATAGCATTGTAAAAAATTGTGCAAAGAGCAAAGGACAGTTTCACTGAATTTTATGATTTTTTCTTAATTATGTTTAATAATAACTATTTTTGGGGACAGCTACATGGCACAGTGGATAGAGCACCAGACCTGGAGTCAGGACTACCTGAGTTCAAATCTGACCTCAGACACTTAAAAGTTACCTAGCTGTGTGGCCTTGGGCAAGCCACTTAACCCCATTGCCTAGCAAAAACCTAAAAAAATATATTAATAATAACTATTTGATTCTATTTAAAAAAAAAGAATGATTGCTCTGGTTGTGATGTCAAGAATGATGGCAGAAAAAAGAGACCATAGACTGTAAGACCAGTAGGTAGTAACCTATTGTAGTCATGGAAACAGGTGATACAGATCTAAACTACTAATGTCACGGTGGAAGTATAAAGGAAGGGATACATTTGAGCTATGTTGAGAAAATTGAATCATTAAATAATAAAAAAAAATAAGCAGTTCCAAGAGAACACTGTACATAGTACTAGAAATATTGTCCTAAAAACAACTTTGAATGACAATTCATCTTGAGCACCACAAGTACTCAAACCAACTACAAAGAAACTGTGAAAGAAGATGCTATTCGGGGGCGGAGCCAAGATGTCCACAAGAAGGAATCCAGTATTAGGCACTCTCTGATAAAACTTATTGGATTGCAGTTTTTTTTTCCTTCTACCACCCCCCGTCTTTTTTTTTTTTACCAGAACTATCAAATAAAAGAGAAAATCCAGCAAGCAGCCAGAAAGAAACAATTTAAATATCAAGGTGCCACAGTAAGGATCACAGAGGACCTGGCTGCATTAACATTAAGGGATCGAAGGGCCTGGAACAAGATATTTCGAAGAGCACAGGAGCTTGGAATGCAGCCAAGAATCTACTTTCCCACAAAGTTGAGCCTTCTCTTCCAGGGAAAAAGATGGACATTTAACAAAATGGAAGAATTCCAAAAATTTCTGATGAAAAGACCAGAGCTAAACAGAAAATTTGGACATCAAACAGGAGGTTCAAGAGACACGTGAAAAGGTAAAAAAAAAAAAAAACAAGCGGGAGGTAAAAGGAAAAAAATGCTATCCAGTAAATTGAAACTGGCTATATCCTAAGATGGGGGAAAAGATTCTCATCAATCTTGAGAATTGTAACTCTAACAGAGAGAATACACCTAGCCAGAAATGATGGACATTCATGACCTATCCATGAGACTACTATCTAATGGGATGTAACTGGCTTTAACCCCACTTGGGAGAAAGACTCTAATAACTCTCAGGAATTTTGACTCTATTCAATAGAATATACTGAACTAGAAGGGATAGACACTCAGAATTTTCTATGACTTAGATAGAATGATCTAAAAAAACACTACCTCCTTAAAAAGGGGACAGGAAAGAGATGAGAGGAGGGAGGGGACTGAATGGGGTAAATCTCCTTACACTAAGAGGTACAAAAAACCTATGGTAATAGAGGAGAAGAAGGGAGCAGATGAGAAACACCTGAATCTTCTTCTCATCAGACTTGGCTTAAAGTCAACCTATACATACTCAGTTAACTTATAAAACATGTAACCTTTCAAGTACTAAAAGGGGAAAAGGGGAGGGGGCGACAGAGAAAGAGAAGGGGAGTGGGGGGGAAAGGGGGAAATAACAAAAGGAAGGGAAGGGAAAAAGGGAAAAAGAGAAAGGGTAAAGGGGAGGGTGTGATATAGGAGGGCAAACACACTGAAGGGGGTGGTATTCAGAAACAAAATACTTGGGAATATGGATAAAGGGGGGAAGGGGAAATACAAACAGAGGGAAAATAGCACAGAGGGCAATAAAGAATTAGTAATCATAACTTTGAATGTGAATGGGATGAACTCTCCCTTAAAACACAAGCAAATGGAGCTGCTGGGTGGCACAGTGGATAAAGCACTGGCCCTGGAGTCAGGAGTACCTGGGTTCAAATCCTGTCTCAGACACTTAATAATTACCTAGCTGTGTTGCCTTGGGCAAGACACTTAACTCCATTTGCCTTGCAAAAACCTGAAAAAGAAAAGTAAGCAAATAGCAGAGTAGATTAAAAACCAGAATCTTACAATATGCTGCTTACAAGAAAATCATTTGAAGCAGAGAGATACATATAGAGTAAAGGTAAAAGGTTGGAGCAAAATATATTTTGCTTCAGCTGAAGTAAAAACAAAGCAGGGGTAGCAATCCTTATTTCAGACAAAGCAGCAGCAAAAATAGACAGCATTAAAAGAGATAAGGAAGGAAACTTTATCCTCCTAAAAGGTACCATAGACAATAAAGTCATTTCAATACTGAATATATATGCACCCATTGGGACAGCACCCAAATTCTTAGAGGAGAAGCTGAAAGATCTACAGGAAGACATAGACAGCAAAACTCTACTAGTGGCAGACCTCAACATCCCACTCTCAGATCTAGATAAATTGAATCATAAAATAAACAGGAAAGAAGTTAAGGAGGTAAATGGATTGTTAGAAAAATTAGATATGGTGCACTTATGGAGGAAATTGAATGGGGATAGAAAGGAATATACCTTTTTTCTCTGCAGTACATGGAACTTATACAAAAATTGACAATGTACTAGGACATAAAAACCTAATGATCAACTGCAGAAAGGCAGAAATAATGAATAAGGTTTTGTTTTCTTGTTGCAAGGTATTAATTGTCTCTCCCAAATTTTTAAGCTCCTTCCTTATTTCTTCAAGGAAGTCTTTCTGTGCTGAAGACCAGATCATATTCTCCTCAGAGGTTCCAGGTCTCTCTGAGTTAGGGTCTTTCCCTTCCAAGAATTTTTCTATGGATCCACCTTTGTGCTGACTCTTCTTCATTTTGCTAAGACCTGAGTTGGGGAGGGGCTGGTTCACAGGGGCTTGGGATCGCTACAGGCTTTACTCACTGAGTGCAATTTCTCTGACTGGCCAATTGGAGGTGTTGGTTGCTTTCTCTGGAGTGTCTGTGACCTTGATTGAGGCCTTCTCCCTTTGCTTGAAGGGAGGAGTTGGAGCTATTGAATTCTTTTGCCTTCAATCAATGGTGGGCTTTACCCTGGCCTGGGGTCATTCCTCAGCTGGGCTGGTTCTTCTGCTCACACACCTGGGCCTGAGGCAGAATTAGTTTGCATTTGTTTGTTCAGGAAGAGGTCTGAGCTGTAATGGGGCTCTGAGTACCTCAGACCAGAGGAGACCCGGTATGATGTCCGCAGCTTTCCTGCTTCGGAACTCTCTCCCCAGCCCTGTCTGCAAGCTCCCGGTGGATAGCACCAACACCAGTGCCTCTACTCCTTAGTTGACTCAAGCCCTTGCTGTCTAGCCCCACTGCTGATCCAGCAGGTCCGGCTCTGGGGCCCTCAGACTCCCAGTTCCAATTCAACTGCTAATCTGGCTGATCTGGGGCTGATCCTCCCTCTGAGCCCAGAATCACTGGCCCGAATTTGTCCAGTGCTGCTGCTGGAGACAAATCCTGAGATAGATGTTCTTTCTCCTGGCTTTTCTTTCTGGGTTTTGTGGGTCGGATTTCTTTTAAGAGGTTTGTTTCATGTGATAGATGGGGAAGAGATCAGGAAACTTTAGAACTGTACCTGTCTTCTCTCCACCATCTTGGTCGGAAGTCTAGTATTTTTTAAATGAATCAAAAATCCTTAATTGAAAATGTTAAGCATTTTATTTCAGTAACATGTGACTGACAATAGATGTCAAAATTTACACACCAATAACCTACTTGACTATTAGAACATGGCCTAAATTTTTATACTTGATTTTAATCTAATCACCTAACAAGATTATAGAAATTTACCATAAAAATCAGGGACATAGAAAAGAAAAATTTCTTCATTTATTTAGATGTCAGTTTTCAGGCAGAAATCATGTGTATTGTCAACTTCCATAAGCCAGACTTTAAGTTTACTAGTTGAGACATTTCCATATTATCATGTTTGGAAAGTCGAGTCAAAAGAGTCCAATCTCAGAACATGCTGAGTAACCACTCTCTTAATCTTGTCCCAATGACAAAACAAAACAAAACCAAAAAAAAAATCCTTCAGAATCTGAGGAACATTACATTCGCTTTATAAAAAAATTTCTCAGGGTGGCTAGGTGGTGTAGTAGATAAATCACTGGCCCTGGAGTGAGGAGTACCTGGGTTCAAATCCGATCTCTGACACTTAATAATTACCTAGCTGTGTGGACTTGGGCAAGCCACTTAACCCCATTTGCCTTGCAAAAACCTAAAAAAATAAAAATAAAAATAAATTTCTCTTATGTGCTTCTTTCCCTTAATCCTAATTCCTCATACTGAAAATGGCTAACCTGTAAACATGCTTAACACAAATGTGTAAATACAATACTAACCTGACTGTTCACTGATGAAGGGAGGTGGGTAAGAAGGAAATTTTGTAACTTAGAAATATACATAAGCATATGGATGAATGCTAAAAAAACAATTCCACAACATGTAATTGGAAAAGTAAAACATCAATAAAAAGGATAATTTTTTTTAAAATCTTGTCCCAATGAGTTTGTCATCTGCAGTGTCATATATAAAACCCATAGGGTTTACTGCCATCAACAGAACATTAGACCAAAAGTATTTCCTTTGTTGATCATTCCTGGAGTCAGGTAGGATAATGTCAGTTCAGCAGTTCAATGAGATCTGAAATAGCAAATTTCAAATAATCAGAATGTTAGGTGAGTTCAGCTCATAAGGATCAAATATTATTTATAGTCTCACATTGGCACAGCAAGAGAGCCTCAAAAAATTATTTTATTCCTGTTCAAATAGATATAAGCTTCCAGAATGAAACATTTCTTCCAGAATCCCTTTTTTAAAAAAAAAATTAGAACATCTTTAGGTGACTTTTAAATAATTTGCATATAGTTCTATAGAAGTTTTAAATTCCAAATGTAACAAGCAACATAAAATACATAAGATTCCTTAGAACAAAGCAACAAAGGTTTTCTTAAATTTTACTATATCTTAAGTGAATTTTTACTTTTTGTTTCATAGGTTTATTCATTTCTACCCAAATATACTAGAAGCCATCTCAAAAAGTAAATCAGATTCTTCAGGAATTTAATCTTATACATATGATAATTTCAAAATATCAATAGAACTCTTGCTTATGCCATGGAATGGCAACAAATTTAGATCAAAACAACAAAAACTTTTCTACTTGCAATTATTACAGTAACCTTAAATGCTATTTTTTTACTAGTAAAATACCTCTATATTAAAGACTGATTACTACCTTCAAAAGGGCAGCATATTAAAAAAAAAATTTAGCTTCCCCCCAAACAAAATTCTTTATTTCTCACAATGGCCATATTCTTATAGCAATTGTATCTATAAAAGAATAATATCACAGTCTTCATAAACAGTTCACTGTGTATGCTTAAAAAGACATGTCTATATCTTAAAGATGTTTATCTTAAATCAGTCTAAATACTGTGCTTTTAAAGAGACAATAGCTTAGAAAAGATTCATTAGGGTGGGCTTATTTACAAAGTTTACTCTTTAGGTTAGCAATAAATAATCCTGATTTTGGAAGAGTTATGTTCTTGCATAACTGACAAGATGGACATATACTCTCAAATTATTTACACAGTATTAACTCCTTCATAGCACTCTCATCAATAGCATAAAGATAATTTTCTCTAATATTCTTCATATTATACAGTCTTGCTTTTGGGGAATACATCCTTCCATTTCTACAACTTCTGGCCATCCTTCATATTTGTTTGTATCCTTGTTGTTCTTTATGTGCTGCTCAAAGAGGGTTTTTGTCTTTATACCTTTTCCACCACAGAAGACCCAGTTGTCTCCAAAATCAAGGTTAATGATGGCTGAACTTCCCAAGGAAGCAATCAGTAATCTTGCCTCATTAGTGAGTTTGGTTGCTCCATCATATGTTCCCATTAAAATGATGGTTCCATCTTGAATAGACTTAAGTAATTCAATAAATAATGCCACATCTCCCCACATATCAAAATATTCAGTGCATAATGCTTCTCCTGTTTTTCCATTACCAATGCAACATTGATTCCTCTTCCAACATTATTCTTTACTTCACTGATTAGAATATTGTCTTCTACACAAATTTTGGGGCCAACAACATGAACTGCTCCACTTGCCATTTTGAAAGCAAAAAGCTTTTCAGGACAAGCTTTTGAAATTCCACATTTATATCTAGGAGGCTTTGTATAAGCTATCTGCAATGCTGATCTTGCAAATAAATTTCCTACAGTTGAATCTAATTTTATTTCAAATACTTGAGATATGCCATAAAATGTCAGTAGAAATACTGCTACAGCAACCACCAACTTTACAGCACCTGCTATCTTCATGTTTATGTTTTCAGTCAATGGCACAATTTCATTAAAGAAGCATCCAACGCCCACTGCCTTGCACTACTTATTGACTGCCTGTCCGACCAGCGGCTACCACGCACATCCAGTCCCTGCCCAAGGCGGCTGGGAATCACACACCATAGCCTCAATCTCGACTTCGTCCTCCTCCTCCTCCCCAGGTATCTCACCATAACCTTAAATGCTTTTAATATTAACCTGATGGCTAATTGATTTAGTTTTGCAATGGCCACTTCAAATTTTCTATGAAAACTATAAGCAATATTATCACATTATTGCAATAAATTCACTAACAGATTTGAAAATGTAGTAGATCTTATACAAATTACATTTTTAAAAAAACTTTGTTTTTTTCTTAGAGTATTTCTTCTTTAAAAAGCAGCAATATTAAGAAGACAATCGGGGTGGCTAGGTGGCTCAATGGATAGAGCACAGACCCTGGAGTCAGGGGTACCTGAATTTAAATCCAGCCTCAGATACTTAATAATACCTAACTGTGTGGTCTTGGGCAAGCCACAATCCTTAAAAAAAAAAAAAAAAAAAAAAAGGCCAATCACAAAACCTTCATGAAATACATTAGTTGTGAATTTATAGTGATAGATATCTCTTTCTTATTTCAATCTTAAAAACCAAAAAAAACCTTTCAAATTGCAATTTAACAAATCCAAGTGGTATAATATTAATCTTTCATTATTCATAAATGAATCCCTAAATATTCTTCTCACACAATAACCTCTAATTATCACAAAGTTTCTAAGTACCACTTTCTTTAAACCAAAAAGTATTTACAAAGGGGTCTGTTTGATTATGATAAGAAGATACCCAAAGACAAAATTAACCAAAGCTTTAAGAATTACTCAATTCATTTTTTCACTAGAAATAATTCTACATTAAATCTTCAAATTAATTTACTAAGTTACAATATGCAGCAATAATAAAAAATTTAGTTTACTTAAATTGTGTTAATTCATTCATTCTGTTTATCAACAGCACAATTTTAAACTCCCAAATGTTTATTTTATTAAGAGCTTTTATCCTTATTAGCATTCATAACTCATACAATTATTAACTAACATTTCTTTAGGACACTCAAAATACCATGATCACAATTATACATTTTAAAAGTAAAAGCTTCTTAATTTAAGTTAATATAATACATTTTTTAGTAATGCATAGAAAATCAGCCTATATATATATATATATATATATATATATATATAGTATATATATACATATATATGGTTATCTAATATATATGGTTATCTAATAAAAAAAACAATTCTATAGCTTAAAATTCAAATTTCTTAATTTAGGTAGTCTTGTTCCTTTTCTTTTCAGGGCAATAATTTCTTTAAATAAAACCAAATCTGGACTTCTAAATTCTTAACTTCTGATATATATATATATGTATATATATATATATATATATATATATGTATAAAATGTATATATTTTATATATATGTATTTTTCAAAACATTGATCACAGAATGATCTCTTAAAAAACAACAAAAAACTTTTCTTTTTGCAAATTTCTAACTGAAAATAGTTAATATCAGTAAAGGATTTTCCATCCTTTATTGTGGAATCAAACATTTGATTATTTCATGAGAACTCACCAAACAAGCAGTGTGCTCACATTCACAATGCTAGGATTCAATCTGCCCCAAATATGAGCACATCCTAAACAGTTTCAAATCTGGGTTCCATAATTTTCATCCAATTCTGAATGTCCGCAATATACCTTTTGAATCAACAGACCATTTTAAATAAAATAATCCTAATTTGTAACCTTTAAAATACCCAATTAAACCTAAATGTCTCTTTATCATTTTGAATACTATTTTCTTAAAATAAGCTTTGAGTTTCAAAACAGCTGCATTGTGCTTTTTTTTTTAGATTTACACAGAGGTGAAGAATCTAAGAGAAAAACTTCCATTATGGAAAGGAATAATATAAAAAGAGATGGAGAGAAAGCTGTATAGTCAAGTTATCAGAGCAAAGTTTAAGAAATGAATAAGCCATTTTTACCCAAGCTAGATTTCCTTCAAAAACCTCAATTTATGCCAGAACATACCAGGTAGAGAAACACCATTCTCATTTTATTTTTCATTTTCATTTTATTTTATTTAAAAATTTTTCCCATCTACATAGAAAACTAAGTTTCATCATTTACTTCCAAAACTTTGATTTTCATATTCTCTCCCTTCCTCTGAACCCACTTCCAACATTGAGAAAGCAAGTTACTTGGTGTAGGTTAAAAATGTGTAGCCATGAAACACATTACTACAATAGTCATGTTGCAAAAATAATCCACTCCTCAAAAAGAAAGTGAAACTTCAAGAAATATAAAGTGAGGTGGGGGGGGGGAGTGTGCTTGGTCTCAGACACCACCAGCTCTTTCTTTGGGATGGATAACATTATCATAAGTCCGTAAGAGAAATTGCTTCAATATTTTTGTATTTTTGTTAAGAACTGCAATTACTAGCTATGTATTTCCCACCATTCTATCCCCCCATCCCCATTTATTTTATTCTCTCTCTCTCTCTCTCTCTCTCTCTCTCTCTCTCTCTCTCTCTCTCTCTCTCTCTCTCTCTCTCTCTCTCTCTCTTTCTCTCTCTCTCTCTCTCTCTCTCTCTCTCACTGTCCCTCCTCAAATTATATCTGACTACCCTCTCTCCCAAAATTCACCCCCCTTTATTGCCTATACTTCTCTTCCCCTGTCCCTCCCTCTCCCATCCCTTTTCCTTCCTATTTTTCTCTAGGGTAAGATAGCTTTCTAGATCCAATTGTATATGTATGTTAGCCCCTCTCTGAGCCAATTATGATTAGAATAAAGGCTCAATCATTCCCTCTCACTTTCCTTCTTTTCCACTCCATTGCAAAAGTTTTTCCTTGCCTCTTTTATGCAAAATAACCCCATTCCACCTATCCTTTCCCTATCTCCCATTATATTTCTTTATTGCCCATTAACTGCATCTTTTCAATATATTATACCTTCAAATTTAACTCCCTCCTGTGCCTTGTCTGTACATGCTTCTTTTAATAGCCCTATAAAAATGAGAAGGTTCATATGTGTTATCAGTATCATCTTCCCATGCAGGAATATAAGCAGTTCAACATCATTAAGTCCCTCATAATTTGCCCTTCCTATTTGGCCTCTCCATGCCTCAACTGAGTACTTGAAGATAGAGATTTCTGCTCAGCTCCTATTGTTATGTCCATCTTTCCCCCTAAAAGAGTATATTTAATTTTGCTGAGTAGTTGATTCTCAGTTGTAATCCAAGCTATTTTGCCTTCTGGAATATCATATTCCAAGTCCTACAAGCCCTTAATGTAGAAGCTGCTAAATCCTGTGTATTATTAACTGTAGCTCCATGATATTTGAATTTTTTCCTTTCTAACTGCTTGTAACATTTTCTCCTTGAATTTGGACTATAATATTCCTAGTGGTTTTCATTTTGGGTTCTTTTTCAGGAGGTGATCAGTGGATTCTTTCAATTTCTCTATTACCCTCTGCTTCTAGGATATTAGGACAATTTTCCTGGAGAATTCTTTGAAAAATGAAATCTAGGGGCTTTTTTTTGGAGGGGGGGTCATAACTTGCAGGTAGTTCTTTAATTTCTAAATTATCTCTTCTGGATCTGTTTTCCATGTCAGGTGTTTTTCCAATGAATTAGTTCACATTCTCATCCCAGAGAGTCATCAGAGACTCAAGGGAATACCCACTTTGCTCTAACAAGTCACAAAAACATAAAACAAAGACAGCCAACAGAATCTAAGATAAGACCCCTTACTACCAGAAACTCTTCCTAGGTGTCAAAGACCTATTATATTGGGCCACTTTCCAAAATAAAAGTCCCACACTTAGATCTAGGGACAAGACCTTAGCATCCATTTGGGTGAAAACAGACAACTACCAACAAAAGGTAATAATCCCTAAAACCAGAGGTAAAATTCAGAGAATATTTAATTTCAAAATAAAGCAATTGAGTTGAAAAAGTAGTTGTTTCACTTTATTTCAAGGCTAGTTTTGGTTAGGCTCAAAATCTGTTCAAGTTTTTTTTTAAGGGATCTCATATACAGTATTGTTAAAAGTTAATCTTCCACATTTCCTAGTCAAAATTGTCTAAACCCACATCTGTCAATTAAAACACCAGTCTAAAATAGATCTGGGATTTGAAAAGTTAAAGACCTCTTTCTTTCCAAGGAGCATGTCTGCATGGACAATGAAAATCTGTCCCTTCTCAAAATTTTTGTTCCTATCTGAGTATCATGGGCATAAAATCTTTGAAAACTTAAAATTATAAACCATAAAAATATAGGATTAAAATAAAGTGATATAATATAGATTAAATATTTTTAAGTTTATTCTCTAAGATCTTACCTCTAATTTATAGGTGATGGCCATTCAGAAAATGACCACACTTGAACTGACAAGGAATTGAACTTCTTTACAAAAACAGAGAATAAGGAAAATTATTAACCTCCTTTGTGATCTGACCATGAAAGTTGCACAAGATTAAGTCCGGTCTCTTCTTATCTCTTCCTGGACAAGTCTCCCAGCATCTGGATCTTTGTCCTCCTGTGTTTGTAATTAACATAGGGAGAGATAAGGAGTCTCTTGACAGGTGACTGATAAGTGAAGACAGAATACTCTCTAAAGAAATCAATCTTTTTACCAGGAATATAGTTTTCATAATCCTATTATACTTAGAAATATATACATATATATATATATATATATATATATATATATATATATATATACACATGTAAAGTGTTTAATTAAATTGTAGCCTTTTTAAGGCAAGATATTGAAGGAGGGAGGAAAAAATTAAAACTGCATTGCAAAATTTATTACATAATTTTTCCTCAAAAAAGTAAATAGTCTGGAATGAAAATCCATGGTTTTATATTGAGCCACTTTTTATGTTGTGAGGTATAATATTCCTTTTTATTGTTTTTTAATTTAAGTTCAAAATAAATCTTTAAAACTTTTTTAAAGTAGAATCAATAGGAGTTGATAAGAGCATGTGAAGGGAGAGGATCAAAGATGATTCAAAGAATCTGAACAACCCTAAGAACAACAAAGAAGTAAAAAGACTAGAAGAGACTTCTAAATACTTCTAAAAACTTGAACACCAGTAGGGAATGGACAGAGGAGGAAGCTTCTGCATTTTACATTTTTGTCCCCTAAGCAAGACCTGCCCTCAACTCCCTTGGGCAGTAAGGTGGTGACTGCCAAGCAAAGAAACTGAGCAAACTATCAGTAAATCAGCAAACTGATGTGACTGCTATAAATCATTAAAACCAAAGGTGCTCCCACCCCACCCCTCAAGGTAAACAGATATAGCCAACAGGCACTTAAACTCAGTAGTTCACCAGGGGAGTTGGCCACAAGGATAGAATTTATCATCTCACAGACAGAAAGCAAGAACAATAAGGAGTAACAGAATATATAACTCATTTCTTCCTGACAACTGATTTACTTCTAGTTTGAAGGTGTGAGGGTAAGGTTAGGAGGTTATGTTTGTGAAACTTTGTATATTATCTCACATTTGACTGATTAACTTTGCTGAATTGTTTTCTTTTTTCTACTCTTTGGAATGAGATTGCTTTTGGAAAAGAAAGAGGTAGTTGATTTTGGAAATGTAAGCCCATCTAAAAAAAAAAGAAAAGTGTATTTTTAAAAGAAAAATACATAAGTGGTTTAAAAAACAAAAAGAAAAGATCTGAAGTTGCAAAAAGGAATCCTGACCTGTATGGAAGGGAATGACTCAGAGGAAAAAAAAGAAGAAAGACTACAGAAGACTTGAAGTTGAACTGTAGGCAGGAAGTTCCTTCCGTAAAAGGGAAGAGAAACCCTCTGAAGATAAAGCAACTTCTTAGCTTCTAAGGAAGGATGATGGGGTTCAACAGTGGTCATCAGAAAAGATGCCATTCGGGACAAGTCAGAGTCAAAAATAAGTAGTGTTTGGAGATTCCCTGCTGAGAGGAATTGAAGTAGTTGTAGGATATAGGGTCCCATTCTAGGAGGAATACTGCTTCCACAGATAGACCCAAATTAGGAGTTGACCAAGAGGTAACCAATAAGACTATCCTGCACTATAAGATTCATGGTCTGAGGACCCAGTTTTTGGACTGGAAGGTCCAAACTGGTCAAAACCAGATCTGACTTTCTGGGTCATGACCTGGTGATCATGACCTAAACTTCTATGTAAGCTCGATTAGCTTCATACATATGAACTTCTCCACCAAAGGAGTGACTTAAGGTTCATTAAAATAATATGTGATGTATGTGAAGACATGATCAAGGTGGGTGAGGGAATACATCCAAGAGGAGGGTAAAGAAAGTTGTAACCTAGAAGCACCTGGACTGATACTGGCTCTGTTGGGAGGAGTGGGACTAAACTAAGAGTATATAAGCTTGCTCTGCTTCTGTACCAGAGTAGAGGCTCTGAGGAGCTTTCCACTCACTTCTGGTGAGAACCAAATAAATGATGCTTTTCTTATTTAGGTTTTAGATTTTGTACATTTGAAGGGAGACACACTCCACTAGTTGTGCCACTAGGGGAATAGTGAGTTGTGGAAGACCATTCTGGTTAACCTCCTTAATCCTACCAGGAGTGTCTGTCCCCATTTCTCACAGTAGTGCTTTGTTGTTGTTGTTGTTGTTGTTTATTCAATATTTTATTTTTCCCTAATAACATGTAAAAACAATTTTAAACATATTTTCTCAAATTTTGGGGAACCAAATTCCTTCCCTCCATCCATTCCCCCTTCATTGAGAGGTAACAATTTGATCTACATTAAACATATACAGTTATGCAAAATATATTTCCATATTAGTCATGTTCTGAAAGAAAATTTGAGAAAGAAAGCAAGAAAAAGAAAGTAAAAAATAATATATGCTTTGATTTGCAGTTAGGTTCTCTCAGTCCTTTCTCCAGAGAATGATAGAATTTTTTTTATCATAAGTCCATCAGAGTTGTCTTGGATCATTGTATTCCTGAGAATAGCTAAGTCATTAACAGTTGTTCATCTTATAATACTGCCATTATTGTGTATAATGTTCCCCTGGTTCTGCTCTTTCGACTTTATATTAGTTCATATAAGTTATTCCAGATTTTTCTGAGAGCATCCTGCTCATAATTTCTTATAGTACAGCAGTATTCCATCACAATCACATATCAATTTGTTCAACCATTGTCCAATTGCAGAGTATCCCCTCCATTTCCAATTTTTTGGCAACACTCAATGAACTAATAAATATCTTTGGGCATTAAAGGTTCTTTTCCTTTTTTTAGCTCTTTGGGATACCACCCTAATAATGGTAATGCTGTGTCAAAGTATACATGGTTTTATAGTCCTTTGGGCACAGTTCCAAATTGTTCTCCAAAATGGTTAAATCATTTCAAAACTCTGCCAACAATACATTAGTGTCTTAATTTTCCCACAATTCTTCCCACATTTGTCATTTTCCTCTTCTGTCATATTAACCTATGTGATAGGCATAGGGTGTTTGTTTTAATTTTCATTTTTTCTAATCAATAGTGATTTTGAGCATTTTTCAATATAATTATTTGATTATGGGGTTTGAAAACTGCCTATTCTTTTCCTTTTTTTTAGGTTTTTTTTTTTGCAAGGCAAGGGGGTTAAGTGGCTTGCCCAAGACCACCCAGCTAGGTAATTATTAAGCGTCTGAGACCAGATTTGAACTCAGGTACTCCTGACTCCAGGGCCAGTGCTCTGTCCACTGAGCCACCTACCTGCCCCTATTCTTTTCCTTTAACCATTTATTAATTGGGAAATGACTTGTATTCTTATAAATTTGACTCAGTTCTCTATATATTTAAGAAATTAAGCTTTTTTCAGGTTCATGAAATGGAATGGACTAAACATGTGTCCATGCACCAGACTTGCCCAAAAGATGCCTGAAAGTTATGAGCAGAAAGTCCTTGAATTTAATGATGAATAAAAATTGAGTTCAATAACAAAAAAAAAGAAATGAAGTTTTTCTAAGAGAAATTTATAAAAAATATTCATAGTTATGACTGCTGAGTATTCCTCCCCATCATGTTTCCCCCCATTTATCCTATTCTCTCTCTCTCTCTCTCTCTTTCTCATATTTCATCCTGTCTACATCCTCAAAAGTGTTTTGCTTCTGATTATGCCTCCTTCAATCCATCCTCCTTTCTATCAGCCCCTTCACTTCTCTTATCACCTCCCCTCCTATTTTCCTGAAGGGTAAGACAGATATTGATACCCAAGTATGTATGTTACTCTCTCTTTGAGCCAATTCTGTTATGTTCAAGCCCTATTTCCTCATCCACCACCACCCCCATCTTCCCCTACACTGTAAAAGCACTTTCACGACATTTTTATATGAAATAATATATCCCTATTCTACTTCTCATTTTCCTCTTCATTCCTCTTTTTTCACCCATTAATTTTTATTATTCAACTCAAACCTTCTATGTATGCTGCTAACTGCCCTAATAATGATAAAGTCTTTGGAGTTACAAGAATCAGTAATTTGTCTGAAGATAACAATGTAGCTTCATATATACCAGGCAATCCAGATTTTAAATGTACAGAACTTGGAAGCAAACAACCAACCATGGTTAACTCAGGGTTGATAACCAAGATAAGTAAAGAGATAGTAAAAGAACACTTATCTGCCCTTGAAGAATTAGAGTCATTTGCTATGGATGAACTATATTTTGGGGTCCTGAATGTACTGGTAGATATAATTACAGAAATTCTCAAAGATTGTAGAAAAGAGAAAAATTACCATAAGATTAGAGGAGGACAAATGTTCTAATTTTTTTAAAAGGGAAGATTATAGAATCTTTGAACTTTGGACCACTGAGTTTGACTTCAATTTCTGGGAAAATTCTCAAAACTTTGTTACTGGATACAGGTAACTCATTTCTTTTCCCATTTTTTTCCCTCTTCAACTTACTTTTAAAATCATACTTAGTTTTTTTTCTTTGACAAGTCTCTTCCAGAAATTATTACTGGATTTTTTGACTAGGATTTATTTTCTTTCTGATTTTGCTTTTAGTTGTTTTTGAATCATTCTCTTCTTTTGTGTTTGCATCTAGAGCTTCCTTGACATTATAATATATCTTTATAAGAAGGTTACTTTTTTTATTTGTTTAATCTTCTAACTTGTCTTTTTTATTTTTATTTTTAAAGATTTTATTTATTTTGAGTTTTACAATTTTTCCCCTACTCTTAGTTCCCTCCCCCCTCCACCCCCCACAGAAGGCAATTTGCTAGTCTTTACATTTTTTCCATGGTATACATTGATCCAAATTGAATGTGATGAGAGAGAAATCATATCCTTAAGGAAGAAACATAAAGTATAAGAGATAGCAAGATCAGACAATAGGATATCAGCATTTTTTCCCCCTAAATTAAAGGTAATAGTCCTTGGTCTTTGTTCAAACTCCAGAGTTCTTTCTCTGGATACAGATGGTATTCTCCATTGCCGACAGTCACAGATTGTCCCTGATTGCACTGATGGAATGATCAAGTCCATCAAGGTTGATCATCAACCCCCCTGGTTGCTGTTAGGGTGTACAGTGATTTTTCTGGTTCTGCTCATCTCACTCAGCATCAGTTCATGGAAATCCCTCCCTGAATTCCCACCCCTCCTGGTTTCTAATAGAACAATAGTGTTCCATGACATACATATACCACAGTTTGCTAAGCCATTCTCCAATTGAAGGACATTTACTTGATTTCCAATTCTTTGCCACCACAAACAAGGCTGCTATGAATATTTTTGTACAAGTGATGTTTTTACCCTTTTTCATCATCTCTTCAGGGTATAGACCCAGTAGGGATATTGCTGGACCAAAGACTGCTGGATTTTTGTTGCCTTTTGGACATAGTTCCACATTTCTCTCCAGAAAGGTTGGATGAGTTCATAGCTCCACCAACAATGTAATAGTGTCCCAGATTTCCCACAACCCTTCCAACAATGATCATTATCCTTTCTGGTCATATTGACCAGTCTGAAAGGTGTAAGGTGGTACCACAGAGAAGCTTTAATTTGAATTTCTCTAATAAGTAATGATTTACAGAAATTTTTCATGTGACTATGGATTGCTTTGATCTCCTCATCTGTAATTGCCTTTGCATATCCTTTGACCATCTGTCAATTTGACTCAGTTCTCTGTATATTTTAGAAATGAGTCCTTTGGCAGAAACATTAGTTGTTGTAAAGATTGTTTCCCAATTTTCTACATTTCTTTTGATCTTGGTTACAGTTGTTTTGTCTGTGCAAAAGCTTTTTAATTTAATGTAATCAAAATCATCTAGTTTGTTTTTAGTGATGTTCTCCATCTCTTCCTTAGTCATAAACTGCTTCCTTTTCCATAGATCTAACAGCTAAACTAGTCCTTGATCTTCTAGTTTGTTTATAGTATTGTTTTTTACGTCTTAATCCTGTATCCTAACTTGTCTTTTGACTTTGGATTTTATATTAATTCCGGGATCTGCACACTTTATGTCTCGGTGGGATTAGGGAATATCTGGGGTGAGTTTCTCTCTTCTTTTGCCCTTCTGCTTTCATAAATAATCTTTAAATGATTTGGTGAGTTTGTAGTGCTACCAAAGTAATGTGATCTAGAATGATCAGCTCATTGATCTCCTGATCTGAGTTCTTCAAGTTCCTGACCTAAGTTTAGGTCTGTTGGCTTTTCTTTTTTGGAGGTTTCATCAAGTGCTGTTGGACTCAGCTACTATTAGTCTGCTGGAAGATTTTGCAGATTTACACTAACTGAACTGAAGTATCCCTTTGGTCTGGATTCCTGTCTTGATTATTTCACTATGGGTTCCACCTGGGTTTAAAGCAAGAACTTAATCCTGGCTTTGTTTGTGGGATCAGAACCACATAGTCACCCAGCTACTATTTGCTCCCGAAATTGTTTCTCACTTAGTACACAGCTGAGATGGAGTACATAGTGACTAGTTCTTCCCACCACCTTCAGTGCCAGTCCCTTCCTCAGTCTGATCTGCAATTTACAACTGGGGAGTATGTGACAAAGTTGCCAGAGGGTACCCATTCCTGTTTATCAGAGATGATCCCTGGCATCTCTTCCTGCCATGGTATGCAGTCTGAAATCTCTTTTAGTCCCTAGGCAACAGAATGCTCCAGACTTGGCATGCTCCAAGTCAGCCTTCCTCTCCCAGTTTCTATAGAATACTGTTTAACTGGACTGGAAAAGTGACTCACAATGATTTTTTCTTGGATTTCCTAATTACAATTCCATCTAGTACATTTTCTAGATCTTTGTGGAGGAGGTTATGAGGAATTTAGGCTGTACTTTTGCCTGTTAGTTCACTATCTTGATCTTATTCATCTTCATTATAAATTATCTTACAGTATTCAGACACATTCATTCAGAGTACTAAGTCATGAAAAGAGTGATTTCATTCTTTCTGACAAAAAAAATGCATTTTTAAATAGTTCAATGGATCTTCTTTATTTTTATATAATAATAATAGTTAATATTTATATGTCATTATGTGTTAGGCACTGGGTGACATGCTTTATAGTTATTATTACATTTGATTCTTGACACAACCCTGAGGCTAAGTACTATTGCAGATGACGAAACTGAAGTAAACAGAGGTTAAATGACTGGTCCAGGATCACACGGTTAGTTCTAAGGTCCTAATCAAACTCAGGTCTTCTTGACTCCAGGCCTGAAATTCTTTCCATATGTATATAAATGTATATTTGTGCATATGTACATATATATATATGTATATATATCCATAAAAATCTTTATGAGCTCAGGAATTTGAATACCTATTCCACTTAGTTGGACCATGAATACAGGTGGGACTAGATAGACAAATGAAGAAAGAACAGGGTCCTATAGTGGACATTAGTCAGACTCTGCTAAGGACCATTGCCACTGCCATCATGTCTAACCTTCATCATAAATTTTTTGATTGCTAATATTCCAATATGCTCTGATAACATTAGTTTAGGTATAAGTAACCCAATTGTAGTTGTAGATTCATTCAAGCTGAATTCTGAGTTTGAATTAATTTAGACATTTTGTCGATGTTTTTGATTTATATAAGAAGTGCTTGCAAAAGCAAGAAACAGGGAAAGCTAGGTGGCACAGTGGATAGAGCACTGGCCCTGAAGTCAGGAGGACCTGAGTTCAAATCTAACCTCAGATACTTAATTACCCAGCTGTGTGACATGGGCAAGTCATTTAACCCCATTGCCTTAAATAAAAAAAAAACACTAGGAAAAACACAGACTGAAGTCATCTTGACTCAATCCAGTGCTGATGATGAAATGAGTGGAATGTGTTCATGACCCAAATGGCCAACTTTTGTTAAGATCAAAGGTCAATTGGAACAATACCAAAAGAAAAGATTTAGTACAAATACTACTCATTAAAAAAATGATTCCCAGGGAGGCTAGGTGGCGTAGTGGATAAAGCACTGGCCTTGGAGTCAGAAGTACCTGGGTTCAAATCTGGTCTCAGACACTTAATAATTACCTAGCTGTGTGGCCTTGGGCAAGTCACTTAACCCCATTTGCCTTGCAAAAACCTAAAAAAAAATGATTCCCCAGTCATTATTGTCTCTCCTTCCAAAATTTCTTGGTATTTATTTGGTATATATCATTTATTTACTTATCTCTATATAAATAATGTCCAATTAATCAATAAACATTTATTAACTGCCTATGTCCCATTGTGCCAAGTGACAAGACAATCTCTGTATTTATATCTCTGTATGTGTTATGTGTGTGTATATATATATATATACACACACAAGTCATATATAGTATATATACGTGTGTGTGTGTGTGTGTGTGTGTATGTGTGTAATTTACAGAAGGAAGGCACTAGAAGTAAGAATAGTCAGGAAAATCTTCCAGTAAAAAAGATGAAATTTTAGTTGGAATTTTAAAAGAACCCAATAGGCAAAGATGAGGAGAGAATAGATTCCACAGTTGGGGGATAGAGAAAATGCCTAGAGCCCAGTGGTAGAGTGTCTTGTTCATAAAACAGTCAGGAGGTCAGTGTCACTGATCAAAGAGTACCTGCCAAGGAATAAGATGTAAAAAGATCGGAAAAATAAATAAGAGATAAAGGTTTTGAAGGACTTTTAATGCCAACCATAGTACTTGGACTTGATTCTTGAGGTAATAGGGGAGCCATTGGGGTTTATTGAGAAGGAAACTGACCTGATCAAAAGTGCAATCTAGGAAGATCACTTTAGAGGCTAAATGGAGGAAGGATTGGTATGGGAAGTGACTTAAAGCAAACAGATCAATTAGCAATCTATTGCAATAGTCCAAGTATAAGGCAATGAGGGCCTGTACTAAGGTGACTGACTGACAGTGTCAGAGGAGAGATTTTTCTGTAAAATAAGAGGCAAGGTGAGAGAGGGAGGGAAAAGGAGCCATGAGCTATTTGATGAGGAATGAAAAGATTTGGAAGAGTCCCTATAGAAGTGGGTTAATGAGTTGATAAAGGACAAGTACAGCAGGATTGCTTAGTAGTAGTAGGGACCCAGTTGAGGTTTTATATATATAACATAAATTTGTAGTAAACTGAGCCAGAGTGATTGCAAGACTGTCTTCACCTATGTTCAGAAACATATCTGTAGAAACAAAGGGGATGAATGGTGGGAGTGATCAAAGGTTAAGATGTGGCTGAGCATAATTGACAAAATGATAAGGGGTCTATGAATTTGAGAGAGAAAGCAATGCAGATTTGAATTGGTATACCAAGGGATCAAAATGGGGGAGAAGAAGAGAGTGTGGTTAGTGTTTAAGAGATGTAAGGGACTATTGTGTGTAGGAATACTGTAAATTTTCATCACCTGGTGTCCTCAAGCACTAGCACCTTATTTTACTAGTTGATTGTAGAGTGTCACGGGAGTGGGAGTGAACCAAGGACTGGGGAGGATATTTAAGCACTTGTATTTGGTTTAATAAATGGAGATCATGGAGAACTTTCCATCCTTGTCTCCTGCCCCTTCAGTGTTCATCTGGATAAGGATAAAATAACCAACAGGAACCTAACACATTCCTGAGCAGCTAGTCTCACAGGAACATAACAAATGGTGCCTGAACAGGGACACAAAGGCAGAGTTATCTGAGTAGAGTCTGGGATAAGAACCAACAGACACAAAAAAGAGAAACCAGGAAACATCCTGCAGCAGAAGACTTTGGAGAGGTAACAGATTGATTGTTACCAGGGACTGATTTTAAATTGGAACAAAGAGGTGTGAGGAACCAGCGAAAGTAAGAACAAACAAATAAATATTCAGCATTTAAGTATTCAGCATTACAGAACCAGCGAACGTGAGAAGTATTCAGCATTGAGGAAGTGGAGTCTCTCAGGCAGCTCTGCAGGGGACTGAGCTTCTTCCTCAGCAGCAGTCCCTGCTGATTACCTGCACCATGAATGGGATGCAAGGGACCTACTTGCTGTTCCTTTTGGCCACTGCTGCCTGCCTGAATGCGCCATATATGAATACTTAAACCTATGGTCAACTTCAGAGACATTTTTTAGTTGCTGCAGACCCTGACACCAACCCTGACGTCTATGATGAAATCCACTTCAGAAGCTACAACAAATTTCACTCTCCAGTCTACAACCAAATACCCCAGGACTCTTGCTCTGGCACCAGAAAGACATGAAGTACACACTAACTGCACTTCCTGTGTTGAGAGTAAAAATGTCACATGCTATTGGACAGTTTGTAACGATGTTGACTACTTGTTTAGAAAATGCAACAACTCCAAATTGTACTGTTGTCAACACCTCAAGTAATTTCGAATGCTCTCTCTCATTCTCTGCCTCTACTACCTTCTGTGGGGGGGGGGGGAATCTTCCTTTTTGGAACTTCAAAACTCAAGCCTATGTCTCAGAAGGAATGCATGCTTCACCCTAGAAAGGGCAAGACCCCCCCAAAAAAACTTAGTTTAGAAATCAAGAGACCCCCATACCTTCTTCCTGATTTGGGGAGGAGGGTGGGTTGGGCTATGGACTATTGATTGGGAAGCTTCGTGGTCAATTAGTTAAGAAAAAAGGGGAGAAGACTTTTTTTCTGGGACGGAAATTCAGATTTCATTTTTTGAATGAAGCCTTTGCTTATGGCTAATATTTTGGTGCATTATGTGTGCATATCTGTATTTAATCATCAATAGGACATTTTCACATCTCTCTACTTACCTGGAGAGGTGGGAAAATATTTCTATATTCTGAGATCTGGCCAGGGTATCAATCTCAACTTGGTAAATATGTGTCAAGAGAGTTGTTATTGTTGTTTGTGTGTGTGTGTGTGTAATTCAGAAGGAAATTTTATTAGGATAAAAAGTACTTCCAGGAATTTGGTAATATTGAATCACATAATTTAATGATTTCTTTTGAGAAAGAGATATTTGTACTATCTGATCTGTTTTGATGTTAAATTGATATAATTGTCAAACAGTTACTTATGTTATATATTCTTGGTCTCATCTATCATCATACATTTATGGTAAGGGAAATATCACAAATCATGCCCCCCTTCTGGGATAAATCTATGGATTCATGCAGAATATAATGATGTAAATATTATTTTGTAAAATTTTTTAACTCATGTTAATTGACTTGGACGCTTAGTTGTTTTTACTGTTGTTTAAATTGACATTTATTTATACTACTTTTGAACTTTTGTTTGCAACTTATGTGGTGTCCATTATGTAACTGAATTAAGGAATTTCACTTCCAAAAAAGGACAAAAAGGGGGATATGTAAGGGACTGTTGTGTGTGTGTAAACTTTCATCACCTGGTGTCCTGGAGCACCAGAGCCTTATTTTACTGGTTAATTGTAGAGTGCCAAGGGAGTGGGAGTGGACCAGGGACTGGGGAGGATATTTAAGCACTTGTATTTGGTTTGATAAATGGAGATCATGGAGAACTTGGAGATCTTGGAGAACTTTCCATTCTTGTCTCCCACCCCTTCAACATTCACCTAGGTAAGGATAAACTAGCCAGCAGGAACCTAACACATTCTTGAGCAGCTAGTCTAATAGGAACATAACAAGAAGAGAATTGAAGACTCAAGGAATTGAAAGTCTCAATGTAGATGAAGAGTAGAATTTTGTGAAGAAAGGTTCAGGGAGAGGTGAAAAGTCAATATATTATGGTTGGATAATGGGATATCTTGAATAATGATCCTTGAGAAGAGATCATCTTTTCTCTATCCAAGGGAAATTGTAGGTTGTAGTGGAGAAAAATATAGCATGAGATGGGAGACAGCTGCTCAGATGATTAAAGGAGAAGTCCCACTTCACTACTCCTCTTTCCTGGGAAGAGTGGGGTTAGACAAGAAAAGAGACCAGGAAACGATAGAAGTTAAACCTGGACAATAGGAAAAAAAATGTCCCATTACTCAACAACTTTTCTCTTTATTTTCCATCAAGGACAGGCACAGAGGGAGATTGGAGGCTTGAGATAAAGAGAAGGTTGGTCCTCTTTGCACCAGAGGTTCTCTACATCTTGGTTGAGAGATTCTTGGCAGCAGGAAGTATAAATTGCCTTGGGCTGACACAAACAGAAGTTTCTTTTGGGGCAGGTGAAAGATGTCTGGTCCCTTGCTTCCTTCCCTAAGGGGAACATGTTGTACCCAGCAATATATGGAAGGTATAAGGCACACAGTCAGAAGAATTTTGGCTCTTCTTATCTGAGAAGGAGCAGTATTCCACCCCACCCCACCCCACCCCATCCCTGCCCAGTAAAAATGTAAGCAATTTGAAGTCAGAGACCATTTCATTTTTTGTCCTTGAATTTCCACAATTCATAACAAATAGTGGGTGATTAATGTATGGTTGACTGATGAATGGAATGACATAAAATGAAACAGAAACATAAAAAAGCTTGTTTGGATTCATTTATTATATCTAGCTAAATTTTTATTTCATTGGATTTGAGAGGGTTACAATTGTGTAATCAATTTTATTTTGTTGGGCTTTAAGAGCTTGATACTGATTCTAAGGATTGTAAGATTAGATGTTATCCCACCAATGAGAAATATTGCTGCCTCTAGACAGAATAATGAAAAATCACTTATTCATCTTGCACTGCTTGTTCTCAGAATGTTCTATTTACTTTTTGTTTACTGTGTCCTATTCACTGTACCTTCATAAATTTTGTTTCTCAACCCTATAACACCCTTAATCACCTTTTGATCTTCCAGATACTGTTGTCAGATCATAACCTGTTCATCTCCTACCAGTCTGAATAAAGAATTTGACTATGGTCCTTGGTTTGTGCACTTTAATTCTCTACCTTCCTTTTCACTATAAGATTAAAGAGCAGCAAAATAATAAAGAACACATATTTCTTTTTAGTCAAGAAAGAAATTCTTCAACACAATCATCATTTGCACATTTCACTTTATTTTTTCCATTTCTATATTTATGTTTTACTTCTTTTCCCTTTTTCCATAGTTGAGACAGTATTTTCTAGTGAATAGAGACATGGATTCAAATCCCACCTTAGACACATATTGGTTGAATGACCCTACATAAACCACTCAGTCTTTCAGCACTCTGGCAATTCTTTAATGCTATAAATTACAGAGAAGGGCTATATTGGTTTGAGAGAGTTTTCTCACCAATTATAAATCAATAAAATTACAGATCCAGTCCTTATCACTATCATAATTATTGCCAGGATGTATAGTGTTATATTAAAAAAGGAATCATGGAAGGTGACAATTTGGTCTTGATCCTGGTTTTTCAGAGGGGTGACTTTAGTGCTTCTCCATAAAGTATATATGATACTCCCTGTGGTTTAGACTGTCTCTTCTCCATCCATTTCGAAGTCATGGGATGGATAAAATCTCTCCCATTAGTCCTGTACTATCTGAATAATGATGGAAGTAGAAGAAGAGGAGGAAGCAGTAATAATGGTTCTCAAAAATGCTAACATTATGTCTTATTGTTCCAAAGCTACAAGGTCCATGAGACTGATTCTTATCTTCCTTCAAGTGGCACACTGCTTCAAAAATCTAATCATCTTACTCTTGAATTTGGGGATTATATTTCAGAAACCTTCTAAGAATGGTGCTGGACAAGAAGTTTCCCTTCTCTCAATAAACAGCTAGATTTTAGTATCAAACTGACTTAGCAATCAAAACTTCCCATCCTCTGTAAAGGAAGCTGGAATTCATTGCCTTAAGTGTCCCTCTTTTGATCATTGCCTCAACTGCCTGGACTGGGAAAGTTCACTATCCTGTGCTTCTGTCTCTGGTCATCCATGAGCAGTTCCTGGGAGAGAGAGAGGACTGAGTATATGTACATTTTCCTCCTTCTTCCCATTGCCTTCCTCTCTAAAACACAAATCCACTTTACTGAACTCTTGCCTATTCTCAGAACAAGGAAATTAGAAGTTGAAAAACATTAAGAGAAATTTTAGCAAAGTTCCTGATAAGAATCTATATTCCCAAGAATCCTGGACATCCAGGCCATCTTGGGTTCCATGACACCTAATCAAGAGCTATTCTACCTCCAGTCCTTTCAACAAAGCATCACTGGGCACACTCATCTGCATGGAGAAGTAGCCTTCATATATCCCAAGAAAAAAAGGACTTTGCCCTGTAAACTCCTCAAGGAAATTAGGGAAGTTCCTCAATAGATTTCATTTGAAGATAAATTCTCATTTTCAAAAAAAAAATTCTCCTTATCTTTTGCTATTTGAGTATTATTTTAAAAGCTTTTAATTTTATTCCATATTTTCTCAGGATTCATTGTAATTATATGATTTCAAATTATTCCTATTAATATGATGAATTATATAGATGAAATACTTATTCAAGTTACATTCTATAAATAAACCTTATGATATTACCATAGATAATTTTTAAAATATGTTGTTCTCTCTTTGTTAAAATTTTCTTAATGAGCCTCATCAAAGCATGGAAATGAACATGGGTTCTCTAAGACTCAACCACTAGAACACAAGTTTGGGCAGGTTTTACTCTTCAGGTAGAGCTACTACAAGGGTTTATATCTTTTCTGAGGATCAGCCAAGGTATGAAGAGATTTGCCACAAGTACACTGGCCGGTTGGTGAAGAATACTTTACTCTTGGCAAATAGAAAACAAAAACACAAAATAATCTTAGCCCTGTATAACACCTTTCAACTTCTGCTGACTTGAGTTACTGAAAAAGATGTAGATAGAAATTGCTAAGAGGGACTGTTAGGTGGCACAGTGGAGAGAGCACCAGCCCTGGAGTCAGGAGGGCTTGACTTCAAATTCGGTTTCAGACACTTAATAATTACCTATCTGTGTGGCTTTGGGCAAGCCACTTAACCTCATTGCCTTGCAAAAACCTAAAAAAAAAGTTCTTAAGAGACTCACAGTTTCTTTAGAAAGATTTTATTTGTTATACAATTTTCCCCCAATCTTACTTCTCTCCCCTTACCCCACCCCCTTAGAAAGCATTCTGTTAGTCTTTACATTGGCTCCATGTTATACATTGATCTCAGTTGAATGTGATGATAGAGAAATCATAGCCTTAAGGAAGAAAAATAAAGTATGAGATAATAAAATTACAAAATAAGATAACTATTTTTTTCTAATTTGAAGGTAATAATCTTGTTCAAAGTCCATAATTCTTTCTCTGGATACAGATGGTATTCTCCATTGCGGATAGACCAAAATTGTCCCTGGTTTTGCACTGATGGAATGAGCAAGTTCATCAAGGATGATCATTGCCCCCATGTTGCTGTTAGAGGGTACAATGTTCTTCTGATTCTATTCATCTCGCTCAGCATCAGTTCATGAAAATCCTTCCAGATTTCCCTGAATTCCCATCCCTCCTGGTTTCTAATAGAACAATAGTGTTCCATGACATACATATACCACAGTTTGTTAAGCCATTCCCCAATTGAAGGACATTCACTTAATTTCCAATTTTTTGCCACTACAAACAGAGCTGCTATAAATATTTTTGCGCAAGTCACCTAGATTTTCTTTTCTTTTCCCCCAAATCTAAAGATTTTATTTATTTTGAGTTTTACAATTTTTTCCCTAATCTTACTTCCCTCCCCCTCCACCCCCCACAGAAGGCAATTTGCCAGTCTTTACATTGTTTCTATGGAATACATTGATCCAAATTGAATGTGATGAGAGAGAAATCATATCCTTAAGGAAGAAACATGAAGTATAAGAGATAGCAAGATTAGACAATAAAATATCAGTTTTTTTTTACTAAATTAAAGGTCCTTGGTCTTTGTTGAAACTCCAGTTCTTTCTCTGGATACAGATGGTATTCTCCATCCTTGATTGTTGCACTGATGGAATGAGTGAGTCCATCAAGGTTGATCATCACCCATCTCACTTAGCATCAGTTCATGCAAATCCCCCAGGCTTCCCTGAATTTCCGTCTCTCCTGATTTCTAATAGAACAATAGTGTTCCATAACATACATATACCAGAGTTTGCTAAGCCATTCCCCAATTGAAGGACATTTACTTGATTTCCAATTCTTTGCCACCACAAATGGGGCTGCTATGAATATTTTTGTACAAATGATGTTTCTACCCTTTTTCATCATCATCTCCTCAGGGTACAGACCCAGTAGTGGTATTGCTGGGTCAAAGGGTAGGCACATTTTTGTTGCCCTTTGGGTGTAGTTCCAAATTTCTCTCCAGAAAGGTTGGATGAGTTCACAGCTCCACCAACAATGTAATGGTGTCCCAGATTTCCTACAACCCTTCCTACAATGATCATTATCCTTTCTGGTCATATTGGCCAGTCTGAGAGGTCACAGTTTTTAAACTAATTGTAAACATTAACATAACTATTGTTACATTAAATGTGAAATGTATCCAGTGATCAAGTGGATATTTTATTGGAGGAAGAGCATTACAGAAAACTTGACACTCTTACTAAAAATGAAGCCAACATCATTTCTAAAATATAGAGAGAATTGTATCAAATTTATAAGGTTTCAAGTCATTCCCCAATTGATAAACAGTCAAAGGATATGAATAGTTTTCAAATGAAAAAAATTAAAATTATATATTTATATATATATAATCATATGAAAAAATGTTCCAAATCATTATTGATTAGAAAAATACAAATTAAAACAACAATGACTTATCACTTCACACCTATCAGATTAGTCAAGATGAGAAAAAAGGGAAAATGATTAATGTTGGAGAGGTTGTGGGAGGATCTGTTCATTGATACATTGCTGATGGAGTTGTAAACAGATCCAACCATTTTGGAGAGCAGTATAGAACTATGCCCAAGAGCAATAAAATTGGCCTTTGATCTAGCAATTCCGATTCTAGGCCTTTATCCAGAAGAAATCATAAAATATAGGAAAAGTTCCACATGTTTCAAAATATTTGTAGCAGTTCTTTTTTGTAGTGGCAAAGAATTTGAGATTGAGGGGATGCCCATCAACTGGGGAATGATTGAACAAATTATGGTATTTGAATGTTTTGGAGTACTATTGTTCTATAAGAAACCATGAATATGTGGGACAACTAGGTGGTGCCATGAATAGAGCACTGGCCCTGGAGTCAGGAGGACCTGAGTTCAAATCCAATCTTAGACATTTAATAATTACCTAGCTGTGTGACTTTGGGCAAGTAACTTTACCCCAATGCCTTGCAAAAACCTTAAAAAAAAAAAGAAACCATGAATGGTTGACTAGTGAAGCATGGAAAGACTTACATGAACCGATACTGAGTAAAGGAAGAACAGTATAAAATTAGCAACGATGTTGTGATTTGATCAACTATGATAGATACAGTATTTCTCAGCAGTACATAGATCAAGAACAATCCCGGAAGACCTGTTATGGACAACACATTCATATCCAGATGAAAACAAAAGCAAAAACAAAAACTACAGAATCTGAATGAATACTATGGTTTTCTTTTTAAAAATTTCTCATGTCTTTCCTTCATATCCCATGGTTTTAGTCCTAATTCCTCACACACAAAATGGCTAATATGTAAACATGATAAACACAAATGTACATGTACAATGTTCACTTAACTGTTTGCCACTGAGGTGGGGGGGGAAAGAAGGGTGGAAGAAAAGTGTGTAACTTATAAATATGCAAATGAATGAATTTTCAAAAACTTTCATATCATGTAATTGGAAAACTAAAATAAAATATCAATCAAAAAATTGAAATACAAAAAGTATAAAAGGTAAAAACATGAAAATAATTCTGCATGAAATAATTTTAGCTTAGATATTTAATGTCATCAATATGATATAAATAACCTACCATGATCCATCCAGATTCCTGCAATAATTCTGGGGTATCCAAGATGGAGACCTTAGATCACCTATGGGTATGATGATGATGATATGATGATGATCATGAAGTTTGTCCTTCCTTCTCAAAGAAGATCATAACATCAAGCAGATGATGCCATGACAAACACATGGATTGGATTTGAATGAGGGGGTGCTGTGCTTAGTCACAGCCTCAT
The DNA here is from genome assembly GCF_037893015.1 of Macrotis lagotis. Classification (NCBI taxonomy): domain Eukaryota; kingdom Metazoa; phylum Chordata; class Mammalia; order Peramelemorphia; family Peramelidae; genus Macrotis; species Macrotis lagotis. Next base: position 536,062,916 of record NC_133666.1, on the reverse strand, counting down.
TTTCTCCTCCAGAGTCATCTGGGTTCAAAGGCTAGAGATGAATCAGGACAACTGGAAATGATCATGGATGGGAAGCAGAGTTAAGTAACTTGCCCAAGGTCACACAACTAGTAAATGTTAAGAGTCTGAGGTTGAATTTGAACTCCCATCCTCCTGACTCCAAGGCCAGTGCACTATCCACTGCTCCACCTAGCTGCCTTCTACATATGGGTATAGATACACAAAGGAAGCCCACAACTAACAAGTTAGGACTGATTAAGGAAAGTTATCCCAAGTTTGAGGTGCTTTATCTTCATTCCTAAAACTACATATTATGTTTTAAGCATTTGGAAAATAAGAAATAACATACACTTCTGAATATTCAAGGTCCCTGATATCATCTCAGGATGGTCCTAAACTACTTTTAATCAGGCAATTTCATAGTTGATCTTACAGTTCTTCTGGGCTTACTGGACTTGATCTCTTCAGTATCATAGCTCTGCTTCTTGAGAGAAACAAAAATTTGTGTAACATGTATTTTGTGCCAGGAATTGATTCTTTATAAATAAATCTTATTTTATCCCCCACAACCCTGGGAATTAGATGCTATCATTATCCCCATTTTAATGGTTGAGGAAACTAAGAGAGACAGGCTGAATGACTTACCTAGAGTCACACAGCTAATCAGTGTTGGAGACCAGATTTTGAAGTCAGATCTTCCTCACTCCAGGCTCAGTAATCTATCTACTGTAACATCTTGTTTCCATAGTTGACCATGATTTTTGCCATGGCCATTTTCTGACATAGCTGAAGTCAATGGTTAAGAAGTATGCTCTTTAAGAAGGAACCAAAATCTTAACAATAAGACCAGTGGAAGCTTCCCCTTTTCTGCTTCCTCAGAGGCTTAGTGATGAAGGCTTGTCAACTCCCAAGCAATAGAATTCTAGCTCTACATGCCAAGCTCTGTCTCTTCTGGTCACATGCTCTTAGTTCAGGATATCTTCAACAATGTGGGGAGTGAGAGGAGAAATATCCTTCTTCTTTGATATAACCAAGGGAAAAGGTGAAGAGCAAACTCAGAGCTTCTTTACCAACCAGGTCACAGTCCCAGAGTGAGTCTACCTTGCATTTTTTAAAATTTCTTTAAAGCAATGTGGTTAAGTGACTTGCCCAAGGTCACACAGCTAGACAATTATTAAGTATCTGAGGTGGGATTTGAACCCAGTATCTGAGGTCAGATTTGAACCCAGTCTACCTTGCATTTTAAAGGGGGCTATCAGCCAATCAACAGAAGTTCCCTTTGTTGCATTGTTGTTGTTTTTTGTCCTTCATTTTCAAAGATCACCAATGTCAATGTGGGGTGATGTCTGACTTGTGTGTGAATTGGATTTAAGTAAGGCAGAATTGAACAAAGTCATCAGTCTCACTCTCTTACAATCCTTGAACCTCAGTGCGAAGACAAAAGTCAAGATGATTAGCAGTGCAATGGATGACCTTAGCATTTTTGAGGTCTAAGTTCTAAGCATTCACAGCACCTGATTCAGCCTCCTTCATGACCACTGGAACAACTTGTTCTCATGTACCCATTCTGCATAGAATGTATTCACATGCTTGGGATATACATGCCCTTAACTTGCCAACAAGTTTGACAGTTATGTCACCAAAGAGAAGAGGAATAATCTTATTCATTAAAAAAAATGAAATGAAAATCAAGAGAAAATTCCTAATTTCTAATGTATTCACCTACTTTCTCACATCTACAAATTTTTTTTCTGGGAATACTCTAAAAAAGCTTTCATAGAATCATAAACCTAGAGCTGTAAAGGACTGGAAAAGCCATTTAATTCAACCCCCCTCATTTTACAAATAAGAAAGCTGAAGACCAAGGAAGCAAAGAGATTTGACCAAGCACATAAAGAACATAGGCATGAGATTTGAATCCAGGTCCTCTGATTTAAGAACTATAATTTCCCTCCATCTTTTAAAGAATAATTTTGCTTTTTTCTATCATATTCTTCAGCAGAACACATCATCACATAAATGACATAGACAGAAAATACAAGATTTCACTGGGTAAAAAGGATAATTGATGCTACAAAGCAAAATGCCACTTAAAGATTCCTCTCCCAATCATATATCAGAGTCATACAGAATTCTTTGAAGGATATAACAGCAGAAATAACTTGGCTCAAAATCCCTTTAGTTATTAACATCAAGTGACCATAAAAGGAAGAAATAAATATCCACAAAGAATTTTTACTACCAGCATGAAGGATGTTTAGCAGTTTCCAAATGAAAGAAGAATTCTCTCTATGGTGATGTCCTCAAGATATTTATTCTTTCTGGTGAAGTGCTTCCTGATAACTCTACTGGAAAATGCTATAAGATTGATTACATTAAGCCTCAGAACATGGAAGAAACTCCTAAACTAGATTTAGAAACATTCAAAAAGAGACTGACCTAACCACATTTAGGAAAAGTCAAGTGAACCAATAATGATTTTTGTCCAGCTTCTGCAGTTGCCCACAGAGCTACCCATGTGCAAGGTAGTGCCTCTTTAATACATAAGCAGTTTGATTTCTGAAAGGGGCAGGAAATGAATTTTCACATGAAGAAAAATAAATAAATACATCTGTGAAGGATATAATGTACTGATCCCTTTTGTTTATGAATATTTGGTTGTGAAAGGGAAAGGAAATGTTTGTTCCCTCCACCCCTAAGCCAACCTCAAAAAACCTGACAAAATCCACATGTGAAGAAATACAGTTTTTCAATAAAATGTGGGTAGAAACTGTTAGGATGACCATATTGAGAGTGAATTGACAGAAAGTTTCAGCAGATGTGCTGGAAGCTTCGGATTGGTTGAAGAAAATTTGAAGTTCCTAATTCTCTTAGGGTTCAGAATTAAACAAGAGAGCCTTCAGGAAATTGTGCAAAAATTTTATTGATCTAAAGCTTGTCACTGAGAACAAAGACTTCTGCTTTTATTTTATTACAATCTTAACAAACCCTAAATAAAATGGGCATTTACATAATAAGCAGGATAAAAAGAGGATCCTACCTGAAATTTCAGATCTCAATTATGTATACAATGAGATGGCAGATCCAAAAATCACACAGCTTTCAGAAAGAGAAGAAAGTAGTAGCCCAGATTCCTATCCAGGGCAACAGTGTAAAGAAGCCAACTTCACAAATAAAGGCAAATTAGTCACTAATAGTGACTAGCTGAATCACAATAAATCAACAGAAAAGAGACACTTTTTAAAAGCAAGAAGGAATAAGAGTTTCCAGGGGTACAGAACCATCATTCCATCTACAAAGGGATAGGGAAGCAAGATCTAGGTTGCCAAATATGGTTTAGGATTACGGAGATATGCTCTGAGAAGTCAGAGAAAGGAGGCAAGAAACACAGGACTCCTTCCCAGAATGAAGTCTGCTCAGTAGCCAGTAAAAAAAAGGGTAATAAAGTGAGGAAAGAGGAGTGTTAGAGCAAAGCTAGTTCTTTTATATGTGAGAAGATTGGAAAACACCAGTTTCATTTTCACTCCTTATCAAAACTGTCTCCTGAACCATTGCTGCCTGTCCCCAATATTGTCCTCTGTACCATTAATTACCCTACCCAATCCACAACAGTTTTTGTTCAAGTGAAATTCCTAGTTACAATTCTGTTAATACACTGTGGGGTCAAAAATCTATTCCTCCTATCCTCAACTTTTCTTTCGTCATCAAACAAGCTGTAAGACTTCTCATTGTCACCCTTCTGGATCTTAGTTGCCTCCACAGTTTATTTCTGAAACTTGGTCCTTCAACACTCATTTTGAACAAACCCAGAGAGGAGATTTAAGGCCTTTCTCTTGTTCTCTTATCTTGTTTTTTACTATTTATTCAGGAAAACATAAAAAAGCATTATAATGTAGTACAATCAATGGGAAGAACGAGAATTTGTAAAGGTCATTTTTATTGGTTACTCTTGTTATTTCATGTACATACAAAAAAAAATACCCTGAGTACTTTGTTATATTATTTGGATAACTCACTTATTATATTGCTTAAATTTAGCTTCATATGACTATACTCAGAATATCACCAGACTAGGAATGCCTGAGATGACTACAAGGAATTTTAGGTTTTCCTAGGTCCCAAATTTATCCATAACATTCTTGTTTTAGGTTACTTCACCCAGAATTTGGTCCACCCAAGCTTCTCTTTTAAGTTCTCTTCATGTGATTTGTGTGTGACTCCTCTGTGCTTTCCTTTGTCAAAGTCCTATATAATGTAAACCTTCCAGAATCTGAGGAGAGGGAGCCATCTCTTCTTTCTGGCTTGCTTTCCTCTGTCAATTGACCAAATAAATTTCTTTTTAAAATTACTTCAGATTTTGGAGTCTATACTCATGAAAGACAAGACAAACACATACACATGCATACAAATACACATACACACACATACAGAGAAATATAGGCATTATCTCCCCTATATTTTCTAGGTCTGTTCCTCAGAATCAGATAGATCAACCCTGTCTTTGTGAGGTCTTAGATGTGGTCTTAATTTCTAGCTAATACATTGCTTGTTTGTTTTTTTGTTTTTTTAGGGTTTTTTGCAAGGCAAATGGGTTAAGTGGCTTGCCCAAGGCCACAAAGCTAGGTAATTATTAAATGTCTGAGACCGAATTTGAACCCAGGTACTCCTGACTCCAAGGCCAGTGCTTCATCCACTACACCACCTAGCCGCCCCTAATACATTGCTTGTGAAAGCTGTAGGTGACTTAACCCTTTTAGTTGTAGACAAAGTCTGCATCTTATTTCATATTTCATCATTCTATCCCAAGTGCCTAATAATACAAGGATTTAATAAGTATATACTGAACAACTTGAATTGAATAAACCAAGGAACCATGATAGAGAAATTATTTGTATAATGACTAAAACAAACCAAGCACCCTACAGGGAACCTGAAAAGTCAAGACTATTTCATTTTGAATCACCTTTTCTAGATTTCCCCTATAGCTTAGACCCTTCCCTTCTGAAATGCATTGATATTGGCTTTGTATATAGTCTTCATATATGTATTTTTTTATTTTTGGTTTTTACCAGGCAATGGGTTTAAGTCACTTGCCCAAGGTCACACAAGTAATTATTAGGTGTCAGGCTGGATTTGAGTTCAGGTTCTCCTGATTCCAGGATCAGAACTCTATCCACTGTGCTACCTAGCTGCCCCAAGATACCTATTTATACGTGTGTGTGTGTGTATGTGTGCGCGCTAACATCTAAAAAGTAAGCTTCCTGAGGTCAGGAAATGTTTAACTTTTGTCTTTGTACCCTCAGTTCTTAACTCAGTGTCTTGCATATAGTAGAAAATTAATAAATGTTGATTGTTTAAAATTCTATGTTCATTCACATCCAACTTTGTGACCCCATTTGAGTCCATTTGAGTAAACTGAGGCAAACAGTTAAAATGACTTGCTCAGGGTCACAAAGTCAATAAATGTCTGAGACCAGATTTAAATCAGGAAGATGAGTCTTCCTGACTCCAGGCCTAGCACTCTTTCTACAGTGCTACCTAGCTGTCCCAATTAAAACTCTAACTTCGCTTAATTTTATTTTTGACCCCTACCAATCAAAATTCCAAAAAATTACTTTAATGAATTGTAAGTAAATTCATATGGAGAAATAAAAAGTCAAGAATTTCCAGGAGCTTAATGAAAAAAAGTGCAAAAGAAGGTGGCTTAGCCTACCTGATCTAAAATTATATTATAAAGCATCAGTCATCAAAACTGTTTGGTATTGGCTAAGAAATAGAGTGGTGGACCAGTGGAATAGACTAGGTGTAAAAGCAGGAGATGATTATAGTAATCTGCTGTTCGATAAACCCAAAGAGTCCAGCTATTAGGATAAAAACTCCCTCTTTGATAAAAACTGCTGGGATAATTGGAAGTTAGTATGGAAGAAACTTAGATTAGACCAACACCTAACACCCTTTACCAAGATAATATCCAAATGGGTACAGGACTTAGACATAAAAAACAATACTATAAGCAAATTAGAAGATCAAGGACTAGTTTACCTGTCAGATTTATGGAAAGGGGAGCAGTTTATGACTAAGGAAGAGTTGGAGAACATCACGAAAAATCAATTAGATGATTTTGATTACATTAAATTAAAAAGCTTTTGCACAGATAAAACCACTGTAACCAAGATCAAAAGAAATGTAGTAAATTGGGAAACAATCTTTACAACTAATGATTCTGACAAAGGACTCATTTCTAAAATATACAGAGAACTGAGTCATATTTTTAAAACAAAAAGCCATTCCCCAATTGACAAATGGTCAAAGGATATGCAAAGGCAATTTACAGATGAGGAGATCAAAGCAATCCATAGCCTTATGAAAAATTGCTCTAAATCATTAATTATTAGAGAAATGCAAATTAAAGCTTCTCTGAGGTACCACCTCATACCTCTCAGATTGGCCAATATGACCAGAAAGGATAATGATCATTGTTGGAAGGGTTGTGGGAAATATGGGACACTATTACACTGTTGGTGGAACTGTGAACTCCATCCAATCTTTCTGGAGAGCTATTTGGAACTATGCCCAAAGGGCAACAAAAATGTGCATACCCTTTGACCCAGCAATACCACTACTGAGTCTATATCCTGAAGAGATGATGAAAACATCACTTATACAAAAATATTTATAGCAGCCCTGTTTGTGATGGCAAAGAATTGGAAATCCAGTAAATGTCCTTCAATTGGGGAATGGCTTAGCAATCTGTGGTATATGTATGTCATGGAACACTATTGTTCTATTAGAAACCAGGAGGGATGGGATTTCAGGGAAGCCTGGAGGGATTTGCATGAACTGATGCTGAGTGAGATGAGCAGAACCAGAAAAACACTGTACACCCTAACAGCAACATGGGGGTGATGATCAGCCTTGAAGGACTCGCTCATTCCATCAGTGCAACAATTGGGAACAATATTGGGCTGTCTGCAAAGGAGAGTGCCATCTGTATCCAGATAAGGAGCTGTGGAGTTTGAACAAAGTTCAAGGACTATTCCCTTTAATTTAGGAAAAAAAACAGATACCTTATTGTCCGATCTTGTTACCTCTTAGACTTCTTGTCTTTTCTTTAAGGATATGATTTCTCTCTCATCACACTCAATTTGGATCAAGGTACAACATGGAAACAAAGTAAAGACTGACATTGCTTTCCATGGGGAGCTTGGGGGAGGGAAGTAAGATGGGGGGGAATTGTAAAACTCAAATAACATCTTTAATAAAAATAAATTTAAAAATAATTTTATTATTGACACCTTACAAATAATTCCCTTTTTATCAAAATTAGTTGCAAAAAGAAAAGCTAATAAGAAACAAAAAATGAAAAATTTCACCACAAAATTATATGTAACTAATTTCTTTATTGATTTAGGGATGATTTGGCACATCCTCATAAAATCATAGAATTCTGAAGCAGAAATAGACATTAGAGATCTAGTACTATCCTATTTTTTGCCAGAGCATTTAGGGTGAGGAAATCTGAGGATAGCTGTGATTTGTTTTGGGTAACAAAAATCACCAAATTCTCAGTCTCAGGGAGGTGAGAAAGGCTTAGACTGGGCCAGCTAGGTGGCACAATGAAAAGAGCACTGCCTTGGAGTCAGGAGGACTTGAGTTCAAATATGATCTCAGATTCTTGATAATTACCTAGCTGTGTGGCCTTGGGCAAGTCACTTAATCCCATTGCCTTACAAAACACAAAAACAAAGACTTAGACTTTAATTCAGAGGTTGCACAAAAAGTTACAAGTTACTACAAAAAGTTCCCAATTTAACTTCTTTTTTTTTGTTTTGTTTTGGTTTTTTTTTGGGTATTTTGCAAGGCAAATGGGGTTAAGTGGCTTGCCCCAGGCCACACAGCTAGGTAATTATTAAGTGTCTGAGACTGGATTTGAACCCAGGTACTCCTGACTCCAGGGCCAGTGCTTTATAAGTAATTATTGTCTGAGACTGGATTTGAACCCAGGTACTCCTGACTCCAGGACCAGTGCTTTATCCACTGAGCCACCTAGCCACCCCATCTAAGTTAACTTCTTTGGAGAAGCACCAAGATTGTGAGTTTCAGTACTGTTGTGAGCTAAAGGGACAGTCTGATTAGCAGACCTGAGGGAGAATGAAGGCAGGAAACCACTGATCCCTAAGGAGGGATAGTAGTCATGTGGGAATCAAGTTTTGGTTCTTAATGAGGTAAAGAAGATGAGTTTCTAAGTATATAATCAAGTTAAGCAAAGAGGAGACAGTTTAGGGAAAATACCAAAGAAGACAGAAGTTAGTCGAGTTAAACAAGGAGAGACAGTTGAGGGAGAATAGCAAAGAAGATAGTCGAGCACAATTAAGTTAAAGAAAGTGAGCTTTTAAGAAGTTAGGATTTATTTGGGGAATGACTGAACAAATTATGGTATGTGTATGTGACAGCACACTATTGCTCTGTAAGAAATCATGAGGGACTGGATTTCAGAAAAACCTGGAAAGACTTACATGAATAGATGTGGAATGAAATGAGTAGAAGTAGAGGAACACCATACACACTAACAACACAGGGTGATGGACTTGTTCATTTCAGCAGTACAATAATCAAGGACAGTTTAAAAAGACTTAGGATGAAAAATACCATTCATATCCAGAGCAGGAACTATGGTTAAATGAAGACCAAAGCTTATTATCTTCAATTTGTAAAAGTTTTGTTTTGGTTTGGTTTTTTTTTAGGACTTTTGCAAGGCAAATGGGGTTAAATGGCTTGCCCAAGGCCACACAGCTAGGTAATTATTAAGTGTCTGAGATTGGATTTGAACTCAAGTGCTCCTGACTCCAAGGCTGTGCTCTAATCCACTGCACCACCTAGCTGCCCCTCAATTTTTAAAAGTTGTCTTATGTATTATGTCAAATTTTTTCTCTAATGCTTTCCTTCTTCGGTTTGGTTCTTCTCTAGCAACATTTTTAATATAGATCTATTGTTCAGCATGGTTATAAATGTGAAGCCTATATCAGATTGTTTTCTTTCAGGGGAAGGGGGAGGGAAGGAGAAAAATGTAAAACTCAAAACCTTGCTAAAAAAATAATAGGTAAAAATTTCCATTTCATATAATTAGGAAAACAAATGAATAAAATATTAAAAAATAAATAAAAGTATTCCTGGGTTAAAAAAAAAAAGATAGGATCCAACCACATGGAGTTGGGACCACATGGATCCAGCCTTGGCAAAGGAAAATAACCAGGAAGTAACCTGCCTGGTTGAGTCTCTAAGGGAAAACAGTGAGCTGGGACAGAACCTAGTTTAAATATATTTCTGTGGTGGGAGGAGCAATGGTGCTGCTTGAGGTATGGTTTAACACCTGGCTTCAGGCAATTTCCAATGAGCATGTGACAGGGGTGGTCCTTAAGGAATAACTAATATCTGACATAAACTACTATTCACTGAGCATGAATGGAATCTATTGGTACTGGAGGTGGGTGGCTGTCTATTGATATTGCTCATTTTCTGTCAGTTAAAGTCCAAAATGGTTTAGGAAATCGGGTTTACAAGAGCCAGTACAGAATGGGAAAACACTTTAAGGGCAGGCATCTAGGCAGCCACTGTTAAAGTCCAGAGTGACTTAGGAAATGGGGTTTACAGGAGCCAATGGAGTGGAGTATTGCACAATACACAAAAATTACAAGCTTTGTTTGCTTCACAATAATCTTACTGTCAAGAAAATTGAATCTCTGAAGTAATAAAAGTGATTTGTTTCAAAGTCATACAGTTGAACAATATCTGGTCAAAGACTAAGATCCATGCCTCCAAAACTCCTCACCCTCCCCAATATTTTTTGCCTTATGTTATACTATCTCTCATCTCACATCTTCTCATCCATCTACAACCTACCTATATGGATGCTTGAACTTTTAAAAGTGATTACTTTCAAAATTCAATTCCTCCTAATGTCCTTGGAATTCTTCAGTTTTGAAGGACAAATCTATATGGAATTAACCTAGGAAATTTTTGTCATCTCATAATTTGCAGTCATCTTGTTGTGTCTTATTCTAGATTAATGCACAATTCTTTTATTCCTCTATGCTGATTGAATAAATTGGTATATCATCTCTCTTTTATTTGGTGTTACGTAGTTAAGGATTATATTTTAATATGTAGAACTAATTGAATCCAGGCTGGGAATTTCTTTATCCAAGAAATTCATGTTGGGGCCCAAATTTACTGGCTTGGCACTCTATATTGGCCATATTAATTTCTAAATTTCTATTTTACTAGACTACTGAAAATATATACATATACATAGATATTTCATACATATATGTATATATGTGTGCATATATATTAATATTGCAGAATCTTAGAGTTGGGAAAGACTTCAGGGGTTATCTGGTTCAACTCCCATCCAAAATATTATGACATTCCTAACATTGTCGCCCAGACTCTCCTTGAAGACCTCCTATAATCAGGCAGCCGCTTCCAAAGTTGGAAAACTTTGATTATTAGGAAGTTTTTCCTTATGCTTAGCCAAAAATCTGCCTCCCTATAACTTCTACCCACTGGACCTAGGATTGCCCTCTGGGGCCAAGTAAAACAAGTTTAAACCTACTTCTGCATAATTCAAAAGTATAAAATTCAGAAACATTACAATGGCAGTATAAGGAATGAAGAGAGAAAGGAAAATAACCATTGTGAATTTTAACTGCCCTAACTGACTCTTAACTGAGGTCTTCAGGCCAAGTCCACAGTCCAGTCAAATACACTGGACTCAGTCTAAAACATCCCAGGCTGCCAGAATACTTTTCTTGTCAACTCTACCCTGAGTCAAGTCTGGGATGGAACCAACTCAGAGCCTTCACTGAAACTAGTCATTGATTATACAAAACTACACCAACAACAATCCAACAGACTTCACTCTCTGCCTACACATTCCTAAGAGACCACTAAAAGGTCCCCACCATTAACCTTCCTCCAGAAAAAGTGAAAAAGTAAATCACATAAGAATATTGCTACAGTCATGAAGAAAAGAAATAATTTGCCCAAAAATTCTGCAAAAATATCCAGATTCCATAATGTTCCAGACCTGCAGAGCTTTCTCTGCCCTCATCCTATCTCTATACTCCAAAACCTTGTGTTTTCTCTTATTTTTAAATTGTCTATTCTTACAATTTTCATTTTAAAGCTTATGTATAAGATGAAAATGCAAAAAAAAAACAAAAACAAAAAACCAAAGTAACAATAAAAAACCTTCTTTCACAGTGTAATGATAACACAAATCCTATGGGGATAGAAAACAAAGTATCTCTTATACTTTAATATTCAGAGCCATTTATTGATGCCTTCTCACATAGAGGAGAGATTTTGTAAACAAAATATGTGCTGATATTTTATCTAAGGTAATTAGAAAAATAATCTTTCCTACTTGTTCAAGGAGTTCCTAGAAACTTAACATAGACTTTAACAAATCTCTGTGGTTTCTATTTAAAATCATAGCAGATTTTTACTGTGGAGCTGAGCAACATGATCTGCCAGCCCCCTGTTGCAAAGTGGGAGGTTTCTCACATTTCCACCTTGCAGTTAACATTTTTCTGGCAGCTATAAAGTTTAATTTAACTTTTTTTGTTCCAGCAACATTTGCCAGTATGCAACCAAAAGCATCCTGGGATATTAAATGAAGTGATTTGAGGATGGAAAATGACAAATTTTCTCCCAGGAAATTTTAAATGTGTTCCAATGCTTATATCCCCAAGATTTCTAAAGGAATCTTCCCAGTCTTACCATAAATAATAATCAGGATGGAAAATACAAAGATCTAACTTTTAAAGAGAAAGAGTTTTAAAGAGTAAATCTAAACAGATTAAGGTTAATATAGAACCATATTTAATGCAATTTTTTTTCAGTGGTACCTCTAAAATAAAAAAGCATGATTGATTAAAAAAAGTCTTTTTGGATGTGTAGCCTTTATGTACACATTTTCGAAACTTGCTGCTCTCTTTGATTTTTTTCTTTCCAGGGAAAAGTTTAGTTGGTCCCAAGACTCACTTTGGAAGAAGAATCCTTAAAATTTCAAATTTGAGTGGCACTCAATAAATCTAATTAAAAATACTAATAATAAAACAACACAAATTTTTTTAAAAAAGAAGTTTAATGCCAAGTTACTGCTTCCTGTCACAACCATTGGAACTAGTAATCCAGAAAGAGTATTTTAAGAAACATTTCTATAGTATAAAACATTTAAAGAAAGATCTGCTGATTTCAAATGATTCATCCCTAGTGAATAAATCAAAACTTTTCATACCATACTGATATTCGATTTTCATGAATGACCTAATTCTCAATGCAGAAATGTCTTTTCAGTCATTATTTATTTGATATTTTCTTGGTTACAAGGAAGTATCAAGTGTGAAGAATACGTGGGTGTTTGGGTTCCACAAGAACTTGAAGGGAGAAGTGTTAGTTTACATTACAAAGGCTGGGGTCTGCCTATATTGCCTATGGGTAGGTACTGAGCTAAAATCAAAAGATTTAGCCTTAATCTGATTAAAAACTGAGATTAGCAGGGATGTGCCTCACCTATTTCTAAATTAACCTAGGGTCTTGACCTTCTCCTTTGTGCACACTCAAGGAGGTAGCTGTTCTAGATCATTAGTATAATGAGCAGGGAAGGGGAAAATGTATGGCAACCAATGTATCAATTAGATTGTGACCCCAGCCTATGATTGGCATGAAGGGGCAGGAACAAGGCCTTTCAAAGTGCATAAAAGACCCAGATTTCCTCATTCCTCTCCCAGCTTGAGAGAGGTGTGCCATTAAGATATCTTAATAAAAACTATTTTAATCACTCAGGACTAAGTATTCACAAGCCATTTATAACATCAAGAATGACATAAAGTTAATTCAAATTTCATATGGTAACTTACAATTTAATTGTTATAAATGAATGAAAAGAAAAACCTGCTAGAGTGAGAGAAAATTTGAACATTTTATTCATAAACCTTGCAAGATACGCCTTACAAGGTACAGGTACTTCGCCTAGGCATGAAGCATGAATTAATCTTCAAAGTCAGGTAATTTATGGTCTTCAGAAACTCTTTCCCCTCCCTCTTGGATGTTCATAGGCTCTCCAAGTTTGAGTTACAATCTAAGAGGTCCACACATTCCATGACATGCCCCTAATTTGATCCCCCCCACACATCATAGGCCACATTGCATGATATGCTAAAGAACCCCAATCTTCACAAGGGGTCTGTGGGTTAATATTCAATTACCTAATTGTGAAAACTCAGTAGCTTTAGGTCAAGATCTCTAGGTCACTCTTGACTGGTTGAGAACTGGTTTGGGGTTTGGTATCACTGGAATGGGATTAGGAAAACTCTTACAGTTTTTTGATTGGCTGTGCCATTCCCCCTTTGTAATAGATTCCCTAAGGACTACCCTCCACACCCTGTGAAGACCAACACCCTACATTTCTCACTTAATTTATCACAAGGGAAGGTCATCTGAATTCTAGAAATTATGTAAATGTGTGTATATGTGTCTAATTAAAGTTCTGTTTCCAAATTGGAAAGAGGAACTTTCAAGTCCTATTTTTTCCTTGATTGATATTTTATTTTCCCAATTACATGTTATGAAAATTTTTCAACATTCATATTTATGTTGCACAATTTTATATTACAAAACATTGTTGCTCTATTATATATTGTTGTGTTCTATTCTATTATTACCTTCCATTTCCTTCACTAAAGTCCACATTCTAATGTTTCATTGTGTTAAAATGACCCTAGTTTCTTAAAGGCAATACCAGTTGAATGCAAACTCTGGTAGGCACACATAAGGAGACAAATGTGCAGAATGAACATTTATTGGGGTAGCCAGGTAGGACAGTGGAAAAAAGCATCAGCCCTGGAGTCAGGAATACCTGAGTTCTAATCCTGCCTTAGACACTTAATAATTGCCTAGCTGTGTGACCTTGGGTAAGTCACTTAACCCCATTGCCATAAATAAAAACAAAACATTAAAAAAAAAAGAATAAACATTTATTTAGTACCTACTATATGCTAGACATTGAACTAAATCCTTTATAATATCTAATTTGTTATTGCCCCTTTTTTATAAAGGAGTAAACTGAAATAAATGGAGATTTAATGACACCCTGTGACAGTGTTACACAACTATTCTATTTAGGAAGCTAGATTTGAATTCCGACTCAATATCCAATGCTTTATCCACTGTACCATCAAAAACCTTTAGTGAATTGTAAAAGTTTTAAGTACAGGTCTGCTGGAGAATATAAATATATGTCATTTAAGGACCAATCTGGCTAATTCTGGAGGAACTTATTATGTTGTTATTCACAGCAAAGATCACTGAGTAAAATAGAGAGAATACAATTTTTATTATTACAGAGTATTCATTATTGAAAAATATGGACCACTGAAGTATAAGATTTATGCAAGTATTTCCTTTTAATATTCTAGAGAATGAGTTGTGCTTTTTTTGGTTATCCTTTTCATATGGTTAAAACTGGTAATTATCCCTTTGACAGGCAGGTTTTGTATTCTCAAGAGGAATAAAATCATCTATAAAGGTTCAAAATACAGCAGAAAATATGATATAATGGTTCACTACAATAGAGATTTCTCTACTCAATTTCTTCTTTCCTCTTCAAACCCAGTCAGCCTTCCATAAGGAACAATCTATATGTATGGCATTCATGTCTTCTGCACCTATTTACTTCTCATTATTAAGCAGCTCTTAATAATTGGATGCATATACTGAGTGCAATTATATTCCTTATATTCCCCCATATCCACACACACACACACACACACACAAAAGTGCACACAGGTATACAGTAGATCAAATGGTCTTAGCAGGGAGATGAGCAATGGAAACAAATGAAAGGAAGGAAAGGTAATAGTAATAAAATAAGAATTGATAATATTTGTATAGTACTTTAATGTTTACACAGCACTTAGTTTATTTCCAACATTCCCATGAAGTGCTATTATTATCCTCATTTTATAGATGAAGAAACTGAGGCAATCAGAGATAAAATGACTTGCGCAGAGCTACACAGCTAGTAAATGTCATGTTGGATTTGAACTCAGGTCTTCCTGACTCCAAATCTAGCATTCTATCCCATTGTATCACCTAGCTGCCTCTAGATAAAATAATTATAGATTATTTATATGAATTGTTACATACCTTTCTCTCCTTAGGATGTAATGCTCTTAGGTGTGACCAAAACAAAGCCTCTTTCTAGGGCAAATGTTTTGAATGATAGATAGGATTCTTTATCTTTATCAGGTAATCAAAGATAGACAGGGAAGAAAAGAGGAGAAATAAGAAGAAAAGGAACAAAATCAAGGAAGGTGAACCCTAAACCTGTAAATCTTAAAAATATAGTTAACATCCGAGCTTTCTGGAGAGCAATTTGGAATTATGCCCAAAGGGCAACAAAAATGTGCATACCCTTTGATCCAACAATACCACTACTCTCCCAATATCCTCTTCTTTCTAAGGAAAGGGACAGTTGACGAAAGGGGAAAACATAAAAGCTAGGATGGAAGGAAATTAACAATTAATGGCCATAACTATGAATTGTGAACACGAATGAGATGAACTTACCCATAAAAAGCATGAAGGTGAATTAGGGGAAATGAACAGAGAAATATGTTGTTTATGTATATGTATGTATGTGTTTATATGTATATGTAAATATGTATATGAGTACTCTCTTTATTCATCATGAATCCTCCCCAGTCCCATTCTATTGTCCAAGACTTGAGAATTGATCTTATAACTATTAGTAATGTACCTTGCTCCTCTCAGCAAAATATAAGTCCTTATCAATAGAAAGTTATATACCTGCCTTAGTCTGAAAGTTTTTGAGCTACTACCCCTCATCTGCATATCCTTCATTACCTCATCTCTGCTCTTTGAGCTACTGCCCCTTATGAATTTGTCTTTACCCCACCCCATCCCATCCCCCACATTCTCTTTAAATATCCAGCTCATTCCTCAGTTGAGCTGCTCCTCTGCCTTTGGAGGGCAGCCCACTCTAGGAGGAGCATCATTCTGCAAATTCTTCTACCTCTTTACCTTTTGTATTACTTATTTTGTCTACTACTTATGCTGCTTTTCTTCCTTGAAGTTAACCCACTTTTGGAGAATATGACACCCCCCTTTGCCTTTCTCTACTTTTTACCCCCTGTTTGATTGTCTTATTGTAGGAAGCCACTCTACAAAAAGTTCACAAGTTACTATAAAAGGCTCACAAGTTTGGTTCTTTGGAATAGCAGCAAGATAGTGATTTTCAGGAGAAGGAAAAGGATGGGAGAATTTGGGAATTTCCTTCTCCTGAAAATCACTATCTTGCTGCTATTCCAAAGAACCAAACTTGTGAGCCTTTTATAGTAACTTGTGAACTTTCTGTAGTAACTCGAAAACTGTTTTTTGCAAACTTTTAAATTAAAATTTAAGGGGGTGACTAGGCAGCGGCAGTGGATAGAGCAATAACCCTGGTGTCAGGAGTACCTGAGTTCAGATTTGGCCTCAGACACTTAATAATTGCCTAGCTATGTGACCTTGGGCAAGTCACTTAACTCCATTGCCTTGCAAAAAACAAAAAACAAAATTAAAATTTTAGCCTCTCTTACCTCCCTCAGTCTGAGAGATTGACTTCACCAAAAAACTCTCATAGATCTTTTGTCTCTCCCTCCCTGAATCTCCTTTCTCCCCGTTCAATCCTTAAGCCCCCCCTTTTCCTGAGCACATTTTCTCTCAACTTCAAAGGTAGCAGAACAAATTAGAATCCAACAAAATATTTATAAGAAATAAACCTGAAACTTCAGAGTTATAGAGCATTAAATAAAGAACTAAAGCAAAAGCTACTATGTTTCAGATGAACTAAAAAAAAGTTAGTAAACATGCTCTGAGACAAAGCAACAAAAAATTGAATCTTTTAAAAAATCAAGGTAAATTTCACTATGCTTAAAGTCATCATAGACAATGAATCTAATAAAAACAAAATAAGAAAATTGTTGATCTGAGTGGAATTTTAGAAAAATCAGAGATGATAGATCTCTGATTACTAGTGAATAGGTACAGAATAGTATGTTTCTTAGTAGTCTATAGAACCTTGACAAAAACTGATCATGAACATGAACGTAAAAATCTCACAAATACCAGAAAGCAAAGATGTTAGATACATTTGAATCATTTTGGTGAGAGGAATTTTACTCTTAGGACTTTTGACTGCATCCCAAAAGTTTTGGTTTGTCATCTTGTTTAGTCTTTAAGTTATCACCTCATCTGCATATTCCAAATTATCTTATCTCTCTGCTCTTTGAACTACTGTCCCTCATCAATGCATCTCCCCTAAGTCTCCCAAGTCCTCCTTAAAAGCTCAACTCCCTCCTCAGTTGAGGAGGAGCTGCTCTGGGGGAGTGTCATCCCCCAAACTCTCCTGCCCCTCTGCCCTTCCTTACTGCATATATACTCTGCTTGCTTGTCTTCCTGTGAAGGTAGTTTACACTGGAGTAGTGTGATTCTTGAAATAACCTCTCAAACTATCTCCTCCCTCTTAGTAGTCTTTGATAGTCTCACCAGCCTAGCTTGTGACTGTTTCTTCTTTACTTCACTTCACTACTAACTCACTGCTTCTCCAAAGGACCTAACTTGTGAACTCCTTATTCAACTTGTAAATTAAATCCCAGCATTTTCTTAACTCCCTGAGTCAGAGATTGGTGAGTTCTTTACTCAGAAAAAACACATCTGTATCTCCCCATTCCAGTTGTTTTGGTAACAAGATGTCATACTAAAACTTTTGGGTTTTGAAAGCAGTCCTAAGAGCAAAATTTCTATCACCAAGTACTTTCAGAGAGAGAGAGAGAGAGAGAGAGAGAGAGAGAGAGAGAGAGAGAGAGAGATATTTTATTGTTTATGGTTGGAAATGCTAATACAATAAAAATTATAATACTACCAAAATTAATGAATTTATTCAACATCATACTACATAAGCCAACAAAGGACTTTTAATGCTTAAAAAATATAATAACAAAATTAAATCTGGTAGAACAAAAGGTTAAGATTCTCAAGGGAAATAAGGGGTGGAGGGGGAAGTAAAAAGGAAAAGGTCCTAGAAGTACAAAATCCCAAATTATACTACAAAGCTAAATTCATAATATATTTGGTACTGGCTGAAAATATGGAAAAAATCCAATCTGTGGAAAAATTTAGTTATACTAAATACAGAAGAAAATGAGCATAGAAACAAAACATTTGATAAAATTAAACTCTCATCTACCAGAACAAGAACTCAAGAAGTTTCAATGACTCCTATTGATTTTAGAATAAAATACTTATAATTCACAAATTATAAGTTAAATCTAGTCTCAAATCTAGCCTGGTTAGCTATGTGACCCTGGGCAAGTCACTTGACCTCTATTTGCCTCAATTTCCTCCAGTGTAAAATGGGGATAATAACACTTCATCCAAACTGGACCACTTGATATTTTTTGTAAATAACCTTTCATTTCTTGCCTCAGTGACCTTGCACAGGTTACTCCCCTTTTTCCTCTTTATCTCATTGTCTTGGATCACTAGCATCCTTCAAGGCTAAATTTAATTATAGCCTCCAAGAAGCCTATTCTCTTCAAATTATCCCTTTTTTTAACCCTATCCCCTCCCCAAAAAAAGACAGTTTTGCTCCTTTTCTCTTATCTCCTTTCTTGTTGTGAAATATGAATTTTTATGCTCAATTGGGTGTATACATTTACAGACTGAGACATGTATGTATATGTGTATGTATGTGTTTGCTCCTTGAACCAGTTCAGATGAGAATGAATTTCAAGAATTGCCTGCTCCTCTTCCCCAGTTCCAACATCTTCTACTCTATTATAAAAACTTTTCTCTGTATGCCTCTTTTCTATTAGATTTCCCCATTCTTCTTTCTTCTTCCTTCTAGGTATCTCTCTTTCTCACCCTTCCATTTTTGTTTTTGACACCAAGCCAACAAAAAAAAAGACATGCTCATACTCTCAAGTAGCTTCCTTTTGGGTTTTTTTTAAGAAAGATTTTATTTATTTTGAGTTTTACAATTTTCCCCCTATTCTTGCTTCCCTCCCCCCACCCCCCACCAAAGGCAATCTGTTAGTCTTTACATTGTTTCCATGGTATATATTGATCTAAGTTGAATGTGATAAGAGAGAAATCATATCTTTAAGGAAGAAAAATAAAATATGAGATAACAAGATTGCATAATAAGCTATCAGGTTTTTTTCTAAATTGAAGGTAATAGCCTTTTATCTTTGTTCAAACTTCACAATTCCTTCTCTGGATACAGATGGTATTCTCCATCCCAGATAGCCTAAAATTGTCCCTGATTGTTGCACTGATGGAATGAAAAAGTCTATCAAGGTTGATCATTACCCCCATGTTGCTGTTAGGACATACAATGTTTTTCTGGTTCTGCTCATCTCACTCAAGTAGCTTCCTTTTAAATGCCCTAATAATGACAAATTTGACAAAAGAGGAGACAAGTTTTAGAGATACATATAGATTAGATAACATAAGATAGAAGGAAAATGGTGAGAGCTGTTCATTGATAGAACTATAAAAAACTGAGTTTATATTCTTTTCTCATAAAAGGAATAATAATATAACAAATTTAACAAATCATTTAAGTCAAATTTTAGCTTGCTCTGCTCTGAGGCCAAAGTTTTTAAGGATTCAGGGTCACCACCAAACTACAAAAAATAGAATTTACCAGTTACCTTAGAACTAAAAAACTGGCATAAATTGTTAAAAATTCAACACTTCAGTGTTGATTTAAAAAAAAGTTAATTCACTGTAACATAAATTTATAGATTTTGCTTCAGAAGCAATCTAACAAAATACAATAAGAGTTGTAAAACCAATTATACCCTTTGACTTAGTAATCCCATTCTTAGTATATTTAAAGAAATTATTAAAAGGAAAAAATATCTGCACAAAAATATTCAGAGATTTTTATTATTAATAGCAACAAAAAATGGTAACTATATATTCAATGATTAGAAAATGACTAAAAAGAGCCAACTGTAATCTTTCAGTGCAGAAGAATATTACTGTATTACCAAATTTATAAATGTGAGAAATACAAATAAGTTTGGAAAGATATCTGTTCTAATGCAAAGAAGAATTAGAAGAGCTTGAACACTGAAAGTGATTAGACAAATAACCATTACATATATTGAAACAATATAAAAGTAGTATTAAAACTAGTACTACTATAGACTCAGAAGAGACCTAAATCCAGAATTCTTATATGCTCTGAAACTACCTTTTTATGTAAAATTTGACAATAATACTTAAGTACCAAACTCATAGGATTATTGTAAAGATCAAATGAGAAGAAAGTGACATTGGGATTCAAATACCAGTGCCACTCAGTGTCCTTATATGCAAAATGGGAATAAAATAGCCTCTGGGACCTATTCATAGGGTTATTATGAGTTTTTTGCAAATATTATATGGGGGACGGAGCCAAGATGGCGACAAGAACAGATCCTGTCTTAGGTGCTCTCTCATAAAACTCATAAGCTAAGGACTCTAACTAAATTTTCAAGAGACAGAACCCAGAGAGGGACCCAGTGAGGCAGTTCTCCTACTCAAGGTAACCTGGAAAAGAGCAGAAAGGCTCTGCTCCCCAGGGTTGGAGGGGCGGCCCGCCAGAGGGGTGGCCCACCAGAGAGAAAGAACTTCAGCCTCCCAGAGGCAGCCCCAGGGCACTGGGAGCCACGGCTCACAGCAGTGGGGGAGTCTCCTGAGCTACACCCCAGGGAGCACTGGGCACAAAGTGGGGGAACAGCAGGGGGACCTCTGCCAGAGCGAGCACGTGGAGCCCAGCCCTCAGGGCACACAGCAAGCAGGCAGTCCAGATCCAGGAAACAGAAGCAGGAGGAGCAGGTAAGCAGGAGCCGCTAGGGCATAAGCCCATTGAATTCAGGGAGGGGAGTGAAGAGAGAGAGACTGCCCAGCTCTGTCCTCTGCCTTTGGAACAGGACTCTGGGGCTCTGACCACATTCAGATCCTGATGGCAGGCTAGTTCCCCCCAATAGAACAGCAGGCCCCCCCCACCTTGGCCCTGTGGCAGAGGGGGGTGCTTCTGGTCATTCATAGACCAGGAGAGAGGACAGAGCTTCACACACTGAGACCCTTGTGGGAGTGTCCCAAAAGCTCAGGAAGCACCCCAAAAACAGGCTTAGGCTGGGAAAATGAGCAAGCAGAGAAACAAGAGGAACGCCATTGAGAAATATTTTGCATATGAGTCCAAGAAGGATCAAAATACTCAGTCTGAAGATGAGGAAGCACAAGCTCCTGCATCTAAAGACTCCAAGAAAAACAGAAATTGGGCTCAGGCTATGACAGAGCTCAAAAAAGACTTTGAAAATCAAATGAGGGAGTCAGAAGAAAAACTTAATAATGATGAACGGCATGTATTCCTGCATAGAAAAATGACTAATAATACTCATATGAACCTTCTCAGTTAATAGAGCAGGTAGAGGGAGCTTTTATAGTTGAAGTACATGAGAAAGCTGAATTTGAAGATAAAATATGGTATAAAAATGGAGTTGATAGAAAAAAGGGAAATGTAATGGGAGAAAGAAAAAGGAGAGGGGGAATAGGCCAAGATATTTCATATAATAAGATTTTTCTTTATTACAATGAGCTACTGCAATGATATGGAAGGGGGGAAGGCAAGGGGGAATGAGGGAATCTTTGCTCTCATCAGAGGTGGCTAGGAGAGGTATAGGCATCTGGAGTAAGAAGGAGAGCAGGGGGACAGAGGGAAGGGGGGATGTGAGTGATGGAGGAGAGGATGGACCATGGGGGGAGAGTGGTCAGATATAACACATTTTCCTTTTTTTACTTCTAGCAAGGGGCTGGGATTGGATGGCCTGTCCGGTACCATAGGGCCAGGTGGATGCTGGGCCTAAGGGGTGGTATGTGGGCTCCGGGCCTCTTGGCCCCAGGACCAGGGATCTGTCTGCTGCACCACTGAGCTAACCTACAGCAGAGTCAGAGTGAAAGGAGAGAGAAAATATAGTACATGGTAGTGGAGAAATATGAAAGGAGGGAGTTGTGATCAGCAATGGCAATAGTGGAAAAATATGGAAGTAACTTTTGCGATGGATTTATCATAAAGAATGTGATCCATCCGCGACAGAGTTGTTGGTGTTGGAATAAAGACTGAAGCACATTTTTTATTATTATTATTACTGGGGGGGGGGGTGCGGGGCAAATGGGGCTGGGTGGCCTGCCTGGAGGCACATAGCAGGGGGATCTTTGGGTGTCTGAGGCCAGAATCGGACCCGGGTGCTCCTGGCTCAAGGGTTAATGCTCTGTCTGCCACCCAGCCACCCCTACTATTATTACTATTTTATTTTATTTTGGGTCTTTTTTTTTCCTTTTTTTGGTTTTTGCAGGGCATTGGGTTGGGGTGGCTTGCATGACACATGGCTGGGTGATTGTTGGGTGTATGGGGCCAGATATGAGCTTGGGTAATCATGGCTCCAGGGCTGGGGCTCTGTCCATTGCACCACCTGGCCATACCTACAATTATTAATATTATTTTTTTATTTTACTTTTTTTCTCTCCCCCCTTTACTTTATCGCTCAAGCGAGTCTATATTTTATGGGGGGAGGGGGTATTCTGTTTACTCTTAAACAAGAATATTTTATTAATGTATAAAAAATTATTTGTACAAAAAAGAGAATAAATAAATATAAAATAAGAAAGCAAGTCAATGGGCTAGTTAGGTGGTTCAGTGGATAGAGCACTGGCCCTGGAGTCAGGAGGACCTGAGTTCAAATTTGACCTCAGACACTTAATAATTACCTAGCTATGTGAACTTGGACAAGTCACTTAACCCCACTGCCTTGCCAAAAAAAAAAGTCAATCAAACTTTTTCAGAGAATGTTTAGTATTAGCCATTCTTTTTATAATACCTTTCTGAAAACCAATTAAATTTGACTAATTCATATGAATTTACAATCATGGAAGGAAGCATACTAGCAGAAGTTTGTGAATTACATAGTTTTAAGGAAAAAATCATATGCCAAACCCTCTAATCTACCTTTAGTCTTTGGGTTTTTGCAAGGCAAATGGGGTTAAGTGGCTTGCCCAAGGCCACACAGCTAGGTTAATTACTAAGTGTCTGAGATCGGATTTGAACCCAGGTACTCCTGACTCCAAGGCTGGTGCTTTATCCACTACACCACCTAGCGGCCCCTACCTTTAATCTTTGAGTGGAGACAGAATTATCTACCAACTAAGAGGATCCAGAGTTTAAACACGACACATTTAAAGTGACAAATTTCAGCTTTTAGGGACAAATCCTTGGACAAGATATGAAAAAAGGTAATAATTCAATAATTCAATTATTTCTTCAGTGAAGAAAGGGAAAGTGAACTTCCAGATACTATTCAAGCCTAAGAATCGAAATATCTTGTTGCAATGAGGAGAGCAATAGATATAGAGGAAGAGGGAAGAGGACCTAAATTCAAATCCTACCTCAGGTTCATTAGCTGTATGAACTTGGCCATGTCATTCAATTTCTTGAAACCTCAGTTTTCCCATTTGTAAAATGAGACTTTTGAGGCTTATTCCAGCTCTAAATCTATAGAGAATGTAATTTTTTTTCTGCATGCCCTAAAAAGTTCATAATCTGGGATATTTGATGATGCGTTGTCTGAGGAAGACAGTTAATGTTCTGTTAATGGAAGAGCATATGGGGTTTATTTTGGAATTCAAGTTTATATCTTAAGATTTATTGATGTAGTCTGATGTTTTCCAGGCTTTGCCTAATTCCCTAGGGCAGCAATATGACTATTTCCATTTATCAGACCAGAGCCTAGGCAAGACTCTATTTCCAAATACCTAACTTATGAACCACTAGAAGATATGAATGACTGTGACTGTCTGTCTCATATCCCTAGGGAAACTCACTTCAGATGAATCCTTCATTTCCTCTTGCTTCTTTATTGTTTCTTCCCACCAGAACACCTAGCTTCCAGTAATTTACTGTCACCCCTTCCCCTTCCAGAGCTTACACACAGGCAGGAGTTCCCTGGCTCTTTTTTAGTTACCCTGTCTTTTTCTCAGACCCTGGAAGACTCCAGGTCCTCCCATCCCCTTAATTTTAGTAATTTTAAATTAATAATAAATTAATAATTTAAATAATTTTAAAGGTAGTTAAATAATGAAAACAATAAAAGAGGTACACAAAATTTGATTATGTTATATTACCCACAGTAAGCAAATGTATCCTTATGAAGTAAAAACAACCACTTGTGACCACAGCAGCCAATGTTGGAACATATGCAGATCCAAAACTCTTTTCCTTCTACTTCCATGGCTTCAGAATTGGGCACTAAGATAACCCTTCATATCTATATTTCTGTTGATTCAAGTGTCCCAGCTTCTTATTTGTTTCACCATTCAAGGAACACCAGCACACTCATATCTTGGGAGAATTATGGGTGTAACACAAAGCGGAAACAAATGGCAGTTTGTCACTCCAAAGTTGTTTGGCACTTTTTCTCTCTCTCTGCTTTACATTCTTGGTTACAGAAGTAACAAACATGAGGGAATTAAAATATAGTATTTCATCAAAGGCATAATGTTTTAAGAAAAGAATAAAGAAATATTACAAGCATTGTTCCACCAAGTTTTTTCCCCATGAAAGCAATGAACATTTCTACAGGTTCTTAGAAAATACTGTTGCACAAATGAATGTTAAAAAAAAGAATAAGGAATGTAAATTTATGATTTCCATAATGGGCGACTGCCCAGGCACCTACCTTAGAGAGAACATGATTTCAAGTGCCATTTTAATAACCGGTTGGGGGACTCAACATAAAATTAGTCAGTGGAAACTGGTTAAATCCCACCACTGCTTGTGAAATCTTTTTTTCCCTAAAACAATGCCACCAAGGGTGAACAGGTTTACAGTCACATTTTGAACTTAGTATGCTTTTGTGGGTTAGCCTGGGAACATAGCCACTGCTTATAAATTATTTCTATAGGAAGATTGTATTTGAACTTCCAAACAGAAGATTGACAAATTGGAGATTATGAGCTAGAGCAATTGGCATTATTGAAAGTTACAGAACTGGTTAACTCCTCTCTTCATTTCATGTTATATTGTCTCTTACAGAGAAGAAGTTTGAAAATATTTTATCAAATTAAAATATTTAGATTAATAATTTAAAATATTTAAACTATTAAATATTAAATTAACAATTATTGAACATTTGAGATAAAGTAGCATGTTAAAATGAAAATAGTTTTGGACTTGTAGTCAGAGTCGACTTGGTTTACATTTTGGCCTTGCCTTTTACTTCCTTTGTCATTTAACCTTCCTGGTCTTCAGTTTCCACATCTATAAAATGAAGGATTTATACTAAATGGCTTCTGAAATTCCTTCCTATTCTGGATCTATGATCCTATGACAACATAGCTCCATCTATATGTGTAAAAGTCTTGTTGTTGAATCTATGATCTCATTATAAATACTGATGTTTACATAGCTCTATGAAGTTTGCAAAGCATTCTTTGTCTGTAATATTGGAAAATTGGACTAGAAAGACTCTGAAGTCCCTTTTAGCTCTAGATTTATAATACCTGATTTCTCAGATCTTATCACCTTTTAATAAAGAAACAAATTTCAAAATCCCAGGTGGGGGGGGAGGTTTTTAGGCTATGATAGCTTAATTTATTGTATTGTCCTACTTGGTTCTATCATGGAAAGAAACAGATTTGAAACCAATTAATAATTCAGGTTTATATGATTTTATTTGGAGGTTTGCTGTGTTTATAGTCTTTGAAGTTGCTTTTGTTCAGTCTGACTCTTTATGATCTTGTGGTTTTTCTTGGCAAAATCAGGGGAATAGTTTACCATTTCCTTCTTCAACTCATTTTACAGATGAGAAAAGTAAAGTAGAGTTCAGTGAATTGCCCAACATCTTAGAGCTAGAAAGTAACTGAGTTTAGATTTGAACTCAAATCTTCCTGACTCAAACTTTGTGCTCTAAGTAGCTACCCTAATCATTGAAGTTATCACATCTTAATTCTAATTCAGTCTTAGAAACTTACTTTCTGTATGATTTTGGGCAAGTCATTTAACCTCAGTCTCAGTTTTATCTGTAAAACAATAGAAAACCACTGGAGTTTATTATTGAGTAGAATAAAAAAGAGCAGGTCGGACCTACGCTTTGGGAAAACCATTTTAGTGGCTGAATAGAGGACAGATTAGTGCACTAGACACTGTTGAGAGTGTATCTTTCCATGGTGAGATGCTGAGATCATTTTCTCCACAGTCTCTATTACATCTGGGAGCAAATATGAAATGCTCTCTTTGGCCATCAAAGTCCTTTATAACCCAGTCCCCTCCTATCTCTACAGTCTCCTAATTTCATCTCCCGAATATGCTCTTCAATTCAGTCCACTGGTCTCTTGTCTGTTCCAAGTAATAGCCCCACTCTTCATTTCAGACATTCTTTCCAACCATCATTGAAAGCTAAAACACTTTCCCTTTTCCATTCTGACTACTGACCTCCCTTGCTTTAAATCCCAACTTTTAAAATCTCATCTTTTACAGAAAGTTTTGCCCAATCCCTCTTAATTCTAGAGTTTTTCTTCTGTTAATTCTAGCCTATCAATTCTGTTTATAGCTTGCTTTGTATCTATATGTTAGATGCAGTCTTCCCTATTGTATTGTAAATTCCTTGAGGGCAGGAACTGTCTTTTGCTTCTTTTTATATCTCCAGAGCTTAGCACAATGTCTGGCAGTTAGTTGGTGTTTAATTAATATTTATTAAGTGATTGATAGGATCTACTCTATCTGGTTGGATATAGATAGGCAATTTTCTACTTCTAATCTTTTTTGACTTAATTCCTTTTAGTTGGATTTGTAGGACACCAAAAAATAAATTCTTCATTACAACTTTTGGCCTTCAGCTTTTTGTCTAAAACTTTGTAATCTTTGGTAATGTTTTCATGTTTTCTTCCCGCAGCACCATTTATAACTATGTGAAATATAAGTGGATAATTACAACTGGTTTCTTAAGTCTCGGAAGTTTCTCTTTTATGTCTTTGTAGTATTAGTACGGCAAGTTGGGGTGCCTAGAAGGATTGTTGTATTGTTCCATTGTTTTTCACTCATATCCAACTCTTTGTGATCTCATTTAGGGTTTTCTTGGCAAACATATTTGAGTACTTTGCCATTTTCTTTTCCAATACATTTTACAGATAAGGAAACTGAGGACTTGTCCAGAATTACAGTTAATTAAGTATCTGAGACCAGATTTGAACCCAGGAAGATAAGTCTTCTTGACTTGCTACTGGTGCACTCTAGTTGCCTCAGAATGCTAGTTGCTATTATTCTGTGGGCTCTTGGGTTAATTCTGTGTCTCCTAACCGTGTAGCTCACTGGTATACTTTCTCTCTCTTTTTTTTTTTTAAGGTTTTTTGCCAGGCAAATGGGGTTAAGTGGCTTGCCCAAGACCACACAGCTAGGCAATTATTAAGTGTCTGAGGCCAGATTTGAACTCAGGTACTCCTGACTCCAGGGCCGGTGCTCTATCCACTGCACCACCTAGCCGCTCCCTTTTTTTTAAAGAAAGATTTTTTTAAAATTTATTTAGAATTTTACAATTTTCCCCTACCCCCAAAGAAGGTAATGTTGGTCTTCACATTGCTTCCATGCTAACATTGATTGAAGTTGAATGTGATGAGAGAGAAATCATATCCTTAAGGAAGAAACATAAAGTATGAGATAGCAAGGTCAGATAATAAGATATCAGGTTTTTTTTTTTTTTTTGGATACAGATGGTATTCTCTATTACAGACAGCCCCAAATTGTTCCTGATTGTTACACTGATGGAATGAGCAAGTCCATCAAGGTTGATGATCGCCCCCATGTTGCTGTTAGGGTGTATAATGTTGTTCTGGTTCTGCTCTTCTGGCTCAGCATCAGTCCATGCAAATCCCTCCAGGCTTCCCTGAATTCCCATCCCTCCTGGTTTCTAATGAACAATAGTGTTCCATGACATACATATACCACTGTTTGCTAAACCATTCCCCAATTGAAGGACATTCACTTAATTTCCAATTCTTTGCCACCACAAACAGGGCTGCTATGAATATTTTTGTACAAGTGATGTTTTTACCCTTTTTCTTAATCTCTTCAGAGTATAGACCTAGTAGTGGCATTGCTGGATCAAAAAGTATGCACATTTTTGTTGCCCTTTGGGCATAATTCCAAATTGCTCTCCAGAAAGGTTGGATGAGTTCACAGCTCTACCAACAATGAATCAGTATTTCAGATTTCCCATATCCCTTCCAACATTGATCACTGTCTTTTCTGGTCATTCTGGTCAGTCTGAGAGGTGTGAGGTGGCACTCAGAGATGCTTTAATTTGCATTTCTCTAATAATTAGTGATTTAGAGCAATCTTTCATATATAGATCATTTTGACTTCCTCATTTGTAAATTGCCTTTGCATATTCTTTGACCATTTGTCAATTGGGCATACTTTCTCTTAACAATTAACCTAGCAAGGTATTTACTCAAATGGCAAAAAAGTCAACCTCAACCCCTGGAGTGCATTCTCTCACAAACATATACAAATTTGTTGAGATGGTGGTAGAGAAGGGTGAGCATAAACTTATAGAACACATAAGACCAAAGTAATTCACAGCCTTGGAACTGCAGAGCCAGTGTCCTTTTTCCAGAGAGTCTTCCAGAAGTTCATCGTGGGGTATATCATCAGTGACAGGTGAGTCTTTCCAGATTCAATAATATATTTTTTTGTTGTGTTTTTTTTAAACTCCAGGGGGAATTCCCAAGTTTCTTCCTTACTTTCACTCTCTTCTTCCTGTCTTATGACTTTGACTTCAGTAGTAAACAGAGTTTTTGAAAGTTGAACCTCTAGATTGGGAATCAATAGAGGTGAGTTTCTGTCTGTAGTCTATCAGACCCTACACCACATAAGGAGAAATCCCTTCTTTTGTTCAATTACCATTTGAATTAGTGGGCTCTCAGTTTTCATTGCCTGATCTCTAAAAGCCAGAATCTCACTGAACCAATTCATTTTTAGATTTATGCTAGCAGTCCTGGAATTTCTAAAGGATGTTCCAATACAACCAGGGAATTCTGGACTTGGTGCTTTCTTTACCTTTCTAAGCAGTCTCTTCCAGCTCCCACTGAGCTAATCATTCCATGTTAGTGTGAGCCATTTCTATATTTCATTTAGAGAACACTCCCTACTCAAGGGACACCAGATGATATCCTACTGTATCTGGCCATCCAGTCATGCCATCTTCCTATTTCCAGTGACCTTTCCCCAACTCAACCATATGAGTCAGAGCATCTCATCCCAAAGACTGATTATATCAACTGTTAGGAGCACCCCTAATGCTGGTATTCTATTAGTTCAGGTTAGATTTTGTGATGAAATGAGGCACAGGTAAGAAGGTAAGAAACTGAGCCCTCAACAGAAGAAAGTTTATTTAGGTCTAACAGCAAGGATATATAAGTATGTGGTCTCACTTAGCTTATTTAGACACACCAACCTCTCTCTGTACTCCCCTTTCCTACATCTCCCTCTCCCCTACCCCACTCCACTCCATATTAAAAAGCAACAGGTTAGTAAGGCAACGAGTTGTGACTTGTGTGGGCTTCAAGCACTCCCCAAATCAGATCTCCATGAGCAGGACTTTTTATGCCTCTATGTGATCAGGAAGTTGCCAAGAGAGGCAGAGGAAGTTCAGGTGACAGCTTTGTCAGCTTTTCTGGAAATCTAATCTCTGTTGTGGGAGAAGAAGAAATCTTGATAGAATTTGATTCTGTTCATAAAATATAAAAAGGTGATTGTATAGGAACTTATATAAAGCGACAGTTTGTTTTAAAAGAGAAGGTAAAAAATTAATCTGTTTCAACATTGTCATGCTTATTATTAATACTTCCTTCTAAACTATCTTCTTTATCTTTATGCTTTTAAACAATGTTTCAATGTAAGTTTTTTAAATCTTTGCAACCATTTACTTTGTTCTAGTTGAGCAGGAAGAGAAAGGAAAAAGTAGGGAGTGCAGAACCTATGCAGAGCTGCTAAAATCTCCTTTAACAAAAACAAGCCCCATTAAATTTAGTGAAAATAAGTTAAAAAATATAAAGTAATTGACTGATAGTTTAGTGTTACTGATTACAGAGTCAAAACTGTGTGAATCAGACACTGATGTTTAAGGAAAGGGCCGAGGATGCTGACACAAGTTACTCTCCTCAACTGAAACTGAATCTGTTTATAGAACTCCTGGGTTTGTCCTGAGCTCCAAATGGAGAATGCCTTCTAGATCCTGATTAGTTCAACTTCATAGAGACACAAAAGGAGGAAAGGTCTCAGAAAAGGAGCTGAAATACCAGAATGTGCCAAAGGACTTGCTGTTCAATTCCCCTCCATGGGAGGTGACACCACTTTCTCTATAAGAGAACAAAGAGAAAGGGACAAGGTGTAAATGCAGTCTGAAGTCCCTATGCATGTAGCAGGCTCAGAAGTTCCATAGCAGCCAGGAGCTTAAGCCTTCCTTGGGAATCCAGAAATGTCACCCGTCTGAGGAGTAAATGCATTTTTAACGCATTTTTGGTTTCTTTTGTCTAACCTCAGTGGCTAGAGGGTAGAGTCATGGAGAGTCACCTTGCTCAAGTTTGACTTCAAGGGACTGTGAAGTGCACTCCCGTGAATCCTGTTGATATCCTGCTTTTTCCTTCAGGAGTTGGACAGGCCTCTGTCAAATTCCCTTCCAACTATCCAACAGCCTGGATGACAGTATCAAGTCTTTATAGCTTCAGGCAGGCAGATAGATGCCATACAATTCTTCAATTTTAAATTTAAAAATAACTATAAAAACCACAATCCATGCCCTTTTCCTAAATAAACCGAACAGCTAATACATATTCTCCTCTGCACACCCAACTTCTCCTTCCTTTGTTCTTGTTGTTGTTCAGTAGTTTTAGTCATGTCTTCATGACCCTAATTGGGGTTTTCTTGGAAAAAATACTGGAGTGATTTGACATTTCTTTCTTCAATTCATTTTACATATGAGAAAACTGAAGCAAACAGGGTTAAGTGACTTGCCCAGGGTCACACAGCTAGTAAATGTCTGAGGTCAGATTTGAGTTTAGGAAGCTGAGTCTTCCTAACCTCAGGGCCTGTACTCTATGCCCATCAAGCTCCTTTAAACATCATGTTAAAAAAAAACACAGTACTTTGCAGATATGACCGAAATGCCTCTGGGGCAGAGATTTGGGACCTAGTTCTGTGTGTGCAACTCAACATAATCTTGTGGGACTGGAAAGGCAGGAATCAGAAACTCTCATCTGATGAAAAGGAACAGGAACTAGGGAACCCAGCCCCTCCTGTTATGCTGGCACAATTCTCTGAATTCGACAGGCACCTCAAAATACATAGACAAGTCAGGATAAAATATGGTGCTGGGTTGGGGCAAAGTAGGAAAAAAAAATAGGAAGGGAGGGAGAGGCTCTGATAGAGGGTAGGCAGGAGATGATCTTGCTTGTATTGTGAATGATGTTAACTCTGAAGATTTTTTGGCACTACTTTAGAGGAAGTGAGGATGTGATGGTGATAATGAAGATGGCCAAGTCAGAGAGAGATAAGGTGGAGGGGAAAAGAAGCAGAGGAGAAAGGAATCATAGTTTAACTTCTGAGTCTTTGATTTTTCCAAGTAACCAGTTCTATGCAAGAGCTAGCATTTTTTTTTTTGTTTTTGCAAGGCAATGGGGTTAAGTGGCTTGCCCAAGGCCACAGGGCTAGGTAAGTATTAAGTGTCCAAGGCTGGATTTGAACTCAGGTTCTCCTGACGCCAAAGCCGGTGCTCTATCCACTGCACCACCTAGCTGCCCCTAAGAGCTAGCATTTTCACTTGATTCACAGCCTTCCAGCTCCTTCCAGGAGCTCTCTTTCACTAAACTCATTGCCTCCAAAGTTATAAGTATCTGTTTCTGGATTACTGTTTGGTCAATTATACTCAGGATTGTTGCTATTTGTATTTCATTCATGAAGAAGACAATGGCATCAGGAAAGTGATGACCTGACTTGCAAGTGAACTAGATTGAAATGAGGGAGGGCTGTGCAAAATCACCATTCTCACTCTCCTCTGGAGTCATCTGAATCTAGTAGCAAGATACGGATCAGGATGATTGGAAATGGCCCCTTTAGGGAAAGAGGCAGAGTACTTAGGCTTTCCTAGAGAAGTATATGTGCCTATTGTCCTACTCACTACTGATGCCAGAGGTGGAAAAAGCATGGGCTCATGCCCTTCCCATCCCCAACAATGTCACCTTCCTGCCCCTGTCCACTAAAAGCCTGAGGAAGAGGTTAGAGGGTTGATAAGCTTGATAAATGAGAAGAGAGAAAGAATAATAGTTTTTAAATCTACTGAGTGGGCAGCTTTTCCTGTTCAATGCACAGATATCTTCAATACAGTCTATCCTAATTCTGTTATGAAATTGTATGGGAAGAGAAGACACAGAGGAAGTAACGAGAAGTCTCAGGTTTGATGTGTCTTATATTGAGGAGGTTCTCTAAAAAGGACAAAGGCATACATTTCATTGGAATGACACTGGTTCTAGTCATACTCTCCAGAAAGGTTGACCATGATTATATTTTCACTAACTATCTAACAGGGTCATTTTGAAGAAAGCATTTTGTAAGTCTTAAAGCATTATATAAAAGAGCTCTTATGAACGTCAATGATTTTTTTTCATTTTAATAAAAAGCAATTATGATAGAGGCTATAGTCACCTTCTAAATCCTTTCAAGTCACATACTAGTTATTCCAGAGTTTGGGATATCCAATAGGAACTTTACTCCCTCCAAATATCTTCTCTTTTGATCTCCAGTGAGAATAAAAAGATCATATAAATAGTTCATTTAGCACATAAAAAGAGAGGAGGAATGAAAAAGATACTCTTTTTTATATAAAAAAAGGCTATTATGAAGATAGATCTTTCCATATAAGGTCTAGATTCTGATTCCCAGAAGCATCATATTGATTAATGTTGAACTTCCTATAGAATAAGAAAGGGAGGAAGAATCCTTGTGGGTGTGGTGATGGAGGTGGTATACATTGTTGAAGCATAATATCCTACTGAAAATAAGGAAATCATCCCTTTCTGGTCATTGCACATTCTCTTCCTCCTCTATTCATGGTTCTCTCAGTTGCAGACGTTGCCTCATATTTTACTTATGTAATGGAGTAAACTGGAGAGTCACTCTGAACTTCAAAGGCCACTTATGGTGGGCCATGTGTGTTGGTTCAATGCTGAAGGACTTAGTGCTTTGAGATGTTAAAATTCTTCTGTGCCCATGATGATAGCAGGGGAAGGAGACTGCTGAAAAGAGATTTAGATATTCCAGGAAGAGCTTCACATTTAGTAAGCTTTAAAAGGAGTGTCTCTTTTAGAGTTCTCTTTATTTCTTCCACTGAGCATATGAGCCTTTTATATGTCCTTTTCAAGGTGATGAGATTTCTACTTCCCTTCCATCTTGGTTGCTATTGTGGCTACTCATAAGTGACAGCTGGCATACATGCAGCCTAGAAGGCCCTGAAACTGGTCTCTGGTCCTTGGTTATTTTTTCTGTTTTGTGTTTAGCCTTGGGCACAAGTTACTGAACAGCAAGTCAGATATGGTTATTTTTAGTCTAGAAAGCAACTTCATGAGTTCAAGTAATCGTTCTATATTTCTTCTTCCTTTTTTTAGGCAAAATCTTAGGGGAAAAATTATCCATGCTTGTTGCTTCTTTTTCACTTTTATTTCCTAACCCTTTGCAAGCTGGTTTCTGACCTCATCCCTTAGATGAAAATGCACTCTCCAAAATTCCATTGATCTTTTAATTACCAATTTTGATGACTCTTCCCCCCTAACGTCATTCCTCTACATTTCTCTCTAGCGCTTGACATTATTGACTACTCTTACCACCCAGATACTATCTATTTTCTGAATTTTCATAACACTGATCCTTGGTTCCTTTTCTGTTTGTCTAATTCCTTTGATGCATCATCATTCATTATCATACCCACTAATTGTTGGTATACTCCAAATGATTCTGTACTGGATCCTCTTCTCTCTGCACTCTTTCACTTACCACATCAGTTTGTTTTGGTCTAATTATCATCTCTTAGCAGATGACTCTTAGATGTAGATTGGTTGGTTTCTGTCCTTTATATAGAAGTCCTTGAACTCTTGGGAGATACCTTCCTCATACCAAAAAATCCAGAAAATTTCTGTCACCTTTTGTCTGAATAATGGACTCCCCACCTTGTAAATCTCAGATGGAATAGAATTAGAATCAGGTGTTTTTTCCACATGAAAGCATCCTAATGGCATTCAAAACTTCTTTAATTGGAGCATCAACTTGGGAGGGATTGACTTCAATGAAATAAACAGTCAATGCCTTTAACATTGATTGATAATGATCTGTTAAGGACACAATGAAAGTGTTACCAGTTCTCAGGGATCACTAATTATTGTGGCTTCATCAGTTGAGATGCACCATATATATTTAGTCCATAAATAGCCTTCAGGGTATCATAAAAGCACTTTAGATTTACATGATCAGCACAAAACTGAATTTCATCTGTCTTCTTACTGAGTCAAGAATTCTACATTTCTCTGAAGCTTTGCTTGTGCTTTACTTTTGATAGAATTAAATGCTGTCTTCTTGGATGGATGAGATATCTTGCTGGTGAACCATGTAAAGTTTTCATTTTTCATTTAGTAGTTTCTATATTTTCTCATCATTTTCATCAAACCAGTCTTGATGTTTGATAATGTTCTAACCCAGATGAACAAATGCAGTGTTGCATACCAAATTTCTGAAAACTGCCCATTCTTTTCTGCTCCACTGTTGTCAACTATGTGATGGTTCAAGTTTCCCAGAAAATCTCTTGACATTAATTCTTCTGGTAGTCTTTTTGCTTGGGGTTGCTACTTTTGTTGAATGTTTATTCAACAATGTTGAAGAATTCTGAAGAATATTTAGCTTGGAGAGGATAAGTCCATGATCAGTCCAGTACTCTGTACCATACACTGCCTTTGTCACTTTTATATCCAGTTTGTTTCTTTTTCTTACAATCACAGTTCTAGATACTCAGTTCCTAGACTCTCTTTTAAGTTCCAGATATTTCTGAGTGTCTTATATAGACATCATAAAATCAACACATCCAAAATAGAATTGAATTTCTTTTCCTCTTAAATCCAACTTTCTAATTTCCTTAAAAGGTAAAGCTATCCCTAACCCATGTTTGTAGCTTTGGGAGGCAGTGAGTATTGATGACACAGTGGATGGACAGTGTTGGGTCTAGAATCAAGAAGACATGAGTTCAAATTTACTCTCAGATACTACTAGTTATGTAGTCACTTAACCTGATTACTTCAGTTTCTTTAACTATAGAGATAATTGTAGTATTTATCTTTAATGGCTGTTGTGATAATCAAATGAGATATTTGTAAAAAAAAAACATGCTTAAAACAGTGCCTGGTATATTTGCTGTTAACATTCAGTTGTTTTTTAGTCATGTCTATTCTTCATGACATCATTTGGAGTTTTCTTGGCAAGGAACTAGTGTGGATTAAGGCAAACAGAGGCAAACAAATCACACATCTATTTTGCAAATATGTGTGGGTAACATATTGGCACATGATGTCTTTCTGGTAGAAAATTAGCTCCTACTGTGGAATATATATTCAACATGATTATTCATGTATGATCTATATCATGACAGATCACTGTCATGAGGAGGGGAGAGAGAATGGAGGAAGGAAAAATGCAGAAATCAAAAATAAAATAAAAAAGGGAAATAATATTTTAAAAAAGAAAATATGCTCCTTGTAGACAAGAACTACTTCATTTTTGTCTTTGCATCTCTAGCACAAACCGTGGTGGCCAGTAGTGCTTAATGCAAACTTTTTGATTGTGAAATCATTTTCAAATGGTAGCTTGATAAAATGGAAAGAAAAATGGATTTGATTTGGAATTTGAAGAGCTGAATCCAGTCCCAGATTTTCCATTTTTTTGGATCTGGCTTGGCCCAGTTAGGTCACTTAACTTTTTGGATCTTCAGTTCCCTTAGTTTTAAAATGAAACAAATGGGGTGAAGTGAGCAGAAGCAGGGGAATATTGTACACATTAACAGCAACATTATATGATGATCAACTATGATAGACTCAGCTCCTCTCAGCAGTTCAATGAGGGAAAATAATTCTAAGAGACTTGTGATGGAAAATGCCATCCAGATCCAAAGAAGTAGGGAGTCACTTTTGAATTTTTTTTCCCCCTTCTGTTCTGATTCTTCTTTCACAACATGACTAATGCGCAAATGTTAAACATGATCGTTGATGATGATGATGATGATGAACACGTATAACCTATATCAGATTACTCACTGTCAGGGGGTATGGGGAAGGAAAGGATGTAGCTAGAAAAATGTATAACCCAATATATATATTTTTTAAGTTTTTTGCAAGGCAAATGGGGTCAAGTGGCTTGCCCAAGGCCACACAGCTAGGTAATCATTAAGTGTCTGAGGTCACATTTGAACTCAGGTCCTCCTGACGCCAGGGCCAGTGCTCTATCCACCGCACTACCTAGCCTCCCCAGAACCCGATGTCTTACACAAAATGAATGCTGCAAACCAGCTTTATATGTAATAGAAAAAAAATAAAAATAAAGTGAACCAATTGAATTATGTGGTTCCAAACCCTTCCCTTCCTGGCACAAACTTCCATACTTTTGAATGTCTATTCTTTAAATTGAATTCACTTGGAACCGAGAGCCTTATGTCCAGGTTTGAAACTAAAAATCACCAAGAGCAATGGTAAGAATGAAAAAGTCGGCCTTGGGAGGGCCGGCCCGGAGCCCCACTCCACTCTCAGGCCGCACCAGCTGTCCAAGTGCTTTGTGCTTCACGGATGCTAAAATCATGGGTCGTTCACGTGCGAGGCCTGGCATGGGCGCCGAGGAGGACCTACCTGCAGGACTCCAAGGGGCGGCCCGGGCTCCGCTTCGGCCCTGCCCCCGCCGCCTCCCGCGGGCTGCGCAGGAGCACTGGGCGCTTCCGCTTCTGCGGCTTGCCTCGCGGGGGCCCCGCCCACCACGCCCCGGGGCGCTCCCTTCGCCTCCCTCGGGCCGCTTGCGGCTGGCGCATGCGCGCCCCTCGGGGGCGGGGCCCTGCTTGTCCCCGCCCCCGCGGCGCAGCGTGGCTCCGCCCCCGCGGCGCTCCGCTCCTCGCCGGGGGAAGCGGGCGGGCGCTCGGCGCACGTCGGAGGGCCGACGCTGATGACGTAGCCGCCTTGTCCCCGCCCCCAGGCAGCCCTCTCCCCCTCCCTCCCCTGTCAGTGAGTGTGGGCCCGGCTCGCGGACCGCGGCCCCTTCCTCCCCTTCCTGCCCCTGCGTCGGGCGGCTCGCACGCCCCTCCGGCGCCCGGGCTCCGTGCCCTCCGCTGCAGCCTCCGGAGCCATGGCACAGCAGCCGGGCCGCCGCGCCAGCTCCCGGGGCGCCGGGGACGGCGAGATGGACAGGTCCAGGAAGGTGGCTCTCATCACCGGCATCACGGGCCAGGTGAGAGCGCCGGCGGGGGGCGGCTGCGGGCGGCACGTGCGCGGGGCCCGGGCCGCGGCCCCCGGGGGTCCCGGAAAGCCGCCCGTGGGGGCGCGGCGGGGCCACCTGCGCCGGGGAGCCGCTCCGGGGGCGGGGCCGCGCGGGGCGGGGCCGGCAGGCGCCCCGCCCACATCCTGGTGCCCGCCACCTGCCTGGCGGACCTGAGCAGGGGTGCCAGGGAGCTCATGCCCGGCCTGCGAAGAGGGCGGCCATGTGCCCACAGCGGCCCCCTCCCATTTCCCAGACCGCCGCAAGGTCCTGCAGAAGCGGGCCAGGTTTTCAGAACCAATTTTGAAATGAATTAACCAGACCACGCTTTTTTTAAAAAAGATTTTATTTGAGTTTTACAATTTTCCCCCATTCTTGCACCCCACAGAGGGCATTCTGTTAGTGTTTACGTTGGTTCCATGTTACACGTCGATCTCAGTTGAATGTGATGACAGAGAAATCATAACCTTAAGGAAGAAGAATAAAGTATGAGATAGTAAAATTACTTAATAATGTAACTTTTTTTTCCTAATTGGACAGTAATAGTCTTTGTTCAAAGGCCATATTTCTTTCTTCGGACACAGACCGCTCTTAAAGGGAGGAGAATCTTATCTCAGGAAGACTTGAAGTCACTTAATGAACAGTTATTCATTCACATGCACGATTCTGAAGGTTGGAAACTCATGCTTGAGACCAATGTCTTGTGGGTTCCTGAGGAGAGGCAGTAATAGGATTCCTTCTTTGCAGTGTGGCATGAGTGTGTTGCTTTTTCCTGAACCTGGTTGATGTCACATAAGTCATTTAGCATCCTTTCAGGTGCTAATGGAGATAATATTGCCAGTATTGTAGAAGATCTTGTTTGTTTTTTCTACTATAAAAACTTAACAGGTTTCTTGTTTTTTTTTTTGCCCAGAGAGTTGCATTATACTCAACAAAAGAAGTCCATTCTCCAAAGAAAAATAGATACATCTGGATAATTATATTGGTGCAGGCATGGAGTAAGGAAGACTTGAGTTGAATTGAGGCCCAAACCACTTACTAGTTGTGTGATTTTAGGCAAGCCACTTAACTTCTGTTTGCCTCAGTTTCTTCTTTGTAAAATGGGAATGATAACTTCCCTAGGGTTGTGAGAATCAACTGACATAATAATTGTCATTGGCAAACACTACATAAATGTTTATTCTTGTTCTTGTTCTTGTTCTTCTTCTTATTCATTGTATGGAGATTGAAGACTAACTCATGGAAAGCAGTGTAGTATAGTGCAAAGACCACTAAATTGAGAATCAGAAGACTCAAGGTTTTCATTCATTTAACTAGCTGTATTAGCCTACTATAGGCAAGACACTTCAAGTTCATGGGTCCCATTTTCCTTGTCTATAAAATGAAGGAACTGGACTAGATGAACTCAAATAAAGTTTTGGCTATATAATTCTTTTGATTCTATTCTCACACTTTCAATACCCAAGTTTGCCTTGGATTTTAGAAATTTATATGCTTGATTTTATTGAAGGCATGTAATTAAACTTAACTGATTAGAAAGGCACATAGTAATAAGAATCTAAAACTGGGAATCAGAAAATTGAAATAGGAATGAAGGAAATAAAGTGAACAGTTAAAGGCCTAGTACGCATTCTTTTATTTCTGTCTTTTTTCTTTTGAATCACCTACAGAAATTGTGTTCTTTTTCATCATTTGTCGATTGTAGATCTAAAACTCAAATGATGTCCTTTAGGAAATTATGTAAATTTTGTAAGGTTACTAGAGTTGGGGAATTAACTGAGATGCTCAAATTTAAAAATAAGGCATTATTAAGCTGGTCAGTGTAGGGTTAGACATAGAACCCTATTACAACTATGAAAATAATCATTTGCCAACTTCTGTGTGATAGGAGAATGCTTTCTCTCTTTCAATTCATCATACCTACTCCTTCTAGACTTAGTAATAGAATTATAGGTCTCTAAAGACCTTAAAGGACATCTAACCCAGCATCCTCATTTACTGACGATGAAACTGAGTCCCAGAAAGTGACTTGTCTACAGGACAAATTACTAGGATCATATTTGAGTATAGGTTCTTAGACTTAAAGTTGGAAGCAATTTTAGAGATCTTTATTCCTTTGCCTCATTAACTAGACAAAGAAACTAGGAATAAGGGAAATAAAGATTTACTTTGGCTAGATATTGTGCTAATATTGGCAATTCAAGTAAAAATAAAAACATATACAATTCCTGCCCTCAAGAAGCTTACTTTCTAATAAGATAATTCCAGAATGCATCTATAGAAACATGACTTTGAAGTCTGGAAGTCAGAAACCAAAACCAAAGGGTTTAATTCACTAGTCTAAAGGTCATACATGTAGTAAATAGTAAACTGGGATTTGAACCCACATTCTTTGACTGCAAAGTCAGTGTTCTTGCCACTATAACAGACTTCCTTTCATCTTGTGATTGGACAGCTCTGTGGTGCAGTTGATAGAGCACCAGCCCTGGAGTCAGGACTGATTTCAAATGTGACTTCAGACATTTGATACTTAATAACCCAGTGATTTTGGGCAAGTTACTTAATCCTGATTTCTTCTAATCCAGGACCATCTCCAGTCTTATTCATATCTGATCACTGAACCCAGAGGTGACTTAGCACAGTCCCACCTCACCTCACTCAACTCCAATTCACATGCTTGTAATAGCTTTGCCTTCCTGATATCATGGTCATCTTTGAGAATGAAGGACAAACATCACCTGTGTTAAAAAATATTGTGGCCTCGTTTCCTTTTGTATCAAGGTCTAAACTCCTTTGCTTGATTTCTAAGGTCTTCCATATCCTGTGTCCATCTCATTTCCAATTTTCCATAAACATATGTTTTGTCTCTTACTTTTCCAGCATGCATTTTTTTACTGTAGCCAGGAGGATCTTCTCAATGATTTCTCAAAACTCCTGCTTCTCTGCCATTGATCATGTGGCAATGTCCTTTCCTTTCTTCTAAGACAAAGCCTATCTCCATGAAATTTTTAGGAGAACTTTCTCCTCTTTTTACTGCTAACTTCAGATCTTAGTTTGTGTCATGGAATTTAACATTTCATTATATACTTATTATCTTTATGAAGTTATTTTTTTTTTTGGTAATGCAGTGGGGTTAAGTGACTTGCTCAAGTAATTATTAAGTGTCTGGGGGGGGGGGTCAAATTTGAACTTGAGTCCTCCTGACTCCAGAGCCAGTGCTCTACCCACTGGCACTACCTAGCTGCCCTATGAAGTTTTTTTTTAAATCTCTGGTTGTAAGGGTAAGGAAAAAACATTTAAGTGCTTAATAAGTATTTCTTGATTGCTTTTCTTGGTTCCAAATATCCTTTATTTTGGTAGTTCCCAACTCAAGGACAAAGTACCCCTGGGGACTGAAACCATTTTAAAGCATCTCAGATTGTATAAATAAGCACACGTTTTTCCCATGGAGAGGCAATTTTTTTAGTGATAAAAGCTGAGAACTTGAAGTCACCAGAGACTTGGGTTCACTGAGGTATAAAAGTAGTATGCTCAAGCACAAGCTTCAGTTTCCTTATCTGTAAAATGGGAATAATAATACCTAGAGTACTTCATGGAATCAGTGAGGTAATTTCATCAAGTGAAAGTATATATTTTGTTAATCTTAAAGCAGATAAAACTCACATTCATTATCAGACTAAACTAAAGATATATAACTACTTTCTAAATGTAAGTAGATGTTAGTATAATGAATAAAATGGAAATTAATTTTAAAGTGTTGATATATTCATAGGAACTTTTTCTTATCATTGAGGGCAGCTAGGTGGTATAGTAAATAGAGTACTGGCCTTGGAGTTAGGAGATCAGGAGTTTGAATCTGGCCTCAGACACTCTAACTAGCTGTGTGACCCTGGGCAAGACACTTAATTTTGATTGCCTCACACCCAGGGCCATCTCCAGTTGTCCTGTTTCATATCTGGCCACTGGATCCTGATGACTAGAGGCTGGTGACTTAGCACAGCACCCCCCTCACTCAAATCCATTTCATGTGTTTATCAAAGTGTCACCTTCCTGGTCTTCTTCAAGAATGAAGTGCAAACATCATCTTCATCATTCTTATTGTCTTATTCTGTGGGTATTAATCTATGACTATCATAATTTTTGCTTTTTAAAAAGGGTCTCATTTACTAGAAAAGGTTGGGAACTCCTGTTGTAAGTAGCTATGCCAAGATAGTACCCTGTTCCAGGAGGAGATCAGCCACTTATCCTGCCTAATTTGATAAATTCTTAACCAAGGGTTGCTTGGTTGCTTGGTAGATTGCTACTTATAGTTTCCCTCTAATATTTTACCTCAAATCTCTTGTAATCACTTGAGCCCTTTATCTTCTCCCTTTTATTATTACCTGATCTGTTCCCCTTTCATGAGTAAATCTGAAAAGATCTGTTCCCCTTTCATGAGTAAATCTGAAAAGATTCTTAGAGAGCCTCTAGTCTATATCCTCACTTTATAGATGAGGCATGATATGAACTAAGGACTTTAATTCAACTCCTCCCACAATGTGTATGATTTCAGGTAAATCATTTAATCTTTTCTTTGAACTTCAACTGTTACATCTAAGTCATCATCATCATCATCATCATCATCATCTAGCATCTACACAGTATCTTAATCTTTGCAAAGTACTTTATAAATATCTCATTTGATCTTCATAACTCTAGGAAGTAGGTGTTAATATTCTCTTTTTACAGATGAGGAAACTGAGGTAGATAGGTTAAGTTATTTGTCTAGGGTCTTACAGTTAGTAAGTCTGAGACTAGATTTTGAACTCAGGTCTTCCTGATTCTCAGCCCAACTACTTTATTCACTGTACAAGGATCTAAATGATCCCAAGATTCTTTCCTGCCCTAAATGATTCCCAAGGTTCTTTCCAGATCTAAGTCTAGGATTTGATAAGACTAAAGCTTAGAAAGATGACCTGCTTAAGGTCATGTAACTACTACTTGCTGGCCAAAAGGAGACTAGAATATAGATTTTTCTGATTTGCAGTTAATTGTACTTTCCACTTTCCAATGTTAATTCTATATGAAATGATGCTTTATTTCTTTTGCATTTTGTATAGCAAGAGCATTAGTCCATGCCAACTTGCCTGCTTTTACATAATACAATTGAGAACAGTATGCTATAGAAAGATCTGGGGGTCAAGTCCTTTGTCATCAATTGATTGTAACTCTGAACTTCCCAACAGCTAGACAGTACTCTAAGACTATGTTGCTGATCATAGGATCATAGATTTAGAGTTTGAAGAGCCTTTGATGATCATTGAGTACAGTCCCCTCATTTTTAAGACAGGAAGGTGAGGCACAGAGAGCTTTTGACTTGCTCAAAGCCCCAAACCAGTTCTTTTCAGAGGAGGGAAATGGGCTCAAGTCTTCCCAACTCTTAAGTTCAGGGCCTGGTCTGTTACATGATCTTCATTGATAGAACAAATTTCTTCATTTGATTGTGATTGAAGAAATCACAAATCTGAGCTCAGCTTCCTTACAGAAAGAAAGCATATATTATTTTCTTATTATTTTATTATTGTCCTTCTGATTTTAAACTTATCCTTTAATCTGCCCTCTCCAACAGTCAGAACTAGATTTTTGACTTCAGACCCTGGACCTGATTACTTGTTTGTTTTTTTATGTTTTCCCATTTTTCTCTAATTTACCTCTTTTGTTTTTCCCTGAGCATCCCTCCCCCATTCTCCTTGTTATCCTTTGAATTCCTTTTTGACAGTCTTTTTTTTAGTACTTAAGATGTTTTCTTTTTCTCTTTAATTTCTCCTTTAAACTTTGCTTCTGATTACCTCTTCAATGAAATATGCCTAGACTAGTAACACCAGGCTATAATTTACCTGCCAACAATCACTCTGAAAGTCCCCTTAGCATTTGTATATGCTCAGTTGCTGGCAATGTTGTTTATGTTTATCAATTCTGTCTTTGGAGATAGTCCACTGAATTAAATTATGAGCTACTCTTGGAGACCCCATCTTCTTGTCATGGACTCTGAAGTACTATGCAAATAATAGGCTTAGCAACTATTGATTTATATTGGGGCTGATCAGAATCACCTTTTAATAATTTATTACTTATCATCTGTAATGTCTTTCCTGTGGTCCAGTCCCATATCACCTATACCTATTCAACATTTGGGGATGTCCCTAAAGTGTCTGAAACTAAACATGATTGAAATAGAACTCATCATTTCCCTGCTAAGACCCATACCTTCTACAAACTTTCCTGTTTCTGTTGAGGGTATCAGACATTATCTCTGTTCTGGAATCTCCCTCTATTCTTCTTTCTCACCCACTCCCAATATCTGGTCCATTGCTAAACCTTGTCAGTTTGATGTCCAAAATGTCCCTTGAATCGCTCTCTCCTTTCCATTTCAGATTCAGTCCCTGATCATCTTTTGCCTAGTTCATTGTAATAATTCCATTAGTCTCACTGTCTCCCATTTCTTCATTTTCAAATTCAATTGTCATATAAACTGTCAAAATAATCTTCCCAAAACATGTTTGACCATGTTACTTCCTTC
This sequence comes from Macrotis lagotis, assembly GCF_037893015.1. NCBI lineage: Eukaryota > Metazoa > Chordata > Mammalia > Peramelemorphia > Peramelidae > Macrotis > Macrotis lagotis. The sequence continues at coordinate 536,018,640 of NC_133666.1, read as the reverse complement.
CTCAAGAAGTTTTAGTGACTTTTCTTTGTTGGCTTTAGGATAAAATATACTCTCCTCAGCCTGACATTTCAAGTCTTTCAGTTTAGTGCCTTTCTAGATTCATTTTATGTTAATCTCCTTTTTCAGTCTTCCTTTATTCTAAACTGATCTCTTAGCTCTTCCTAAATTTGATATATCATCTTCAGTATCTAAGCATTTGTATTGGCTGTCCCAGTGCTCTCTCCTTATCTCTACAACTTGGAGTCTGTACCTTCTCTCTAGGCTCAGCTCTACTGCCCTTTCTTATCCAAGGTATTTCCTCATCTCCCTGGTTATTAGTTCTCTATCCTTCAGATTATATTGTATCTTACTTCAATAGAACAGAAGCCCTGGCTTCTTTAAAAACCGAGGTAAAATCCTACTTTCTGAAGAAAGGCTTTCTTAGCCCCTCTTAATTCTATCTACCTTCTATTGATAATCTATTTTTCCTACATTTAACTTGTTTTACTTATTAATTTTGCTTGTCTTCTATCCCATGAGCTTTCTTCATATTGCCATTGCTTAGTACAATAGTAGAATCATAAAAATGTTTATAGACTTGACTGAGAGTAGAACTTATTTCATTTTTGTCTTTGTATCACCAAGATCTAACGTTGGGCCATATACTTTGTTGATGCTTTTTTAAAAAAAAATATTTTTTATTTAAGGCAATGGGGATTAAATGACTTGCCCAAGGTCACACAGCTAGGCAGTTATTAAGTGTCTGAGGCTGGATTTGAACTCAGGTCCTCCAGACTCCAGGGCTGGTACTCCATCCACTGTGCCGCCTAGCTACCCCTACATTGCTGATACTTTAAATAAAGTCTTCTTGAATGAATGAACAAGCTTGCCATTTATGTGTTAGATATTGTAGGGAATATAAAGAAATCCAAGGTTATATGGTGCTCCTTCTATCTGTGAACTTATAAGATAGTTGGGGATATGATGTGTATGAATGTAAAAAAAATACTATCTTATAAAGCATTTTTTTTTTAGGTTTTTGCAAGGCAAATGGGGTTAAGTAGCTTGCCCAAGGCCACATGGCTAGGTAATTATTAAGTGTCTGAGGCAGGATTTGAACTCAGGTTCTCTTGACTCCAAGGCCAGTGTTCTATCCACCATGCCACCTAGCTGCCTCTTATAAAGTATCTTAAGTCCTCCAAAGAGCAGTATAAATAAGAGTTCAGAGGAGGTGATGATATTTGAGTGAGACCTTAAAGGATAGATAAAATTTTGACAGGTAGAAATGGAAAGGACAAATGTGGCCTGCCCAAGGCCACATAGCTAGGTAATTATTAAGTGTCTGAGGCCAGATTTAAACTCAGGTACTGTTGACTCCACTGCTCCACCTAGCTGCCCCAGGACAAGACATTTTTGAGGGATAGTGAGTGAACCCAGTATTGATTGAATAAAGTGCTTGCCTGAATGAGAATTTTGGGACGTACTTAGGAAAGGTAGACAAATTAGGAAAGGGAACAGATTATAAAAGCTACTAAAAGCTTTTGTGCTTTATCATTATAGACAGTGGGCAACCATTAAAGATTTTTTGAGCTGGGAGTGACATCATGAATTGAAACACCTACTTTTTTCCAATAAAGTCCTTCACCTTGACGTTGAGGTGACCTTAGGTTCTTAAAGGTTATGCTAACTGGATTTGAGCTTTGGCATCCCTTACTAAGATGAAAAGACTGAGTATAGATCCCATGATGGGCTGTATATTTGCCATTTGACAACTAGCTTAATTAAGTTTGGAAAGGATCACTACTAGCAGATTGGCTACCAGGATTGTCTTATATGATCTCAACAAGTAAAGAATAAAACCACAAAATCCTGATTTCCAAGGTGTGGAGGAATTGCAGTCTAGATGGGTATTGTGAGGACCCATAGTGATTAAATCAGATCTTAAAATTTTTATTTATTTTATTCTGAACTTAGGAACTAAAACAAGTATTTACATAACAAAGTGGAATAGAAAAGCAGAGGGTTACACCTGAAATTGTAGCTCCATTATGTACAACTTGCTATGACTTCCAAAATATACAACAAAATTATCATATAACTTTCTTCCTTTTCTTCCTTCTCCACCCCCTCTCCCTTTTTCCCCATCTTTGATATGACTATCATTGGATATGAATATGTGGTGTGTGTGTGTGTGTGTGTGTGTGTGTTTGTGTTTGTGTGTGTGTGCGTGTGAGAGAGAGAGAGAGAGAGAGAGACAGACAGACAGACAGACAGACAGAGAGACAGACAGAGAGATGCTTTTCTGGATGCAAACAGCATCTTTCTTCATAGGATCTTTGTGGTTAATTTGGGTATTTATAATAGTTGGAATGCCTTGGTTGCTCAAAGTTGCTCTTAGAACAATACTGCTCTTATTATATGCAGTGTTCTGTTCATTTTGCTTTTCATTATTTTATAGAGGTCTTTTCATAGTTTCTAAAATCATTGTGCTCATAATTTCTTATAGCAGAATAATATTCCATCACAAACCATAATTTGTTGATGGGCATCCCTGCAATTTCCACTTCTCTGCCACCACAAAGAGAACTGCTATCATTATTTTAGAACATACAGGTTCTTTTCCTTTTTTCCTAATCATCTTTGGAAACAGACCTAATAGTGTACTAGGTCAAGTTTATACCCTTTTACTAACTCTCCAAATCTCTCTCTAAAATGGTTGGATCACCTCACAGATTTATTGACAATGAGTTAAGGTCCCGATTTTTCCACATCTCCATCCGACATTCATAACTTTATGCTTCCATCATTTTAACCAATCTGATAGGAGTAAAATGATATCTTGAGATTGTTTTAATTTTCATTTCTCTAATCAATAATGTTTAGGGTATTTAGGATATTTTTTCCTATGATTATAAATTTTTTTTATTGGAAAACTGCCTATTCATATCCTTTAAATATTTATCAATTGGGGATTTGATGGAAGTTGGGTATTTGAGATGTGAGACCTTTATCTGAGGGACTATCTAATTTTTCCTCAAAAGGGGAGCCCAAGATAATGTTCCTGAAAGAGATGACATTTGAACTGAGCTTTGGGGATTTTTTTTACCTCCCAAGAAATCAAATAGTTTCTCTGTATAGAGATCTTAATATTCATCCCTACTTTCACCCTTAAGCTCCAGTTCAGCATCATAGGATAATAGGATCATAGATATAAATCTGGAAGAAGTTTTGCAGACTACTTTAACTCATTAATTTTACAAATGAGGAAATTATGCCCTAAGAAGCTTAAGTGACTTAGTCACCCAGATTGCATCCAGTGTGATTTCTATCCTGTATTTCAATTCTATAGTCAGTTATTTTTTTCCCTATGTCATGCTGCACATATTCTTAAGGTTCTCTTAACTCTTGTATGTTCTGTTGGCTCTCTTAAGACAACTCCAAAGCAATACGTTTTCTTTCTTCTTGATCACCTCTATCTATAATTTCCTTATTTCTGCTAAGGATACTACTGTCCTTCCAGTTTGTATACCTGATCATTTTGAATTCTTCACTCTGTTTTATCCTTCATGTCTAATAATTTGCTAAACATTATTGATTCTACCTCTCCAGCACCTCCTGTAACTATCTAGGGGCAGAAAGTGGTGTAGTGGTTAGAATTCTAGCTCTGGAGTCAGGAGAACCTGAGTCCTAATGTGATCTCAGACACCTATTACTTAATTCATCAAAGGACCTTAGGTAAGTCATTTGATCCTGATTACCTGGCATTTAGAGCCATCTTCAATGGTTCTGATTCATATCTGGACTCAGATAGTTCTGGAGGAGTAAGTGAGGTTGGTGACTTAGCACAGTATCTTCCTCATTCAAATCCAATTCACATTCTTGTCCTGGCATCACTTCCCTGATGTCATGGTCTTTGAGAATCAAGGACCCCAAAAAAGCATCATCATATATCTTGCTTGGAGCATAACTTTCCAACTGATCTCCCTGCCTTGAATCTTAGGTCAACTTAGTCAGCCTCCTACCTCTACCTCTTCAAGAAGATCTAGTGGCTCCCTGTTATGTCCAGGATCGTTGGCATTGAAGGCCCTTCACAACAGACTCTAACTTATCTTCTCAGGCTTATTGTCCCTCACTCCCCTTTGCATACTATATAATTCAGCCAAATTGGCCTCCTTGGTCTCATTGTGGCCACCTGACAGCACATCCTGGTTCATGGTTCTTTTTCCTTCCTGATTTCTGCCTCATAGAATTTCTTAGTTCAGCTCAAGCGCCACCTCCACCTTTCTGGTCTGTCTCTGCTAAAAATTACCCAATATTTACTTTGTGTGAGTATGGATATATATGCACAAATATGTGGACATGTCTACAAATACACATTCACATTTGTGCACAGATATAAACACATTTCCCTCATGTTATTTCTAGCTAGCTCCATATCTGATACAATGGATCATAAAGCCTGAGGTTTAAGATATTTACTTTCTTTCCTAAAAGCATTCAGTAGCTTCCAGATAAATGCAGTAATAGCAATATATAAAACAGATCTCCAAAAGAAGATAAAAACAGTATGCTGGAAAGCTTCCTACAGTTTCTGGAAATCCATACTCCCTTAAGGGCAGGCATTTTTGATTTTACATCTAACTTCTCTCCTGAACACAAAATTTAGTGCATAGCTGGTGGTTAGTAGTAAATGCTTATGTTGATTGATTTTGATGAGTTGGTGAGGTGGAGGTTGCTGCCTGTACAAAGGCATGGAGATACAAGGTAGGATGTCACAAGTCAGGAACTTCTAGGCCAGTTTGGAGGGACATGTAGGTGAAGAACAGTAAAAGGTAATAAATCTGCAAAGTTAGACTGAAACCAGATTGCTTTAAGTGTTAGGCTAAGGGGGCAGTTAGGTGGCACAGTGAGTTCAAATCAGGCCTTAGATACTTACTAATTACCTGTGTGACCTTGGGCAAGACACTTAACCCCATTGTCTTGCCAAAAAAAAACAACCAAAAAAAAGTGTTAGGCTGAGAACAAAACCAGAAGTTAAACAATTTAGGAAGAAGTTTATTAAATCTTCCAGCAAAAGGGTTAGCTGAAAAAGGGGTTCTTTTTTCAGGAGTGTCTGGAAATTACATCTCATATAGGATTCAAACAGGAACATGGAAACAATAGCTGATTGGCCAGTATGAGGCAACAGATTAGGTACATGGCTACACATGTATGTATATATACATATATGTACATGTAGTATATATAAATATATAAATAAGGAAGAAATGGGAGAAAAGGTGCACTTTACTTGCATCAATCTTCAGATCTGAATTTTGGTCTCTAAACAACAGGTCTGGTTTCTCAGTCACACAGGGCAAAACAATGCCATGATTTCTTTTCCCCGAAAGACAAACTGATGAGCTTGGGATGCATTAGATTAGTGCCTCCTGAACTGGGAAGTGACATGAATAGATTTCTGCTTTTTAAGAGTCAATTTGGCAGCATTATGGAGGGTAGAGAAGACCAACTTGGAGTCTGCTGCAGTGACTCAGGAGAGGGTCTGAACTATAGTGGTGGTTGTGTGAATGGAGAGAAGGGGACTGAGGAGATATGTCTTGGAAGTAGAGTTGACAGAAACTATAAGACTTGAAAAGGCCATATTGCCCGAGGACTGGTGTTGCCATTTAAGACTGAGAGTTGGTGAAAGTGAATCAATTCACATTCTAGCCTTGGAGTTTTAAAACTGCTCAGGATTTATTATACTAGCTTGCTTAATTTACTTATTAGAATTTTTCTCCTAGTGAGTCTATAATCTGCTTGTAAACAGGTTGAATAACAAAGGGTTAGGTGAGGTGACTGAGGGAGAGAGAAAAAGGAAGCAGCCTGGAGACCTGGCTGAGCTGAGTGTGAGAGGGAAAGGAGAGAGAGCCAGAAAGACCTGGGGGGATGAGAGGGGATTTAGACTCAAGGGAGGCAGCCACTTGGGAAAGAGGCCCATGGTTCTCCAGGTCTAGGTTGGGAGCACGTGACACAAGTTTAGAAAGAGAAAGAGAGAAATGGCCATCCTTGCAGGGTGAAAGTAGGGAGAAAAAAGAGAGCTTCTTTTCCAGGTTCAGATTATAGAATAATGTCTATAATGCACTGGGTTGGATAAGGGTGGTGCTCCAGCACCTGGCTCTAGGTATTCTCCAATAGGCAAGTTATATACTGATCTTTTTTTTGTCCCAAAGTGCATTACCTTTAAGTCCAACAAGTCATTTTCTATGGAAGATAATTGTCTTGCCTGCATAAACTTGACCCATCAATGACAGCATGGCCATGGTCAGGTAAAGCTTGGAAGCCAGGAACTGGAGGAGGGGTAATGAATTGAGGCCACTTCCATCTTGGCAAATCTACATCTAACGATGGAGCCACTTTGAACAACTAGATTCAATTCCCATCCGGCCAGGGTCTGGGCTGTCAAAGAAGCCCTCAGAGAGGCACAGACAACATTTTCAATTAAACAGCTATTTCTCCTTCATAAATTTTTTCCTTCTACATATTCCCTACCCAGACAGAATTTAGCAATGTAAAAGATTACAAGATTTATTTCCAGTCACAATATCTCCTATGTCCATAACTCCCTGATCAGCAGGATTGAGAGTTAGGTAAAAGTTGAATGATGTTAGTGAAATCAAGGACCCGAGAGCCTAGAAAAAATGGTGGTGCATGAGAGAATCTAAGGAATTAATGAGGGTGTGGGAGTTACTTGATCATGCTGTTTAAACTTGGATGGGAATTATGATAGGAAAAAAGGTTGATGAGAAAGAATTTGAGCCACATTCTGAAGTTAGGAAACTGCAAATGGGATCTGGAGCGAGTTTGCAGTCAGTTATTGTCCTTTGTTATCAAAAAGGACCAAAATGATATCACTATGACTCACTAATATGTCCTTCTATCTTAGAAGACTGATTTAAATTCAAAATGCTCCTCCACAAGTCAGGCATAGAGTCCACATGAACATTTGGGTTGGATTCTCTAAATTTGCATTTCTTTTGAGGTTCTTCATTTCTGTTTTGCTCAGCACCTTTTTTGAGGGCATACTATGATGGGGAGGTGCTGTGCCAGTGTCTCTTGGCTGTTGTTTGTCCTTTGTTTTGGAAGAGGACCTTGACTTCAGGAATGTGATGCCATGACTTGAAATGAATTGGATTTAAGTGAGGGAGGACTGTGCAAAGTCAGCAGTTTCATTTTCTCCTCCAGTGTCATCTGAGTCTTGTGGCAAGATATGCATCTGCATGACTAGAGATGGCCCTGGAATGCAATGGGAGACCTGGTCTTTTTAACCCAAGGGCTTTCTCAGGCTTCAGTTTGACTGAGGCAATGCCTATTTAATGATTAAGGCTCATGTAGAAATGGCCTCTTTTAACCTACTTAAAACCCTAAATATTCTGGGTGGGGGGAACCAAACAGTAACAATTATTATTTACATCAATTTTGTGAAACCCGGGTCCAAACAATCACTTGGGCTGGTAACTTTTTTTTAAACTAATAGATGAGAGCCAGAGTGATTTGTTTTTTTAAGGATGACAATGGTAAATATGCCTTTGAACTTCCATGAATAACATATAGATTTCAAGGTTAAGAGATACTTGTTGTTCTGTTAGTAGAAGGTAGATCTACTGGGGGGAGATAGCTATGGTGTATTGTTCATGGGTGTTACATTAGTTCTCTCTTCCCAAGAAGGTTGGAGCCTTCTTGAGAGCTTGTATCTCTAATTTACACAGGCATTGTTGGTATTAGTCTTTTTCCCATACCCTAGCAAGCACTCATTAAATCTCCATTGCTTGCCTGAGGACTCTTTAGTGATGTCTTTTGGCTTTATGGAAATTATTGGCTTTACACTAACTGTATTTGGAGAGTTTTCAAGGTTTATAAAGACTATCAAGAGGTGCTTAATAAGTGACTTCATGCTTCAAAAGTGAATTAATCAGAGGTATGGATTCATAGATTCAGAGTTGGAAACTGAGACCAGAGAGATTAAGGTCACATAGGCAATAAGTAAGAATTTTAAACCTGGTTGTTTAAACCCAATCTGTTGCTCTTTTCCATTGTGCCAGCATGCCTCTGAATTTAGGAGAGGCAACAAGTTTAGTAGCTAGAGAACAGGTCTAAGATGACCAGGGTCCCATTTGAGACCTATCATTTTTGTGATGCTTAAAATCACTTAATCTTTGAGTGCTTTTGGCAATTCTCTAAGATTGTCAATTGCTAAACAGGTTTTATCTTCCTTGATAGAGTTCCTGGAACCAATGAAATCCCAGATCTTGATTTAAAAAAATGGGAATTCATTGCCTGTAGAGGTGACTTCAGCTACTGCTGCTTCCAAAAGGAAATGCACAATATATTATTTTATTTTCAGCTTCTGTTTATTACAGTTATGTCCCATGTAAGGTATGAAACTGAAATGAAGTTTCATTGAGCTTCTATGTGCTTACAAATTGCTTGGTAGGAAGTTGGGAACCATTTTCTTTTTTCACTCCTCTCTATCCTGGTATGAAGTTGATTTTGTAGAACAGAACTTTGAGTGTAACAAAAGAAAAGAAAGGAAAACAACTTCCCAATTTTTAGGAGTGGAGGCCAGGAAAATTGCAGATGATAGTTTAAGGGAAGTGTGAGGTGATATAATTAATGAAGATTTTACAAAGAGAATTTAGCTTTCCAACCTTGATGAGAGCCCCTTGAAAAGAATCAGGTGTTAAATATAGGACTGAAACAGGTCTATTGTTTTTGACACATCATCAGTTTTTGTGGGTGTAGCTTTATTGAGTTTTGGTTTGTTTTTTAACCTCACCCTTTTTCTTTATGTACACCAGTGAGTAAGTGATATTTGGTCATTCTACCTTATACAGTATTTTCTTTTCATTAAATCATGTCTTTTAATCTTGATCAGTTTGGACATCTATGCTTGAGTCTACTTAAGCATGATCTGAGGTTTACATTGTGGATGGAGTTTCTCAAGGCTATCATAGAAATTTTAATTTCAATTGCTTGAAAGAAGAATGTTTCCTCACAAGTTCTTTTAACTTCAAGGTCATTTGCATGCTTGAGAATGCCAGTTAAGCTATAAAATTATATCCTATCTGGGCTCCTGTTGTTTAATGGAGGGCTTATGGTTATGAGCCAACAGAACAGGAATGAATTCTTGGTACTTCCATTTAGACATTTGAACTTAACCTTTAAGAACTTTAGTGTTTTTTTTAAAATGGATATTTCAGGAAGTATTGTGGAAAAATGTTTTAATTTTACAATGCCCAAGTGTCATTGAGTGGGGAGGGGCAAGGAAAGGAAAAAGTAACTAATGTTTAATGGGAGATAAATGCATCACTCACTGTTGGTAAGGTGACCAGGAAAGAGCACTAGTTTTGATAAAAATAGAAGAAAAATTATTTGAAAAGTAGGACTGTTCTCATTCAGAAATTAAATTGAGTAAAGGTAAGGTGAGATGTGGAAGGGACCTCAATTCAAACTTCTCATTTTACAGATGAGGAAATTGAGGCCCAGGGAAGATTTCCATTTGTTGAAGGCCACACAGTTCTTAAGTTTTTATAGAGGGGTTGGGAACCTAGGTCTTTTGATACCAGAGTGAGTATCCTTAATTTGAAAAGTAGAAATATTAGCTCTCATGGGTTTGGATTCATCAAGAATGTCTTCCTTTTTACTTAAACTTTGAATTGGTAACGACTTAATTTCTTTCTATTCATCACCAGGTGGGACAATATTAATATATTACTTTATCTCCATGGCTTGAAAGATTTTCTTTCCTAGGCCTTTGACATTTATTTCATTGTTCCAGGATGTGGTAAAACTTGAAAAATGGAAGAAATATAAAACAGATCATTTGCTACCTAGCTTTCTGCTGACAAAGATGCAGTGTGGGTATGAGTATAGCCCAAAGAAACTATTGAGGAAACTCCCTCAAAGTAAGATGACTTTGATCTTAAGGAAGAGTGAGATATGTCCCTTCCCCCTCCTTCTCCACTTAGGCTTTCCAGTAAAAGGCAAAAGTATATTTTGGGAGCCTATAGATGACTTTAGAAGGTGAAACTTTAGAAGGTGAAACTTTTGTTTTGTTTTACCATTAAAACAGTAATCTCTAAGCACTCTTTTCAGATACTAAGTGACTTAATTATAGGGTTTACTTTGGTATCTTTGAGTAGACCTGCCCATTCCTCTCTGTTTCAACATTTAGGCAATCAATTGAACTAGTGATTCTGTGATAGAATTCTCTCTGTGTAATTGCATCTTATAACTGCTACCTTATCTACTAGCTTTCATTAAAACCCATTAAAAGTGACCAAAAATATATTCATATGAAAATATCAACCCACATTTTGTTTTAAAACTATTCTTTACCACAATAAGACATTTCTTTTATAAGGTATCAATTGAACAAAGGAATGTGAAATGGGCGGTGGGTGTTACTCTTTATGATATTGTAAAAAATATCCCAACATTCTGCTTCATGTTAACAAGCTTGTGATCCAGGATGTTTAGTGATGCTTTCTTAGAGGAAGTCTCTTATAGTTCTGTTAATAAAAGAGGATATGGGGTTTGTTTTGGAATTCAAGCTTGTATCTTAATTTGGTTGATGTAGTCTGGAGTTTTCCAGGCATTGTCTCTAGGATGGCAATATAATGATTCCTATTTGTCAGACTGTGGTCCTGGATAATCCTCTATTTCTGAATACCTGACTTTTGAATCCTTGAATAGCTGTGATGATGGGGAATTGCTGGAGAAAGAGTCTCAAATAAGGGTTCTTGGAAGTGAAAAAACTTAAATTTTTTTTTTTTTATTCACAACACTGGGAAGTCCACAGACTATCCTTAAGTAATTTACTTAATTACTTTAGGACAGGCTGAAAAACAAAGGTTTAGGCGAGAATGCCACAGGGAAAGAGAGAAAGAAAAACAACCCTGAGAAGTGACTGGGAGTTTATCCTGGAGGGGAATATGGGCCAAACTTTTATAGTCTTGCTCACTTCCTTTGCAGGGAAGAATCAGGGAAAAGCAAGTTAAAGGGAGACCCCATGCCTTCTATGTGACTGGATCAGGCACCCACTTTCGAAGACTGAGAGGGAGGAAGATGGAGGAAGGGTAAAGGAAAGGACTGATTACAATTATCTCGTTGAACAATGAAGTTACATTGAACAATTGACAAGAATTTGCATCTGATTGGGTCTTATGCTGGAGAGGGAACCCTCAGATAATATCAGATGGGCACAAATAATATTTTCTTTTTTTCCCCTTGATTTTTGCAAGGCAGTGGGGTTAAGTGACTTGCCCAAGGTCACACAGTTAAGATTAAATAGTAAGTATCTAAGGTAGGATTTGAACTCAGGTCCTCCTGAGTCCAGGATCCATGAATTGTCAGCTGCACATATTTTCTTAATATTAAAGAAAGCTATACAGATATTTTTCCTTCAACAACTGAACCTGCTCACTGTATAACCATAGGACTCTGGGTAAATTATCACATCAGTTGGGTCTCATAATCCCTCTTGCACCTTTATTCTCTCCCCTTGCTAAAACACCTTATCTTCTCCCCTTCCCCCCAATGCATTGCTATCATCATGGTGTCAATCTTCTAATCCTCTACTCCCAAACCCTTATAGTCAACACTTAGTTAGGATTTCTTCAGATGGTCTTCTAGAGCCCTCAAAGAGCTCAGTTCCAATAGTCTCTGCCTTTGCCACTATTTTCTCCTACTTGAATGGTTTACATGAATAATCATCTCAGGAAACTTTGCAGCTTGTATTAGGGATGGGGAAGATGTGTTCTTGGTGATGTTGATTGGACTTGAAAACTCATTTTCCTTTAGAAGCAATGTTACCAAGTTTCTTACCATATTTTTAGCTATAAGTACACCATTATGTGCTAGCCTAGGTACATAACCACAGTTTATGTCTTCATTTCCATGGGAAAATGAAATAAAACAGTTGATTAAAAAAACCAGAGTTAATGGTTACTGAACTGCAGCAGTTGTTATTGTTGAGTTCTAGAACAGTTCAATTACTTTCAATTACTGTATGTATGTGTGTGTGTGGGGGGGGTAGCTGCTCTCCTGATACCACTAATTGCCCTTGTTCTGTTCAAGTAATTTATTGTATATGATTTTAGAACAAAGAATTGTTACTTTATGATAATTACATCTATACACTGGGTAGAAGAAAATGCTGCATTTATTTAATTCTTCATCTATAACATGTTCCAGATGTATCTTTAGCATAGAGGGTTCTAAGCTTCATTTTGGGGAGTGTTGCTACTTTAGAAAGTTGTATGGGAACCATGGCTATGCTTCCATTTCAGGTCTTTGAAATTCATTTAAATTGGATAGAATTCTATTTTGCTTGGCCCCATCATTATCTTCTGTAGTTTACCCATCAAATCTCACTTCAAAATCTCCTTTCTTCTAGCTTGATCCCCATTTCCCTTCCTCTTGGAAACAATTCTTCCTTTGCTTTTGCTCATTTAATTTTTGTAGGGCATATTTCTCTGGTCTATCTTAGGACAAAGCCAGCTACGTTTTCTTCCCAGGATTCTAGGAATACCTCTGAGAGATTGTATTGTATTTTTGGTTCAAGTCCCCATACTGGATCTGTTTAGCACACTTGTCAAGTACCAATAAGCAGCATTCCCAGGTTTATTTAGCAAACTATTATGAATTAGCTTTTTACAAAGTTTTTTTTTTCCCCAAAAAACTAGAGTAAAGACAATTCTTCCAATTCTTGAGGAGTTATGTTCTTCCCTTTATCATTTGGGTCTCTGGGGAGAGTGGCTTCAGATTGCATTTTCTGCATGAAAATGGTTCCAAGTTCACATCTAATCATTGACAGATGAATCCTCATCTTTACATATGTCCTGAAGGTTTTTACTTGTCCTTTGGGGCTTTAATTCGATGATCACTGCAAAGCCAAGTAGAGACTTAACTCCCAAACTTCTAGATGACTTGCTTTCCTGACTTCACAAAACATTCTTGGTAATAGCCTTTAACTAATGCCAAGATGAGCAAAACATTAGAGACCTATATTCACAGGGTCACCCTTCAGCTTTGAATTGAGGGCCCAAGAATTCTTCTTATAGCATTGTCTCTCAGTACCATCATTGGGAAAGAAGAAAGAGAAACAGACTTTTTTTGAATACACTCATTAGCTGTATCCAGTCAAAGTAGCTGCTATCCAACATGTTGTCAGCAGACTCTAGAGCCAGTAACAGAATATTACTCCAAAGTCTCTCCAAAGTAATTCTGTCATAACATCATCATAACTCATTCAGAAGGAAGCCATCTTTCTTGGATTTTCCACATAGGGCATTTTATCAGCCTGGCATGTTAAGACATTTTGTCCAGACCTCAGAAGTCTTATTAGTCCGTACTTGGTTATGACATTTAGTTATTTGTGTCTAGGTCACAATTGTCATGGGATCAGGGATTGTATTTTATTCATTTGTATTTTCTAAAACCAGTATAGTTCTCTACACACAAGTCATAGAGAGTTTTAAAAAAATGGGAGTGCTTAATTAATAATTAAATGATAATAATAACATATTGCTTCACAAACACTTTGCTCTTGATTGCCACTTAGCTAATACTGTGTAGTTCAGAAAGCTGGTAGTACTTCCCCAGCTGAAAGGATCATCTTAGAAGGTAGTTTATCTATCTATCTATCTAGAGAGGATAAAGCATCAAATTATATATATATATATATTATTTCACATAGACATATCTTCTGCAGCAAGTAGCTTATAGTAACCTTTCAATTTCCCTAGATCACACTAAGTAGCAAAACTAGTTTTGAACACAAATCATCCAATTTCAAATCTAATATTCTTTTTATTACTAAACTACTTTGAAGTCCTGTCATTTGGGGGGTGTTGATGTTACCAATTTAAGATTGAGAGGTCTTGACAGTGAAAGAATTCAGGATTTATTATACAGACCTGCAAAATTGACAGATTAAAATCTTTTTCTCCTCCTGGAAAAGCAACAAACAGTTTGACGACAGATTAAATAGCAAAGTACTAGGCTAGGAACCTGAGAGAAAAAGAAAAGGAAAATGAAAATAGCCAAGAGACCTAGCTGAGATGAATGTGAAGCAGAAAAGAGCACATGGGCACATGGGCACATGGCATAGAGAGACCCATAGTTCTCCAGCAGGCCTAGGTTGGGAGCACATGGCACTATCTTTAGAAGTGAGATAGATCCCTTTCCTTGTAGGGCAAAGGGGCAAAGGTCGTGTGAAGGAGAGAGAGAGAGAGAGAGAGAGAGAGAGAGAGAGAGAGAGAGAGAGAGAGATAGAGATTACTTCTTCTGGTCTGACTTAAATGCACTTCTGTAGTGGGTTGGACAAGGATGATGCTTGAGGAGTGGTCTAGCACCTGGCTCCAGGTATTAGGTAAGCTATGTCATTCATATCCCACTCCCATGCCTCATTTCCTGTCAAGCCAGTGCAAACTTGACCCATCAATGGCCAAGATCAGGTAGACTGGAAACTGTAAGCTAGAAGCAGGGGAATGAGCCAAGCTCACTCCCATCTTGCCAAATTCATATTCAACAATGTGGTCACTTTAGTGGTGAACAGAGAGTTTACTAGATAGGTACAGACAATATTTTTCCTTCTACAAAATTTGTTTCTAATCACAACATCTTCCATATTCACAACTTCCTGCATCTCTATCTTCTTGTTTCATAGATCAAGTAGATAATCATTTATAAAGCACTTATGATTTTCTAAGTATTGAGTTGGGCACTGGGGGTTCAAAGGCAAAGGAAGCTTTGATTGTTATGGGATGTTAAGATACACTTTTGTTTTGGGGTGTGGGAGGGGGTGGGAGTAGGAGTAGGGAGGGGAAGGAGTTCTACCATTTGGGGAGGTTGGAAACTTCATGAAAGAGATACCACTTGAGTTTTGAAGAAAAATAGAAATTTTTAGAGGTGGAATGAAGAGACTACATTCTGGGTGAAGGGACATAGCCTGTGAAGCAAGGAGATGGATGATGGAACATTATATATGAAGCCAATTTAGTTGGTCCAGAGAGCTGTGTGATGTGGAGTCACATGTGATAATTTCATACTTGAGGTAACAGGGAAGCACTGGAATATAAAAAGAGTGACATGTCATATCTGTCCTTTAGGAAAATTACTTTGGCAGCTTCGTGGAGGGAGCATGGATTGGAGAAGAGAGAGGAGGCAGAGAAACTAGTTATGGAGAAATAGTAGGGAATAAAAGGATAAATAATTGGAGGTACACAAACAACTGCTAGCTGTGTGAACCCCTTTTTGCTTCTATCATCTGAACAGATGTTGATCGTTTTTTTCTCCATGAGGAGACCCACTGCTGTGGGTCAGAGTGGACTTTGCCACTTCTCCCTGGCTAGGCTAATTTTACTGTGGTACAGTTTTCCTCAATGCCAGTCAGGAGTCTCTTTTAGTTTGACTGAGCTATGCTCAGTGATCTTCCTGAAGACTAACAAAGACCAATTTTCCAGTTACCACTTTTGTTGGCGAGGGTGGGGCTGGGTGTTGGGGATAGGAAGGAGGGACAGTATTAAGTGTTGGCTGTACTTCGTGCCTCTATAATCCAGAAGATTGTACCTCAAAATGTTCTCACAGATTCACCCTATATAGTGGCAAATTAGGAATTTCTTTTTCCTGAGTCCCATTTCCAGATTACAAATCCCAGATTACTATACTTATTATATCTGTAGATACGATAAATGCAGATAGTCCAACTGGTGTCCAGTTTTCTTTATGATAGCATTGGGGTCTCTTCCCTATGAGAGTAACTTTTACTTGACCCAAGGATTGACAAGATTACCCAGCTTTCTGTTTTTAGAAATTTGAATGGAATCATGAGAAGTAAGCAAAATCATATACATGAAAATGTCTTAGATATGCATAGGATTCAAGCTCAAATTCTAGTTCTGTTCCTTTTTATCTGTTTTTGGACAAATCAGTTAACCCCTCCAGGCCTAAATTTCCTTTCTTGTAAATTGAGGGGATTGGGAGGAAAGCTTTTAATTGAAACTGTATTTAAAGTTTAACTATCATTGTCATTACTTAAATCTCTTCTATACTTGATATTCTCTGTTGTAGCTCCTTCTGTAGGAATATCCTCAGGGCCTATCTGCTACTCTCTCAATTCAGTCTAGGGGATTAGGAGGTTATATTGCTGAATCTCAGTCATAGAGTACTGGTTTTGAAACCAGGAGGCTGGAGTTCGAATGCAGCCTCTGACACAGAGTAGCTGTGTGACCTTGGGCAAGTTACTTAACCCTAATTGTCAGGCATCCAGGGCTATCTCAAGTTGACCTGATTCATATCCGGCCACTGGACCCATTGAAGAGTGGTCTAGCACCTGGCTCCAGGTATTAGGTAAGCTATGTCATTGGTATCCCAAGGTTTGTGTTTCCTCCCACTGGAGGAGAAAGTGAGGCTTAGCATAGCATCCCCTCACCCAAATCTAACTCACTTGTTTGTCATGGCATCACCTCCCCAATGACATAGTCTTCTTCAAAAATAAAGGATAAACATTATAAATGGATCAATGACTTTCCTATTCCAGTAATTTTAGATTTGCTAGGTTATCTAAAGCAGTAAAGCAAGGTGGAATGATGTTAGGTGAGAAGGGTTGAATAACTTATCCTCCCTCTCTTCCATTCACTCCTGCATCCCAGCCATTCCAAGATTTGTCTCTAGGACAGTCAACTAACTGTCTTCTTCAGCACTCTTCCTTTCCTCCTGTTCCCTCCTTTGGCATTTGTTCTCCTCTGGGCAATTTTGACCTAATCTAAACCAAGAACAACAATGGCAGGTGTATAGAACAAAATAGTTGCTTTATCTCATCTTACCTTGAGTTAGGTCTAGTTCCTGGACAGGTGGCTGGTGATTATGTACACACATCCCAACTGTCCGTTGTATCAAGCAAACAAAGTAAACTTATTTAAGTAATTCTGAAATTTGATTAGGAGCAAAGACTTGAAACTTCCCTATTGTACTTGTTATAAAGGATATTGAATTTCTTTCCTCTTAATCACTATTTGATATTGTAGGTGTGCTTTAATTTCTTTCAGTGATATTTGCTTTTAAGAATTGATAAAGGGAACACTATTACTGGCACAAACCAGAAATCGAGAGGGTTAGTAAAAGATTCATCAGTGAATTTTGAAATTATTTGGGGAAAAAAATCAATGAGTTAAGAAAAACCCCAATCCTGTAGTTTGAGATTGCCTTTTAGACAATTGTTGGGAAGGCATTAGTAAAAGAACAACTCAGGGCAGCCAGCTTTTCTGTAGCTTTATCCTTAACCAGGGGTGTTTTTTTCAAAAGGTGGCCAACAGTGTTTTTCTGTACATGGTTTAATGGACAAATGCTCATTTCTATTTCTCCTTAGAAGCAAGGAGGTGAGTGCTGGACCTGGAGTCAGGAAGATTTAAGTCCAAAACCAGTAGTAGACATTTGCTAGCTTATGTAACCCTGGGCAAGTCAAGTCACTTGTATAATAAATAAGTACAAGCTCAAATACAAAAGTATATTCTACAGACAAGTGGTAGTTATCAGGGCAATATAGTCTTAGGAAGAGGTGAGATGGGAATCTAGATGAAGAAAAGAGGAGAATGTGTGAGAAATAAACTGGAACTGAAACCAGTTTTAACTTTTAGTTATGGCAGTTGGTGAAAATTAAGGCCACTCAGCAGTTATTTTCTTCCATCTTATTTTCCCTGCAGCACATGGTTGTGAAAATTTCCACCTAGCAATTTAATATTTATCCTTTTTTTTCAGTAGGGAAGAAAGAGGTAAGGCCCATCAGAGATTTTTATACCTTTTTTGAATGTTTATTTGTATTTGTTCTTTTTAAAAAACATTTAATGTTTTATTTTTCAATATTATATTTTCCTCCAAACACATGTAGGAAACCATTTTTTTTAACATTCATTTTTTAACAATTTAAGTTCCAAATTCTTTTCCTCCCTTCATTGCCTTTCCTCATTAAGAAGGCAAACAGTTGATATTGGTTATAAAATGTAGAGTGGCTGGACAGTAACTTTTTCTTTTTTTTTTTAGTGGTATTTAGAAATATTTTTAATTTTTAAAAATATATATTAGATGGATTTCCTCCCTGAATTCAAAGAAAATTTTCCCCTTCATATTTTTTGCCTGTCTGAAGCAACAAGTAAAAATGGTGCTAGCTAGATTGAAATTAGCAGCAGAAACAGATTAACATTTTTTTTCCTAATTAAATCTGACAGTTTAAGACTTTAAGGTTGTTATTTGAATTCTTTTCCTGCTTCTGCTCACCTTACTTTGTATTAGTTCATATGTATTTTTCCTGGTTCTCAGAAACCATCCCTTCATTTAAAGAAATACTATTTTTATTCTGAGCTTGACAAACAGCAAATAAAATGGTATTTTTGTATATAGCAAAACAGAAAAAGAAGATTGTAACGAAAGTGGAAATCTCTAATATAGCTTGATTTTATTTTTAGTCATATAATAAATTCAAATTGTAATTTTCAAAGATGATCTGTTTATCTGTGTTTCTTTCTGACCTTCCTTTTTTCCTCTTTTATGCATTTATAAAAAGATGAGTCAGTGACCCTTTTTTCTTTTACTCTCCTATGCTGCATTCTCTTCATCCTTTCATTTTTATCCCCCATTGGAAAAAAAAAAGAAAAGCCAAGTCTTTGTAAGAAAACATGAATAAACAAAACATGTTCCTATATATAAATTGACCATATCTAAAAATATATCTCACTTTGAATTTTGAACCCATTACTCAAGGTGGTTAGTATTCTTTATCACCAGTACTGTTGGTCATTGAACTGATCAGTTTGCAAGTCTTTAAAGTTTTTTTTAATAATGTTGTCATGGTATAAATTGTTTCTCTAGTTCTGCTAATTCCTCTGTTTGTATAGATCTTCCAAGGTTTCTCTGAAGTTATTTTGTTATTTCTTACTGTAGAGGAGTCAAAACACCCCCAACATTGCTGAGTAGCACCTGAACCAGACTTGTGGTTTTGTTGGGTCAAAGTGTATGTAACACTTTAGTAAGTGTTTGTTCTTTTTTTTGGTGAGGCAAATGGGGTTAAGTGACTTGTTCATAGTCATACAGCTAGTCAGTGTCAAGTGTTTGTGTTTGGGACCGGATTTGAACTCAAGTCCTATTGACTTCTGTGCTGGTGCTCTATCCACTATACCAGCTAGCTGCCCAACTTTAGTAACTTTTTAAGCATAATTCCAAATTGCTTTCCAGAATGGTTGGACCCTAATTGGTTTTTAAAATCATAAGAGAATACATAAAATAAAACAAAACAAAAATCCTCAAATTTGGATTCCATATTATGTAGAAAAAGCTAGGTTAAAAGTAAGGATGTTTTTTCTTTGGAAGTGAGAATAAAAAGAAATAAATGATGAGACAACAAATAGGGCATTGAGAGAATATCAGTTTGGTGAGTGAGGGGAAAGATACAAGAGGAATAGAGATATATAGGAAAGAAGTGAGTGAATAAGGAAAAAAAAGACAATTTAATTTTAGGAGGGAAGGAAACTTTCAGGACATTTAATCTTCTTCCTTTTTCAGATGAAGTAATTACGGCCCAGAAAGGTAAAGTGATTGACCTTTGATCATATAGCTGCTGTAGGAAGGAGAGAAATAGAAGCAAAGGGAGTTTAGTAGAAAATGAGGTATTAGTTGGAGGTAAATTATTCTTGTAGCACTAAAGTGTTTACTTGAGTAATGTTCATCTTAAGTTTACCCAATAAATCTGTTGAAAGCTTAATGGCTTCCTCTGTATACAGGAGGGGCACTAGATCATTATCAGAATCTGCCTGGCCAGTGTCTGTTGCTCATTTTTTTCAAGGTATGCTTACCTGGGTTCTTCCCACTTAAAGCTTTCTGAGTTTTGCTGCTGGGTTTGACTTTTATCACACAGGAACAGATGGAGTTTAGGAAAAGGGGCAAAAAGCTGTTTAATTGTCAGGGTTGTCTTGTTTTCTTTTCTTCCAGTTTCACCTTACTAACATCCTGCTCTTGATCTACTTGCTTTGAATTTATGGGTGCCCTTGAGCTTGAACCTTGCTTTTCAAGTTTCAGGTAAATCTTTCAGGTTTTATGACACCCAGATGCTTGAGAGACTGTTTGCCTGTATTTCCTGTTGATCCCCTGTCCTAACCCAGATATTCAGGGTCATCCTACTGGTCATCATTAGTCTCTGACACCCACATTGGACTCTTGATTTCTAGGCTTTTTATACTCTGACATTGATAACCAGAAGGAAATGAATCCTTCTCTGAGCCAAATGTTTGTGAACTGAGCAGTGGATGTGGTAAATTGAGGAGCTTAACTTGTACTTCGAAATGAAAGGGTTAACGGTGATATTATAACACCTAGCTTTGTGTAGAAAGAGATCCCAGACAGGAAATTACTAACATAAGCATGTTTTGGTAAACTGACCTTAGTGTGACTGTCTTCTCAGAGAGAGCCTAACCGTGTACCATTATCTTTAAGCCTCTCTTGTTTGCTCTGCCTTCTTCTCAAATTCCATCCTTGAAAACTTTGCAAATTGAAAATTCCCTAGCCTATGGGGTACCTGACTAAGGTACAGAAATTCTCTTTTTAATTAATCCTCTTTCCTGCCATGGTCAGTTAACTGTCTTAAACTCCTTTCCTTAACTCCAAGAATTTACTTAAAGACTGTCTGAAATTGGTTCTTAATCTTCTACTAAACAGGGTGGGGTCCCTAGAATCTTTCTGTGCCCCTTTCCCCAACAGTACCACCTTAAAGTTTATTTACCATTGGCTAGATGAAACAGATGAGGGGCTGGATGCTACCCTAGGGTCAAGGGCTCCTCACTCCTATTTTAAAACATAGTGAAATAGACATAATAAATACTGTACGCTTTACATCTAATTTGTGGTCTTCTAAGTACGAAAATAGCATTTCATTCTCCTAGATTTAATATCCTTCTTTGATTCATAATCCACTGGTAGAGACTGTAATACATCTGTTCCATCTCTTTCTCTGTTTGCTTTTGAGATCTGATATTTTTTGCTTTGACTCTTACTTCTGGTTTATGTGCTTCTGGAGAAATTTGAATACCTCCTGTAAGCTCAGAATGCATAATGGTATTACTGAAAAGAAGGTGGGCTGGTCTTGTGGTGAAAGTAAACAGTTAGCATGTTCCAATGGTTTATCCAGGCAATATCCAGGCAATCTTAGAGCAAGATGCCCCATGGAGATTTAGGAGAGGACATCTACAGGACATGAATGGATGCCATCTATATTATTGGTTGCAATCCCATCAATAAGAAACTAGATCTATCACATTAGTATTCTTCTGGTGCTGCTTTATAAATAAGGAATAAAGATGGGCTGCTAGGTGGCGTAGATAAAGCACGGGCTTTGGAGTCAGGAGTACCTGGGTTCAAATGTGGTCTCAGACACTTAATAATTACCTAGCTGTGTGGCCTTGGGCAAGCCACTTAACCCCATTTGCCTTGCAAAAATCTAAAAAAACCAAACAAACAACAAAACAAATAAGGAATAAAGAATCAGAATTAGAGATGACCCAATGAGCAATGACCTTGTGAGCATAAATTGACTGCAGCATACTACCAGTATGAGTCCAAAATTTTTTGAGAAATAGGAAATATAGGATCAGAAAAAGAAATTTTCCATTATAATAGCAAGGTCAAAACATAACAAACTAATAACCTACAGCAGTGCCTTCATTTTATAGAATTTGATTCCTTTCCTCACATTAAATGGGGCTTTACAAATAAAATATATGAGCAATTTGCTATCAGTATAACAAAACATCAAAACAAAACAAAAAAGCCTTTCAAAACACTGCTGTTGTTTCTAGTCATATGTCAGGAGGAAAAAAAAAACCCTAAATTAGAAATCCTTTGAAGAGGAAGAGTTTAAGGAAGTTAAAAGCTATACACATGTTTGTGAATAAACCCATGAATGTGTATTTCATTAAAATTTGCTGTTTCGTTGATGCATTTCTTCTCAAAGTACAGAAAACAGCCTAATCGCACTTTCTATTCAGTGCAATTTTTGACTATGTCCTCCTTCTTTTCATATATCTAACTATCTCATGGTTCAAATCCAGCACCACCATTTCTGTAGAGCCTTTCTTATTATTCCTCTACCTGTAATAGCTTCTTCCTTCTTTTAATTTCTTGAATCACTCATTTCACACTTGGAATATAGTGCCTTGAATTTTTGTTTATTTTTTTAAAAATATCTCTTTGGTTTTCATAACTTGATTGTAAGCTTCTTGAAGGCAATAATTTATCTCATACTTCTGTATTCCAGACACTTAACACAATGGCTTATGCATAGTTAATTGGTAATCAGTAGAAAATGTGCAAGAAGAAAAAAAATCCAAAGTAAGTCTTGTGATTGTGTTTACTATAGAAAGGTTGTTGTAGAGCAGGATATCAAGGTGCCTGGAGGGAGGGAGGAAGATAGATCTCTGATCTAACCTGTGAAATTACTGTCCTATTGTAGTTGTTTATAAGCTTTCCAGGTGCAGGCCTTGTATGATTGCTTGCAGCTTTATTTTTTTTAAACCAGGTGATTTACAGCTGTAGGTCTAAAACAGAAGTTGTCTTTATTAGGATTACTTGAAAGATGAAGTAAGTAATTAGGATAGTGAACTAGTTAATTGCTGGTTCCATGCCACATATTCCAGCATTCTGTGGTTGGGAGGTAATCTGTATGGATTATTTTGTTTCTGCTTTGAGTTTTTTCTCTTCTTTTTTTTTTTTTTTGCAAGGCAATGGGGTTAAGTGGCTTGCCTAAGGCCACGTAGCTAGGTAATTATTAAGTGTCTGAAGCCAGATTTTGAACTCAGGCACTCCTGACTCCAGGGCTGGTGCTTCATTCTTTCTTTATAATTAAGATTTGTAAGCATTACCCCCTTTAAAAAAGAAACTCTAAAATTTGATTCATCTTTCCTTCACTTCCTTCCCTCCAAATTATTCCATGACTTTATTTCTTTTTGGCTTGGTGTGTTTCCAAGGGCGTGAAATAGATAACTAAAATAGAGTGTATTAGGTGGGAGATGCCAGGCATATTCACAGAGACACAATCTCAAACTTTGCCAAACTTGCTTTTTCCTGCATTAAAATGATATAAAATTAATATTGTTGACATTCTGAAGATAGTAAGACTATAAAACTGCAGAAAATTATTTAAAATGCAAATTAGGTTTATTCTAACCTAAACATAATTTTCAAGAATTATTATCCTCTCTAAATAACATTGTAGTGTAGACCAATAAATACTTACATGAACAAATTTGAGTGACCTTTTGTCACTCCTTGTATCGGTATTTTTAAATGCCTGTACTACATTCTAGCATCTAGCATTATATGATACTTATGCATACCTTTGAAATGTTTAGTGGATCTTTGGGGGAAATGTTAGTAAAAGAGAACTTTAAATCCTTCCAGTGAAATCCAGATTCCTCATATTTACAGTGTTTTTCTGCTACAAAGTACTTTTACTATGTATTATTTCTTTTGATTGTCTTAATAGCCCTGTGAGATAGAAAGAGTAGTTATATTCTTTATTTTATGAATGAATAAATTCAGGCTTAGAGACATAAAATGATTTTTTTCAAGATAACAAAGCTAGTATGTAACAAAGTTAGGACTGCAACCCATATCTTCTGGCTTAAATTTAAACTAATGTGCTGGGAAACAATCTTAACAATTAGGAGTTCTGATAAAGATCTAATTTCTAAAATATATAGAGAACTGCATCAAATTTATAAGATCACAAGTCATTCCTCAATTGATAAATGGTCAAAGGATATGAACAATTTTCAAATAAAAAAATTAGTTATATTTAATTATATAAAAAAATGCTCCAAATCACTATTGATTAGAGAAATACAAATTAAAACAACAATGAGGTATCACCTCACACATATTAGATTAGCAAAATGAGAAAAAGGTAAGATGATCAATGTTGGAGAGATTGTGGGAGGATTGGGACATTGTTGCATTGCTGGTGGAGTTACGAAGGGATCCAACCTTTCTGGAGAGTAATAAGGAACTATGCCCAAAGAGCAATAAAACTGCTCATACCCTTTGATCCAGCAATTCCAATTATAGGTCTATATCCAGAAGAAATCAAAGTCCTACATGTTCCAAAATATTCATAGCATCTCTTTTTTGTAGTGGCAAAGAATTGGAAATTGAGGGGATGCCTATCAGTTGGGGAATGGCTAAAAAAGTTACGGTACATGAATACTGTAGAATACTATTGTTCTATAAGAAACCATAAATGGTCATATTCTAAAGAAGTATGGAATGAGTTAAAGGATCTGATGCTGAACAAAGGGAGTTGAACCAAGAAAATAATGTACACATCAACAACATTATGAGATGAACAACCTTGATGGAAGCAGCTCCTCTTGGCAGTTCAGAGAGCTAGGACAACTGTATTTGATTGGTTATGGACTATATTATCCCCATCCAGAGGAAGAAAAACAAAACAAAACACACAGAATAAAAAACAACCCCTCCGAATCTGATGAACACTTTATTAAAATTATCTCTTATGTATCTATTTACCTTAATCCTAATTTCTAATACCTGAAAATGACTAATCTGTAAACATGTTAATCAAAAATATGTATGTACAATGCTAACCTGACTGCTTCCTGCTGAGGGGAGAGGGTTGGGAGGGGAGGGAAATTTTGTAACTTGGAAATAGCATGTGCATATGGATGAAAATAAATAAACTTAAAAATTTAAATTAATTAAACTTTTTATGCTATTATTATTGACTTAGAGCAGGGATTCTTTTTATTTTATTTTATTTTTTTAGGTTTTTGCAAGGCATTGGGGTTAAGTGGCTTGCCCAAGGCCACACAGCTAGGTAATTATTAAGTGTCTGAGGCTGGATTTGAACTCAGGGACTCCTGATTCCAGGGTCCATGCTCTATCCACTGCGCCACCTAGCTGCCCAAGGTCACATAAAATTTTCCAGGGAAGCCAAAGGGGTTCATGGCATATTAGAGGTTTAAGAACTTTTGCCTTAAAAATATCTTTTTGATGTGACAATATAGTAAAACTTTGCAGTACATTTATTGTCTTTTGTGGGAAACATTTTAACTATGATTAAGTGTAAAATAAAGACAAATTAGATCTAGGTAGGCAAAACATTAAATGTCTCTCCTTTAAATAAAATATGCATCCATTCTTAGTCTACTGAAAATTCATTCAAAATAAAATTCAATATTGTTGCTAGAATCACAAAATTTCAAGTTTGGAAAGTGTACCAAAGTCCATCTAGTGTGCTGCTAAAAAAAGATTTCTTTTTATAAAATACCTGAAAAATTTAGCATCTAGCATTTGCATGAAGACCTCAAGTAAAGGGATGTGTGCCCTAGCATCTCTCAAGACATCCTTCCTATTCCAGATGGGCTGGGGCTCTCTTTGTATACTGGGTCTTAACTGTAGCCACTAGCTTGAGCTCTGCTTGTGAAGAATCACTATTCAGACCCCGGAATGCTGGTGTGGAAGAAAATAGATTTATTAGAAGAAGTTGCAACTCAAAAGAAAGTGAGAGACAGAGATAAAAGAATAGACAAGCAGAGATGACTGGGCCAGAGAATCAGATGCCACTGACCTCCAGTGGAGGTCCTACCCAGATTTGTATGGTCTTTCCCCTTATCCAGATGGCAAAAGGTGAATCCCCCCCCCCCCCCCATCATGGGACTAAGAATTAGGTAGAGGGCTGAAGACTGAGGAGATCTAGATACTATGAAACAATGGTAGTCGATTTACATCTCAAAGAGTGGGGAACCTCCTCCTCCACCATTCAACAAGATTTAACAGCCTTTAAAATTACAGATTTTGTTTCTGTTACATTCATAATTCTCTACATCTTTTCCCTACATCTTTATTGCCTTTAAATGTAATAGGTGCTTAATAGAGAGATTTGTTGAATCAAATTTAAATTTGCCCTGTTTTTGAAATTCCTATATAAGCCCATTCTTACATCAGAGATAGGTTAGTAGTTTACAAAACAAAAAGTTTCATTTTACAAGAAAGTTCTGTGGCATAGATAGAAAGAATTCCACCTCATTGATTCTAAATTTCCTGCTTCATGAAATGTCTAAATGCACCATCATTACAGACTAGAACCATTTGGACACCATTATGGAAAAGGAAGAATAGGCAAACCATAGAAAGGGAGAAAGGAAGTAAGAAAAGTTTGAGGATTTTGTTAAAAAGAAAAGGAGGTGAAAGAAGATCAAAATATTTGATATAAGAACTCCTTGGGACAGTAGAAATGCTGATGAATCCTTTAAGAATGTAAAAGATTAAGAAAAGGTGACTGGGAAGACCAGGGATAAATATGATGGGAGTAAAGGGAATGAATGACCACAAGACCCAATAAGTAACCAACATGTAGTTATTTGAATGTCTGGGGAAATTTCTCCTTTGTTTCGGTTGGAAAATTATTACCAATATGTGTATAGACATTTCCTGATATCTGAACACATGACTTTGGAGTTCAAGAATTAGTGCCCTGCCTCCTCTTCCTCACCACTGCTGTGTGTGTGTGTGTGTGTGTGTGTGTGTGTGTGTGTATATATATATATATATATATACATATATATATACCAAGGGCTCTTTCAGTTCCCATTGATTAAGTACTTACTATGTGGTAGACCTACTGCAAAATGTTCCTTCCATGTTTTGCCTGTTTCCTGCCTTTGCTGATGCGGTAGGGGTGACATGAGTATTTCAGGATTTCTGAATTGGAACTAAACATGCATTTTCCTATACATACAATGTTATAAATATAGTGATTAGGCTCTAAATTACTCTGTTACTATTAGTGCTATAGTATAGCTGTATTTTTTGGCTTAAATAAGTTTGTGGGTTATCTTGGGAACTTAACCATCACTTATTTTGTCTGTGGGAACTATGTTATTAGAAGTAATGGACTCACAACTTAAGTTTTAAAACAAACTTTTTGTTACTTGAGAACTGCCTGAACTATGAAAATGCAAATTCATCAAAATATTTTAGAGTACTCAGAACCTTTTCCTCTTTATTGAAAAAAATTGATGCCATTTGATTTATTTCCCATTCCTTACCTCTCAGAACCTCTTGACTTCATCTTCCATGATTTTCTTCTTTATGTTCTGATAAAGAGGTAATGCTTTTTTTTACCCTAAGGTCAGAACTTCTACATGTTCACTTGAAATTCTTCCCTCCCATCTTCCCCAGCAGATTAATCATCTTTCCTCACTTTTAAATCTGCATCCTTTCCCTATTAACTGTTTTCCCTATTTTCACACTTGTCATGTCCCTTCTATCCTTAAAACATCCTTACTAAATTCTATATCCCCTCAAGTTTCGTCCTGTATTTGTTCTCTCATATGTACTTTGAAAAAGGCAACTCCACTTCCTACCACTCACTGCTTTGTCTTCTTACATTTTGATTTTTTGACCTCATTTCTCAACTGAAACTGTTTCCTCCAATGTTATCAATGGTCTCTTCCCAGTTCCTGTTCTTGATTTATCTGCTGCATTTGATACTGTTGACTACTCTCTCCTCCTGTATGATCTCCTCTCTGGGTTTTTGTAATGCCCTTCCTGGTTCTCCTTCTGCTTATCTAACCACTCTTTCAGAGTTTTCTTTGGTAGGTCATCATTCATTTTACCACCCTTAACTAAAGATGTTCCTCAGAGTTTTGTCCTGGGCCCTTTTCTCATCTTCTCCGATATACTCTGGTAACTATCATCCCCTCCTGTGGGTGGTTAGCTGCTTGATTGATTGTATAGAAGAAAAAAGCACTGATTGTTAATCAGAGGAGTCGATGGTTTGAATACTGGATTTAACATTTGCTGTATGAACTTGAGCAAATCACTCCCTGAGCCTTAGTTTTCACATGTGTCAATTGAAAATAATAACACTTGTATTAACCTGATAGATTTGTTGTAAGGAAAGCTCTCAATAGATCTCAAAAAAATGAGTAATTTAGTATTGTTATCTTAATTTTTTCCAATTACATGTAAAGACAGTTTTCAACATCAGTTTTTTATAAGATTTTGTGTTTCATATTTTTCTTCCTCCCTCTTTTCCCTCTCCCTTCCCCACAACCAATAATTATCTGGTAGAGGTTATACATATACAATCATGTTAAACATATTTTCATATTAGTCATATTGTGAAAGAATAATCAGAACAAAAGAAAAACCAATAAGAAAAAATGAAATACATTTTTAAAAGTTTGAAAATGGTCTGCTTTGATTTGCATTCAGACTCCATAGTTTTTTTCTTCTAGATTGATAGAAATTTCTATCATAAGTCTTTCAGAATTATCTTTGTTCATTGAACTGCTGAAAGGAGCTGTCTATCATAGTTGATCATCACACAATGCTGTTATTATGTGCGGTGTTTTATTACTTCTGCCTACTCCATTCAGCAATAGTTCATGTAATTTTTTCCAGCTTTTTCTGAAATCCACCTGCTCATAATTTCTTTCAGGACAATAGTACTCCATCATATACATATACCACAATTTGTTCAGCTGTTCCCCCATTGATGGACATCCCCTCAATTTTCAATTCTTTGCCACTACAAAATTAGCTGTAAAATATTTTTTTACATATGGGTCTTTTTTGTGTGATCTTTTTGGAATACATACCTAGTACTGGTATTGCTGTATCAAAGGAAGGCTCCACAGAAATGGTGACAACGGATTTGGACCTTAAAGAATAGTTAAATACTTGAAAATGAGGGAGGAGGATATGGACAAAAATTACAATGGAGATAAAGTGTGATTAGGCTGCTTTATGCACTGTACATTGCCTTTTGGGAACAATTCCAAATTGCTCTCCAGGGTTGGATCAGTTCATAATTCCACCAACAGTGTATTAGTGTCCCAGTTTTCCCATATCCCCTCTAAGATTGATCATTTTCATTTTGTTGTCATATTAGTCAGTCTGATAGGTGAAGGGACTTCAAAGTTGTTTTTATTTGTGTTTCTAATCAAAGAAGATTTAAAGCATTTTTTCTTCTGAAAATTACCTCTTTATATCCTTTACCATTTATCAATTGGGGAATGACTTGTATTCTTATAAATTTGAGTCAGTTCTCTATATATTTTAGAAATGAGTCCTTTATCAGAAAACTTACTGTAAAATTTTTTTCCCCAGTTTTCTATGTTCCTTTTTAATCTTGATTGGAGATCAGGTTATTGTGTGGTTTTTATGTGATTTTTTTTTTATTTATACAGATTTACTTCCCTTTTTTAAAAAAGTGTTCCTTGGGCAGCTAAGTTAGCACAATGAGTACCTGAGTTCAAATCCAACCTTAGATAGCCTAGCTGTGTGACC
Source organism: Macrotis lagotis (assembly GCF_037893015.1). Taxonomy (NCBI): domain Eukaryota; kingdom Metazoa; phylum Chordata; class Mammalia; order Peramelemorphia; family Peramelidae; genus Macrotis; species Macrotis lagotis. Next base: position 535,989,264 of record NC_133666.1, on the reverse strand, counting down.
TTGGGTAAATCGCTTAACCCCATTGCCTTAAATAAATAAAATTTAAAAAAAACTAAGAAAAAGGCTCCTAAAAAGTTACGTATACATGGAATCTTTATAAGATGGCATCATATCTTAAAGGCACCCAAGATGATCATCATTTGAAGGAATCTATTAGTAATTTCTTGTGTAAAGTCTTTTTGTAATACAAATTTCTCACTTACCTTCTTGTATGTTCAGGTTTTTTGTATAAAAGGCATGTCTGTATATCCTAATAATATACCATATTACCTCACTGACAGAAGAAGTTTTCAGTTCGTCATCACCTCTTTATCTTGTACTTAATCAAACTTAAGTTTTTCTCAATTTATATTTTTTCATTAAGTGAATTACCCTGTACTTGTCCCTATGGAATATTATTTTACTTATATATCCTTGTTTTTCAACTTCTCCTTAACCCAAATAAAATTCTATCCATATGTCAATTTAATTCAATTCAACAAGTATTTATTAAGCATCTGCAAACCTCAAGGGCCTCTGCTAGTTGCTAGGGACTCAAAAGACTCAAACATTTTATTTGGGAACTGAGAGACTGATAAATAAAAGCACAGTGGTCTGAAGATAGGGATGGCTAGGTGGCACAGTGGAGCTGAAATCATGAAGACTTATCTTCCTGAGTTCAAACCTCAGACATTTAATAACTGTGTGACCCTGGATCACTTAAACCCTGTTTGTCTCATTAGACTCCTTACCTGGAAAATGAACTGGAGAAGGAAATAACAAACCACATCATTATCTTGGTCAAGAAAGGCCTAAATGGAATCTTGAAGAGATGGACTTTACTGAAACAACTCAATAACAGCAAAAAATTTGAGGATGGAGAGAACTTTGACAATTCACAGGGATTGGCTCATGGAAATTGAGGAAGGCTTTATCCAGGGGACTATTAACTAATCTTGAACTGAGCTTTGGATAAAGGTTCTGAGGACTGGAGATGAATATATTCATAGAGTAAGTTGCAACCTTGAATATTCTTGGAGGCAGGAGGTAGGGAGTGAGCTAGAACAAAGAGGCATGCCTGAAGGAAATCAATGTGAAATAAAACTGGAAAGACCAATCTGGTCCCTGGTGTTTTAGTCTTCAGTGCAGTTCTGAAGTCTTTGTATTTTATCCTAGAGATAGTAGGGATTTACTCTTTTTTTTAACTACTTTTTTTTTGGTGAGGCATTAGTGACTTGCCCAAGGTCACACAGCTAATAAATATCAAGTATCTGAGACTGGATTTGAACTCAGGTCCTCCTAATTCCAGATCTGGCACTCTAACCACTATGCCACCTAGCTACCCTGATTTACTCTTTTTTTTTTTTAGGTTTTTGCAAGGCAAATGGGATTAAGTGGCTTGCCCAAGGCCACACAGCTAGGTAATTATTAAGTGTCTGAGACCGGATTTGAACCCAGGTACTCCTGACTCCAGGGCGGGTGCTTTATCCACTGTGCCACCTAGCCGCCCCTGATCTACTCATTTTTTGACAGGGTAGCTGTTAAATAAGAGAATATTCTATTTCATTAAATGAGTATTCATGAAAATGTTAAGTAAACTAGTTTATTCCCTATTTCTTTTTGAATATGAATTGATATGGTCTTCCAAACTATATTGACAAAAATCTTTTGGAAATTACCTTTGGATGAGTTGGGTCAAGATCACATCTGTCACATCTTCCTTACATTGGTGACAAAATGTCATTTTGACCACTGTTTATTGTGAGTGTGCAGAACCAGAAAAATTAAAAAAATTCTGGTTTACAGTGTCACTGATTTTGATGAGGTATGTGTTGCCTAGTTCATTTTAAAATTTAATTACATGAAGACAATTCAAATCTAGCCTCAGATACTAACTTTATGATCTTGTACAAGTCATGTAACCTTTGCCTCAGTTTCCTGTTTTGTAAAACAGGTATTATAATAATAATACCTTCCTCTCTGAGTTTCTGTGAGGATCAAATGACAAGTTAAATGTACAACACTTAACACAGTACCTGGCACATGGTAAGCACTATGTAAATGTTAGCTGTTGCTATTAGCTATTATTTTATATTCACTTTTGAATTTTAGGATCTAGTCATTATGGTGTCCGCATTTACAGATGAGGAAACTGAAACTTAGGGAGATTAAGTGACTTGGCCATGGTTATACAGCTGCTGAATATTCTCAGTGAAAACAGGCCTTGTTAATCATAGATTGATCACACCTCCTTAGGATAATGGTTCACTTGGGTAGAGGGCTTTGAGGTATAGAGGGTTTTTACCTTTATTCTGTAATCTGACCCTGACAATAATCTTGTGAAGACAGCATGACAGAGATAGCTAGCCTCATTTGGGTTAATCTTTTGAATTAATCCATTGACTTGGTAACTTTGGGAAAATCAAGGACCTTCCACTGCTACATGCAACTGTATAGCTAGGGGACTCATCTGCATTGGTAGAGTCAGGCAACCAGAGTTCCAATATTGTCTCAGACACTTAAAAAAAACATTACCTAGCTGTGTGACCTTGGGCAAGTTACTTAACCTCACCTCTTGCAATAACCAAAAAAACCAAAAACAAAACTTAAGGCTTAAGGCTTAAAATTGTACTAAAACTTTTGGTGTACTGTAATCTACACACACACACACACACACACACACATATTTATATATACTTATATATACATACACACCTATATATATGAACACACATATACATATAATTTGACTAGACTAACAAGACTATGAGATAGGTAGAGCAGATATTTTGCTCTCCATTTTTCTAAAATCATTCTGAGTATTTATGCAGAACTTTGGATTTACTAGGTATTAACCACAGTGTTTTCTCCAATATGAAATCTTCCTCCTAAAAGCAGTGAGTTTTTATTCCAATAAATTAGAATATGAATTAGAAGGTACATAGAAATAATAAGATAGACTATCTTATATAGGGTACTCCTTTGACCAGTCACACAACATGCACCAAAAGGAATTACACTGATTGGTGGGGAAATGACAACCTATTGAAGCAGTCCATTCCATTTTGGCCTCACACTCAGTCATTGTTAGAAAATTTTTGTTGTTTGGAAAAGTTCCATTTTCTGAAGCTTCTATTCATTGTTCTCTCTTTTGCCTTTGGTATTTAAGTAGACTGAGTTTAGATATTTCATTTTAGAGTATAAGGCAGCCATATGATGCATTGGACAGGAGAGTCAGGAATATTTGATTTAAAATCCAGCCTCATAGCCCTTTTTTTAATTGATATTTTATTTTATTATTATTATTATTTTTTATTTTTTTGCAAGGCAGTGGGGTTAAGTGATTTGCCTAAGGTCACACATATTTTATTTTTTCAATTACATGTTAAGAAAGTTTTTCAACATTCATCCATATGCATGTTCATATTTTTAAGTTACATAATTTCCTTCCACTCTCCCTTCCCAAAGCCCCCTCCCTTCAGCTGTGAATAGTCAGGTGAATATTGTACATATTTCATATCCTTTTTAATCTGAGTGATACCCTGGACAAGACATGTTTCTCTGACTCATTTTCCTCAACTATAAAATGGGGATTGTGGCACCTACTTCTTCTTTTGTGAGGATAAAATGAGGTATATTTGTAAAGCACTTTGTAAACCATAAAGTATTGTGTTAATGCTAGATATCTTTATTATTATTATCATCATCATCATCATTATTATGATTTTCCACATAATAACCTTTCCAAAACTTGAAGACCTCTGTATTCCCTGCATTCTAATAATCTCTTGCTTCTTCAGCTGATCCTTAGGGGCCATTTTCTTTAGCCTCTGTACTGCCCTTGTAACTGTTTTTTCTGAACTTGTTCAAGTTTTTCAAACATCTTCCTAAAATGGTGCTTATACTGAAATAGTCTAATCCAGATGGGAATTGATGAGAGCAGAGTACAAGGAGATGAATTAACTCACACCTTTGTTGTTCTAAAAACTAGGCCTTGATTTGAAAAGCCTTAAGTATATATCATAATGCTCTCTGTACAAATTAGAGAGAAAGGCTTGTATTTTCCTTAGCTCTCTTATAAGTTGGGAAAATGGTATGCCTACTGGGGAGGCAATTCTGACCTCCCTGATGCTCATATTCTGAAGTCACACAGTGAGGAGGAAATAGATTCAGAGAGCACAAATTAATTCAAAATAACATGTGCGTATATATTAGGCAGCCAGAAGCTGTAATTTAGCCATGCAGAGATATTTCCCTTAGCTTTAATGTTTGAAGTTATTTTTACTGGAATAGCTGTACAGAAAAATGCCAGTTGTTATACACTGTATCTTGTTGTGTTGGTTGCCAGAAAGGTCACAATACAATCTTGAATGATCAAGTAATGAAAGTCTCTATTGTAATGCACATGTGCAAGGAAGCAGAGAAAAAAGGTTGCTCTGGGGTACTAACTGAATTTCCTGAATTTAGTGTAGTCCAGAATTTCATCTCAGTTGTGTGGTATACTGCATATTTAATTTTCCCAAGTTAAAGGGGAAGTAAATTCACAACTTACATGATGGCTTAGCAGAAATCCTAAGTGAGAAAAAACAACCAATCTGTTTTCATCAGACACTTCATATCATGTACATATAATTTTTTTATGCATTGTCTGATTGAATTTGTATACAAATTCCATTGTTGGCAAAATTTGTAAACAATTAAAAATGACTTTGTAGTTTGTTATGGAATAGCCAACCTTTTATTGCTAGTAGAATATTGTTTTACTGCCTTTAACATCAACATGCTTCTGCCTCTAAAAGGTGGTTTCTTTATCAAATGTCAGATAACCCTTCTCAGTAGTAGAGTTGTAGTGACATGCAGCATAAAACTGTTTTTAACTACATGTAGGTGGAATTCCAAATCATTAACATGTTTATATGCTCACCTAATTAAATAGTTGAGAGCAACATTCTTGAAACCTGACTTTCCAAAACAGAAAATAACATTTAGAGGCACTTAAGAAGTTAACTGAGGTATTGCTATTTTATAATTCAATCCAGATGTGCCACATGCAAAACAAAAAAGTCCATGTCTGTGGTAGTATTACTTTCCTTTATCACATCACGTAACATCACATCTAGTTGGCTTTTTAATCAATTGAATTAGAGTGAAATGTAACACAGGCTCTGTAAATTAAAAACAACTAGATTTTCTAATATTAAAATTCCTCATACCATGATACTGCTGTTGTATTATTGAATTATCTGTAATTCAAACGGGATGGGTTAAATTATTACCAATTTTTGAAAGTTTTAGTTAAGATTTAGGTGTTTAAGCCGGGAAATAGGATAGTTTCAGTTTTATTGGGGCATACCTGCATGATACTTCTTAGAGCTGTCAACTCTTATTTGGTTTGGTGCAACATTTGAAACCAGGGTTTTGGTGTCTTGTACCACCCTGTGGAAGACATCCTTGATGAGAACTTTGAATTCTTTCTTTTTTCTTAGGTTTTTGCAAGGCAATGGGGTTAAGTGGTTTGCCCAAGGCCACACAGCTAGGTAATTATTAAGTGTCTAATCTAAGGTCAGATTTGAACTCAGGTACTCCTGACTCCAGGGCTGGTGCTCTATCCACTGTGCCACTAGCTGCCCTGAACTTTGAATTCTTTAGAAAACAATTTAAGTTTTTTTTACAGATGCCAATTTTTTGAAGCTGTAATATTGATGACACTTTCCCTAGATGGTATCATGAGTTACTAACTTGAAAAACACTTTTATTTCCTGCCCTGAATATTCTGCTGGAGGTACTGAATGTTTCATCATTTTTCTTCATGATGACTGCAAGAGATATGATTTATTTGATAAGTACTTCTTGTCATAAATAACTCTTTCAAATGAAATAAAACAAGCCCCACCTCCACAAATTCTTATGAAGCAGCTGCCAGCAATGAATTTACTTGGTATCGCAATTAAGCATAAAAGGTAAAGGTAAGAAACATAGGAAAGAATGTAATTAAAAATTGACTGGGAAGACATTTTAAATAGATATATTTATTGTTCAGGAAACTGACATTTCCACAAATTTTGGTATCAGAAAGTGGAAATAGTAAGCTTTGTTTTTTAATAATAAGCTTTGTTTCTTGTTATTAAATTAGTGGTTTTAAGTCAGAATTGTTTTTAAAAGCTGTTTCACTCTAACTGCATGTAAAATTCATTTAAGAGTAAAATTGTATGATGAATATTCTATATAGAAGCACTAAGTGCCTAAAAAACTCCTTGGTAGTTAAAAAATGCATTCCTTCCTAAAGGAAAGCATTACTCTAGGGTCAACATCAAGAAGGTTTATACTTTTGAGTTGTTTTTCTAGAAGTGGTTATGGTTTTATCCTGATATACATCCACATCTCAGACTTGGATTCTCCTTTGACCTACCATGTAAAATAGAGTGTTCTTGTCAGTGAAATTCCCTATAGGGCTGCAAATTGTAACCCATTTTTAGTATGATTTTTTTCCTTTGTAGCCTTCCATAAATCTTTCCAGTGCAGTGCATTGGAGACTTTATCTTTCTTTTACTTTTTGTGTTTATGAATACTGCACTCCAGTTGTCCATCTGTTAACTTTTGATTTCCTTACCAGACTGGCCTGTTGTTTTATGGTTGTACATATTCTAAATAACTCCCCCCCCCCCCCCAACTTTTTGTCTAAAAGTCATTGATAATAAATTGAAACCTAGTTAACCTTCCTCTTTTCTTCTTCCCCAATCCCCTCTCCTGCCCCTTCCCTCCTCCCCCAAGGTCATCCAGTTGGTCACTGGTTTATTTGCCATTTTATATCTTCTGAGATAGGACTTTTCCATGACTTCTAACCCTGTAACATAATTGGGAAATTATTAAAGTTATATGGTCAGGGAATGTTATAGAATCTTAGAAAGTTCTGACAGTCCTTCCAACTCTTTTGCCCTGGTTCTGTTCTTAACTCACCTTATGCTTATCTGTAGTGACTCTTCAAGATTGATGTCCTGATGCCTGTGCTCCTGCATGCCATATCCAGGGCAGAGTGCAGGCTTCATCTGCATTTTCTACTTGGATGAGATTGATCTTTTTAAACAGGCTGTGGTTCCTATTGCAGAGACCCTGTAGTGTTAAATCAATCAATCAAAAATCATTTATAAAGTATTTATGTTCCAGGGACTGTGTTACGTGATGGATATGTAAAGAAAGGTACAAATAGGCCTAGAGTTCACATTCTAATGGGAAGATAATATGTAAATAACTGTGCACATACAATATCTATATAGCTGGATAGGAGGTAATTTTTTTTAAATAAAAAAGATTTTATTTAATTTGAAATTTACAATTTTCCCCCAATCTTGCTTCCCTACCCCATCCCCCACAGAAGGTAGTCTTTTAGTCTTTACATTGTTTCCATGGTATGCATTGATCTCAGCTGAATGTGATGAGAGAGAAATCATAGCCTTATATGGAAGAAAAAGTTTAAGAGATAGTAAAATTACATAAGATAACTTTTTTTTTAACATTAAAGGTCATAGTCTTTGGTCTTTGTTCAAACTCCATAATTTCTCTGAATACAGATGGTGTTCTTCATTGCAGATAGCCCAAAATTCTGCCTGCTTGTGGCACTGATGGAATGAGCAAGTCCATCAAGGTTGATCATCACCCCCCATGTTGCCGTTAGGGTGCACAGTGTTCTTCTGGTTTTGCTTATCTTGCTCAACATCAGTTCATGCAAATCCTTCCAGGCTTCCCTGCATTCCCATCCCAACTGGTTTCTAATAAAACAGTAGTGTTACATGACATACATATACCAAAGTTTGTTAAGCCATTCTGCAATTGAAGGACTTTTACTTAATTTCCAATTCTTTGCCACCACAAACAGAACTTCTATGAATATTTTTGTACAAGTTATGTTTTTACCCTTTTCCATAATCTCTTCATGGTATAGACCCAGTAGTGGTATTGCTGGATCAAAGGGTATGCTCATTTTTGTTGCCCTTTGGGCGTAATTCCAAATTGCTCTCAAGAAAGGTTGGATGAGTTCACAGCTCCACCAACAATGCATTAGTGTCCCGTATTTCCCACATCCCTTCCAACATTGATCATTGTCCTTTCTGGTCATATTGGCTGTCTGAGAGGTGTGAGGTGGTACCTCAGAGATGCTTTAATTTGCATTTCTCTAATAATTAGTGATTTAGAGCAATTTTTCATTTAACTATGGATCACTTTGATTTCCTCATCTGTAAATTGCCTTTGCATTTGATAGGTAATTTTAAAGCAGAAGGCACTAACTTTAAATACCAGAGAACTTTATATTTGATCCTTGCAATAACAGACACTAGTATTTGATAAGTAACATGATCTGACCTATGTTTTAGGAAAATCTCTTTGATAGTTGTTTGAAGAATGATTTGGAGTAAGGGAGACTAATTAGAATACTGTTGAAGAAAGCCAGGGAAGATGTGAAAAAGGCTTGAATTAGGGTGATTTCTGTATAAATATGAGAAAGGATGTGATGGAAGAATTGACAAATATTTGGCAATGCCAGGGCTCATCGACAGCATACTTTTCACCAGAGAGGAATATCTTGAAGACCTTACTACTAATAAAGAATACTTCTTAGTATTTGGACTTTGTGTTGGATATCAACCTTGATATTTTTGGTCAGTGTATCTGTCCCTATTTTTGGTAGTACTTGATATTGATTGTCACTGTTAATAAAGTTGTTCAATAGTTGATAAATCAAGGCATCTCATAGGATCCTAAAATACACACAGGAGATACTTTTATAGAGGGAACTTTTTGCTGGACTCAGGCTACTTTTTGTCTAGTCAGCAAAATGGAATCTTATTTTCTTTAAAAAAATTTTTTTAACGTATTTAATGCAATGGGATTAAAGTGATTTAAGGTCACACAGCTGGCAATTATTAAGTGTGTGAGGCTGGATTTGAATTCAGGTCTTCCACTACTTATCTGCCCCAGGATCTCATTTTCTTTAAACCTTGTAGTCAGTTTATATGACTAAGGATGTTTCTGCTTTGGAAAATCATCTGCAATTCTCTTGTTTTCTAATTGTTTTCATCAAGGATAACAAACACAACAACAATAGCAGCAACAAAAATTTCCTCTAGTCCTTTAATGTTTATAAAACACTTTACATTTATTATCTCATTTGATCATTAGAACTATCCTGTGAGCACTACCCTCAGAACTATAATGATCAATTTCACTTTACTGATGAGGAATCAGACTGAAAGACATTAAGCCCAAAGTCTCATAGCTAGTATGTGTCTAGATTAGCATTCAAACTCAAGTCTTTCTAACAGTGCTGCATTTACTATGCCACTTAGTGGCCAGGATGCTGTCAATACATTGGAGCAATAACTCTCATCAATATTTTAAAGAGATGAAAAAGCAGGCCAGTAATTATAGTTGTGTCTTCTTTCATTTTATGTAATAATACCATTTGTTAAGTTTCTTCCCTTTGGAACAACCCTCTTTTGAAATACCTTAAACAACTGCCTTTATAATTGTATTATCTTTAGCATTGATTTTGTCAAGTCTCTCACAAGCTGACTTCAAACTTGCTTTCCAAATCCAGTGATTACATATTACTCCTCTTCATTATTCATTTTTATATCTAGCCAAGTTGACCTTCTTGCCTTTTCTCACAAATGATGCTCCATGTCTCATCATTGAGTTTTTGCTTATCTTGTCCCCATGCCCAGAGCATATCTACTTCTCTTATCTGCCTCTTTGAAACCTCTAATTTAGTTTTTCTAGCACTTTAGAAATGGCAAAAATGTCTTACACACAGTATCTCCTTTGAGTTTTACAAAAGTCCATAGGTGGGCACTATATATATTTCTTCTGTTGCAACAGAGGCAGATAGATGTTGGAGCCTGGCCCAGAATTCCAGTCAATGTCAGAATAACGATTTGAACCCAGTGACTGAGTTTGAACTTCTGCTCCAAGCCAGTTTGAATGTTTGAGAGATTTTAAAGTGATTAAAAAAACTTAATTAAAAAACAAAATTTAAATAGAGCACAGGCCCTGGAGTCAGGAGGACCTGAGTTCAAATATGACCTCAGACACTTAGTAATTTACCTAGCTGTGTGACCTTGGGTAAGTCATTTAACCCCATTGCCCTAAATAAATAAAATTTAAATAAGTACTTTCCTATTATCTTGCGAACTCCTTCATATATAATGCTTTATTCCCTGGTAAAATATAGAAAATAAACAAGTTCTTTCGAATTGTATGTCCCTCAGAATTAGGCACATTAGTACACAGTATTTTTGTTTAGTATTTTTCAGATTTATTTGTGGTCTCTCTAATTGGACCTCAGATCATATTTCTTGTAGTCTGGACCTTGCCCTTTCTTTCTTTATTATGGTATATCAATTAGCAGTACTAAGTATATACAAAGTCCTCTGTGAATACTTTCTTGAGTCATAAAAACTGGCCCAAAATACTCTGCTTCCATTGTGGCAAACAGACTATTTCCTCAGAGTCCATTAATTCAGGAAATTGTGACCTTGCTTAATGTAAACACCTTCATCCAACCAGAGTAGAAACCTTTTGACACACACACACACACACACACACACACACACACACACACACACACACACAGGAAAGAGAGCACTACATTGGAGTGGGGGGGGGGATTTGGGACCAGGGGAACTAAAGAGAATATTTCAGTAGTCCAGGTAACAGATAATTAAGGCCTGAACTAATAGTTGTGGTTATATGAGTGAAGAAAAGGGGATTAATGCAAAAATGTGGAGTTAGAAAACAAGATTTGGCAACTGAGTGAATGTGAAGAGTGAGTGAGAGTGAGGGGTTAATGATGTCACTAAGGTGGTTAACTTGGTCTACTAGAATGAAAATGATGCGCTAGAAATAGGGTGAATTTGGAGGGATGAAGATAACAGCTTTGTTTTGGACTGGTTAGGTTTCAGATGCCCATGAGTCATCCATTTAAAAACAACTAGGGTTCTTATATTTGGTGATACTGGACTAGATCTCAGGAGAGAGATTATGCTCAATATACAGATCTGAGAGTCATCTGCATAAATCTGTGGAAGCTGATGTGAATTCACTTAGAAGGTAGAGTGAAAAGAGAATGGGGTCTAGGACAGATCCTTGGGGACATCCAAAGTTAAGTCATTTGGCATAAATTATGATCAAGTAAAGGAGAGTGAGGAACAGACAGGTATGAAAATCAAAAAAGAACCATATTCTGAAAACCAAGGAAAGAGGTATGTAAGAGGAGAGCACATGGTTAGTTAACAAATGTCACATGCTGCAAGTGGACTGAGAAAAGCCAGGTACTCCTGACTCCAGGGCTGGTGCTTTATCCACTGCGCCACCTAGCCGCCCCAGGCATATACTCTTTACCAGAGTTCATCCACATTTAGTTATCTATTCAGTTCTAGGTGTAGGTGAGACATTTTACAAATATCAGGTAGCTGAGTGCCTAGTGAGCATTTGCAAATAAACATTAATTAAGCTCTTCTTATATGGCAGATAAGCCATATAGTTAAGGCTTGAAATACAGAAAAAAGGGGGGGGGGCAGAAATCCTTCCCTGCTCCCAAGGAGCTTACTGTAACAGGAAAAGGCAGTATGCAAACAATATAAAGCAAGTTCTGAACAGCATAGTTTGAACACCAGAGGGAAGGTACTAGGTTTAAAGGGAATCAAGAAAGGCTTCCTCTAGGAGGTAGGATTTTAGCTGGGACTTGGAGGAAGTCTGGGAAACCCGAATACCCAGGAGAGAATTTCAAGTGTGGCAACAGGCCAGCACAGGTGGATTGTCCAGGAGAGTAAGGGCCAGATGGGGTCCTAGATTAGATTTGAGGATGATTACCCTAAAGATAAGATATACCTTGGGGTGGGATGACATGAGTGTTATAGTCTTGTAAATACTTAAATGATTGTTACATGGAAGTAGGAACTGACTTGTAAGAACTCAGTGTTTATAAGTAGTTGTCAGGTATATTGTAGAGGGGGCTTTTAGCATAGGTAGCCTGACTTGAAACTTCTGAAGGTTATTCTTTCTTATTTATATCCTTAACCTGTGCAATCTACAATAGTAAATGCTAAGGCAAAGAAGAAATTTTAGTTTATTTTAGATCTAGAAATATTTGGAAATATTTAGATATTTCATTTACTGCATATTTTTATTACTTTATCATTTTGTGTTAATTGGAACTAGTCAGGAATTTATTTCATTTATTTTATTTTTTATTTTTTTGTTTTTTGCAAGGCAAATGGGGCTAAGTGACTTGCCCAAGGCCACACAGCTAGGTAATTATCAAGTGTCTGAGTTCGGATTTGAACTCAGGTACTCCTGACTCTAGGGCCTGTGCTCTATCCACTACGCCACCTAGCTGCCCCAATGTTTTCATTTAGAATGAAGTGATAAAATGTATTTATAATTGCAGACTGATAACAATGTCAAACTTATGTTTGTAATAAAGATGTTTTTCTGTTCCTTGATTTTTGTTGCAACTGAAATGAATACAAAGCAACAAATGCCTTTTAAGACTTGAGAAACCGAACACTTGTTATCAGAGATTTTTTTTCTCTTTATAGTACTTAATTGTACTTTATAAAGTATGTTTATTATTAAATAAAATGTGTGCAAGATAAGGACTAGATCTTTGATTGGATTCATAAAGGAAACTTACAACTTAGTCTTGGACAGTTGTTTAGAGCACCAAGAAGTTAAATTCTTTGCCAAGGATCACACATCCTGTAGACAGCAGAGGCAGTGCTGAAACTCTGGTCTTTCCTGCCTTCCAGGCCAGCTGTCTCTCTGTTTGTTGTTCCACCTTCTTGCTTAGCCTTCACTCACAGGAGAGACATTTAGTTTCTATGCAAATGTCTAATACTTAATAGTTTTGTCCCATAACTAAGCTTTCAGATATCTGAAGACCTATTGATTCAAAAAGCAAGTGCCTTAAGAGCCAATCATTTATATCATCCTTAGTCATATTAAAAATAAAAAGATGCTTATATTTTAGAACTTTTTTCTGGTTAAAGTGTTGACACCTGCTTTGTCTTTTGTACAAAATGCTGAGGTAGCAGAAGCTAGCTGTAGTGTAGTAAACTGCACCACCTAGGGGGAAAACAAAGAAGTTGATCAGCCAGTTCAGTAATTTGGTCAGTAGCAAATCTTCAATATAATATCATTAATAAATTCCAAGTTTGCCAAGGATCCTAAAAGGAAAGCTTGCACATTTTCACCCCTCCCCATCTTTGAACTAGAATTGCCTGTACACATACCATCCCTTTGATTTTCATTCAGAGATTATAAAAATCCTTTCTTTAAATGTGTTAGATTTCTTTTCTTAGATTCAGAATTGAAGACATTGTTGAAGGATTGATGTCATTGCTTTTTTCCCTCCATATAACAATTACTGATTATTCTTTAGGTATGTTAAAAGTTAGCCATCTGAAGTTCACCCTTCCTTTCATCAATATTACAGCTTTTTGGTTCCAGAGCATGGAAGATTAATTCTTCCCGCCCCCCCCCCCCCCCCATGACAATGAGGTTAAATGACTTCCCCAATGTCACACAGCTAGTTAGTTATTAAGTGTCTGAGACTGGATTTGAACTCAGGCCCTCCTGACTCTAGGGCCATTGCTCTATCTACTGCACCACCTAGCTGCCCCATAATTATGAATTTTCTAACAGTGTGAATCCCATCTCAGGCTCTTAGCTCACTCAACCTCCCTGACTGAGCCTCAGTTTCCTCATCTATAAAATAGATATAATATATACTCAATAATGTTGTGAGAATCAATGAGATAATGTATAAAAGCTCTTTGCAAACTTTTAAAGCATCCCATAAACATGAGCTATTACTATAAGGTTATTATAATTTAGCTGTTAATAAGTCAATTCAGGAAAACAACATGACTTTATTTGAAGAATCTAGTTAAAATATAAAAAAAGCCTTATAGTGATAAATTCTCCAGCTTTAAAAGGATAAATTCTCCAGTCTTATAATTCTCCATTTGTACATGGATTTATTTTGTACCTGTCAGAAGAAAGGCCCTTTGCTAGTTACTATAGATATAAGACAAAAATTAAAAATAGACCTTGCCTTCAAGTAACTTATATATTCTTGGGGAATATAAAGAAATAATACATTATAATTTGAGCAGGGAAAAACTTAGAAGTGGAAAAAAGACTTTTTTGTAGGTATAGGCAATAGCACTTGAATTTAATCTGGAGGGAATCAGGATTCTGAGAGTCAGAGGTTAGTATATTTTGAACTCACAAGGGCTGAAACTGGTTTGTATTGTTTTTGCTTCTTTTTGTGTTTCTAGCACTAGCCTAATGCCTGGCACATGGTATGCACCTAATGAATGTTTATTGACTGTGTAGGAAGTACATTACTGGCACAGAGGACAGCTATTGCAAGGAGTGGTGTGATGGGAGTGGGGATGGTGGTGATGATAATGATAGATAACATTTAAACACTTCACATCTATTGTTCTACTTGATCCTTATGACAGCTTTGAGAAAGAAGCTATTATCTCCATTTTCTAGATGAGAAAATAGAGGCAGAGAGAAATTAAATGACTTTCTCAGGGTCTTCCTTAATCCAAATTTACTACTTTCTCCACTGCTCTACCTAGCTTTGTTTTCAAGTTTGAGAGCAATAAGCCAATTCAACTGGGTACAATTTTCTAATTTTATGTTTTAAATTTTCCCATTTTAACACATAATGAGCAAGACTGGGAGAAAATTCTATGTATATCTGTATTAATGAAGACAATTTTCTTATTTTAGCATATATGAATCAGAATCTAGACTTTCCTTTTTCTTTGGGAAAATTATATGTATTTCTTGTATATAGCAATGTATATAGTTCTCATAGAAGTATGTGGTAGTGGAAAGTGCTTTGAATTTGAAGTCAGTATTTTATCATTAAGGCAAATCCCTTACCCTTTCATCGTTCTCATTTTATGGATTCATAATTACATTACCTGTACCATCCCATCAGTCTTAAAAGGATTATTGAGAAATTGTCTGTTGAAAATAAATTTCTGAGGAAAAATGTCATTAGTAGGGGAAAAACTCAATATTATTTTGTTACAGAGTTGATGCAGAAAAAAATTATATGAACTTCAAAAGTACTTAGATGAGTGAATGCATTAAAACCCTTTTACATGAAGGGCATGAGCCTATTTTTACTTAAATACTTTGTAGCTCAAAGGCAATATTATGGAGAGGCTATTTTGAGTACATTACAATTTCAAATGAAGTATTAATCTCATTTTAGGAAATGCCCAGAGTTTTAACAAGTGTATGAAACTTAGTGGGTATGGATAACATTTGTCTTGCTTTAGCAATTCCCATAGACATATTCCAGGTATCATCTGAGATTGTGTTTTGTGCTACCCATCCTACTCCATATATACTGATTGCCTTGGATGTAAAAGTTCAAGTTATAATGATGTCTTCTCTAGGAAGGGTTTGTGACTTAATTTACCTTCATGATTTCTTGGCTACCTGGAAGGCTTCAGTCTTCTAAAGCCTCTCTGATTTCCTCTCAGGAAAAAAAATTTCCTCATTACCATTGTTGCCACCAGCTGTTGCTGCTTTTCACTGCCGAGTTTGAAGAAGGGCTGATGGTTGACATTATAGAGGAGATGTAACCCTTGAATACACAATCCCTTGTCCAGGATCTTATGGAATTATGAACTAAAGTATGGGTGTGATTGTGTATGTATATACTGTTTCAGTAAATGACCAGCTGCACTGTTCTGTGAAGTAGATGTAAATGCAACACATTATTTTTTAGTATTACCGATACTTTATAGTCTGGGAAGGGGAATGCTCATACATGTCAGTCTCTTCAAAATTTGAACACTTTCACATATCTGGAAAAAGATGCTGGATGAACAAACATTAAAATAGACCAGACATTCTAATTCTTTAAATATCCCTGCTGTTTCAGTTTATTTTTAAGTTTTTTTTCAAACCAAAGGGATTTATCTAATTCTCCTTAATTCATAAGAAAACTCATGATAGATTTAGAGCCAGAAAGGACCTCTGAGGTCATTTAGTCCTGTTCTTTCATTTTATGGACGATAAATGCTTTTGCACAGGTTTTTAATTGGTAATGCTAGATATCTTTTTTTCTCTCCCTCTGATTCTCAATCAAGCACCCTTTCAAATGTACTGTTCTTTTGGCAGTGTTAATATATATATATATATATATATATATATATATATATATATATATATATATATATTTATCCTTTATCATGGAGGCAATGACATGACATGCAAGTCAGTGAGGGAGGACTATGTAAATTCATCATCCAGCCCTTCACCTTTTGAAGGAGAAGATAATTTATTATGAGAACTACTTTCTGTGTATGTAAATAATTGTGAAATATATAATGATTATACATATCATTGATGTCTCAAATTAATTAGTTTTTTATAGTAAATTCTGTTCATATCTTTAGAAGTATTCATATTCATATGCTATGGTATATAGTTAACATTTATAATAATTACATGGAAATTTGCTAGTTGCCCACTCTTGCAAGTCCACTCTGCTTTCTTCAAGTGGTATTTTCAATAAATACCACTTGAATATTCAAGTCATTCTGTGAAACTGTTTCTTTGATGTGGTTGATTCTCTGTGCAAAAAATGCTTCATTATTAAATATTTTTCCAATGGATAGAATTTTTTTTCAAAATTCATTGATTATTTGGGTCATTACTGTTGAGAGTATCTGCACTCTGCTGCAACCACATTATTTCTCTTCTATTTCCACATCTCTATTGTTCCAAGCATTCAGTTCCAGGTGACTTGCAAAAAACAAGCAAGTTTAAGTACAAATAGTTTAAGAGATTCTAGGAAGAAGGAATATCCTTATGTGAACTTACTAGTTTCTGAAGAAGGATGCATTGGGAAATACAGAATTCAGACTGAATAGCATTTTGTATTTCTGTTTTCTAGGCAGAGAAAGGGTTACACGTACACTGGTTGAAAAGGGGGCAAATTATCCTGTGTTTTTGAAATTGAATATATATACCAAAGAGAGTAAAACATAAAATAAAAGTAAACATTAGCTCAATTACCTAACCAATATCCTTAAATTTTCACATTTTCTTCAAGTATAAACAACCATTTACAATAATACACTTAGCTCATTGATGTGAAAATTTATCAGCATTAAACTTGCTTAAAAGTTCTTTAGTAGACCATAACAGCCTCATAAAATAGTTAACAATGGCGTGTGGGAAGCTCTTGCCATGTGTTCCTTAACATTTGTTTCAAACATTTTGGTCAGATGTTTAATTTTTGTTCATTTCTGATGACTCTAAAAAGTTTGGTGATAAGTCACTTATGGGTCCTTGAATGGTCACAAAATAAGATGTTTCTTAGAAAAGGGAAATGAAATTAAATGCTATTTATTTGTTTGTTTATTTATTTATTAGGTTTTTGCAAGGCAAATGGGGTTAAGTGGCTTGTCCAAGGCCACACAGCTAGGTAATTATTAAGTGTCTGACACCCGATTTGAACCCAGGTACTCCTAACTCCAGGGCCAGTGCTTTATCCACTGCACCACCTAGCCGTCTGTTAAATGCTATTTATTAATAAAAGGAAGAGTTTAGTGATTTTATTTGGAGCAATATTTTATATTTCTAATAAGAATTGTAAGCATGCAATTAGAACAAATACATGTTAGAGATTTTTTTTCAAAAACTCTAGATATTGCAGGTTCTAAACATTTTTTCAAATAAAAACATTTTCTAAATACCCTACCATTAATAGACGGTGCATATCTTATTGCTATTTTTCTGATCACCATCACTTTGGAATTATAAGGAAATGCCAGTGAAATGAATTATCCTTGCAGATTCTGGTTGTAGAAGGTGTTGATTTAATCTACAAATAAAATCTAATTTACCATGGTAGTAGATTGTGAAAAATATTTGCTTTAACTCTTAACTGCCCCTTTTTAACATCTGAAGAGGAATGGGAAATGGGAAAGTGTAGTAAGGATCTAAGGGCACTTTTAAGGAAAACTTGTGGTTTCAGAGAAAAGCTATATATAATGTAGAAGAAATGAGTGTGCCAGAAAATCTTTGAAATGAAGATGGGGAAAAGGGTGAGAAGAAGGAAGAATAGAAGGCATAGGAGCCAGGAAATCCTCAGGGAAGTAAAATAAGTAGCTAAATGCCCTTAACTCAAACAGGGGAGAGTCTAATAGAGATCTTCTGTGGGCAAAAGCAAGGAAGCTTCTGCAAATTGATGAGTCTGGAGGTTATCAGGATTTGAGACTGAAGAAGCCAGAATGGGTGGCTCCAGGACCCAGATAGGAAAACTTCAGCACATTAATTTAGATGTCATGCTATGTATGTGAATAGAAGTATGGTTGACTAATAGTAATAATTGTATGAAGTATGTTATAATTTATAAAGTAATTTACTCAAAAACATCCCTGTGAGATAGTAACATATATTAAGCTATTACTATAAGCCAAGGCAGCTAGATGATGACTAGGACCCAAGTTCAAATCTGGTCTTAGATACTTACTAGCTATATGACCTTGGGCAAGTCACTTAACCCCAATGGCATCCAGGGCCATCTCCAGTCATCTTGATTCATATCTGGTCACTGGACCAGATGACTCTGGAGGAGAAAGTGAGACTGGTGACTTAGCACAGCACTTCCTCACTCAAATCCAATTCAGTTATATGTCATGGTTTCACCTTACTATTGACTGTCTTCTTCCAGAAGGAAGGACAAACATCTTCATTTTAAAGCATTCACATACTAAGCTTTGAGAACACAAAGGCAAAACTAAGGTCCCTGCCATCCATGAAGTCAAAGCATTCAGCAAACATTTATTAAATGCTGACTCTGTGTCAGCACCTGAGCTAGGTTGCTAAGGATACGAAGAAAGACAAAAACATTCCTTGTTTTCATTTTAATATGGAAGACATATAAATCAGAATGTACATATAAAATGCAAACCTATTTGACTGAAGATAACTTCAGGAGGGAGGCAGTAGCAGGGGGCAGGGTACTAGTTAAAAACCCTCCTGAAGATGATGACATTTCAGCTAAGTTCTGAAGGGAACAAGGAAAATTATGAGACATTTGTCTTCATTCCCATAATAGGATTGAGGTTCAGGGAGATTTAAGTGATTTGCCCAAGGACATATAGTAAGTGCCAATAGTGGACATGGAGTCTGGAGAACTGAGTTCTAATATGGACAAGATGCTTATTAGCTTTATAACACTAATGTCATGATATTTCATCTCTGAATTTGTTTCATCATGTGTTAAATGAGAATAATAATATTTTGAGTAATGCATGTTATATGAACTGTTAATATGAATATGTTGAAGGGGAAGCAAGAGTAATTACCAACTGTGTGAATTTTTTTTTCTTCCTTATAAAATAAGTAGACTGGGTCGCCTCATATTGCCCATATTGGAAGTACAGGGGCTACATTATTTAAAGGCCCAGTCCCACTCTTGGCCTGCACTATTTCTGACCTGAGTTATTTTGACTCTTCTTTGACAATCCTGGGACCCTGCCAATCCTCAAACATTAGTTGCTCACTATTTTAATATCAAATTTATTGTAAATTACCTGATCAACTTAAGCCCACTGCAGTCAGAGCTCTTAAATTCAAGATTTACCAACCTGAGCCTCCTCAGTAGCAGGCATTATTGGAATGTACCATCATGCTCAGTTAGGAAGAGTTTTTTTAACAGTAAGGTTTTACAGTAAGATGGACATTTATTATATAAAGTGACATGGGCCAAAAATCGGTTGAGAGTTCTTGGAAGGAAGTTTTAATGTTTAAAACCTCTGTCAAGTCAATGGAGAGTTTGTTTAATCTACTTCAGGTACATAGTTTTTGCTCCCTACTTCCCCTGTTCTAGTAAGATACAGGATATTTTGTGCAGAACTGAAGAGCAAGTACCTGAAGAGGGAGTGAATCCATTGCATTTACTCTGTAGGTATAAATCATTTGTTTTTGGATAGTAGTGCTGGACAACACCAAGGGGACCTGGCTAGGGAACCTTGTTTTAGAGAGTCACATACCACTGTACCATGTTTTCATTTTCAAGACTTCTAAGAACTTTCCTTGGTGTGACTTATACTTGTTAACTTTATGGGAATGTGTGTTCGTGGGAAGCTTGTTGCTCAGGATGCCAAAATAAATGACTTTTTCTCCTTTTTTTGAGATGTTTCCATTTAACAGAATAAAAGATTGCTGCATATACAGCTAGATTTCTCAGCTGACTATGGGGCAGCTATTAAGGAGGACTAGAGGTGTTGATTCCACAGCATTCTTTTTTGTTGCTTTAAGGGCATGGGGTCAATTTTGAAATGAAGAATAATGATAAAACTTGAAAGAATATGTAAGGAAAAACAAATTGTAAAAAACAATTCCATGTTTTAAACATACTGCCTTTCCCTGTGAGACTTTGCTGCCAGCTGTTATTTAAACTTATGTGCTCATGCCTTGTTAGACTGAGCAGCCGAGAGAACTGTATTAACCGGAAACCAGGGCATTTATGATTGAGTTCCTGTTATTGACTTACTCCTAGACAAAATGCCAAGTTTCTCTAGACATAGTACAGTAGATCCACTGTAGCATTTTAGACTGCAATTTTTGTTTTGTATGTAAAGACTTCTTTAATGACTTTTTTTTCCCCTCCAAGTTCCTAAAATGTTTTCAGTAGGTGATTAGGAGAAAGTGGTTGATTTTAAGTAACTGAAATACTAAGGAAAAATAAGTGTTTTAGGTTGGTCACATTGAGGTGTTATTTTGTTTTCTTTCTATGGCTTGAGATTTTTGGTTCAGTTTATTTCAATCTAAGAATGGTCTGCTGATTTTTTTTTTTTGCATGTGATGTAAAAATAAGAGCAATTCCATAGTTTCTTAATGGTATTGATATAATTATTGTATAATTGAACAGGGCGATTTTAACACCCCCCCCCCCCCTTCCCCCTACCCTCTTAATGATAACAGAGGTTTTAAATATATCCTCTGGAAAGGTTCAAAGCGTTTTTCTTTGGCACAATTGCCTTCACAAGATCTTAACATCAGCAGTTAGAAATTGAGGCCTTTTGATTTTTTTTCATTCTGAAGCACAGGTCTTATAAAATATCTTCTTCAAATTCTGAACACCTGCAGCATTTTAAGATTATATATTATTGGAATTTTTCTCTTAGTAGCTGGAACAGACCATAAAACAAGCAAATATTTGCATTGTTCCTTCTGTGGGTTGGCCTTGTCTGGGGGGGGGGGGTTTCTGTAGTCTAGAAGGATCTTTCCTGCTTAAAGGAACTGCCTTTCCTTCCTCATGATGTCAACATCTTCCAACTCCCCTCCTTGATATTACTACAACAAAAATAGAAGTCATTCCAATTTGATTTTATTATATATTTTCTTTTCAACTCATGTGTGCTTGTTAATATCCTAAATAAAATTTTTGGTTTAGCCTGTTTATTACCTTTTATTCACGTTTTAATTCAAAGTATTTAATCTAGTTTTGAAGGAGATCATATTTCTTCTCATAGTCCAAATGTCTTAGGACTTAATAGAATATTTACAAAGCAGTAGTGAGCTTTTCTTTCTTTTAAATATCAGATCCTTGACTTTTTTTATATTAGTAAAGTAGGTTGTACTAGGGATCCTTTTCCTGATTTGTCAAAGAAGATACTGAAATCTTTTACTTCACAGTGTTCATTAGTATCAAAAATCTGTATACTGATAACAAATAGATGAGATAGTTCTATTTTTACAATACACCTGGAGACCTTCCTAGGGATTCAGTCTTAATAATGGATTTCTAATTCCTAGTCTGTGTTTTAGTATATAACCTGGCTTGAAATAATAATAAAGATCATTTGGTCTATCCCACTGATCAGACCCAATCAAGATTATCCAGAAACTTTGCTATAGTGGTGCTCTTAGGGCCCATGCCTGATTACTTCCTATGATTAAACCCCCTTGAATGTGAAATAATGTCCATGGACTGGGGTCACTAAGAGATGAGGTATGTGTTCTTTGACTATGGGGGACCCAAAAAAATCTTAAAATTGAAACTTTTTCTAATGACTAAATGAAATCTCTCATTTAAGTTTAGGTTCTTTATCTTTTTGCTCTATCCTTATGAAAACTGCAACATGTTATTTCCAATAATTTGTGTAATATCTCTTCCTTTGCTGAAATTTCATCTTAGCCTTTTCTTATGTATTACAGGTAAATTCTGGTTTTTCTCATAGTGACTAGGTCAAGATCATATAGATAACCAATGCAAAATTGGTATTTGAATTTATGTTCTCGTGATTAAACATGATATTACCACTGTACCGTGGTGTTTCCTAAGAAGGCCATAGTCAGTAAACGTAGAATAATTTTTCAGAGAAAGTTAAAATATAATATAAACATTCTTGATATATTTATATGCCATATGGCCCAGAGCTGGGACCTGTTTTCAGTCTTAACCTTTCCCTATAGTTTACTAGTCTGGATTTGGTTATCAAATTAACTACTTATATCTTGGATCTTCTAAAGTGATTCTTATTTTAAGTAATACTTTTAAAATACCACTGTGTACTGACAGCTTAAAGTACGGCTTAAAAAAATATCTTGAGTGCCCTAGTATGGATATGCTGTTTTACTTGTAGTTTTACTGCAATGACCTCTTACAACTTTACTGGAAATTTTTTCAGTTATTCTTAGAAGGAAGTACTGTGAAAATATTGGGGAAAGAGATTTTTGTCTTCTAAGAGGAAAGTTGAAATTCTAAATACTTGATATTTGGCAATTCTTTTATTCATCAAATATTTATTAAACCCATATTGTATCTAAGGCACTATTCTAGGCAAAAAAATTCAGTTTTATACAATAAACATTTATGTATTTGTTTGTACAAAGGTATAAAAAAAGAACTGGCTTCTTCCTTCAAGGAATATATATTGCGGGTGAATGTGTGGGATACAACATGTACAGATATATAAGTGAAAACAAGGTAATCTGAAAAGGTAAAGAATCAGTGCTAGAATAAGGAATTTTTTCTCTTGGGGCAAAAAGACTGGAAAGGTGCCTTCATTTGAGACTAGGGTGAAGAGTCAATGACTTTGGGATAAAATAGTATAATGGAGGAAGAGGGAATCATCCATGTAAATTTTCCAGTGATTTCTAATCTGGTCCCCAAAATATTTAAGTGTAAAAACTAGTCTTTGTTCTCAAGGAAGTTTGCATTCTAGATTAGGGAAGGGGAAGATAAAAAGTTTTGTTTTGGACACATATTTAATTTGCTATCTTCTCAGAGAAAGACATCAGGCAGTTGATGATTTAGGAATGGGCTCAGAGTTAGGAGGTTTGGATATATTAATCTAAGAATTATATACAAAGAAATTGATAAATGGACCCATGAGAATATTAAAAGTATTAAGAGAGAGGATATAGATAGAGAAATGAGGAGGACCCTGAACAAGGCCTTGAGGGACCAGCACAGTTATGGATGAAGATTTTAGTGAAGGAGTAAATAGAAGTGTCCATACAATTGAAATGAGAACCAGGAGAACAACTCATAAAGTATTCAGAGCTGCATAAAGGTTGAGAAGGTAATTATTGAGAAAAAGACTGTTGCATTTAACAGTTTAGATTAATTGAAAAAAAAATTTTGAAAGCATTTATTATATACCAGACACTATGAGGTTACAAAATTACGCCAATATATAAATACTAGAGAGTTGGAAAGGTTAGAGTGAAAAGATAGGAGGAGGTAGAGAAAAAGCAATTGGTAGAGTTGTGGAACAGTCAGAAGAGTGAGTTGAGTCAAGAGTGAAGTGAATAGGATGACTAGAAGTCCTTCATTAAATGGTTAATCTAGCTAGAGATTCAACACTGAGCAGTCTTCAGGATGTTGACATCCCAAAGTGGTTGAGGCAGCTGGAGAGATCCTGGTTGACCTTCCTTGGTGAAAGTAGTTTTATTAAGAGATGTGATCAGCAGCCAAACTGTAGGTGACTGAGGAGAAAGACGAGAAGTACCTGAGGCAAGGATTTTTCTAGGAATTTGGCTGTGAAAGGGATATAGGACTGTAGCTTCTCATTTTAAGTAATTCATCTAAATGAGAATGGGGACATCTGTTTCTAAGTGGTTTTTCTATTTAAACAATGGCTATTAAAATCATAGAATGAATGTACAGATTAAGTCTAGAAGTCATGGAATTCAGTTCTTCTATAGAGGAAGAAAATGAAATTGCAGTCACATAGCTAATTAATAGAACTAGGTATTAGAACTGATCATTGGAATTCACATTCTTTCTTTGGCTAGTGCTGGAGGCAATAAATTCTTAGGTTTTGGCTCTCCCTTTTCTAGAATCCATGTGGACATTACCTTGGATGTGTTATAGTCCACTATGAATTGGTTTCAGCTTTTCTTAGTTACATTCCATGCATGCTTTTCTAAGGAGATCCTGGATACACCCTGATCTCTGGTTTTAGAGACTGGTCTCTTAAGTATTAAACTTTCAAACTTTTAATTGATTTAACTTATTTTCTTGTCTTTTGGAGATGAGATTGAAGGTGGACACTTAAATTTTCATTTACACTTTATTTACAAATCACCTTTTAGAGTGGATTTTATGTGTAAGTAACTGATTTCATCTCTTTATATTGATTTTGAAAAGCTTTAGGTTCCAAAGGTATCTTCCAAACCTTGAACCACAAATCTGGGGTTACTGAATTGGATTTGCTGCCCCTATATAATATATATGTATATATATACATATATGCACACATATATACATACATACACATAATATATACATACATACACATACATATACATACATACACATACATATACATACATATATATCAAGGGAAACAACCCTATACTATCACCATTATTACATTTAGGGAATTAAGGACTATAGCTTGGTTCCTGAAGGAATTTTAGAAATTATTTCCTTTGAATACTGTAAGCAAACATTTGTTTTTTCTCTGAAGAGTTCTAAAAAGTACAGAATATGGATAGCTTAACCTGCTGATTTTTTAACAGTATCTTTACCATTGTTGTTCCCTTGAACTCTTCCTCCCTCTCCTCTCCTTTCCTTTCTTTTTTCTTCAACTCTCCTCCCCCCTCCCTTCCCTTCTTTTCCTTCTCTCTTATACTTTCTATTTTTTTTTTTTGGCTAGGCAGTGGGGTTAAGTGGCTTGCCCAAGGCCAAAAGACATTTGCATTTTTCATTAAGCATTTTTTGTTAGAGTTCAACTACTATCCCAAAAAGTGATGTTTTTTTTAAATTATGTAAATATTTTGTTTTACAATTATATACAATAGTAATTTCTACCTATCATTTTTTGGTAAAGTTTTGAATTTTACACCCCCCCCCCCCACAGAAAGCAATCTGATATTCTTTACATTGTTTCCAGTCATACATTGATCAAAATTGAATGTGCTGAGAGAAAAAACATATCCTTGAGGAAAAAATAAAATATTAGAGATAGCAAAATTATGTAGTACATAAGACAACTTTTTTTCTTAAAAAATTGAAGGTAATAGTCTTTTGTCTTTGTTTAAACTCCACAGTTCTTTTTTCTGTATACAGATGGTATTCTCTGTTGCAGATACTGTAGAATTTTCCCTGCTTATTGCACTGATAGAAAGTGCAAATCCATTAAGGTTGATCATTACCCCATGTTGCTGTTAGGGTGTATAATGGTCTTCTGGTTCTGCTCATCTTGCTCAACATCAATTCATGCAAGTCTTTGCAGGCTTCTCTGAAATCCCATCCCTCTTGCTTTCTAATAGAACAAGTGTTGTATCACATTTGTTCAGTCATTCTGCAATTGATGGACATCCCCTCGATTTCTAATTTTTGCCACCACAATCAGGGCTTCTATGAATATTTTTGTATGAGTTATGTTTTTACCCTTTTCCATGATTTCTTCAGGGTATAAACCCAGTAGCAGTACTGCTGGATCAAAGGGTATGTACAGTTTTATTGCCCTTGGGACCTAATTCCAGATTGCTCTCCAGAAAGGATGGATGAGTTCACAACTCCACCAATAATGTATTAGTGTCTCAGATTTCCCACATCCCTTCCAACATTGATCATTATCCTTTCTGGTCATATGGGCAATCTGAGAGGTGTTAGGTGATACCTCAGAGATGCTTTAATTTGCATTTCTCTAAGTAATGATTTACAACAATTTTTTCATATGACTATGGATAGCTTTGATTTACTTATTTGCAAATTGCCTGTGTATCCTTTGATAAATAGTTTTTTAAAATTCAGAAAATGAACATACTCTTTTGAACAGAGAATTTTTAAACCATTGGCCATAAAGTTCTATATGGCATTAATGCAGTGAATAGGTATGTGGAGAGTTAAATGTTACTACCCTCCTCATTTTTGTTTAGGTTAATTAAGAGAAGAAACACAATTATCATATGTACATGTGGCACTCATTTAAATTGTAGTCAAAGTCAGGGATAGCTTGGAAAATTGAAGTTTTTGGGTGGTTAAGGAGTGTAATTTTATGCTTCCCTTACAGAGTTGATTATTACCAATTTGGCTAGTTTGTCTCTTTTTATGTCCTTTGCCCACTTTTGGGATGGCTATTGAGGTACTGTGCAATGCATGAGTAAATGAGAATGAGGTTAATAGAGTAGTTAATTGCTATCCTATATAGTACAGTTCTGTTTGTTTAAGGCCTTAAATACAAGGGGAAGGAGTCTGGACTTTATCCTATATACTGGGGAACATTCAAAGCTTTTTGAGCAGGAGAAAGATTTGGGAATGAACTGGCTAGCCAGATGATGGTTAGGGCAGAGTGTCCTTTGGTAACTTTCATGCCCAGCTGACTATTTCTGAGCTTCAGAGAAAAAGTCATGTGACATTTTAAGGAGATTTGAAAATGTAATGACCTGTTTCATATAAAATGTTTTTTAAATAAAATATAGCACATTTTCTTGCTGTTCATGGCTATATAAATATTTATTCCATGGCCTCAATTTATGTCCTCCTGTGAACACAGGAACCTATTTTCTGGAAACTCCTGAGCTGTATGCCCTTTGACATTACTTCTTTTACTCAAGATGGAGATCTCTGTTTTTTGCAATAATACATAAAAATTTTTTTATGAAATATTTGCTAAGGTTAGGAGGCCTATCTCAAAATTCTTATTCTTATTGACAAACTAATCTTCTTTGTAAAAACAGGTTATTTTATTTTTCCTACTGTATTCTTTCCTATGTGTTACCATCCTAATAGAAATGAGAAAACCTAGGATCTAGTTCTGATTTTTCCTATTAATTCATTTTAATTCAGCAAACATTTATTAAGTACACTGGACATTTCACTGGAAATATAAAACTGGAAAATGGCAGATTTCTTACTCCAAAAGAGAACACAGTCTATTATAAGATGATATATGTGTGTGTGTGTGTGTGTGTGTGTGTGTGTGTACACAAAAAAATGCTTAAAAAGACCAAAAGAATGACTTCGTGGGATTTGAGGAGGGGAGGAAGGACTGATTATTATTATTTTTTAATTTTATTTATTTAAGGCAATGGGGTTACATGACTTGCCCAAGGTTACAACAGCTAGGCAATTATTAAATATCTGAGGCTGGATTTGAACTCAGGTAGTCCTGACTCCAGGGCCAGTGCTCTGTCCACTGTGCCACCTAGGACTTATTATTTTTAAGGAGTAGAATGAGATGATTTTGTATATTATTTACTTTTTGGTCATTCTGAACTCATTTCATCAGTTCTAAAATTAGAAGGTTGAACTGGAGCTCTAAAATTACATTTTTAAGGTTTTTAAATCATTCTCCCTATTTATTTTTAAGGACAGTGATGTCATATAAAACGGTTACCTTCTTTTAGTCTGTTTTTGAAAAAAAGCAAGCTATGATTTTATTTTGACACTTCAGCAGTGAAAGTTAGGATTTTCCAAATTTATGTGTTAAGGCAACCTGCATTAGCACTTTCTCTTTTGGAAATCCCTACCTTTGGACCAGTGGGTTAATACATTAGGCTATTATCTTAGGGCAATGGAGAAATTTTAGCCTGATGCTTAATCTTTTTTTGTTTTTCATAAAACTCTGACTTTATATCAATTGAGTTTTAGAAAAAAATCTCAGGGGCAGCTAGGTGGCGCAGTGGATAGAGCACTGGCCCTAGAGTCAGGAGTACCTGAGTTCAAATCCGGACTCAGACAATAATTACCTAGCTGTGTGGCCTTGGGCAAGCCACTTAACCCCGTTGCCTTGCAAAAACTTAAAAAAAATGTCAATTATAAAATCAGCATGACACTAGTTAATACATTTTAAAAATATTAATAGCATATAGTAAATTAGGATATCTAGTCGTGAATGACAAGAAAATGTATTATATTGGATATGATATATATATCTAAATGTAATAGTTCATTATTTTAAAATCTGTTTAAAAGAAGATAGAAAAAATAATTGGTTATTATTTATAAATTGAACTTTATGAATAAAAATGCTATGTGTTTTCCAGGATGTTTGCTAAAGCAATTTGTATATTCTTTAATAGAAACTCAAATAGCTGCTTATTTTAAAAGTTTGTTAGATATATTTCCAATTACTACTAATATAGCTGATTATTCTCAGATGAAATTAGAAATTTATTGATATGTTTGATTTAGAATCATAGAATCTTAGAGCTAGTTGAGACCTTAGAGACCTTTTCCTCCCTCCCCTGCTTTTTCCAGGGAATAACTGATCCAGAGAGATTAATTGTAAATTGTCCAACTTTACATGGCCAGTAAGTGATGGTTGGAATTTGAACTAAGCACTCTGACTTCTAAGGCTAGTGATTTTTCAGCTATCATAGTGTGATGTTCAAGGAACTTGGAAGATGATTGGAACAGAGTGTTTGTTTAAGGGAGTTGTTGAAAAGAGTTGGACTTATAATCTGAAAGTCTTGAATGCCAGAGTAAAGTACTTTATTCCAGCATACAGCCAATGCAAAGTCATGGAGATAGAATGTTTTGTACTGTCCTGGGAAGAGTGAATAGGTTAGTTTGTAAGGAATTTTGGATGTGTCAATAGAAGTGGTTTACAATTATCGTGGAGAGGTAGACTGGAGTCAATTTGTGAGGGGCTTTAAATTTTGTCAAACAAAGGAGGTTGTGGTTTATGCTGTAGGCAAGAGGGAGCCACTAAAAATTCTTTAGTAGGTGACTGATGTGTCAAACTCATCCTTTTTGACAATCAGTTTGACAGCTATATGGAATAGGGGAGGAGACTTGAGGCAGATCAATCAAAAACTTATTGTGATCATCTAGGTGAGATATAGGTATCTGAATTATTGTTTGTGGCTTTAGTGGTGAGAAGGGGATGCACATGAGAAATACTATGAAGGTACACTATACAAGACTTAGAAACTGATAGATTATAGGGGATGAGGGAGAGTAAAGAATTAAGGATAATTCTGAGGGTCTAGACCTATTTGAGTTAAAGGATGTTGGCACCCTTGATAGAAAGAGTAATGGAGGAGGGGTTTTCACTAAAATGACCATTCCTTGAGTTCAGGCTGTCATCAGTTCTCATATGTGTTAGTAAAATATCCTCTTCTTATTGGTTAGTTCTCTCATGACCACATCCATTCCTTCTAAATTTTTTGTTCCTCTTCATATGAACTAACAGCTCTCTCATGACTTCAATATGTTCCTCAATTTGAAGGAATGAATGAATATATGTACAATCTAGTGTTGACACACTGAGCCATGGGTAAGATCAGGAGCTACTTTTTCTTCTGTTGCTTCTTCATGGAGATCATTATCTATTGTTGTTTCACTTTGATTGCAAACTATAATTTAATTGGGTTTGCTCCTTTTCTTCAAACTGCCTCATGCTTCTGCTTTGCCATTGTAGCCCTGAAATATTAGGAGGTTTAACCACTGTTGGCTTGCTTTGTTGGTTAACAACTGGAGTGGAGGGTATAATGGCAGATTTTTATTTACTTTGATGAAGATGACACTGAAACTGAGCCTGTGAACCACAGTAACTTGAATGTGTGATTGTAAAAAAAGACAATCTTCCTTATTTGCCCCATGGGCCATCTTAACAGCATAAGGACAGCAACACTGGTGTTTTTGGGCCCCAGCCATATGGCCTTGCCATGAAGACAAACCATCAGAACTAGGCAGATCTATTTTTATTATATAATACATTCATTTTTATAGAAAGGTGTTAAAGAACTTATTCAAGACCACACTGTGAGCCAGTGGGAGTTCAGGAGAGATAGCACCTTTTGACTTCTTTCCAAGTGGTTTCTACGTATAGTATAAAGCTATAGGAAAACAATGTCAAAAATACTTTGGGTAAATAAAGTAATTTCTACCCTAGGGGAAAAAGGTGAATTTCTGCCCCCCAGAAAAATCATCTTTCAACAATTTTTCCTCAAATTAGAACCTTATTTGTACAATCAAAAGAGCCATCCTTTGTATGGTTTAATTTCATTCAGTTTTTCCTTTTGATGTTTTGTATAGCTTTTGAATCACAAGGATGAATCAGTAATGTGGGATTGTTTGAAAAAGCCTTGGCAGTTATGCTTAGTAAACCATCTCAGAAAATAAGCAATGTGGAATAGTAATTATAATGTATGTGTGAGTTTGCTAATAGCTTTGATTTAGTTTTGATATTTGTTAGCTTTTCATTGAAGAAATTAAGGAATATAAAGTAAGGGAGTTATTTCTGTTAGTATGCTGTTGGTCATAGAAATTTACTTCATTACACTAGCTCATCTTCCTAATAACCACTGGCTTAATTTAGAGATGAGATTTACACATACATGCTTATATTCTTTTTATTTAATGATCAACTTTGACTTCCAGGATGTTAACATTTGGGCATGATCAAGTCCTAAGGAAGGAGTGTGCCAACTTTATTAAAAAAAAAAGTTCCAGGAATGAGATTTTCCTGGGTAACTTTGAATCCTTTAAGTATGAAGAATTTGAATCCAAACATAGATGAATAAAAATTGCAGTTAAACACCTTGTTCATGTTGACAGAGTGTACTTCACTTTTTAACCTCTAGTTTTTAAACTGATGGAATTGAAAGCCTGTTATCCCTTGTTGACAGTTATGACAGTGTCTTCAGAGAAGTTAAATTTGTTCTGTCCCAAACTGCCCAGCACTAGGAATGGGGTAAAGAAACCACAGGCAAGCATGCTGTATGATCTCCAGTTCCGTTGAATTTGTTTTGGATCCAGTGCTTAGTGTAGAACTCAAACACTTTTGAAAAAATAACATAAAAAACAATTATAGAGGCTTACTATGGTAGATTTTCAGTAGTGCATTCCATACTTAGAAACAGTGGTTTTCTAAGTACTCTTGAGTGGGGTTGAGCCTTATGACCACAGTATTGCTAAATTCTGGTAAGTGTAAATTCTTTTTGGTCTTGGCACCTCAAGAGCAAAAATTTCAACTATAGACTGATGTGATTGGGGCCTTGTGCATCATAGGTGTTTACAGTGCAGTGAAGCAAAGATTCCACCAGGTGGCTCAAGAATATTAAATACTACACAGTTGTGTATGCTTTGTCCTTTGCATTCCATGTTCCAGTAGACCCTTGGGTATAATTGATAGGCCTCATTTTCTAAAACATATTGCTGTTATGTGAAAAAAAAAAAGCAGTATGTCTTTGCTACAATCATCTACAAACACTGACAGGTCACACAAAATTTTACTGTTTTTAATATTTTTTCTACCTAGTATTTAGAATTCTAATATATAATATTCAATTAAATTTTGTATTTGTTCATAACTCAAAAGCATTTTTACTGAATATAGCTGTTCTATTTTCTATAAGGTAAAAAATTATGTATGAGCTACTTTTTATTTTTTCCATTTTCCTGAGTCACATGTCTTCCAAAGTTATGTTTTGGGCAGGCTATGTCATAAACATAATTTTCATAATTCACAAACAAACTTGAGAAATGTATCTTTTCTTAGAAATTATTCTTATAATGGAAATATCAAAATTAACAAGCATGATTTCACATGTGACTCTTATCTATTAGAGAACCCAATTAAAATTTCTCTTCTTCACCCCTGCCCCCTCCCCCAACATCCTTTGTGTTATACTTTGGCCTTAACTGTTGGTAGTTTTTACTTATTTCATTATGTCAAAATTCTCAAGATGCAAATTTGTGAGAGGTTTTTGCATTCCAAAAATATACATATTAACCAAGTAGAAGAAAAAAATAAATTAAATCTATGGATAGGAAAGCGTCTTGATCAAATAAGGAGTAGAAAAAGTTTTATACACAAAATGATTCAGTTAAAATGAGCAGGAAATAGGTACTTGGGAAAAATGATGTTTGAAGCAAATCTGTAAAAAAAGTTTCATTTCCAAATTTATGAAAGAATAAGAGCCATTTCCCACTTCATAAATCTTCAAAGAATATTAAATTCATTATGGGTTTTTTCAAAAGAGAAAGTCCAAGTTATCAACAGTCATTTATTACTTGACAAAAACAAGGAACTGAGACCATATGCTGTATTTTAGACACAAATGTTCCAGTTATTTCTGAAAATTTAATTTAACATTTTTTGGTTTCCTGGCATTTCCAACCTAAATGGAAATATTCAAGCTTACACAGTTCTCCCCTTCCTCACCCCCACCCTACCCATACTCATATATATATATATATATATATATATATATATATATATATGTTTCTTATCTTATGGTTTGAAGTAATATTAATAGGAATTTTGAACAAGGAAAATTATAATATGTTTAAATATTTTAGGTCCGTATTTTAGAATATTGCCTAAAAACATCATTATTCTATTCTTTTTTGAATCATTACTCTCAAGGACGGAAAAGGATTGCAAAGAGTTTTTTCCCCTTTGACATTTATCAAACTTCCCAATGGAATGGATTAGGTGATGGCACCCTGATCAATATAATGACTAGTAATAATTCCAGAGCACATTCTGCTCAAGATGCAGAATGAGATATATGTTTTTGTCCTTGGATAATATGGTCTTTTATTTTTGCATTAGTATGCATATTTTTATAAGGGGGTTGTTTTCTTTTAAAAATTTTTTTTAGGAATAGAGAGAAAATTAAAAAAGAAAATTAAAGAAAATTAGAAACAGAAGAAAATAAAATTAAAAAATTTCCTAGGTTTTAAACAGTAAAAATAATCTAAAAATATATAATAAATTTCATTCATTACTTTCAAAACTACTTTACTTTAACATTATATAATATTATAAGATAAAATTGATCATATTTATATGCTATTGCCTCACCCAGAAACTTTTAAAAATGAAATTAATTTAAATTTTTTAAAATTACCCTACTGAGTAGGCAAGCAATATGATATAAAATATACATATGAAATCATATAAAACATATTTCCATGTTAACCATATTTCCTAAAAAGCCCCAAGAAAAATAAATGAAATGAGAAAATTGAACTTCAGTTTGCATTCAGTTCATCAGTTCTCTATCTGGAACATTTCATCATGTATCCTTTGGTATTGTATTATTTTATTAATCAGAGTAACCAAGTCTTTCCAAGTTGATCATCTGCTACTTCAGTGTACAGCTATCTCCCAATTCTCCCTTCATTTTGCATCAGTTAATATAGATGTTGACATGTTTTTCTGAAAACACTCCCCTTGTCTTTTCTTAGAGGACAATAACATTCCATCACAATGAAATGCTACATATTGGATTCTGTTTTAACCTTTTATTTTTAACTCTATGTGGCTTTTTACTTCATGTTTATCTTTTGTATAAAACATTGTTAGATTGTGGTTTCTAATCTTCTTCCATTTTATGGGTTATTTCATCACATTTCCACCCACAATTACAATTACTGTGTATTTCCTCTCATTCCATTTTCTTTTCTTTCTTCTCTCCCTCCTCAAAAGTGTATTTTGTTTTTTAACCGATCCTACTCAATCCCTCTCTTTCATCATTCCCTCCCCTTTTTCTTGTTTTCTTCCCCTCCACTTTCTCTATTGGGTAAGTTGTATTTTTGTATATAATTGTGTATGTATATATATTTTTCCTTTTTGAACCAATTCTGATGAGAGTGAGATACATACATTACCTGCCAATCTGCATTGCCTTTTCTTTTAAGTAAGATCTTTGTGCTCCTCTTTTTTTGTGTGAAAAGTTTACCTATTCTTCCATTCGTTTCCTCCTTTTCCCAGTGCATCCCTCTTTCTCATCTCTTCATTTTTTCAGATTATTCCAACATAATCCACTAATACTATGTAAACTCCTTTTCACTACCCTAATAAGGATAAATCTTAGTTATTACATGTATCATATTCCTATATAAGAATGAAAACAGTTTACTTTATTGAACACTATATAATTTTTCTTCTCTTTTTATGTTTCTCTTGTCTTGTTTTTGAATGTCAGATGTTCTATTTAGCTTGGGTCTTTTCATCAAGAATGTTTGAAAATCCTCTATTTCATTAAGAGTCTATTATTATTTCCCTGAGATATTTCTTGGTAGTTCATTTTTTTTATTTCAATCCTAGCTTGTTTGCCTTCTGGAATATCATTTTATAAACCCTCCACTCCTTAAAATGAAAGCCATTAAATCTTGTGTGATCCTAATTATGGTTCCATGATATTTGAATTGTTTCTTTTTGGCTCCTTTGCATTGACTTGGTAGCTCTGGAATTTGATTATAATACTCCTGGGAGTTTTTAGGATTTCTTTTAGGAACTGATGAATGGATTCTTTCAATTTTTTTTTTTTACCATCTGAATCTAAGATTGAGGGCAATTTTTCATAATTTATTGAAAAATGATGATCATAGGGGTGGCTAGGTGCACAGTGGATAGAGTACCGGCCCTGGAGTCAGGAGTATCTGAGTTCAAATCCGGCCTCAGACACTTAATAATTACCTAGCTTTGTGGCCTTGGGCAAGCCACTTGACCCCATTTGCCTTGCAAAAACATAAAAAAAAAAAATGATGATCATGGCTTTCAGAAATTATCCTTCCTTGATCTCCTTTATCTATTTTTTGGATCATTTGTTTTTCTGATGAGGTTTTTAAATTGTCTTCTATTTTTTTCAACCTTTTGACTTTGTTTTATTGTTTCTTGATATTTCATGGAGTCATTAACTTGCACTTACTCAATTCTAAGTTCACTTTCTTTAGTGAGCTTTTAGATTTTTTCCCCCAATTTGGTCAATTTTGCTTTTTAAATGGTTCTTCATTGAATTTTTTGTGCTTCTTTTAATATTAGATCAATTCTATTTTTAAGACTTTATTTTCTTCAATTATTTTTGTGCCTTTTTATCAATCTGTTAATTTCTCTTTTTGTACTTTTTTCTGTTCTTTCATTTCTTTTCCTGATTTTTCCTCTACCACTCATTTCTTTCTTTCATGCTTCCTAGAATTCTTGTGGGGTTTGGGTCAAATTAGAATGTTTTTGAAGTTTTGTTTATAGCTATTTTCACTAATCTGGTCTTTTTTTTTCTGACCTGACTTTTTTTTTTCTGCTCCTAAAGTTGATTTGAAGTCTTTTCAAAAAATGTTTGAAGTAGGGGCAGCTAACTGGTACAGTAGATAGAGCACTAGACCTAGAATCAGGGTGACTCCAGAATGGATCAATTTACATTTTTTATTATATAAATATTTTATTTGTTTTCCAATTATAGACTATAGTAGTTTCTACCTATGATTTTTTGGTAAGGTTTTGAATTTTACACATTTTTCCCCCACCCTCCCTTCCCTTCCTCTTCCCCCTGACAGAAGGAAGCCTGATAATCTTTGCATTGTGTCCATGTTATGCATTGATCAAAATTGAATGGGTAAGGGTAAAATCATATTCTTGAGGAAAAATAGAATATTACAGGTAGCAAAATTATGTAGTACATAAGATAACTTTTTTATTTTTATTTTTATTAAAGATATTATTTGAGTTTTACAATTTTCCCCCCAAACTTATTCCCCCCCCGACTCAAAGCAATCTGTCAGTCTTTACTTTGTGCTTGTTGTACATGGTGTACATTGGTCCAAATTGAGGGTGATGAGAGAGAAATCATATCCTTAAAGAAGAGACAAAAAGTCTGAGATAACAACATCAGACAGCAAGATATCTATTTTTTTTCCCTAAATTAAAGGGAATAGTACTTGAACTTTGTTCAAACTCCATGGCTCTTTATTTGGATACAGATGACACTCTCCTTTGCAGACAGCCCAAAATTGTTCCTGATTATTGCACTGATTTCAGAATGAGTGAGTCCTTCAAGGTTGAACATCACCCCCCTGTTGCTGTTAGGGTATACAGTGTTTTTCTGGTTCTGCTCATCTCACTCATCATCAGCTCATGCAGATCCCTCCAAGCTTCCCTGAAATCCCATCCCTCCTGGTTTCTAATAGAACAATAGCATTCCATGACATACATTTACCACAGTTTGCTAAGCCATTCCCCAATTGAAGGACATATACTTGATTTCCAATTCCTTGCCACCACAAACAGGGTTGCTATAAATATTTTTGTATAAGTGATGTTTTTACTCTTTTTCATCATCTCTTCAGGGTATAGACCCAGTAGTGGTATTGCTGGGTCAAAAGGTATGCTCATATTTCTTGCCCTTTGGGCATAGTTCCAAATTTCTCTCCAGAAAGGTTGGATGAATTCACAGTTCCACCAACAGTGTAATAGTGCTCCAGATTTCCCACAACCCTTCCAACAATGATCATTATCCTTTCTGGTCATATTGGCCAGTCTGAGAGATGTGAGGTGGTACCTCAGAGAAGCTTTATTTGCATTTCTCTAATAATTAATGATTTAGAGCAATTTTTCCATATGGCTATGGATTGCTTTGATCTCCTCATCTGTAAATTGCCTTTGCACATCCTTTGACCATTTGTCAATTGGGGAATGGCATTTTGTTTTAAAAATATGACTCAATTTTCTGTATATTTTAGAAATGAGTGTTTTGTCAGAATCATTAGGGGTAAAGATTGTTTCCCAAATTGCTACATTTCTTTTGATCCTTGGTTACAGTGGTTTTATCTGTGCAAAAGCTTTTTAATGTAATTGAAATCATCTAGTTGGATTTTGGTAATGTTCTCCAATTCTTCCTTAGTCATAAACTGCTCCCCTTTCCATAGATCTGACAGGTAAACTAGTCCTTGATCTTCTAATTTGCTTATATATTGTTTTTTATGTCTAAATCCTGTAACCATTTGTATCTTATCTTGGTAAAGGGTGTTAGGTGTTGGTCTAATCTAAGTTTCTTTCATACTAACTTTGCAATTTTCCCAGCAGGTTTTATCAAAGAGAGAGTTTTTTAATCCCAATAGCTGGACTCTTTGGGTTTATCAAACAGCAGATTACTATAATTGTCTCCTGCTTTTGCACCTAGTCTATTTCCACTGGTCCATCACTCTATTTCTTAGCCAATACCAAACAGTTTTGATGACTGATGCTTTATAATTTTAGAACAGGTAGGGCTAAGCCCCCTTTTGTACTTTTTTTCATTAAGTTCCTGGAAATTCTTGACTTTTTATTTCTCCATATGAATTTACTTACCAATTTTTTCCGATTCATTAAAGTAATTTTTTGGAATTTTGATTGGTGGGGCACTAAACAGATAGTTTAGTTTTGTTAGAATTGTCATTTTTATTATATTAGCTCTACTTATCCATGAGCAGTTGATATTTGCCTAGTTATTTAAATCTGATTTAATTTGTGTGAGAAGTGTTTTATAATTGTTTTCAAAAAGTTACTGAGTCTCTCTTGGTAAATAGACTCCCAGGTATTTTATATTGTCTGAGGTTACTTTGAATAGGATTTCTCTTTCTAGCTCTTCCTGCTTTATCTTCCTAGACATATATAGAAAAGTTGAGGATTTATGAGGGCTTATTTTAAAACCTGCAACTTTGCTAAAATTACTAATTGTTTCCAGTAGTTTTTTGGATGATTTCTTGGGATTCTCTAGGTAGACCATCAAGTCATCTGCACAGAATGAGAGTTTTTGTGTCTTCCTTCCTAATTCTTATTCCTTCAATTTCTTTTTCTTCTCTAATTGCTGAAGCTAACATTTCTAATATGATATTGAATAGTACTGGGCACCCTTGTTTCACCCTGATCTTATTGGGAATGCCTCTATCCTCTCCCCATTGAATATAATGCTTGTTGATGGTTTCAAATAGATACTGCTAATTATTCTAAGGAACAGTCCATTTATTCCTACACTCTCTAGTGTTTTTAGTAGGAATGGATACTGTATTTTGTCAAAAGCTTTTTCAGCATCTGTTGATTTGATCATATAATTTCTGATAGGTTTGTTGTTGATATAATTGAGTATACTAAAAGTTTTCCTAATATTGAACCAACCCTGCATTCCTGGGATAAATCCTACTTGGTCATAATGTATTAGCCTAGTGATAACTTGTAATCATTTTGCTAAGCTTTTATTTAAGATTTTTGCATCTATATTCATCAGGGAGATAGGTCTTTAATTTTCTTTCTGTTTTAACTCTTCCTCGTTTAGGTAACAACATCATATTGGTTTCATAGAAAGAGTTAGGCAGAGTTCCATCTTTCCCTATTTTTCCAAAGAGTTTATATAGAATTGGAACCAATTGATCCTTAAATGTTTGGTAGAATTCACTTGTGAATCCATTAGGCCCTGGAGATTTTTTCTTAGGGAGTTCAATGACGGCTTGTTGAATTTCTTTTTCCGAGATAGGGTTGTTGAGGTATTTAATCTCTTCTTCATTTAACCTGGGCAATTTATGTTTTTTGTAAATATTCATCCATTTCACTTAGATTTTCAAATTTATTGGCATATTGTTGGGCAAAATAATTTCAACTTATTACTTTAATTTCTTCCTCATTGGTGGTGAGTTCACCTTTTTCATTTATGATACTAGCGATTTGGTTTTCTTCTTTCTTTTTTTAATCAAATTGACTAGAGGTTTGTCATTTTAATTGGTTTTTTTCATAATACCAACTTTTGGTTTTATTTATTCATTCAATAGTTTTTTTGCTTTCAATTTTATTAATTTCTCCTTTAATTTTTAGAATTTCTAATTTGATATTTATTTGGGGATTTTTAATTTGTTCTTTCTCTAATTTTATTTCTAGTTGCATGTTTAGTTCATTGATTTCCTCTTTCTCCAATTTATTCATGAGCATTTAAAGCTATACTGTATCCCCTGAGAGCCACTTTGAATGAATCTCATAGGTTTTGGTATGTTGTTTCATTATTGTCATTATCTAGGATAAAATGGTTAATTCTTTCTATAATTTGTTTTTTAGTCCACTCATTCTTTAAAATGAGGTTATTCAGTTTCCAATTAGTTCTGGGTCTATATCTCCTTGGCCCAGTATTGCATATGACTTTTATAGAATTGTGATCTGAGAAAGATGTATTCATTATTTCTGCCTTTCTGCAGTTGATCATTAGGTTTTTATGTCCTAGTACATGGTCAATTTTTGTATAAGTTCCATGTACTGCAGAGAACAAGGTATATTCCTTTCTATCCCCATTCAGTTTCCTCTGTAAGTCTTCCATATCTAGTTTTTCTAACAATCTATTTACCTCCTTAACTTCTTTCTTGTTTATTTTATGATTCGAATTATCTAGATCTGAGAGCAGGAGGTTGAGGTCTCCCACTAGTTGAGTTTTGCTGTCTATGTCTTCCTTTAGTTCATTCAGCTTCTCCTCTAAGAATTTGGATGCTATCGCATTGGGTGCATATATATTCAGTATTGAAATAAATTTATTGTCTATGGTACCTTTTAGGAGGATAAAGTTTCCTTATCTCTTCAAACTCTTATCTATTTTTGCTGCTGCTTTGTCTGAGATAAGGATTTCTACCCCTGCTTTTTTTACTTCACCTGAAGCAAAATATATTTTGCTCCAACCTTTTACCTTTACTCTATATGTATCTGTTTCAATTGAGTTTCTTGTAAGCAGCATATTGTAGGATTCTGATTTTTAATCCACTCTGGTATTCGCTTACATTTTAAGGGAGAATTCATCCCATTCATATTCAAAGTTATGATTACTAATTCTTTATTGTCCTCCATGCTATCTTCCCTCTGTTTGTATTTTTCCCCCTTCCCCCACCTTATCCATATTCCCCAGTATTTTGTTTCTGAATACCACCCCCTTCAGTGTGTTTTCCCTCCTATGTCACCCCCTCCCCTTTCTTTCCCCTTTTCCCTTCCCTTTTGTTAGTTTTTATCCCTCACTCCCCCTCCTTTTCTCTGTCCCCCCTCCCCTTTTCCCCTTTTAATACTTGAAAAGTTAGATGTGTTTAAGTTGACTTTAAGCCAAGTCTGATGAGAAGAAAATTCAGGTGTTTCTCATCTTCTCCCTTCTTCCCCTATATTACCATAGATATTTTGTACCTCTTAGTGTAATGAGATTTACCCCATTCAATCCCCTCCCTCCTCCCATCTCCTTCCTGTCTCCCTTTTTAAGGAGGTAGTGTTTTTTAGATCATTCTGAGTCATAGAAAATTCTGAGTATCTGTCACTTCTAGCTAAGTATATTCTATCTAATAGAGTTAAAATTCTTGAGAGTTATTAGAGTCTTTGTCCCAATTGGGGTTAAAGCCTGTTACATCCCATTGGATAGCAGTCTCATGGATAGGTCATGAATATCCATCATTTCTGGCTAGGTACATTCTCTCTGTTACAGTTACAATTCTCAAGATTTATGAGAATCTTTGTCCCTATACTGGGATATAGCCAGTTTCAAGTTTTTGGATTGCAGTTTTTTCCTTTTACCGCCCCCCCCTTTTTTTTTTACCTTTTCATGTGTCTCTTGAACCTCCTGTTTGATGTCCAAAATTTTCTATTAAGCTTTGGTCTTTTCATCAGGAATTTTTGGAATTCTTCCATTTCATTAAATGCCCATCCTTTTCCCTGGAAGAGAAAGCTCAGTTTTGCTGGATAATAGATTCTTGGCTGCATTCCAAGCTCCCTTGCTCTTCAAAATATCTCATTCCAGGCCCTTGGATCCTTTAATGTTGATGCAGTCACGTCCTGCGTAATCCATACTGTGGCTCCTTGATATTTAAATTGTTTCTTTCTGACTGCTTGCAGGATTTTCTCTTTTATTTGATAGTTCTGGAATTTGGCCACAACATTCCTTGGTGTTTTCATTTTTGGATCTTTTTCTGGAGGGGATTGATGCATTCTTTCAATAACTACTTTGCCTTCTGGTTCCATGATATCAGGCAGTTTTCCATCACTAGATCCTGTAATATTAAGTCCAGGCTTTTTTTTCTCTTCAGTGTTTTCAGGAAGTCCTATAATTTTCAGGTTGCCCCTCCTCAACCTATTCTTGAGGTCAGTGGTTTTGCTGATGAGGTATTTTATATTTTCTTCTGTTTTTTCTATTTTTTGGTTTTGTTTAACTGGCTCTTGCAGTCTCATGGAGTCCTTAGTTTCTGCAGACTCCATTCTTTTTTTTAGGGAGGAATTTTCTTCTTTTCCAATTGGTCAGTTCTACTTTTGAAAGAGCTTTCCATTTGACCAATTGAGCTTTTGAGAGAATTATTTTCTTTTTGCATCTGTCCATTTGAAGATCTAAGAGAATTATTCTCATTTTGTATTTGTCCAGTTGATGATGTGAGAGATTCATTCTCACTTTGTATTTGTCTAGTTGATGATCTGAGAGATTTATTCTCCTTTTGTATTTGTCCAATTGTGTTTTCTAAGGATTTGTTTTCTTGTTGCAAGGTCTTGTCTCTCCCAAATTTTCCAGTTGATTTTTAAACTCCTTCCTTATTTCTTCAAGGAAGTCTTTCTATGCTGAAGACCAGATTGTATTCTCCTCAGAGGTTCTAGGTCTCCCTGAGTCTTTTCCTTGAGTCTTTTCCTTCCAAGAATTTTTCTATGGCTCCACCTTTCCACTGACCCTTCTTCATTTTGCTAAGACCTTGTGTTGGGGAGGGGCTGGTTCACAGGGTCTTGGGATCACTAGAGGCTTTACTCACTGAGTGCAATTTCTCTGACTGGGCAGTAGGAGGTGCTTGTTGCTTTCTCTGGAGTGTCTGTGACCTTGATTGAGGCCTTCTCCCTTAGCTTGAAGGGAGGGGTTGGAGCTATTGAATCTTTTTGCCTTAAATCAGTGGTGGGCTTTACCCTGGGGTGAGGTCATTCCTCTCCCTATTGTCAGTTGGGCTGGTTCTTTTGCTCACCCACCTGTGCTTGAGGCAGAAGTAGTCTGTGATTGTTTGTTCTGGGTAGAAGCCTCAGCGGAAATGTAGGCATGGACTCAGAGTTCCTCAGACCAGAGGAGCCCAGGGACAGTATCTGCAACTTTCCTGCACCCCAGCCCAGTCGGCAAGCTCCAGAGGGTCAGGGCCATCATCAGTGCCTCTGCTCCCTAATTGACTCAAGCCCCCACCTTCTAGCCCCACAGGTGATCCAGAAGGTCCAGCTCTAGGGTCCTCAGACTCCGGCTCCAATTCAGCCGCTAATCTGGCTGTTCTGGGTTTGATCTGCCCTCTGCACCCTGATTCACCCGCCCGAATTCGCCCAATGCTATTGTGGGAGACAAATCCTGAGGTAGATGTTCTTTCTCCTGGCTTTTCTTTCTGGGCCGGGTTTCTGTTAAGAGGTTTGTTTCATATGATAGATGGTGAAAGATTAGGAGACTTTAGAATAGTGCCTGTCTTCTCTCCTCCATCTTGGCCAGAAGTCTTTTTTTTTCTTTTCTTTTTTTTTTAATTGAAGGTAATAGACTTTGGTCTTCGTTTAAAGTCCACAATTTTTTCTCTGGATACAGATGGTATTCTCCATCACAGATCCCCTAAAATTGTCCCTAATTATTACACTGATG
This sequence comes from Macrotis lagotis, assembly GCF_037893015.1. NCBI lineage: Eukaryota > Metazoa > Chordata > Mammalia > Peramelemorphia > Peramelidae > Macrotis > Macrotis lagotis. The sequence continues at coordinate 535,946,418 of NC_133666.1, read as the reverse complement.
AATGAACAGATCCATTAAGGTTGATCATTACCCCTATGTTGGTGTTAGAGTGTACAATGTTCTGGTTTTGCTCATCTTGCTCAGCATCAGTTCATGCAAGTCTTTCTAGGCTTCTCTGAAAGCTCATCCCTCCTGATTTCTAATGAAACAAAAGTATTCCATAATGTACATATACCACAATTTGTTCAATCTTTCTCCAATTGATGGACATCTCCTTGATTTCCAATTCTTTGCTTCCACAAATAGAACTGCTATGAAAAATTTTGTACAAGTGATGCTTTTATCCTTTTTCATGATCTCTTCAGGGTATAGACCCAGTAGTTGTAAAGGTGTATCAAAGGATATGCACATTTTTATTTTTATTGCCTTTCGGGCCTAATTCCAAATTGTTCTCCAGAAAGACTGAATCAGTTCTTAACTTCATCAATAATGTATTAGTGTCCCAGATTTCCCACATCCCTTCCAACATTGATCATTGTCATATTGGGCAATCTGAGACATATGAGGTGGTACCTCAGAGATGCTTTAATTTGCATTTCTTTAATCAGTAAAGCTTTAGAGCAATTTTTCATATGACTATGGATTGCTTTGATTTCCCCATCTGAAAATTGCCTCTGCATATCCTTTGACCATTTGTCAACTGGGGAATTGCTTATTTTTTTAAAAATAAATTTGACTCAATTTTCTATATATTTTAGAAATGAGTCCTTTGTCAGAAATATTAGTTTTAAAAATTGTTTCCCAGTTTACTACATTTCTTTTGATCTTGGTTACATTAGTTTTATTTGTGCAAAAGCTTTTTAATTTAATGTAGTCAAAATTGTCTAGTTTATTTTTAATGATGTTCTCCATCTCTTCCTGGTCATAAACTGCTTCCCTTTCCATGGATCTGACAGGTAAACTACTCCTTGATCTCCTAGTTTGCTTATAATACTCCTTTTTTTGTCTTAAATTCTGTGCCTGTTTTGATCTTATGTTGGTATAGTGAATGAAATGTGGGTCTAATCCAATTTTCTGTCATACTAACTTCCAATTTTCCCAACAGTTTTATCAGTGAGAGAGTTTTTATCACACTACTGGGCTCTGACTTTATCAAAAATCAGATTGCTATAATCTTTTCCTATTGTCTCTTTTGCACTTAGTCTATTCCAATGATCCACTACTCTTTCTTAGCCAGTATCAGACAGTTTTGATGGCTGATGCTTTATAATATAATTTTAGATCTGGTAAAGCTAAGCCTCTTTCTTTTGCACTTTTTTTTTCATTAAATCCCTTGATATTCTTGACTTTTTGTTTTTCCATATGAATTTAGTTACACTTTTTTCTAGTTCATTAAAGTAATTTTTTGGAAGTTTGATTGGTAAGGCACTAAATAAGTAGTTTAGTTTGATTGAATTGTCATTTTTATTATATTAGTCTGGTCTATCCATGAGCAGTTGATATTTGCCCAGTTATTTAAATCTAATTTTATTTGTTTGAGAAGTGTTTTATAGTTGTTTTCATAGTTTCGGAGTCTGCCTTAGCAGGTAGACTCCCAAGTATTTTATATTTTGTCTGAAGTTACTTTTTTTTTTTTTTTTTTTTTTAGGTTTTTGCAAGGCAAACAGGGTTAAGTGGCTTGCCCAAGGCCACACAGCTAGGTAATTATTAAGTGTCTGAGACCGGATTTGAACCCAGGTACTCCTGACTCCAAGGCCGGTGCTTTACCCACTACACCACCTAGCCACCCCTGAAGTTACTTTAAATGGGATTTCTCTTTCTAGCTTTTGCTGCTGTGTCTTGCTAGTATTATATAGAAATGCTGAGGATTTCTGTGGATTTATTTCATATCCTGCAACTTTGCTAAAGATGCTAATTGTTTCTAGTAGTTTTTTAGATGATTTTTAAAAAGATTCTCTAGTTATACCATCATGTTATGTGTAAAGAATAAGGGTTTTGTTTCTTCCTTCCCAATTCTAATTCCTTCAATTTCCTTTTCTTTTATTGCTGAAGCAAATATTTCTAATACAATATTGAATAGCAGTGATTAACAGGCATCCTGGTTTCACTACTGATCTTATTGGGAATGCCTCTAGCTTATCCCCATTGCATATAATGCTTGTTGATGGTTTCAGATAGATATTGCTTATCATTTCAAGGAACAATCCATTTATTTCTATGATCTCTAATGTTTTTAATAGGAATGGGTGCTGTATTTTGTCAAAGACTTTTCCAGCTTTTATTGAGATAATCATATGATTTCTGTTAGGTTTGTATAGTCAATTATACTAACCATTTTCCCAATATTGAGCCAACCCTACTGCATTCCTGGGACAAATCCTGCTTGGTCATATTGTATTATCCTAATGAAAACTTGCTGTAATCACTTTGCTAAGATTTTTACTTTAAGATTTTTGCATCTATATTCATAAGAAAAATTGGTCTATACCCTCTTTCTCTGTTTTGACTCTTCTTGGTTTAGATATCAGTACAATATTGGTGTCATAGAAGAAGTTCTGTCTTCACCTATTTTTCCAAAGAGTTTATATAGAATTGGAACCAATTATTCCTCAGATGTTTGATAGAATTCACTTGTGAATTCATCTGGCCCTGGAGAAAATTTCTTAGGGAGTTCAGTGATGGCTTGTTGAATTTCTTTTTTTCTTTTTTTTTTTTGAGAGAGTGCTATTTAGGTATTTAATTTCCTCTTCATTTAACCCGGGCAACTTATGTTTTTGCAAATTGTCATCCATTTCACTTAGATTATCAAATTTATTGGTGTACACTTGGGCAAAATGATTCCAAATTATTGCTGCTCCTCATTGGTGGTGAGTTCACCTTTTTCATTTATGATACTAGTAATTTGGTTTTCTTTCTTTATTAAAATCAAATTAAAAAGAGGTTTATCAATTTTATTGTTTTTTTCATAAAAGTAACTTGTTTTTATTTATTAGTTATTAGTTATTTATTATTTCATTTATTTATTATTAGTTATTTATTAATTTTCTCCTTTAATTTTTAGAATTTCTAATTTGGAATTTAATTGGGTGTTTTTAATTTGTTCTTTCTCTAAGTTTTTTAGTTTCATACTTAATTCATTGATTTTTCTCTTTCTCTGTTTTATTTATGTAAAAAGATACAATATATCCCCTAATAACTGCATTGGCTGTATCCCATAAGTTTAGGTATGGTGACTTGTCATTGTCATTAGGTAGGATGAAATCATTAATTCTATCTATAATCTGATGTTTGATCCTTTTTTTTTTTTTTTTAGTTTTTGCAAGGCAATGGGGTTAAGTGGCTTGCCCAAGACCACACAGCTAAGTAATTATTAAGTGTCTGAGGCTGGATTTGAACTCAGGTACTCCTCACTCCAGGGCTGGTGCTCTATCTACTATGTTACCTAGCTGCCCCCACTCATTCTTTAATATGAGGTTATTTAGTTTCCAGTTAAGTTTAGGTCTGTCTTTCCATGGCTCATTATTGCATGTGATTTTTACTGCATTATGATCTGAGAAGGAAGTTATTCACTACTTCACTACTTTTATTCATTCCTTTCTGCATTTGATTATAAGATTTTCATACCCTTTTAAATGATCAGTTTTTATGTAAGTTCCATGTACTGCAGGAAAAAAGGTATATTCCTTTCTATTCCCATTCAATTTTCTCCAAAGATCTATCATGTCTGGGTCTTCTAAAATTCAATTTACCTCCTTAACTTCCTTCTTGTTTATTTTATGGTTAGATTTATCTAAATCTGAGAGTGTTAGGTTGAGGTCTCCCACCAGTCGAGTTTTGCTGTCTATGTCTTCCTGTAACTCATTCACCTTCTCCTCAAAGAATATGGATGCTATACTATACCTTGGTACATATATATTTGCTATTAAAATTGCTTCATTGTCTATGGTACCTTATAGGAGGATAAAGAGGTAACTCTTTTAATGAGATCTATTTTTGCAGCTGCCCTGTCTGAATGATTGCTACCCCTGCCTTTTTCACTTCTCCTGAAGCAAGGGGGGGGTGTGTGTGCAGCTGGATTAGGGCTGTGGCCTGGGGCGAAATAGTTAATTTACCTATTCTACTGAGGGAGTTCAGCTGCCCATGCCTGGACCTGGGGGGTGGGTGGGGCTATTACTATGTTTGTCCTGGGAAGAGACATTTTCTTCCACAGGGATGAAGGGGGGGAATTCAACTGGAAACGGGGATTTCGCTGAAAATATGGGCCCTGGTGTTCCAGACTAGCCGAGATGAGCAGATCAATGTCTAGCTACACTCTGGAACTCACCCCCAGCCTCCCTGGAGCTCTCCTACCCACTGCTCACAATCAAACTCCTGCAGCTGTTCTCAGGTCAGTCCCTGGGCCTCACCCTGCTGCCACCCCTGTGCTGGCTCTTTGCTCTTTGCCCCAGGCTCACCCACACTCCCCTGAGACAGACCTTGTTGGGAGATGCTCTCCTAGGTTCTTTTTCTGGGTTTTGGGGATCTAAATTCTGTTGAGAGGCTTGGTTCATATTAATTCTGAGAGAAAGCCAGGAGACCTTAGAAACTGACTTCTGACATCTTGTCAATTTACATTTCCATCAACAATTCATTAGTTTGCTTATCTTTCTACAACCTCTCCAACATTAACAATTCCCACCTTTTATATAACAATTTGTAGGTTATGAAATGTAATGGGCAACGAAGTCTTTACTGAGTCAGCGAGTGTTTATTGAGTGACTCCTATGGGCATACACTGATAAAGTGGAAGGGATATAAAGAGAGGGAAAAGAAAGTCCCTGTTCTCAAGTAGATAATAGTCTAATGAGGGAGATATTATACAAACAACTATGTATAAATCACACAAATGTATGTGAGAAATCGGAGATAAGCAACAGAGAGATAGAACTAGTATTAAGGAGAATTGGAAAAGGCTTCTTGCAGAAGATGAGATTTTAACTGTGGTTTAAAGAAAGCCAGGGAAGCTAAGAGATGAGGATGAGGAATAGAATTCTAGATATGAGGAACAGTCAGTAAAAATGCCAAAAATCAGGAGATGGAGCATTTTGTTCCAGGAAGAGCAAGGGTATCATTGTCACTGGATCACAGAAAACATATGTAGAGAATATAAGAAGTAAGAAGACTGGAAAGGTAGGAAAGGATCAGGTTATTTCAAGTTTTAAATGTGAAACAGAAGATTTTTTATTTCCTGCTAGAGATAATGGGAAGCCAATGAAGTGTTGATCAAGTAGAGTTTAGTAATGAGTGACTTGGTCAAACTAATGCTTTAAGAAGATCATCTTGATAGAGTAGAGGATGGACCTGAGTGGAGAGAGATCTGTAATAGTCCAAGTGTGAAGTGCTGAGGGCTTGCATCAAAGTGGTGATAGTGTGAGAGGAGAATAGGGAGTAATATTCAAGAGATTTTTTTGTTGGCAAAAGTGACTGGACTTGGAAACTGATTGGAAATGGAATGAGACAGAGACATCAAAGATGGCTTGTAGGCTGCAAATTTGGATGGCTAGGAGGATGGTGGTACCCTTAACAGTAGTTGGGAAGTTAGGAAAAGGGAAAGATTTTTAATTTTGAATACATTGAATTTAAGATGTCTTATAGCATAACCAGTTTGAAATGTTCTAGTAGACAACTAGAGATATGCAACTGGGAGTCAGAAGAGAAGTTAGGGTTGAAAAGTAAATCTGGGAATCATTTGCATACATGTGATAACTGAAACATGGGTTGCTAGTAGATCACTAAGTACAAGAGTATATAGAGATAATTAAAGATGGTCCAGGACAGAGCCTTTGGGGAAAAAGGAATGTACAGATAATGTAGGAGGGCAACTAGAATATTGTCACGAAAACCTAGAAAGAAAAGAATTTCAAGAAGATGATCAGCATTTTCAAAAGCTGCCGAAAAGTTAAGAAGAATGAGGATTAAGAAAGGCCATTAGATTTTTCTGATTAAAAGATCATTGATAGGGGCAGCTAGGTGGCACAGTGGATAGAGCACTGGCCCTGGAGTCAGGAGGACCTGAGTTCAAATTTGGACTAAGATACTTAGTTATCTGGCTGTGTGACCTTGGGCAAGTCACTTAGCCACTCTACCTAGCAAAAAGAAAAACAAAAAAAGGTCATTGATTACTTGGGAGAGAAGTTTCATTTATTCTCAGAGTTGGTTGATTTGCGTTTTTCGTATTGTTAGTTATTTAGATTATTTGATATAGTTGTTAATAATTTACAATTTTTTTGAAAATTATTCCTTTCTTTTGACTTACCTTTTGGAGAATGACTTTTGTTCTTATATAGTTCTATAATTCTTGAAATGTATGTTATATGTTAATTCAATCCTCAGATCTTCAGAACCACCATATGAAGTAGATAATTATCATTCTCAATTTACAGATGAAACTGAAGTAGACAGAGATTAGGTAACTTGCCCAATGTCACACAGCTAATAAATCAATTAGACTGGATTTAAATTCAGTTAGTCCATGCCCTAGGTCCAACATTGTTTCTACTTAGGTATCCATACATTTTATAGATCACAAGAGATATTTAATGCATATATTTTTGTAAGGTAATTGTTTCCTTTCTTAGTCTAGATAATATAATTCTGTTTGTGGAAAAGATTCCCAATTTTGCTTTAAATTGTTACTGATTGGAGAAATAAAAATCAAAACAACCCTGAGGTACCATCTTACAGCTATCAGATTGGTTTAAAAATGACAAGAAAAAGAAAATGATCAATATTGGAGGGAATATGGGAGAACTGGGACACTAATGCAGTTGATGGAGTTGTGCTCTGATCCATTCATTCTGGGGAGCAATTTAAAAATATACCCAAAGGGTAATAAAACTGTGCATACCCTTTGATCCGGTAATACCACTACTAGATCTTTATCCCAAAGTAATCATAAAAATGGGAAAAGACTCATATGTAGCAAAATATTTTTGCAACTTTTGTAGTGATAAAGAATTGAAAAATGAGGGGATGTCCATCATTGGGTGATTGGTTGACAAAAATTGTGTGTGTGTGTGTGTGTGTGTGTGTGTGTGTTCTGGTGTATTATTGTTCTGTAAAAAAAATCATGAGCAGACAGATCTTGGTAAAATCTGGAAAAGATTTGATCAACTTAGCTCCTCTCAGCAATTCATTGATCAAAAGCTGTTCTGAAAGACTTGTTTTGGAAAATGCCGTGTATATCCAGAGATAGAACTGTATTTCTGAATGTAGATGAAGGCATACTATTTTCACTTTTTAAAACTTGTTTTGTGTATTTTTTTTCTCTTTCTCAAAGTTTTTTCCCCTTTTTATTCTGATTCTTCTTTTACAATATGACTAATTTGAGTATGATTGTACATGTATGATCTGTGTTAAATTATTCCCTGTCTCAGGGAGGGGGAGGGAAAGGAGGGAACTCAAAAACTTAACCAAAAGATGAATGTTGAAAACTAACTTTGCATGCTAGATGGCACTCTGGGTAGAATGCTGGCCCTGAATTCAGGAAGACCTGAGTTCAAAAACAGCCTAAGACAGTTCCTTAGCTGTGTGACTTTGGGCAAATCACTTAATTCTGATATCCTCACATTCATTACTATCTCCATTTGATCAGATTTATATTTTACCACAAGACCCATATGGCTCTAGAGTAAGACCAGTCACTTGGCACTGTTCCCCTTCACTTAAATCCAATTCACATGCATGTCATAGCAGCACCTACCTGATGACATGATCTTGGAGAATGAAGGACAAACATCAGTGTCAATCGAAAAAATGAAATAAGATATAATTTAATTTATTTTTAATTTTATGTAATCAAAATTATGATCTACTTTTATAATTGTTAGTTATTGTATTAAGATTTCACTTTCTGACTATAGCTGTGAAAGCTATGTGATCTGCTTCTCTTTTTTAGCGGTTCCATAGAAACTTTTAAAGTGTACGGTCTTGCCACCTTTACTCTTACTCCTTTGTAAGCTGCTAAAGACTCAAGACTTTTTTGTATTTGTTTCACCTTTAGTTTAAACATACACACACTCCCATACACAGCTTATTCACACTCAGATGTTCTTGGCTTCACAGTAAAAATGTGAGTTGAATTAAAACGGTCATTTTCTCTCTTATGCCCCAGAATGTGTCAGTGATTGATTTAAATGGGATATCCCATCCCAATTTCCATGAGATGTAGTGACCAAACTATACATAAACCTTTTATTTTAAATATATTTTGAATTTACAATTTTCCCCCAATCTCTATTCCCTCCCACCCACCCCCCTCAGAAGGCAGTCTGTTAGTCTTTGCAGTGTGTCCATGGTATACATTGATTTAAGTTGAATGTGATGAGAGAGGAAACATATCCTTAAGGAAAAAAAACTAAAGTATAAGAGATAACAAAATTACATAATAAGATGATGTTTTTTTTTAAATTAAAATTAATAGTCTTTGGTCTTTCTTTAAACTCAACAATTCTTTCTCTGGATACAGATGGTATTCTCCATCACAGATATCCCAGAATTGTGTCTGATTCTTGCACTGATGGAATGAACAAGTTCATTAAGATTGATCATCACCCCCATGTTGCTGTTAGAGTGTACAGTGTTCTTCTGGTTCTGCTCATCTTGCTCAGTATCAGTTCATGCAAATCCTTCCAGGCTTCCCTGAATTTCCATCCCTCCTGCTTTCTAATAGAACAATAGTGTTCTATCACATACATATACCACAATTTATTAAGCCATTTCCCAATTGATGGACATTCACTCAATTTCCAATTCTTTGCCACCACAAACAGGGCTGTTATGAATATTTTTTGTACAAGTGATCTTTTTACCCTTTTCCCATGATCTCTTCAGATATACATAAACTTGACTCTTTAATACATGAATAAAGGAAAAAATGTTTGAACTATTTTATCTTTCAAAAAAATTTATATGCCACACTCTATTCATCTGTATAAGTGATTAACATTGCCAGTGCCTGCTGAAACATTGTTGTAATAAGGAACAAATGGTCCTTTGTGTCAAGAATACTTTCTATTAAGCATTGTATTAATATAAACTGATACTTTAATCCAGGATACATTTTTTTTAAATCTAGATTTTTGATTGTAGCATTTCATATAGCAATGGCTTGGATTTTTATTTTCAAGAATTTTTGGCAACAGTTGAATGGTTTTAAAAATATTAATGCAATAAATGGTATGCATAAAATAAAGTTAGAAATATATGAAATTATATTCCTTAAGGTACATGCTTTATTTAAAATTACATTGAATATTAATTAATACTATCTTAAGTAATTTGATGCCCACCCTTTGATTACATAGATTTTGAAAAGTGAAACTGTGTAGGAGGTTTTATGGTTTTTAAATGCCTGACAGTTTTTTTTTCTTTTCTCCCCACCCCCTTTTTGAAACCATCCTAAACAATGGCCCTCAGTATGCTTTGTGGCAAATGCTTAAAGGCAACTGGAAGGGACACCAAATATCTAGATTGTTTCCTAGTTTTTGCAAGTTCATCTAGCATGTTTGATTTAGTACATGGTAGACTAGCTAATACATTGCTTGCTTCTGTTGAATTAACAGTAGGGGCTTGTTACAGATTCTTGGATAAATTCATGTCTGTTCAACCACTTCAAGTCTTTAATAGAAATCTACAATCAGTGCCCTTGGCTTTATTTTGGGATCTAACCTTAATATATTGATTTTGGGAGGCCCCCATTAGATGGCACACTTGTCATTTTCAAGATACAGTCACAATGTTTGGAAAATTATTTTATGATAGGAGGAGATTATGAATTAAAACTAATTTTTTTACTAGTAAACTTTTTTTAAACTTTTTTTTTTTGGCAAGGCAATGGGGTTAAGTGACTTGCCCAAGGCCACACGGCTAGGTAATTATTAAGTGTCTGAGGCCGGATTTGAACTCAAGTACTCCTGTCTCCAGGGCCAGTGCTCTATCTACTCCACCACCTAGCTGTCCCTAGTAAACTTTTTTTTTAACATTTTTTTTTTGGCCTGGTTCTACTAGGCAAAAATTCACTACTTATTATATGTCACTGAATTTTTTTTCTTTCCAGTTTGGGTCATTTCTCTCTTTTAATGTTCTGGTACCATTGAGCATATATCATATATCCAGTATATGTAACATATATAAACTCCAATTATATATAATATTAATATATTAATATTATATACTCCAGAGTTTATAGTTCTGCCCATAGTGCTACTTTTCTAGCAATCAGCACTATCTAAAGAATTAATTGATCTGTCTTGATGGCTAATAGATTCTACCTCACTGGAAAATGGGCAATCCCTTAGTGAAGATGCCATAGAGATCAAGGTACAGTTTGGGTGATCATTGAACTCCTATTTAACTCTTAGTTTCTATGATCTTGGTGGAAAATCAAATAATATAGACTATAAATGAAAATATGTTTGTATGCGTATAGATGTACATGTACATCTATACACATATACATATTTTTTACTCTAGAGATATGGGGAGTAGCAACTGAATGAGTTTATTGTTTGTGAGGATTGCTCTGACTTACCCCAGGATAAATTTATTGCTGTTTCCTGTGTTGTACACTTTAACAGTTAGAGAATAGGAAGGAGAAAGAACTAAGAACCAAGAAACTATAGTTATAACTAGCTATATAGTTATAACTAACACTCACTGGCTTTGAATTTGAAATAAGGAATAAAAGAAGGAAGGAAGAAGGATTTTGTACTTTTTGATCCAAGTTGTTAATGCTTTTTTTTGTTTGTTTTATATCTTTCTTCCTTAGCTCTCATTTGGTTTACTATTTCTCCCCTTTATCACTTTCCTTTGGATTTTGAAACAATTTTTATCTTTCTTTTTTAACTCTTGCTTTAACTCTTCCAGGCGTTCTGATTGGACTTGTGTCTAAGCTGCATTTTCTTTCCTTCCTTCCTTCCTTCCTTCCTTCCTTCCTTCCTTCCTTCCTTCAATATTTTTAAATTTACTTTTTCAACTACTTGCAAAGTTTTGAGTTTTACCATTCCCCCTCTTCCTTCCCCCACACCAATAGATTTTTTTTATTAAAGATATTATTTGAGTTTTACAATTTTCCCCCAATCTTGCTTCCCTCCCCCACCCCCACCCCCACCCCACCGATAGCACTCCGACAGTCTTTACTTTGTTTCCATGTTGTACCTTGATCTAAGTTGGGTGTGATGAGAGAGAAATCATATCCTTAAAGAGAACAGAAGTCTCAGAGGTAACAAGATCAGACATTAAGATATCTGTTTTTTTCCAAATTAAAGGAATAGTCCTTCCAATAGATTTTTTCAATCTGATATTGAATATGTTGTCTCATTCTCCTAAGTCTCATCACTCAACTGATCTCTCTCTCTGTCTCTGTCTCTCTGTCTCTCTGTCTCTCTCTCGATGATATGCATTTTAAAAATTAACCATAATTTCTTTCATAATCCTCCATCCCTTCCCCATAAAGTCATTCCATATAATAATATTATAAAAAAAGAAGTGGAAGAGGAAAATAATACCAGTATATCTCATCAATACATTGTAAACCATCTGAATAGGTGCAGTAAAATCACATATAGGTGGTCTTCCCACTTCTGCAATTGATGGCCTAGAGGTTATCTCTCATCTGTCCTCATTCTCTTTTTCTCATTTATTCAATTTGTCATTTTCTGTTGATTCTATCTTCACAACATTTCTTAAATACTCTCCCTTCAGTCCTCTGATACTCTTACCACCCTGGTACAGTCCTTATACCTAGATTATTGCAATAGACTTCTGTTTGATCTTCCCTTAAGCATCCCCCCCCCCAGCCCATTGTCTGCTCAGTTGTCTAATTAATTTTCTTAAAGTATCATGTTATTCTCCTGTTCAACAAATATTCCTCTATTCAACCAACTCTAGTGATTGCCTATTACCTCTCGAATCAGGTATAATTCTCAATTAAGATTTTAAAGTCCTTCATAACCTTACCTCTTTTGGCCAAGTCAAGTTTCTTCCACCTTCTCTGTAGTCTACAATCCAGTAATAAGATCCCCCTTGTGGGTCCTCACACAAGATATTTCATCTTCTCCTTCATGACTCAGTGTGTTTTCATTAGTGATCTCTCATATCCAGAATTCTATTTTTCTTCTTTGTCTCCTGGACCTTGAGGACCCTGCTAAAACCCACACTTTTTTTTTTTTTTTAGGTTTCTGCAAGGCAATGTGGTTAAGTGGCTTGCCCAAGGCCACACAGCTAGGTAATTATTAAGTGTCTGAGGTCAAATTTGAACTCAGGTCCTCCTGACTCCAAGGTGGGTATTCTATCTACTGTGCCACCTAACTGCCCCTAAAACCCACATTCTGCAAGAATCATTTTTTGTTGTCTTTACTGCTGATGATTTCCTTCTGTGCATTTTCAAATTTATCCTTCATATAACTAGCTTGTACATAGTCTCCTTTGTTAGATTGTGAGTATGAGAGCAGGGCCTGACTTTACATTTCTTTGTTTCCCCAGTGCTTGTTGACCTCTGAATTTCCTATACTAATGAAATCACAGGTCTATTTAAAATGAAGTCCAGTATCTTAAATTAAAGAAATTAAACTTATTAATATGTGATGGGGGGATATGTTGTGGATATGTGACAGTTGGATATCAGTAAACTTGATAGCTCAATGGTAGTCAACTATGTGACATGCAGCCAAACATGCAGCTATCTTCAATAGCATCTTAAATGGTGGTAGATCTTAGATGGTATAAAATGAACCATGTTGTACAATATGAAGGTTCTTATATATTCCTCTTAGCTCTGATTTGATCAGACCACATGTTTAGTTTTAGGAAAGTTGTTTTTGTAATAAACTATATTATATATGGAAGAGAGATCAAAATTTTGAGGGACCTAGAAGTCACATTCTTCGAGGAAAAACTGAAACAATTTGGGTTATTTAGGCTGGAATAGAGGAGACTTGGGGACAGGAGAATATGATAGCTTTATTCTGTATTTGAAGATCTTTTGAGTGGAAAAGGGAGTGGACTTATTTTCCTTGGCTTGAGAGGGGAGAGCTTGAAACAATGGGTGGAAGCTGCAGATTTCTGCTTAATATAAGGAACAACTTCCTTACAATTAGAATGTACAAAAGTGGTACAGTCTGTTTGGGGAGGTAATTTATGAACCACAATAACCTACATATTATTGTTAGCAACATAGATTTAGAGCAAGGGAGAGACCTCAGAAATTATCTTGTTCATCCTTCTTTATTAGATGAAGTAAAGTAGTAAAAGGTAAAATTGGAATTTGAATTCTACCCCTCTGGTGCCAAATCTAAGCATTTTCAGTACTATGCCATGATGCCTCTCCTAAAGAAGAGATTTTTTAAAAATTCCATATTTTAAATAACTGTAATTTTTGTGAGGGTAGCTACTGTTCAATAGATAGCAGACTTGGGGTCAGGCAAACTCATCTTCCTGAGTTCAAATCTGACCCCAAACACTTAGGATTTGACCCTGACCAAGTTATATGCCTTAATTTCCTCATCATTCCAGTATCCTTGCTAAGAAAGCTCCAAATGGAGTCACAAGCAGTAGGACACAACTCAAAAATCACTGAGCAACCACATCAAAGGTTTGTGAAGAGCTTTCCTCATCAAAGACATATAAGGTAGATATTGCAATTCTTATTTTCCCCATTTTATCTGTAGGGGAACAAGGTCGGAGAAGTAAGTGACTTACTGAAAATCCCATAAATAGTAATCTTCAATGCTAGATTTACTTTTTACTCCCATTTACTTTTCTAGCCCACCATGAGTGAGTTCTTGTCATTAAGGGTTCTCCCTAACAGAGGCAGGATGACTTTTTTGGGAAGGATAATGTAGAGGAATTTCTTTTCAGTTATTTACTAAACTAGATAGTATTTGCAGTTCTATTATTATCTGGTTTTACCATAGGAAGCAATAGGTTGAGAAAGTCAACACTAAGATTGTGAAATGATGAATCATAGTTGTCTAGCAACTGGTCTTAACATGTTTATATGTGATTTCTAAGAAAGAATGGCTAATGAAATTTAAATGTGTCTTTTGCTTTTTTTTAATATCATCAGGCTTTTAAAAAATCAGACAAAGTAAACCTATGGGTGAGAAAAATGAACTAGTCCTCAAAAGTATACTTATTATTGAATGAGATAAAAGTACAGTTTCATAAAAACATATGTATAAGAAACTTGTGAATTGAGGGCCATCTCATATAAAATGACTGAAACATAACAACATACTATATATTAGAATTTTTTTGAGGATGTAAAAGAATATTTCTTGTTTGACAGTATGTTTAATTATTTTTCTTTGTCTTACGAAATTGCATACCACTGTGTGTCCATGGGTATATACAAACCAGATATAAATTAGCATTTGAGATGCTAATGGGATCTAATCTAGCACTGAAGGTTACTATTTATGGGATTTTCAGTAAGTCACTTACTTCTCAGACCTTGTTCCCCTACATATAAAGTGGGGAAAAATAAGGCCAGATTTAATTTAAATAGTACCTTTTGAACTGGTTCTTGAAGGAAATTAGAACTTCTGAGAGGTAGATTAAAGAGGAAGTGAATTCTAGGCATGGTGAACTGACATTGTAATGATATAGAGATAGGAACTTGAGTGTTTGGGTGTGAGAAACAGTAGGAAGATCATTGTGCCCAGGCCAAAGTATATGAAAAGTGTAATGTATGTGTTGTTGTTCAGTTCTTTTAATAGTGTCTAACTCTTCATTTCCCCATATGAGTTTTGTTTTGTTTTGACGAAGAGTCTGTAATGGCATTCTCCAGTTCATTTATAGGTGAGGAAATTAAGGCAGAGAGGATTAACATTGACTTTCTCAGGATCACATAACTAGTGTCTCAGCCCAGTTGTGATCTCAGGGAGATGAGTTTTCCTGACTCCATGCATGGTTACACTGTCCAACCAACTTGCCTCAGTGTGTATGTATTACAACAGAAAAAGGAAGTTATTAAAGTTATTAAAGGCTCTTTCCCCCGAATTTCTCTTTCTATTTCAGTTTTGTTGATTTTATAACAATTCTAGGAAAAAACCATGCTGCCCACCCAGCTTAAGTCTATGTTTTAGTTGCATTTGGACTGTTTTGGATCTTGTCACCTTTTTCTTGATTCTGACATTTTCCTTCCAATAGCTCCAGTGATTGTGCTAAACACTCTAGGACAGATTCATCACAGATCTGTTTGCCTTTAAGAATTACATAAACAGTTAGGAGGCATGTGCAGAGGTAAAATTGCTTTGAGATTTTGATTTATCCAAGGTAACACAGGAAAATGAAATAACCAGAAGACAGCCTATCTATTTGTAGCCCAATGTGATTCTCACCATTTGATACTTCTTCCTTTTGACACATTTGACCTGGGCCACATTTTTAGATCATTTCTTAAGAACATTGCTGTTATGTGCTGAGTGATTCTTTAAATTTTGTCTTTCTTTTCAAGCCAGTCAACTTTTTGTTTGTTTGTTTGTTTTTTTAGGTTTTTTTGCAAGGCAATGGGGTTAAGTAGCTTTCCCAAGGCCACACAGCTAGGTAATTATTAAGTGCCTGAGTCCGCATTTGAACTTGGGTACTCCTGACTCCACTGTGCCACCTAGCTGCTCCCAGTCAACTTTTTAAAGAAGTAGCATCTTTCTCATAAGATTTTTTTTTAAACATCACTCTAATAGGAAAGCTCATTTGGTTTGGAATTGTGGAATGCAGTGATTTACCATTAAACAAAATGATGTCAGTGACATTTTCATCTTGAGAGCCAAATATTAATTAATATAGCTATTCCCTTATCTTTTTTCCCTTGCTTTCACTAATTCCAGAGGAAATAGATGGCTTCATAATATCTGTTATATTCAATAAGATGTCTCACTTGCTTGAAATTCCTGACATGGAATTTTATCATCAGCACAGCTATAACTCACTGGAAAAATAATTCCCCCTTGGGTTTAGTAGCACCACATGTGATTTAGTTCTGCTAAATTCAGTAGCCCTGATCCAAACAAGTCTTAATAGTAGGAGCCATCAGTTCAGTTGTACTTATCATTTCCACTTAAAAGTTTATCTTAACATCTCCCTAATCTTGAACATCAAAGTTGAGGGGAAACAGGTGTGACTCTACCTCCTTTACAGAGTTGCTATGAAGTATGCATTAAAAGCTTTAGAGTAATATATAATTGGAATGGGCTTGGGGTGGGGAAGGATCGTCTTAGGTTTGGTCCCTCTGATTTCTGATATATATATGAGTTATTAATGTAATAATAATAATAATGATGATGATGATGATGATGATGATGATGATAATCACCTCTATTTTCTAGGTAAGAAAATTGTGTGCTTTCCAAAGCAATTTTGTTAAGTAATGGAACCATGAAAAGCTGATGTCAGCCCAGATCCCAAGTTTTCTGACTCTGCTTGTTGCACTTTTCACTAGGAACATTTTGTGCATTTTTTTACATTTACATTAACATTTTTACATTTACATTTACATAATGAATCTTAATATAGGAAATGAGGTCAAGTGGCTTGCCCTAGGCCACACAGCTAGGTAATTATTAAGTGTCTGAGCCCAGATTTCAACTCAGATACTCCTGACTCCAGGGCCAGTGCTCTATCCACTGCACCACCTAGCTGCCCCAATATCTTAAAAATTTAAAAAAAAGGGTGATGAACTTTGGAGCTGTTTTGTGGAAGATGACTTAAGGAAGAAAATCGTTAATATTTTGAACTATTATAAAACATTTTTAGGGTTCTTTGACACTTTATCTTGATAAATTCTCAAGCCTTTTGAGGTAGCGATTGTTATCCATATTTAGAGATGAGAAATTGAGGCTAAAAATTAATTGGGTTGTCCAAAGGTCATTTGTTATTAAGTTTTGAGATTCAATGCAGTTCAGTTAAACAAAAATGCACTCATATATCTTCATGGCCACATTTTGGGGTTTTGGGGCAAAGATAGTGGAGTAGTTTGCTATTTCTTTCTCCAGTTCATTTTATAGATGAAGATGGTGAGGCAAAAAGAGTTAAATGACTTGGGCCAGGATCACAAAGCTACTAAGTGCTTGAGGCTGGATTTGAATTCAGGTCTTCCAGACTTCAAGCTCCTGTACTCTATTCACTTAGCCATTTTTATATTTTATCCCATTGATAAATATTTTTGGGAGATTTAGGGATCCCTGAAACATCAGACCGACGTGCGATTTTTATAGTTAGATCTCTTTCAAAGTGACAACAGTGAGGATGATTGGGGGAACAAATGGGTCTTATCTACTCTGTCAGGAAGTAATCAGAGAAGTAATCAGAGCATTACAGAATTTCAGACTACTAGTCATCCAGTTCCATAATATCAAAATCAAATAAAATTGATTACCACTAATCTCCTTGTAAAAATCCTTTAAGGCACATGTTGATGTAATTTAAAAATATAGTTTTATCCTTGTTTTATTGTAGCTTTACTTATTTTATTAGATATTTCATAATTACATTTTAATTAAATTTGGGTTCTGTTTTATACCCCCGATTTTAGTCTAGCCAGTGCCTGAAAAAAAGGATCCCTTCTATGACATATTCAATAGTAAGTGGTTGTTTTATGTCTGCTTGAAGACATCTTAGTGAGAGGAGAGTGAGAGTCATCTCTCTTTCTGGAGGCAGTTTCTTCTACTTTCAAATCACATTAACCTTTCTTTCCAATGTTCCTTTCAAAGAGAGAGTGTCAAATTTGAATAGATACAGCCTCTTAATTTCTTTTTCTTTCTCAGTGAAAAGAGGAGAAAAAGTAGATCACTGATTTTCCAGGTAAGGGACTGTGAGGATGAAGCAACAATCCAAACTTTAATGGATACTTTTTTTAGTTTATTTTTTTAAATGTTAGGCTTCAAGTCAGCTTTTACATTCTCCTTTTTCTTTTTTCCTTTCTAATAAATATTTTATTTATACTTCCAACCACTTAAAATATTTTTACCATTTTTTGTAAGAAATTTTGCAATTTTTTCAATTTTTTACAATTTTTTTCCTTCCCTCCCCCCTGCCCACAACAGAAAGCAGTCTGATATAGGCTTTACATTTGAAACCATGCTGAACATAGGTCAAAACTGAACATATTGTGAGAGAAGAATCCGATCCAAATGGAAGAAAGAAAACATTAGAGGTAACAAAATTGCATAATACATAAGACAATTTTTATTGTCTTAAAAATTCTCAGGTCTTATCACTACTGATCCTCTCAGCTAAAAGTATTCTTTTCTTCAAATTTTCTATTAGTACTTGCTCTTAAGGTCTTTTCTCCCAATACACTGTCCTTTATTGTATACTTAACTGTCTTCTCCCCTTCTCCTCACCCCCCCAGGAGAGTATAAACTTCATCATGAGGGCTCATTTTTTAATCCTGATATCTCCAGATCCAAAATGCTTTGTCTATAGTCATTGGGTATGAATGCATTTTTGTTTAATTGAACTGCATTGAATCTCAAAACTTAATTCCTGAATTTTCCCTTTCAACAGTTAAAATAATTTGATAATTTTTGAGATTATTAATTTAACATTAAAGGTTTATAGTTAATTTACAGTAGCTTCTGTTGGGGCAGCTAGGTGGCACAGTGGATAGAGCACCAGCCCTGGAGTCAGGAGAACCTGAGTTCAAATCCAGCATCAGACACTTAATAATTACCTAGCTGTGTGGCCTTGGGCAAGCCACTTAACCCCATTGCCTTGCAAAAACTTAAAAAAAAATACATTGCCTTTTGGAACTGTTGAATTAACAAGTATTGTGATCATCATTTTTCTAGAGTGTCAGGCAGTTAATAGTATTTTATTTAAGTCAATGTTATAATTTTAAATATTTATGGTATAAGTCAAGAACTTATAGTAACAGGAAGGAGAAAAAATCCATGGAAAAAGTCATAAAAATTTCATACAATGAGATAATCTATTGATGTCCCATCAGATAGCACATCCCAAAATAGTCCAGGACTCTTCAGAGAAAAAATTGGAGTTAAATATTTCTGACTTGAATACATGATTCAATTCCCTCTCATTCAGTTTCTCTCCTCTACATTTGAAGATTCTGTTCTATTAGAAGGGTCATAGTACTTCAAAGTAAAGGGAAAAAAACAGTTTAGTCTCTTTGGACTTGTGCAGTTCCAGTATTGATCATTAATTGCTCTGAACATATGTTTTCCCAGAAGATTTGAATATATATAGAGTGCCTCTTTCTTGACTATTGGTATTAAACAGTTCTGTGTTGTTACTTGTGCTTGTAATCTTTACTATCTGGCTTATTAGATTGAAAAGACTCTTGATTAACTTGTTATAATTATGGCGGCTATAATTATACCATCTTGTCCCTCAAATTACTTTAAAAATTCTTGTCAATTTGTCTATGATATAGATAATTAGTATTAAACATCTTATGTACAGATAAGGATAAAAGCTAATTTTTTTCAAGTTATTCTAGAAAGTTGGCAATGGTTCCTCATTTGTTTACTTATACTCTTGAATTACATACAAGCAAGTTAATTTAATGTATTTCACCAACCATTTATTGTGATCTTCCTTTGTGCAAGGCAACTGTGCTAGGGGCCAGAGAAACAAAGATGAAAAATGGCATAGCTCCAATCCTTAAGCATGTCCTTAGTCCTTTTGTCACTAGACAGTTGGAGTGTGCTCTCCATGGTTTGTGCGTCATTGCTGGTTTCTAACAGTTCTCACCTCCTACTTTCAGCAGGTATCACTGATCTATTCCAGGAGATATGACATGCACACAATTAAGTATAATACAAAGTATTATGTGGTAGGAGCAAGAGACAACATGCTTAGG
Organism: Macrotis lagotis; assembly: GCF_037893015.1. Taxonomy (NCBI): domain Eukaryota; kingdom Metazoa; phylum Chordata; class Mammalia; order Peramelemorphia; family Peramelidae; genus Macrotis; species Macrotis lagotis. The sequence goes on along the minus strand of NC_133666.1, from coordinate 535,926,620 downwards.
AAAATTTGAGGAGGGAGGGAGCACTTAGCTTTGGGAATCAGAGAAGGTTTCTTGGCACCTGAGATGGACCTTGAAGGTAGAAAAGAATTTTAATAGATAGGAATTAGGAAGGAATATACTCCATATAGAGGGACAGCTGGCACACACATGCATGCATGGAGGCTATTTGGCAAGGTGAGATTGGCGAACTTTTATCATCGCTTAATTTGGCTAGAACAGAGAGTACATGAATGGGAGGTGTGTGAAATAAGGGTGGAGCTAGATTTTATCCTGTATGTGGTTGAGAGCCACTTGCAGATATTAGAGCAGGATTATGATACAGTCAGATTATTTCTGGTTTTGAAATCTATCTGAAAGATGAATTGAAGGAGGGGAAAGGAAGTTAAGAAAACATAGGAGTCTATGTATTATGGTAATCCATGCAGTTAATGAGGACCCGAATTAGGGTGATGGTGGTGTGGGTAGACAGGAAGAATGGATTCAAGAGGTTATATTGAGACAGAATCAGGAGGACCTGGGTTCCTAAGATAATTAATAATTACCCAGCTGTGTGACTTCGGGCAAGTCCCTTAACCCCATTACTTTGCAACCCCCTCTCCCCCCAATTTTTTTTTTAAATCACCCAAAACTGATTATTAACATTTAAGCTTAAGAGATTGGAAAGATGGTATTGTCAGCTTCAGAAATAAGGAAATTCTAGAGGGAGCAAACTTGGGAGTAAGGATGATGGATTCCATTTTGAGCCATGTTGAATTTGAAATACCAATAGGACAGTCAATATTTTTGAAATCATCTTTTGCCTTCATTGTTTCTAATATCTGTAATTTGTTTATTTTAATGTCCTGATGTTAACTGAACATATGAACTATTATTTGTGCATTTGATTGATAGGCATCTTCTTTTTTTGAGGGAGTGAACATGGCATATTGACTTTTTTCCTCTCAGAGATTTCTGAGATATTCAGAAGTAAACTGTTTTCATGTCATTTGTCCTGGCTAAACAAAACTTTATATTTCTAGACAGGGACCTTATTTGTTTGACTTTAATATAGCCTTACTTTCTCCTTAATTTCTTTTAAAAAAGTAGTACTTTTCAATGGCTTCTTTTTAAAGAATGCAACAGATTCCCTCAACTTCAAAGGCACAACAGAAATGTGCTTTTGGAATCTAATTAAGTGGTAGCATAAACAAGTTCTCTCTCTAGAGAATGTTCTTTTTCTTAATTTACAAAACATTACAGTTATCACTTATTATTTATTAGCACTATCCCAAATACTGCTTGCAAATCACAAGGACAAATGATATTGAACTGTTTGGGCTTCATTCAGTGAAGCTTTTTTCCTTATAGTGATTCCTCCTTCAGAAATGTGGTAATTAACATATAGAAAGCTGTTAAACAGTCAATCAATAAACATTTGTTTATTGTCTGCTATTTTCCAGGCTCTGAGTATACACATGTAATAAATGAAACAGTTCCTACTTGCCATTTACACTGTATTGGGGATGGCAACAAGTATACATATAGCAATATACAATATATTAGAAGGATTTTGAAAGGTAAACAGAGTTTTTATTTTATTCTGAAGGTAACAGGAATCTGAGCATTGATTAAATAGGGGAGTAACATGGTCAAATTTATGAATTTAAAATAAAATAATTTTAGTTAAATGGAGAATAAACTGGAGTGGTTAGAGCCTTGTTTGGCTACTGATTTGGTATGTAAGGAATCCAGGAGAATGCTCAGATTCAAACTTTGGGAGACTGGGAGGATGGGGATCTCTTTGACAGAGCTTGGAAAGCTTGGGAAAGGGGATTGGAGGTTCAACCACTTAGAAATGATGTGAGAAAGTGAGAACAAAGCTTAGGGCGTCCTTGAGTGTAGATATACAGATTAGAAATTATCTGCTGGAGAGATGATATTAAACTCATTTGAGCTGATACAAAAGAATTAGAAGGGAAGTGGACCTAGGATAGAGCCTTGGGAATCACCTACAGTCCAGTGACCTGATAGATTACTTCCTAATTCTGTTAGCTGGCTAAACAGGACACTGCACAGTCCTCCCCTCTGTCTCTTAAACTTTCTACTTCTCTTTATTACTTAGCTCAAGTGTTGATTCTTCTGTGAGGCTTTTTCTGATTTCCCCAAACTCTTGAGCCTTCTCTATGAAATTATTTTCTATTTATCCTGAAGATATTTTTCATATAAGAATATAAGCTTTGTTGGTCCTTTTTTTCACTTGTTTCTTCAGTGCCTAGAACAATGCCTGACATCTTATTGATGTGTAATAAATACTTGATGATTGATAAGATTTTCATAACCTTAGAAATTAGGTCCAAGTATGGAAAACCTTTAAAAATTGAAGATGCTGATCCTAGAGTTAATAGGGAGTCCCTAAAATTTTCTGAGTGTCCATGTGATTTGGTCAGGCCTGTGTTTTAGGAGTTACACTTTGACAATTGTGTGATGAATGGATTAGAGAGGGTAAGAGACTTGAGGCTGGGTAATCAATTAGTAATGGTTTACGAGGGAAATGGTGAGGGTCTCAATTTGCCTTGGTATAGTATGAGGGAAAAAGATAGATGCAAGAGATATAGAAGTTTAAAAAGATAAGATTTCTCATCTGATTGGAGTGAGAAGAATGAGCTGTTGAGGATGACCCCCAGGGTTTTGAAGTTGGGTGGCATGAAGGAAGAGAGGAATGGGGAGAGTTGATTCTAGGGGAAATTAAATATTTTGGTTTGGACATGTTGATGCCTGTAGTAGGAGAGTGAAAATGCCTAGATTAAGGAGTCATCTGCATAGAGATAATAAATAAATCTATGAGAGCTAATGAAATCACCAGACAAGAGAATGTAGAAAGGAAAGAAAGCCCAGGATATAGAAAACACCCATAGTTGGTTCATGAATGATGAACTTGCAAAGGAGATGGTCATCCAGGTAGGTAGAAAATCAAGATAAGATTGTCATAAAAACTCAGAAAGGAGTCAGAATCTATAAGGAAACGATAATCAGGAGTGGCAAATGCAGTGGTAGATGCAACAAAACAGTGATGGATGAAGATTGTGAAAAAGTCAAAGAAACTGACAATGAAGAGGTCAATGGCATCTGACTTCACAGGGCTTAAAGATTTTGTAACCCAGTGCACACTTATTTATGAAGACAGTGATGTGTATCAAAATGGAATGGAAACAGATCCAGGACAGAACCTTGGAATACATCCACAGTTAGGGGTGAAGTATATTTTCTCATTTATAAAATGAGAGTACTAGACTTGACCACTAAGTTCCTCTCTAACCCAAAACTATGATGTTATGAACTTGCTGATTTTCAGGATCCCTTATACACACTCCTCCACATTTCTCTCCCCAACACTTTAAAATCATATGATTATCTTTCAGGAAAGGGTTTAAGGGGAAGATTTATGAGACATATTTATATTCACTTGACCTCATAGAGCCCATTAGTTTCCAGTGTTAATGAAGATATTTACTAAGCAGAATATTTATCTTGACCAACACATTACTATTGTATATAAAATACCTTTTATTGAGTTTCTTTTTAATGAATTATACTCTTTTGTGATTTATTTTTGTCAAATCTGTTTTTCAGGTTTATTATGTAATGGTTTTGTTTATTGACTGACATTATTGACATCTCAGGTTTTCTATACTAATTCTTTGGCATAGTAGGAAAATTTGTTGAAATTATACAGTTAATTCATATTTCAATGGCCAGTTACAGAGAGCAGTTTGGAGAGATCAATTGTCAATTTTATTCTAGAGTTTGGATGTGTAGAGGAATCTAACAGAGCTTCGGGATGGGGATGTAGGTCACTTCTCTCAGCCAAATTTTCAATTTTTTCATCATTTTCTTTGAAATTAATTTTTCAAACATCAGGTACTTCCATGTTCAAAATTATTCCAAAAGTTTACTGCTTTTTGGACAGGTGCTGCCCATGTATATCTTCCTTAGACCTTAGTCACTGTGTGTTTATAACCATGACATGTTCTTTTCCTCTGTAGAAAGTAGCCTTCCATTTTGCTAATGTTATCATATGAATGTTTCTGTGGTCCTGATATATGTAAAATTTATATACAATTTTTACACATCCTGAATTAATAACATTTTTCCTCTTCCTTTTAGATATTTATGGGAATATTCATCTGGTACTCACTACTGAGACTAACATCATTAAGGAGGGTGAACTTAGAGGTGAGGGAATCTGGAATTAGTGGATAGACTATTAGAGGAGAATGCTTATGTATGAATATCAAGAACCAATCTCAGAATGCACTTATCTCACATGCTGTATTGGAGAAATCCTGCTGCTGCTGCTGCTATAACTGTTGCTGTTGTTGTCCACATTTCAGTAATGCCCTGCTCTTTGTAAATGCTTCCCCCCCCTTTTGTTTTGTTGGCATGGATTCTGGAGGGATTTGCCATTTCCTTCTCCAGTTGGTTTTACTAGGATAAAAGAGTTAAGTGGCTTGACAAGGTCACACAGCTAGTAAATTTCAGAGACCAAATTTGAATTGAGGAAAATTAGTTTTTATGACTCTAAATCTGACACTGCATTTACTGATCTAAAGAAATGGATCCAACATGGGACTTGGATCCACAACTCTGAGATTAAGTGTCATGCTCTACTATTGTGAAATTCTATCATGTCTCATTCCAACCATGAGGCATTTTTTTGTGTTCTAAACTCAATTTAGTCAGACTTCTGCCTTTAGGTGAAATCTGCAGCATCAATACTGAGATCTTTTGCTCAATATACTTAGTCAGTACTATTTATTAAACTCTTACGATTTACTAGGCACTGAACTAAGTGTTGGAGTTACAAATAATGACAAAAATGGCATAACTTCTCACGTTTTAATGGGGAACTCACATGCTAATGGGGAGACAATATGCCCCCTAAATTATACATACTAGCTGTATAAATGGAAGGAATCTTAGAGAGCAAAAGGGAGGGTGGGGAATATATAGTGAAAGGCCTCTTATAGGCATTTGAACAAGTTTTGAGGGAAACTCAGAGAAGCCAAGAGGCACAAGTCAAGGTTGTAGAGCTTTCAAGTTGTTGGCGATAGCTGGTGTTGTGTCATTTGGAAGGAGAAACCAGAAGTTCTATGTTACTTGGTCATTGAGTGTGTGGAAGGGAGTAAAGTGTTGGTTGATTGTTGTCCTTCATTCTGAAAGAGAACCAAAATGACATTATGTTAGCATCAAGTTATATTGTGGCTGATTACACCACTGTGAGTTGGGCACAAATAACTGATCTGAACATTTGGTGTTGATTCTCTAAATTTGTACATCTTTTTTTTTTGTTGTTGGGGTTTTTTTTTTTTTTTTTTTGAGCTGCTACAATTCTGTCCTTGCTCATACCACACAGCACCTTCTCTGATGAAGGTATGCCATACTGGACGCTGTGCCAATGTCTCCCATTGTTGCACAAATACAAAGTTCTTTAGAGAGCCTTTGAAAGTGTGAAGTGTAAGAAACCTGCAAAGATAGGAAGAGGTCAGTTGTGAAGCACTTTAAGTGCCAAACAGGATGTCCTTAGAATCCTGAACAGCCTAACAGACACATGTAGACTCCAAGGAGAACTAAAGGGACTAATGGCTACTTGACCCACAAGGTGACTAGTCAAAGCACATAGAACAAATAGGGGAAAGAAAGAGAAGGAGGCATCAAAATATAGCAGCAAAGTCTCTATAATATAACCTTTACCTTCTTGCTTGAACTTTTCATAGTGCGGTGCAACAAAGTATAGTTCATTTCTGAAATAGTGGCTGATCTTGCCTATGTGCTTTCTTTCTCTGATCCAGGTACTAGTGAAGTTGGTTTCTTTTCCACCTGCTGATTTAAAAGACATTAGGAGACTTAGAAATATTTCTTCAAGTAAGTGAGCCACAAAATCTGCCTAGAGAAATGGAATGGCCAACTGAGCAGAAAGGGTGGCTGTTACAGATTAAGAGACCATTATGAAGAAATCAGTATTTGTGTGCATTGGTATATGTATAGTCTATGCAGATAATTTAATATCAGATCTGTATATTTTTGACTATGAATGTATACATATCTAACTTAGACTTTTGTCCTTTATAGTCAGACTTTTCAAAATCCTAGACTATTAGCATATTATAAGAGAAAATAATACAATAATGCCCAGTTTTACAACCATTTGTAATTCTGCTTATGTAAGAAACTCCAAACCTAGATAACTTCTTTAAAGTGGCATATTTTGATGGCTATGATGGCTGTTGCTAATTTCCTCACTTTTTCTGATTATGATGTGGGTTATAAAAATTCTTCATATTTGTATTCCTTTTGTGCATTGGGAATGGTGCTAGAATGGAACCTGGATTCAGGTTTTAACTTTGCCACTAATTGTGTGACCTTGCTTAATGACCTAAGGAGAATGTTTTATCCTAGTTTGCCATTTATATGTTGAATAATTAAAGGTGATAGTACAATGTGTTTTTTTAATTAATAGTAACAACATAAAAAATGATTACTTTTGTATTTGACATGTGTGTCATTGTGTTTGAAGAGATAGTACCTTTGAAATGGTTCCTTTATATCAGTAAAAGTGATCTCTCCACCCCACCCAGAGGTTTAGAGATGTAAACTTAAAGTATAGACTTTTGTATTTTTGTTTGGTTAAGAGTAATATCAAGGGGACATTGACACTACAGAGTCAAAGAAAAGGCCATTATGGAAGCTGAACATGAAAGAATAGCTCATGAAAGAGCAAGGCATTGATGTGGTATTAGGACCTGTGGTTTGTATTTGCTATAGTTACTATCTTAGAGACAATAGTGAATCAGACATGAATCAAGGCAAGCAGGTTTTAATGCCAGTTTCCAAACAGAGATGTCTCCCTTAGATATACTGAGAAAAATCTAAAATGGATCTTTTATTTGTTCTACTTCTCCTCTTAGCTTTGGAAAGTAGGAGCCACAGTTAAATATTGCCAGCCAGCATTAGCTCAGACTGAAGCACATAACTGAATTGAGTAATAGAGGAATTTAAAAATTTCTGCTTTTCCTGATGATACTCTTTTGCAAAATGTCCTAGTGGTGAAATGCTTTTGCTAGTGCTTCATTCATCTTCACTGATGCAAGAGACCAGTGGCTTGTGGTTTCCAAGTTACCGAAGGCCTAATTTACTTGGAATGTGTCTCTCTTTTTCTGTCTGTAGACTTCCCTTTGGCAGTCAATGGAGTTAACTCATATGGCGAGTTGAGTGTTGATATCTCTGGTAGAGAAGGAGGTAACAGGTAGTTCTTGGGATTCATCAGAAGATTAAATGGTATGTCGTACTTAGGTTACTAGGTTAGAAACAGACCATTGAGTTCAGACTGAAAGATGGGAACATTTTCTTTCATTTCCTGATATATGTAAAATAAATATAAGGTTTATGCCTCTTATTATGTTATTATGTGCCTCATATTATGCTTCATATCTCTGTTATAGTCAATGCCATCCTCAACCAGAGGAAAACAAAAAACAAACAAAAATCCCTAGAATCTGAATGGATACTATATTCATTTTTTAAAAAGCTTCTTATGTTTTCCCTTCCTGTCCCATGATTTTCTTTCTTTTCTCTTAACCCTAATTCCTCATAAACAAAGTGACGAACATACAAATGTATTAAACCCAAATGTATATGATCAACTTTTATTAGACTGTTCGACAATAAGGGGAGAAAGGTGGCAAGGGAGGGTGGGAAAAAATGTATAACATAAATATACAAGTGGATGAATGCTGAAAAACTTTTACAATATGCGATTGAAAAAATAAAACTTTAAAAAATTAAAAGCAACAACGTCATTATCTTATTACATCTCATTGCATGTAATTTATTTTTAGAATGTCCAAATCATTTTTAAAAAATTCTTCAGATTGATTTAAAAACTTAATTTGTCAGAAGGTTGAGTATATTGGTATATCTCTTCCATTAACACAATTCTTCCTCAAGTTTAAATTAATCCCACAATATTGAATTAATTGAAGAAAAATATAAACATTTTTGCTTTGTATTTTTCATTCCACAAACTATATATTCTTATATTATGCTAAATGAAGCTCACTAAACTTCTCTCAGTCAGATTTAAATGGATTGGTATAGGAAATCATTATATCAAAATTAAGAAAATAAAAATTTTAACTTTTGAATTCAACTGGAGTTGTTTTTTTTTTTTAAGTTTCTATTATGTTCCTGGTGCCAGATGCAAAGACAAACGAAAAAGAATTCTTTTTTAAATAGAAATTAAAATGGTTTGGGTGGATGAGGGTGAGGGCACAATATTTAAACAGGTTAATACAATTGGAGGTGGGGTGCATGGATTCAGAAAAGGTTTGTTTTCAGGTAGGAGTGGAATCTTGGGTTTAAAAATCAGTATATGTAATTCTGTTTTCAATCAGAAGTTTTTTTTTTTCAAATAACACATATGCTTTTTCTCTGGAGCAATTGTGGATATCTCCTTTTTAAAACCTGAGAGAGTCCTGGGAGACTGGGGCTTTAGAGGACTTGAGTAACTCAAGTTTTAATTTAATTGGAGCTATGGAAGCTAGCCAAACAAGCAGACTTTTGGTTTCTATGTTAATTGCCTAATAAACAACAGACTTCTTCCTTTCCTACATTTCTTCTACCCCCTTTAGTTTTCCTGTCCTTTTAAATGATCCAACATGAAAGAACTATGACAAAAGATATTCTCCATCTCCTGACAGGGAAATGGTAGACTAATATTCAGAATGTGATATACATTTTTGAACATGGCAAATATGAAAATTGATTTGCTTGATAATGGTTACTTGTTTCAAGGTTTTAATTTTTTTCCCTCAGGGAATAACTAGGTGAGAGGGAAAAAATAATGTTTTGTAATTGAGAAAATTTTTAAATTAAAGTATAATGAGGTGGAAACAACAAAGCATACTTGAAATGAATTTTATTGATAAGATTGCATATCCTTGTGACCTACAGCATATGCATTATATCAAAGCACACATATAATCTCATGTAGGAGACAACATAAAATGACTTTGTTATTGTTCATGTACCACATATTGTGGGAGATTAGAAAAAAAGCATGATTTCTCAAGAAGGTAGTTGCAATGCAGTCTTCTACAGCCCTGGAACTAGAACCCTTGCCTTATAATTCCAGATTAGTGTAATTTCCATGGTTAGTGCTCTTTTCGTCTGCAAATTATATTGTGTTCATTTACCTGTTTAAATTTTTCTTCTCTAGTAGAATATATGTTTCTTGGGGTTAGAGTGTTATTTGGTTTTTCAGTATCTCCAGCATCCAATGCTGAACCTTGTATCTATCTAGTATAAATAAATACTTGTTGAATGAAGGAGTTTAATGATATTTGACCAGCAAGACTGATGCTAATGATAAGTCTGTAATTCTAATAAATATTTTTTTGTTGGAAAAATACACATTACAAAAATAAAATTTGATTAGAAATATAAGAAGTTGACAAGGTTTGGGAAAAGAAAACCTGATGAAACAATTAGAAAATATTTGAAGTACTTAACTTTTCTAAACTTCTTCACCTTAGTGCAGGAACACGACCTTTTTTGGTGTGTTTGGGACTCCTTTGACAGCCTGCTGAAACCTATAGACATTTTCTCATCACAATATTTTTAATTATATAAAATAAAACATTGGATTAAAAAAGGAAAATAATTTTATTAAAATGCAATTTTGCATTTGTATATATTTAATATCCATTTATGTGGATATGTGTATGCATGCATATGTCTGGTACCTGGGTGTGTGTATATGAACATATATTCATGTGAATATGTATGTGTCTGTGTATGGGTATGTATAAATGTACACACATATATTCCCCAGTTTAAGATAATAGGCTCCAGATTAAAAACCTTTGCTTTAGGGTGATCCCCTGGTAAAAATAACTTTTCCAGTGAAACAAAAGAATTTCATTGCACATTCACCATGTAAAAGACCAAAAGTCTGGGTCTGTCCAGTAGTTTTCCAGGGCAGCAGCAATCTGAATGTTGCCATGAAAAGATCCTTCTTTTTCCTTTATTGATGTAATTATACTTTAGTAGATAACTAACATTATAGATATCCTTTAACATTTTTTCCAGTGTGTTTTCATTCAATATACCATAGACCTATCAATTAATGAATCTTGCTGGTCTTTGTATTAGATAGTTGGAATACAATTATGAAAATCCTTGTCTTCAAGAAAGTTGCATTCTCTTTGGGCCTTGTAACATGTTAATAGTGAGTAAATATAGGATATATTAAAAAAAACAGTGATGGGGGTGGCTCAACAATTGGAGGAATAAGGAAAAGTTTCCTTAAGGAAGTAGCACTTCAGTCTTAATAGAACTAGAGGTTCCCAGGGAAAGAGTTTAAAAGGAAGAATATTCTAGGCATGGGCTGGTTGCCTTTGCAAAGGTATATAAAGTGGAGATGGAATATGTTGTATGGGGAGCTATAAAGAGTATAGTTTGAATTCTAGTGTGTGTGAAATGGGGTACTGTTATCCCATCCACATTATGACTTTCTCCATTGAGGTTTCCATATAGTACAGGTTGGCATTAGAATTGAATGGAAATTTTGGAGAGTTTTTTGAAAGCCGCAGATTATATGTGAAGGCCAGCAGATAAGAAGAAACAGTATAGAAACTTAGAAATACATAAAATGTATGTATAGTATTAATTTCAACCTAAATTTTACAATAAGGTACTATATACAGGTACTGTATACATTCCATAAAAGAAAAAGGGGAAAAGTCAGTCTTCTCTGTGAAGAGAGGGCAAAAATATTTTTTGCGAATTTTCTAGATCTCAGGGGCATTGTGCCCCTAGTCCCCTCAATGTGCAAGGTACAAATAACAGATAGGATGGAGCCAGATTGCAAAGGGCTTTAAATGCCAAATGTAGACATTTTATTTTAACTTGGGGATTCTCAGAAACTTCTTGAGCAATTAAGTGACTTGGTCTGAATTACACTTTGGAAATATCAATTTGGCTTATATGGAGGTTGGGTAGAAATTGCAATAATCTGGGGGTGAGATAATGAGAATTTCATCTAATGTGGCTGAAGTTGGATTGTAGAGGAGGGGATGAACACAGCATATGTAGAGACTGAATTGACAAGTCTTGGCAAATGATTGGATGTGATAGATGAATGGGGCAGAGTATGGCAGTATATTTTCTAGCTTGCAAATCTGGGTGACAAGGTGACTGGCAAAGAAGAACATACTGATTTGAGGATCTTAGAGGTAGCATAATTATGAATATGAAAGCAACCTCAGAGGTTTCAGAGGAAAACAGCTCCTTCATTCTATAGATAAAGAAACAGAATAAATATCTTGCCCAAGACCATAAGGAAGTTGTCAAAAATGATACCAAGGATGTCAGACTGGATGCCAGTAATAGAAAAATTGGGTTGTGTTTGAGGGACAGATGTTGAAATGTTAGAAGAATGTATTTGAGACATCCAAGAGTTAGTTTTAGTTCTACATTATAAATGCTGGGTGGTACAGTGGATAGAGGCCTGGATCAGGAATCAGGAAAACCTGAGTTCAAATCGTGTGTGTGTGTGTGTGTGTGTGTGTGTCTTAACTATATCTTAACTAACTGGGTGATCTTCCCTTCCATTTGTACTATCTACCTCCCAGGGTTGTTGTGGGATCCAACAGGATTTGTAAAGCATTTTGTAAACCATTTAGTGCAATAGAAATTCCAACTATTCTTTCTTATACCCTAGTCTCCACAAAAAATAGTTCTTGAACTCAACTGTAGGGAGAAACAAATTGAGGCCCTGTGTGTGGATGAGATTACCAAGTGAGACAGTATAGAGCAGAAATGGAAAAGGACCCAGGATAGAGCCAGGGAGGATGTCCACAGTTAGTGGTTGTGATATGAATGAAACATCAATTAGGGTCACTAAAATGGAACATGCAGAGAGAACTGGGAGGAGAACTAGGAGACAACAGTTCTATGAAAACCCAGAATAAGGATGATGAATGATCATTAGATCTGTCAATTAAGAGATCATTGATAACTTTGAAGGGAGTAGGTTCATGATCATTTTGGAAGCTAGATTATAGATCTTTTTTTTTCTGTATATACATACATACATACATATATATATACACACATGATTTTCTTAATATTCTTCATAATATTCAATGTATTATATGTGTATTACTTAGCTTAAATCACTAGCAGTCTTCAAAGTATTATGTCAATAAAGCTATTTTAAAAATAAGATATTTTAGAAGTTTGCAACTTTTAGAGATGGTTATTTTCAGAGGTTTTGTACATTGGCTAATGACTTGAATTGTTTAATGCTATTAATTATATTTTTCTAGTGTCAAAGATGTCCTGCAATAGTGGATAGGGAGTTGGCCTTGGACTCAGTAGGACCTGAGTTCAAATATTTTCTGTGATGTTTACTACTCTATAACCCTGGACAGGTTATTCAGTATCTCTGCCTAAGGCATTTATTCATAACTTTTAGAAAAGGTGCTGACCACTGAAGCTTGAAATAGTTTCTTCATTTCAAAATTGTCTATACTAATGAAATCACAGGTCCAACTTTTGTTGTAAAGCAAAATTAAATTTTAATCATTGTTTTTTAGATCTTACCCAGAGGTTATAAAAAGAAAAAAAAGCACTTCTCAGAAAATAAATGCTTTAAAACTGAGAAGCTTTAAATGAGTTTTATTGCATTTATATTAAATGTTAAATAAATTATATCTGAATTATATTAAAGTTTTCTCTGTATCCCCTTACTCTGAATACTCTATTTAGTTATTTTGCCATCCCTCTTTCTTATATTTCAGATTCCTCCTCTAGATATTTCCTTTAAGAAAGCCTTATCTAATAAGAAAGCATATCAAGCAATCAAATAATCAAACTATGACTGAAGATATCTAATAGTTCTTGAGAGATAAATAACACTAGGTAAAGAGGCACAAAGATTTATAAGTTTAGAGGGAAAGAAGGGAGAGTGTAAACACCGAGTAAATTCTATTCAATAGATTTGGCCTAGAGAGGGACTAAGATACATTCCCACTTGGATTTAAAAAATCTATCTTAATCTACAGGGAAGGGGGAATTGGGAAAGGGAAAGATAAGGGAAGAAAGGACTGATAAAAGGAAAGGTGGAGGTATGTGAAAATACACTGAGAGTTAAATTTTAAAAGAAAAGTTAAAGGGGACAAGGAATTAAATTTTGATGAGGAGGAATAAGAGGAAAGGTAAGGAAAGAGAAAAATATAAATGGAGAATGATAGAGGAAAATGCAGAATTAATAATCTTAATTGCAAATGTGAATGGGATGAATTGTCCCATAAAATGGAAGCAAATAGCAGAATGGATTGTTAACCAGAATCCTACAATATGTTGTTTACAAGAAACACATTTAAGATGGAGAGATACACACAGAATAAAGGTAAAAGGATAGAGCAAAATGTATTATGCCTCAGCTGAAGTAAAAATATCAAGGTTAGCAATCCTAATCTTGGATAAAGTAAAAGCAAAAATTGATCTTATTAAAAGAGAAAAAGAAGAAAACTCCATCTTCTTAAAAGGCACCATTGGTAATGAAGCTATATCATTATTAAACATGTATGCACCTAGTGGTATAACTTCCAAATTCTTAGAGGAAAAGCTGAGTGAATTACAAGGAGACATAGATAGTGAAACTTTAATAATGGAGACCTCAACGTCCCTCTTTCAGAACTAGATAAATCTAACCATAAAATAAACAAGAAGGAAGTTAAAAAGATGAATGAAATCTTAGATATGATAGACCTCTGGAGAAAACTTAATGGGGAAAGAAAAAGAATATACTTTTTTTTCAGCAGTACTTAACACCTATATCAAAATTGACCATGTACTAAGGCATAAAAACTTTATAATCAAATGCAAAATGGCAGAAATAATGAATAAACACCCCTCAGACCATGATGCAATAAAAATTACATGTAATAATGGGTAGATTAAACAGTAAATAATAGAAATAATTAATAATTATATTCAAGAAAATGATACTAATGAGACATCATACCAATATTTATGAGATGCAGCCAAGGTAGTTTTATAGGGAAATTTTAATCTCTAAATGCCTATATGAGTAAAATAGAGAAAAAGGAGGTCAATGAACTGGGTATGCAATTAAAAAAGCTAGAACAAGAACAAATTAAACATCCCCAATTAAATACCAAATTAGAAATTCTGAAAATCAAGGGAGAGATTAATAAAATTGAATGCACGAAAACCATTGATCTCATAAATAAAACTACAAGTTGGTTTCATGAAAAAGCCAATAAAATAGACAAACCTTTGATTAATCTGATTTAAAAAAAAAGAAAGAAGATAACCAAATTACCAGTATCAAAAATGAAAAGTGTGAACTAATCACCAATGAGGAGGAAATTAGAGGGATAATTTGGAGCTACTTTGCCAAACTGTATTCCAATAAAGTGAAATGAAGGAATATTTACAAAAATGCAAACTGCTCAGATTAACAGAAGAGGAAATAAAATACTTAAATAACCCCATTTCAGAAAAATAAATTGAAGAAACCATCAATAAACTCCCTATGAAAATATCTCTAGGTCTAGATGGATTTACAAGGTAATTCTACCAAACATTTAAGGGACAATTAATTCCTATTCAACATAAACTATTTTTTTTTCCTTAAGGCAATGGGATTAAGAGTGATTTGCCCAAGGTCACACAAGCTAGCCAATTATTAAGTATCTGAGGTTGGATTTGAACTCAGGTTCTCCTGACTCCAGGGCTCTATCCATTACGCCATCTAGCTGCCCCTGACATAAACTATTTTTAAAAAATTGGAGAAGAAGAGTTCTGCCAAATTCCTTTTATGTTGCCAACATCATGCTGATATCTTATTGTCTGCGATAACTCTGGTGTGTGTGTGTGTGTGTGTGTGTGTGTGTGTGGTCATTTCCTCGAGAGTCAGGTCGAATAGAGACATACACGCAAGGTCATGATACAATTCTACTGGTTTATTTTTGGAAAGTCAGACTTTTTATAACAAAAACTTATCTCAGGAATGATAAGTTAGAGGAGACCCAGTTTCACAATTTCCTGGGTAAATTTACAATATTTATTCTTAGAAATCCGCATACTTATCAGAAAAGGCTTTTACAACCACCTTTGGAGCCACAGATTATCCCAGGTTAGGGTTCACTGGAGAGCCAATAAATCCATTTAATGAGCAAGAATACATACATATCAGGGTGGCTAGGTGGCACAGTGGATAGAGCACCGGCCCTGGAGTCAGGAGTACCTGAGTTCAAATCCAGCCTCAGACACTTAATAATTACCTAGCTGTGTGGCCTTGGGTAAGCCACTTAACCCCATTGCCTTGCAAAAAAAAAAAAAAGGTTAAAAAAAGAATACATACATTTCTTTGATGGAAAAGGTTACCAAAGATATATGTAAATCACTCCCAGGAGCAGGCCCTCAACAGATTCCCCCTCTTTGGGCATGCTGAAGCTTTAGACAGTGTGTTAGGACATCTATACTTTGTCCCAGAGAAAAAAGACATCTGAAACAAATGGGAATAATACACGATATCAATAATAATATAAAATACTAGGAAGCATGCTCACTAATAGGTTCATAAAACGAAGAGGAGAAAACCTATTACCAAAGAACGACCAATTATCAATACCTGAGTCCATTTCCATTCTAGTACCAATGCATATCATCAACAATTTTATGCAATTGATTCACATCCATAGTTATAGAATCATTATACCATATTCCATTCAAATAACTTTTTATATTATCCCCATGGTATGAGTGAAGTATTATTATTTTTTTAGTTTTTTGCAAGGCAAATGGGGTTAAGTGGCTTGCCCAAGGCCACACAGGTAATTATTAAGTGTCTGAGACCTGATTTGAACCCAGGTACTCCTGACTCCAGGGCCGGTGCTTTATCCACTACGCATTTTCTGATAATTCTTGAACATACTTTGCTTCTATTTTTTTCTTATTTCCCACTTGTGCAGAAATAACTGTAGAGATGGCTGTCACAATACTTAATATTCCACAAACAATGCAACTAACACATCTCTTTTGCCTCATTCTCTTTATTACCTTATCTAAGAACTCATCAGTAGGAGACATATACTAGCCTTATACATTGGTGGGTATTATAGCAAATTTTGGTTGTTTTATCATGAAAACAACATCATCATCCATCACTTCCTTATTTACACATTCTCGAATAGTGCAATTGTAACAGTTACCATTATACCCCCACTTTTTCTCTAGTAATATTGACATTTTTAAAAGCAATATCTGGTCCTGTGCATGCAGTCACAGACAATTTCTTTTCTGCATAAGGTATTTTGTCCAATGTCTTAATCCACTTATATCCCTTACCTCATCTGTTCCTGCCATAGCCTTCTATATCTCTGAATTGGCTAACTCTATTTCTGGGTATATTATTGGTTTAATATAGCCTGGAATATCCCATGAAATAACTCTATCAGGAGAATTGCACACTTGTTGCAAAATAGAATGATCTTAATGGAGTGTGGCAGGCAACCTAGGGTGGAAAATGTTCATGTTTGAAATCCCAAGCATGTAAGTTTAAACAAGGAGTTTCTGTAGGAAATATTTTTCTACCCTCAGTACTTTCTACAAGCAGAATTCCTAATATTTCTAATGTTTTAAATGCTCTGAGGTTATAAATATTTGGATGAGTTGAATTATTAGTTTTACTTAATTTAACATATGGCTCAACAGTAGACATTTTACAAAAACATATAGGTGTCATAGTATTTAAACCAGAAAAATTATGCCTAATTTCTTTCCTGAGCATCTCTTCTTTGATATCTCCAGTAGGAACTTTGTTATATCCCAAATAATTTGCAGCTTCCCCTATTAATACAATTTCAGCCATACTTTCTCCCTATTGTACAGTAGTTACCCATGGAGGGTTTTAAACGTAAGTCCAATATTCAATTCCTTTCACAGTTCCCAAATTGTTCATGAGTAATGTAAGCATCACAAATTGTCCCATAAGTCCATGACGTGCTTTCCTTTTGCATGGTTCTGTCCTTCCTTCTCCTTTTATCTTTTCTTTTTCAATTTCTTAAGTGTAAGATATTCATTTTCTGTATTACTTGATTCATCTGGTCTGCATGGTCTGATGTTTCTTTCTGGTACCTAGACAGTTTCTCCATCTGTGGACAAAACAGAAGCATACCCTCGACCCTAGGTTAATAATTGATCTAGTCATTTTCATTGTTGATGCCTTAGGGTCCTTCCACATGGTCATGCCCTTCTTCTTTTCATGTTGCATATCCTTATTAAAAAATCTTTCTGGTGGTGTTGTTTATCATTCAATGTTAAAAATTCATGGTTTATAAGGTAAGAATTATTCTCTTTTTGTTTCCCTTTTGTGTATATATATATATATATATATATATATATATATATATATATATATGTATATATGTATCCTTTCTACTAAGGCTTGACCAATGGGGTTATAGGGAATACCTGTAATATGTTTTATATTGTAATATAGGCAAATTTGTTTAAATGCCATTGAAGTATATCCAGGGCCATTATCTGTTTTTGTGGATTTTGGTATCCCTGCAGTAGTAAAACAATGGAATAAATGATCAATCACACCTTGTATAGCCTCTGAACTTTGTGCTGTTGCCTTTGTATATGAACTAAATGTATCTACAGTAACATGAATGAATTTCATTTTTCCGAAAGATGCATAATGAGTCATATCCATCTACCACAATTCATTAGGAACCTGGCCTCTAGGATTCTTAGAATAATTTGGAGGGGTAGGTAAATATGGAATGCATGGGTGACAGGATATTACTATATTCCTTGCTTGCTTTCTGGTGATTTTAAATTTTTTCCTTAATAAAAAGGCATTCTGGTGCCTTTTTTTTTTTGTTAAACTGCCTAGCTTGCTCTTCTACTAAGCTTGTAAGAAGTTGAAGGGTTAATTGATCAGCCCTATGATTGCCTTAATATGTAGACCCAGACAATCCAGTGTAGGAATGTGTGTGTTCAGTAAAAAAGGATTATGTCTATCTCTTATAACTCTTTAAAGAGTTGATATAATTCTTCATCAGTGCTATGTTTAATAAAAGCTGTTTTTTTGTATCTGACCACATGATAGCTAAACTTACTATCTGTAAACATGTTAAGGGTTTGTGGCTGTTCTTTTAATATCATTAATTGGGCATATAATTCATTCTTTTGTTTTGATTTAAAATGAGTTTAAAAGTAATTTCTTTTCTATTATTGCATTTATGCTTGGACCTATAGGTCTAGAATAAGGTCCATCACATTGTTTAAAAATTTCAGGGAGGGGCAGCTAGGTTGCACAGTGGATAGAGCACTGGCCCTGAAGTCAGGAGTACCTGAGTCCAAACCCGGCCTCAGACACTTAATAATTACCTAGCTGTGTGGCCTTGGGCAAGCCAGTTAACCCCATTTGCCTTGCAAAAACCTAAAAACAAATTTTCAGGGAACTCAGAGTATCATATCTTCAGATATTTTCCCTCATTACCGCTACAGAGCAATCAATCAATCATTAACTCTAGGCTTTGACATCAGTACAGTAAAATAGCTTATATTGATAAAACTAGATCATATAACTTTTCAACATCTTGTTCATCAGTAAGTTAACATAACTATGGGTTACATAATTTTCAATTTCCCAGTCATTTTTCAAAGCCTCTCACATTTATTCAGTATTATTGGAAATAATTGCAGTTAAACTATACTTCCCAATATCTTATACAAACCTTCTTCTAAGTTTACCATTTTTGCTTCTTTAAAATTAAACATTAAATTCTTAACTTACATGAAATATAATGTTTCCATAGTGACATCTCATTCTCTTAAAGTTAACCTTATAACTGAATATGTTACATATAAATTTCTTTCACATCTCTTTTATAAGCTTATTTTCCTCTTGTTCAAATGCACTACTATTTTCAAAAAGAAAATAAGATTCTCTATGAATTTAGTTTATATATATATATATATATGTATATAATAATTTCAAAACATCCAATGTAAAACTTTTACCAATGCCAGGGTTACAGTATACATATATAATTTCTTCTTCTTAAACAGCAGATATTATGTTACTTTGATCCTACATATGAACATTCCCTTTAAGAAACACTAGGTAGAAGAGCACATCTTTTCACAATCCCTCTGAGCTGAAAGACCTTGAGAGATATAACCTTGTTGGCAAGGTATTCTCTAGTTTTCTTATAACAAATCTTTATAAAGGTGATGGATGATACTTCAATTCATTTATTGTTTGTTAGTGTAACACAATCTTAAAGTTTCAAAACATTGTCTGAATCTGTTCTTATGTAAAGTTTACTAATTATACATAATACATTTCAATTTAATGTAATACATAAAAATTTCTTGAAACCAGATGTTTCTAAAATTCCTTTTTATGATTACAAGATTTTCTTTATAGTTCTCTTAATAATATTATAAATTCCAAACTCATATTCAAAATTACCTTAAATTATTTTCCTTTTCAAAATATAAAAGTTTGGAAATCCCTCTTATCTGTATCAATGCTATTCTAACTTCTCAATGCTTTAACTTAAAAATGAACTTTTATATCCTCACTGACAAAAGGATGTTCTGGGAATTGGATATTTCTCACATTTTGAGATATCAAGTTGGTATGCACTAATTATTTACCTTTACTGTTTATCATTCCTTGTTCACACCCCAAATTTTTTTATATTATACATATATATATATATATATATACACACACACACACACATACATGCACGCATATTTTTAACATGCTAATTAAGACCAGCCCTCAAAATAATTTTAGGGACAATTTCAATTTCTTCTAGGTCCCTTATAAGTATAATTTGCCAAATCAGTAAATAAAATACTATTAGTCTATAAGACCAGAAAAGATGCAATAGAAAATAAGAGAAAATAATAGAACCTCTTCTCCTCCAAAAACAACATGATTCTAAGGAAAATCTCCTTTTTTTTGGTGCCAATCATGAGTTTTGGAAAAAAAAAGATCTAATTTTGAAAAGAGAGAATGGAAAGAAGATTGGCTAATCAGAATGCAGAGAACAGTAGGCCTGAGAGACAGCTGAGAGCTTCTCTCTGCCTGTATTTTAAAGCAAACACATATAGAGACATAAACAGAGTCAGAGCATTTAGAATGAGAGAGGCCCCGAAATCCAGGGAAACCCTACCTTGTTCTCTTTTAAACATTACACAAAGACAAAAAAGGCAAAAGGATACCAGATAAACACACACACACACACACACACACTTAAGCTGGAACACAAAACCAAACACTACCAAAGGTGACAAATCTCCAAAAAACCAGAGGTAAAATGCAGAGAACATTCCATTTTTCACAATACATTTTTCCATTCAAAGGTTTTGATATCTAATATTTCTTGATGTTAATTCTAAATAACTATAACTTTTGAGAAGGCAAACAGTCACTCAAAAATCCCTCAGTCTAATTGGAATATCCCCTGTCCCCCTTCAGCTTTTTTAAAGGAACAGCCCTAAATCTTTTCTGGGAAGGGAGTCTTCTATTTTTATATCCTCAATTGTCCTATTATTTTCTCTAGTAATCAAATTATGTACTGTAAAATAAACCTGATTATCTTGTCTTTCTGAAATTTGCTTCTTCAAAGCTTTCTTGGGGCTGCTAGGTGGCTCAGTGGATAAAGCACCTGCCTTGGAGTCAGGAGTACCTGGGTTCAAATCCGGTCTCAGACACTTGATAATTACCTAGCTGTGCGGCCTTGGGCAAGCCACTTAACCCCATTTGCCTTGCAGAAACCTTACCCCCCCAAAAAAACTTTGTTAATGTCAAATAGCATTTTTTGTGATTGTTTATTTAATACATACCTTTCTCATCTACGAATATTCACTGTCACTTTCTGTTTCTATAATTTCAAATAAATTCCCTTTTTTAAACTTTTTTTAACATTTTACTTTATTTTTTTTTTAAATTAGGTCTTCATGAAACAATTCTCTTTCTTATTTAGTGCTTTTCCTTAATTCCTCTCAGGTAAATTCAAGATCTAGATAAATGAACCATGAGCAAACAAGCTGTCTGATCTCTCACATGTCTTTGAACTGCCTGTTGCAGTCTAGCAAGAAATTGTACACAATCTTCATTAGCTACTTGTTTTATTTTTTATTTTTTTTGGCAAAGCAAATGGGGTTAAGTGGCTTGCCCAAGGCCGCACAGCTAGGTAATTATTAAGTGTCTGAGACCGGATTTGAACCCAGGTACTCCTGACTCCAAGGCCGGTGCTTTATCCACTACGCCACCTAGCCACCCCTACTTGTTTTATTTTTGTAAATGAAGTATTGCCTCCTTTTTCAGGCAGTTCTAGCCTTGCCTGTTTTTCAGCAACGTCTATTTGTTCATTTACCTCTAAACTATACCCAATTTGATTATTTACTCCTGCCCATGGATGGGTGCTAGAGAGCATTTCCGATGTTATTCTTAACCCTGCTGCTTCATTTATTTTAGCTTGATTAGTACAATTCTTAAAAAATTCAGTTTTCCATATTAAGTAATCTCCTGGTATAAGAGCAGTTTTTGCTATCGTGGTCCAATCTTCTGGGGCTAACATTTGTCTAGCTGATACTTCTATCATAGTTAGAACATATGGGCTATTGTTTGTTGCTGATTTTAATTCTTTAAATGTTTTAAAATTTAAATTATCGTATTCTCTCAAAACAATCCCTGGAATCTTGGATCAGGTCTCTCAAGCACGGGAAAAGAGAACAATAACTCTCTCATGTCCCATGTAATCTCCTCTCCCTTATCCACTGCTTTTTGAGTAACATTTATATGCCCCTTATCTCTGTTAGTATTTTCTTCTTTAGACTATAAAGGAGCAGAAGGTGGGTTATTAAAGTTAGGAGGAGGTGGCGTTGGAAGTAAAATCCACAACTTTTTTTTTTACTCTTATCTTTCTGCTGAATGGTTTGAACATCTACATCAACCTTTTTTTAATATATCTGAGCAAAAGGAACATCTCCAGGTGGAGTCAGGAAGATTTTTAAAATATTCCACAATGAAAAGACTCCTATAGGAAATGCCTCCTGACCTTCCTGTTTAAAATGTTCACTCATCTGTTTCCCCACAGTTTCCCATTTTTCAGTACTTAGTACTCCTTCTTCTGGAAACCAAGGACAACATTTCTGTACACATTCAATAAATTCTTCCAATTGTTTTGTTGTTATTAACAAGCCTCTTTCTTTAACTATCTACTTTAACACTTTCAAATAATGTCCTCTATCCTTAGACTGTTCCTCTCCCATATTAATGCTCTCTGTTTTAGACCTGATGAAAAAAAATATTTACTTTAATGCCTGCTGTCTCTTTAAGAGCCCTTTTTTTTTTGACCTTCAGGATGTTCAGACAATATCTTTCTTTTCAAGACTGATTCCCCTCCAGGTCCGTCCCTGTTTCTGTCACCAGATATCTCCCTCGATAGCTCTGGTGTATGTCTGGACATTTACTCAAGAGTTAGGTTGAATAGGGATATACATGCAAGGTCATGATACAACTCTACTGGTTTATTTTTGGAAACTCAGGCTTTTTATAAAAAAAAAAAAAAAACTTATCTCAGGAATGACCGGTTAAAAGAGACCCAATTTCACAATTTCCTGGGTAAATTTACAATATTTATTCTTAGAAATCTGCATATTTCTTTATCAGAAAAACCTTTTACAACCACCTCCAGAGCCACAGATTGTCCCGGGTCAGGGTTCACTGGAGAGCCAACACATTCATTTAATGAGCAAGAATACATACATATCTCTGATGGAAAAGGTCATCAAAGATATGTGTAAATCACTCCCAGTAGCTGGCCATCAGCAATATCTAAACCAGGAAGAACCAAAACAGATAAAGAAAATTATAGAAAAAAATCTTAAATAAAATTTTAGCAATGAGGCTACAGCATGTTATTACTAGGATAAGACACCATGATCAGGTAGGATTTATGTCAGGTAGGCAAGGATGGGTCAGTATTCAAAAAACACTCAACATAATTGAACATATCATTAGCAAAATCAACAGAAATCATATAATTATCTCAATTAGATGCTGAAAAAGCCTTTGATAAAATATAACATCCATTTCTATGAAGAACAACAGAAAGTTTAGGAATAGATGGAGTTTTTCTCAAAATAATAAATAATATCTATCAAAAACCATCAACAAATATTATATGTAATGGAATAAACTTGGAGCATTTGCAATAAAATCAGAGGTGAAATGACTGCCCATTATCACCATTACTATTTAATATATTAGAAATGCTAGCTATAGCAATAGGAGAAGAAAAAGAAATTGATGGAATTGGAATTGGCAAGAGGAAGCAAAGCTTTTCACTCTTTGTAGATGGTATGATGTATATTTAGAGACTGAGAAAATCATCTAAAAAATCTCGAACAAATATAGCAGGATATAAAACAAATTCACATAAATCATCAGCATTTCTAGATATATGTTCAACAAAATCCAGGAGCAAGAGATAGAAAGAAAAAATTCATTTAAAGAAACTACAGACAAAATTAAATACTTAGGAATCTACCTCACAAGACAAACCCAGAAACTGTATGAACACAGGTATAAAGAAAGCACTTCTTGCCCCAACTAAAGTCAGATCTAAATAATTGGGAAAATATCAATTGCTCATGGTTAAAGCAAGCTAATATAATAAAAATGGCAATACTAGCCAAATTAAATTACTTATTCAGTACCATACCAATCCAACTACCAAATAACTACTTTACTGAGCTAGAAAAAATAGTAACAAAATTCATCCGGAGCAACAAAAGGTCAAGAATCACAAAGGAACTGATAAAAAAAAGTGTAAAGGAAGGTGGCCTAATTCTACCAGATCTAAAACTATTATAAAGTGTCAGTCATCAAAACTACCTGGTACTGGTTAAGAAATAGAGTGGATTAGGATAGGTTCAAAAGAAACCTCAGTAAATGATTACAGCAATCTACTATTTGACAAACCCAAAGACATCAGATTCTGGGATAAGAATGCACTATTTGAGAAAAATTGTTGGGAAAACAGTATGACTAAAACTAGGCATAGATCCACATTTCACATCCTATACTAAAATAAAGTCAAAATGGGTACAGCTTTTAGATGTTAAAGGTGATAGCATAGATAAATTAATAGACCAAGAAATACTCTATCAGATCTATGGAAAGAGGACAAATTTATGATGAAACAAAATTAGAGTATGTTATAAACTGCAAAATGAATGAGTTTGACTATATTAAATTAAAAACTTTTTGAACTAATAAAATCAATGCTGCCAAAATTAGAAGGAAAGCAGAAAGCTGGGAAGCAATATTTACAACTAGGAGGTCTGATAAAGGTCTTATTTCTAAACTATATAGAGAATTGCATCAAATTTATAAGGTTTCAAGTGATTCCCCCCATTGAAAAATGGTCAAAGGATATGAATAGGCAGTTTTCAGATGAAGAAATTAAAGCTATATATATAAATATATATATATATATATTCATATGGAAAAATGCTCAAAATCATTATTGATTAGAGAAATGAAAATTAAAACAACTGTCAGATTGGCCAAGATGAGAAAAAAGGGAAAATGATCAATTTTGGAGAGATTGTGGGAGGATTGGGACATTGATGCATTGCTGGTGGAGTTGTGAACGAATTCAACTATTCTGGAGAGCAATATGGAACTATTCCCAAAGAGCAATAAAGCTGTTCATTCCCTTTGATCCAGTAATTCCAATTCTAGGTTTATATCCAGAAGAAATTATAAAAAATGGGAAAAGCCCCACATTCATAGCATCTTTTTGTAGTGGCAAAGAATTGGAAGTTGAGGGAATGCCCATCAGCTGGGGAATGGCTCAACAAGTTAATGTACATAAATACTATGGACTATTGTTCTATAAGAAACTATAAATGGTCAAACTCTAGAGAAACATGGAATGAGTTATAGCATCTGATGCTGAGTGAAGGAAGCAGAACTAAGAGATCAATGTATATATTAACAACAACATTGTGAGATGATCAACCCTGATGGAAGCAGCTCCTCTCAGCAGTTCAGAGAGCTAGGACAATCATATTAGACTGTCTTTGGACAATGTTATCCCCTTCCAGAGGAAGAAAAACAAAACTAAAGAAAAAAACCCCATCAAAATCTGATGAACACTTTATAAAATTTATCTCTTATGTATCTCTTTCCATTAAGCCTAATTCTTCATACTGAAATCGACTAATCTGTAAACAAACATAAAAATTTGAATGTACAATGCTAACTTGACTGCCACTGGAGGGGAGGAGGGTGGGAAGGGAGGTGGAAGGAAATTTTGTAACTTAAAAATATACATATGTATATTGATGCATGTTGGAAAATTTTTTAAAAATTAAAAAAAAGAAAGCCCTATCTGAGTCCAAAGCACAATACTTAGCAAATTGTCTAGTTCATAGTAATCAGGAGGCAAATTATTTTAATTAATTATTTATTCTAATTATGTATAATGATAGTTGTCAACATTCATTTTATTTTATTTTATTTTATTTTATTTTATTTTATTTTATTTTATTTTATTTTATTTAGTTTTTGCAAGGCAATGGGGTTAAGTGGCTTGGCCAAGGTCACATAGCTAGGTAATTTTTAAGTGTCTGAGGCCAGATTGGAGCTCAGGTACTCCTGACTCCAGGGCCAGTGCTCTATCCACTGTGCCACTTAGCCGCCCCCTGCTGATTTCTTATAACAATATATAACAAATTATAACAATAATATTCCAATAAATTAATATAACACAAATTATTAGTCATTCCCTAATTTTTGGCATCCTTTTAATTTCCAATACTTTGCCATCACTAAAAGCTACTATGAATATTTTTGTACCTGTGAATTGTTTCCTCTTTTTTATGATATCTTTAGATACTTTATTGTAGTACTTTATTGTATAAAAAGAGTATCCATACTTTTATATCCCTTTGGGCATAATTTCAAACCCATAATAGTTACTTCAGTTCACAACTTCACCACTAGTGACCTAATTTTCCCACATTCTCTCCAATATTGATCATTTCCCTTTGCTGTCATATCAGGCATTCTTTTAGGTGTTAGGTAGTACCTCAGAGTTGTTTTCTTCTGAAAATTGCCTGTTGTTATTCTTTGACTATCAATTTGAGGAATTATTTTATTTAAGGCAATGGAGTTAAGTGACTTGCCCAGTTGCTAGCCAGTTTTTAAATGTCTGAGGCTGGTCAGGTCCTCCTGTCTCCTGGCCAATGTTCTGTCCACTGCCACTTAGCTGGGTGGGGGCAGTGAATAGAATACCACCCTTGGAGCCAGGACAGGAGTTTGAATCCAGCCTCAGACACCTGACACTAAATTTGTGACCTTGGACAAGTCATTTGGTCCTGATGGCCTCATATATGGGGCCATCTTCAGTCCTCCTGATCCATATCGGACCACTGGACCTAGAGGACTCTGGAGAAGAAAGTGAGACTGGTATCTTTGCATAGCATCTCCTCACTCCAATCCAATTCAAGTACTTGTCATGGTATCACCTCCCAGATGTTTTAGTCTTCTTCAAAAATGAAGGGCAAACATTATTATTATTATCAATTGAGGAATGACTTGTGTGTTCTTATAAATATGACTCAGTTTTCTGTATATTTTAGACATTATGACTTAATCAAAGATACTGCCTGTAAAAATTGTTTTCCAGTTTTCTGCTTTTCATCTAATTGTGGTTACATTGCTTTCATTTGTGCAAAGCATTTTAATATTATTAAAAATTATCCGTTTTGCATTTCATAGTGTTCTGTATTTCTTCTTTGGTCATAAATTATTCTATCTATAGATCTGACAGTTAAATGATTCCTTGCTCTTCTAATTGGCTTATGGTGTTACCATTTATGTTTTAATCATTATCCATTTTGAGCTTATCTTGGTATAAAGAGGGAAATGTTGGTCTTTGACTCTTTCTTCTATACTAATTTCCAGTTTTCCTATCACTTTTTCTCCAATAGTGTGTTCTTCCCATAGGCTGGAGTCTTCTGGTTTATCAAAAAGTAGATTATTACAGTTATAGTTACTGTGTTTCGTGAGCATATATATTTTTTCTTGACTGATTAACTTAAAGTATTTTTCAATTATACAATTACTTCAGAATATTTAGCTGTTCTTAAGAGAACTCTTCATGTAATGCTTAGCAAAGATGAAAATAACTCAACATTTAAGTATTTTTATAAAGCTCATGTAAACATTGTTTGAAAATATAATGGATGTCAGGTAGGTGGCTCATTGGATAGAGCACTGGCCCTGGAGTCAGAAGGACCTAAGTTCAAATGCTCAGACATTTAATAGTTACCTAGCTGTGTGACCTTAGGCAGGTCACTTAACCTCATTGCCTTGCAAAAAAAAAAAACAAAAAAAAAGAAAGAAAAAGAACAAAAAATATACCAGGGTGGGTCAGCTAGGTGACAGAATGAGTGCTGTACCAACTCTAGATTTGGGAGGACCTGAGTTCAAATATAGCCATAGACACTTACTAGCTATATGATCCTTGGCAAGTTACTAATCCTATTTATCTGAAAAGGAGGAAAGATTACACATCAGAACTATGATATTATCAATGTCCATATTGACAGATACTTCCCTTATACTGGTTACAATAAATGAGCATTTTTTTCCTTGACAGATATAACCAAAGATTTATAAGTTTTAAATGACAGTGCCAGGACAGTGTGTTGTTTTTGACTTAATCATTTTGTCAATGACCTAATCAGAAATGCATTTCTAAACTCAGAAAAGCAAAGAAGATTTAGACTTCATTTTTATAATTTTTGTGATGTCAGATGATTTTAAATAGCTTTCAGTGAAAATGAAATTTTTAAAAAATTCTTAAGTTTTAGAGGAAAATGCTGTTATTTAAAGGAAAATTGGTTACTGTTGAGATGCACTTTATGTACTCAGTCTTCCCACAGCTTGTAATGTCAGTTAAATATAACCATCTTTGGGTTCTGTGGAACAGCAAATAGGGAAAGAGGCATATTTGTGAAAAGCTCCTCAAAGTAATTTGTTTTGACAGTTTTTAAAGGCCTCTTTGTAAATGGACTTAAACAGTACTTCTGTTGCTGATGATCCATATAAGAACACAAAATAGACTGAAATCAAGAGGCCTGATTACTGCTTGAATCTAAACAGTTCATTTTCTTTTTAATAAATCCAAATCAGGCTACCTAGAAGGAAGTTCTACTGTGAAATCTGTCTTATATAATCCTTTCATGAGTGGTTGTTGCATATGTATGTTCCTTGGGATTTTGCGGAATAGAAGCCAAACTATTACTACTGTGTTTCTAGTTAGAGGAACAAATGCTCAGGCAACCTGGCATATATTAACAAGATGACCTACTGTCTTGGTGTTGAAATCAAAATGATCTTTTAGCTTGATTTTTCTAATCTCAGTTAGACTGAAAATTTCCCATCCTATTTAAATCCTTAGTTGTTCATTAATTTGTCCAACTTTAGAGTATTGTTTCTCTAATTTCTCTCCTTAGGTCTCTTTGAGTGTCTGGTTTGTGATGAATGACCCAAAACATGAAAAAAAATTGTATTTTATTTTTCAGTAGAAGCACAATACAGTTATTGAAAGTGCAGGAATTTTTGTATCTAAGTTGAATTCATCTTCCTTGAATCTATGCATATACAAAGTCACTCAATAGTGCTATTAAAGATCTATTATAGATTGGTTACTCAGGCATTTCATTTATTTTGTGTGTCATTCTTTGACATAGATTTAAAATTTCATGACTTTAAAAATTCTCTTAACATATCATTTATTTGCCTTGTTCAACAAAATGTGAAAATCTTTCTGGAAACATTTGAAAATTTTTTTTTTAAATGGAATCTAATTCAGGTTTACTGATTTTTAGTTCTGTACCTTTCCAGTATAGTATAGATATAATTGGAATATTATTTATATTTTAGAGGGATTTTAAGAATTGAGCAAAGGATTCTTTTAGTGAACAGATCCCCTTGGTAGATTTAAAATTTTTAATTTAATGAACATAAGGTTTTTGGACTGTATTTCATAGAGACCTTTTAGTTACTATGTTATATAGTTTCTGTGGGAGGAATAATAGCAACAGTAATGATGATAAGATAATGATTCCAAACTTACCACTCTGGGATCTTGTGAATAAAAATTAGCTTAATATAAAATTCCCTTGTGGTTCTTCAAGAAAATACATATTAGAATAGCAGAGTTTGCTTTGCAGACATCTCATTAAGCAAAAAACATCTATAAGAAAATTGAAAAAATAGTTCCACTCATTATATAAATGGAGAAAGTAATATATGGAGACAACCAATGACTTTTTCAGAGTTGAAAAGTAAGTGGTGTCCTGGGAATGGAACTCATATCTCCATTTAGTCCTCTGTCTTAATTATTGGACATTTTTTGCCTCCCAAAATAGAGTTAATGTATCTCAGTGATTTAAAGCTATACCAGTCTAATGACTGGGTCTTTTGATTTTCCATTTTGGAGCATTATCAAAATATGGAGTAGTTTTGGACTGAGGAACTGGAAAATTTTGGGGTCTGGTATCTCATGAACTACTTCTGGGATAGCAACCAATGTCATGTACCACTGAAAGCAGGGAATCTCAACATTTGGGATCGTCTATTTTCTAATTTTTGGCATTAGTTTTCTAATCTTGGCAGAGCTGAATGTATCAGTGGTTTAAATGATTATCATTTTGTTCATCATCTTAATGCATTTTAAAGCAACACTCAAATTTTGACCAACTAGCAATTTATTCTATATGTCCTCAAAACCAGTAATTTTGAGTTTTCTGATAATTCCTACTTGCCATTTGTTTAAAAAATTATTTTATTCTTGAATCGCAGAAGATAATGGGCATTTATACTTCAGCATTTAAAGAGGGAAATAAAGCTGAGTAAGACTTCCTATTTTTCTTCCCTATGTGGTCTCTTTGCTATACCCAAGCTAATCTTTTTGCATCTTTCTGATGTTACTTACTAATTCCTGCCTTTTTGTCCTTTGCACATGTCATTCCTCCTTTTTTTAAATTTATTTTTATTAAAGATATTATTTGAGTTTTACAATTTTCCCCCAATCTTGCTTCTCTCCCCCCAGCCCCAGATAGCACTCTGTCAGTCTTTATTTTGTTTCCATGTTGTACCTTGATCCAAATTGGGTGTGATGAGAGAGAAATCATATCCTTAAAGAGAAGAGAATTCTAAGAGGTAACAAGATCAGACAATAAGATCTGTTTTTTTTTTTTCTAAATTAAAGGGAATAGTCCTTGCACTTTGTTCAAACTCCACAGCTCCTTATCTGGATACAGCTGGCACTCTCCTTTGCAGACAGCCCAAAATTGTTCCCGATTGTTGCACTGATAGAATGAGCGAGTCCTTCAAGGTTGAACATCACTCCCATGTTGCTGTTAGGGTGTACAGTGTTTTTCTGGTTCTGCTCATCTCACTCAGCATCAGTTCATGCAAATCCCTCCAGGCTCCCCTGAAATCCCATCCCTCCTGGTTTCTAATAGAACAATAGTGTTCCATGACATGTCATTCCTTCTAAGAGAAATCTGTGTTCTTCTTTCTGTATATATTGTGCTGTGTGTGTGTGTGTGTGTGTGTGTATTTATAAATGCACTTCTTACAGTTTACTTGTAGGATGCATTTCATGACTGACTCCATCTTTTCTATTGAGCCATACCCTCATTAATATCTGTATAATCATTTAAATTACAAAAATGTTCATTAAAGAACTGCTACTCAAAACAAAGGGCTATCCTTTTTAATACCAGTGTTTTCCTAGGAACTTTTTCGACCCTAGGACATAGTTTTCAAAGAACTGAGGGAAGAAAAAAAATCTTGAAAGAACTCTTAAGGTTTACAAATCTGCTTTGCACAACTTATCTCATTTGAACCTGTTATTATACCCATTTTACAGATGAGGAAATTGAGGCTTGCCTAAGAATGGAGGCAGAAGTTGAAATTATTTTTGTGACTACAAATCTGTAACTTAAATCCTCTATATTAGCTAACAACCTCATTTCACCCAGAGAACATTGAAAATAAATACGGTGGATGTAAGTAGATTGCATCACTTTGTAAAATGCAGAATTATAAATGAATAATTGAGTAAAGAATGTCATTAGAGAAATATGTGAGTTAAAAAAGAAGCTGAACTGGTCATATGGAAAAGAGGTTATTTGGTTATAAGGAAAAGGGAACTTCTGGAGAGACTTTGTAAAAAGTTAACGTAATAGTATGACAAGAAAGCAAGAGGACCTCTAGCATATTATATTGGGTGGATGCTCTCTGATTAATTTATTATTATTATTATTAATTTGATAAAAGCCACATAGAATGGGCAGTCGTGGGTGGACTGCTGTCTTCATCATTAGAAGAAATACATTGATGAAATAATAGAAACACTTAAGAGTTTAAGAGTATGTGGAAACTGCAAGGAAAGAAGGCTCTTCTATGGTTGGAGAATAACAAAAAAGAACATTTAGAGATCTAAAATAATTAAATGTGGACTAATACAGTAACTTTTTTTACTAGTATTCCTGTTTCTCAGTAGCCTCACTTCAGTTGATCCTACTTAACGTCACTTAATTATTTTTCCTAAAATATTTCTTTGTAAACTTATCACTATCTTGCTTTAAAAAAAAAGTCTTCAGGGCAGCTAGGTGGCACAGTGGCTAGAGCACTGGCCCTGGAGTCAGGAGTACCTGAGTTCAAATCCGACCTCAGACACTTAATAATTACCTAGCTGTGTGGCCTTGGGCAAGCCACTTAATTCCAGTACCTTGCAAACAAAAAGTCTTCAGTGGTTCCTTATTATAACCTACAGAAATAAATTATATAGATTTTTTTTACAATGTGGTTTTACATTATGACTCCAGGCTTCCTTTCCAGAATTATATTCTACTCTTTCCCAATAGGAATCCTCTACTCCTATTCCATTTCCTATAAATGCATCATATTTATTGTTTCCTTTGTGTTTTTATTCACTGTTCTCTTCCAATTGAAGTATTTTCCCATTTCTTCTCCCCTTAGGTAAATTCTACCTACCCTTCAAGGCCTAATTCAAATCCTTCTTTCTTCATATTAGAGGTATGAGGACAAGGATGCTCTGAAAATAATTAGCTATCTGACCATCAGTATTAACCACTCTGACCATAGTGATCACTCTTATCTTTTAACTTCTTTTAACCTATCATTTAGCTTCATTTAACACTTAGAATCTGGATCACACTTTCTTTGATACTTTCTTGATCAAGTTGATTGATTTGAGTATGACATCAGTTATTGATTGCAGCTGGTCTTTGTCTTTC
The DNA here is from genome assembly GCF_037893015.1 of Macrotis lagotis. Taxonomy (NCBI): domain Eukaryota; kingdom Metazoa; phylum Chordata; class Mammalia; order Peramelemorphia; family Peramelidae; genus Macrotis; species Macrotis lagotis. Next base: position 535,894,157 of record NC_133666.1, on the reverse strand, counting down.
CTTCACTACAAGTCTTATTCAGTTCCTTCCATATATAGAGAATATATCCAATATCCTAGTTCTTGTCCCACATATTGCTTTTCCACTTGTATATGTCCTAATATCTTTTTTTTGGAGGGGGCTCTTATATATTTAATTCCCATTTATTTAGAGTTCCATCATTGTGTGTACACTATTTATATTAAAACAAAGGAAGCTGGGGATCCTAGTAAAAATATACATTTCCATTTTGAAGATTGTTATGGCACAAGGGGAGCAGCAGCTTTGAGTAGCTTTGAGCACAGTGGGGGCTGGTGGAGGTAAGGTGGGATGATCATGCTGTTCTAATATCTTTTTTTTTTTAAGGTTTTTTCAAGGCAAATGGGGTTAAGTGGCTTGCCCAAGGCCACACAGCTAGGTAATTATTAAGTGTCTTAGGCCGGATTTGAACTGAGGTACTCCTGACTCCATGGCCGGTGCTCTATCCACTGTGCCACCTAGCCGCCCCTGTTCTAATATCTTTTAAACAAATAACATATTATCATTAGTCCTGAACTATATATAGCTTACTTAAAGTCCTAATTTGCCTCTTCATCATTCTTTGCGTGACCCACAATTCTTTGGCCTTTGGGGTATCCCATCATTTGCAACATTGTTTTATCACCTAGAAAATGCATCAGTACATTGATGAACTCATCAATAACGTGATAATTTTCTTTCTGAGGACAGATTGCATCTCATTCATGAATTCTTATTCTGTTAAATTTTCCTCTATAACCTCCTGCAAATCTCCCTTAAAGACACCATTCCATCCAGTATAATCCAGTATAATCTTCTGATATTACCAGGATATCAGTGAAAATATAGGCCATGTATTGGGTAACATTGCTAAAACATGACTTTATTTCTGTCACCTTTTCCATTTGGACTTAAGTAGCTTCAGGATTTATTCATTTTTACATACCTAATTTTTGAGAGAAATTCATCTAGAGCCCATGACTTCAGATTTCTAACCCAATGTTCTTTCCATTATACTATGCAAAACTATTAAAATGGAAATAATTAAATCTGTGTAGAAGACAAACAACTGAAACAATGAAATATGTAGTCATAATTTTGGAGATGAATTGGAGAGGGAAAGATGTGATAGTTGGTAAAGGAAGACTAGATTGAGGAATTTAAATTTATAATGAATAAAATGAAGTAGTAATAGATTTTTAAGAAGATGAAATTTTGCTTCAGATATATATGCAAAATGGATGGAAAGGCAGCTGGAGTCAGGAGGACCTGAGTTCAAATGTGGTCTTCGACATTTAATACTTACTTAGTTATGTGACCTTGGGCAAGTCATTTAACCCCATTGCCTTGGAAAAAACCCAAAAAACAAAAAATAAGCCAAAATGGATGGGAACAGGGAGAGACTATTAGGAAGATGAGCAAGTATGCTTCATATAAATTAACTGTCATTTGATGACTCTGAAGGAGAGTCACAGGATTGAGAGTGAAAAGATTACTCAAATAACCTCTATTCTTAAGTAACTCATTTGCTAGATTCTTTAGATAATAGTAAGGAAGAATCAGTATGATTTTATGAAGAATTGATTTGACTTGGTGAATGAATAAGAAAAGGAGGAGAATCTGAGGTAGTTATTGCATTTTTGGTTTAGGGCATAAGGTTTGGTGATTGTTAGAAGTGAAAGGAGAGAGTGACTTGCTAGGTGGCACAGTAGATAGAGCACCGGCTCTGGAGTCAGGAGTACCTGAGTTCAAATTTGTCCTCAGACACTTAATAATTACCTAGCTGTGTGGCCTTGGACAAGCCACTTTACCCCATTTGCCTTGCAAAAGCCTTTAAAAAAAAGTGAAAGGAGATCTGAAGGAGAGGAAATATATGGGAAGCTGTTTTGTTAAAAATTGATGTCATCAGAAGATCAATAACATGGCTTTTGGAGTCAGTCTTAGAGTTGAGAGTGGAAACTATAATTAATAGTCATCCCAAGAAAGACATTTGTTGTGGGAGGAAAGCAGAGGATCTAGAAACATGTTGGTGCATAACCCCAGGAGAAAGTGAAAAAGATAAGTTGTACTTGTACTTTATGAAAGTATTCATTTGTTTTATATATTTATATCTCATCTCCTACACAGTATACTTCTATATACTTAAGAACAGCAACCTTGGGTCATTTTCTTGTATTTCTGCCAGTATCTGGGGAATTTTGCATAAAATTTAAAACTCCATTTCTTTTTATTATTTTTGACCTACTAACATAGGTTATATATTTACAAAACCAAAAATGTTAGTGATGAATACACTTTTAGATAATGAATTCTTTAAAAAGTATTTCATAAAAGTCAATTACTTGAAGCATTTGTTTTTGTTTCACTTTGAAGGGACTATTCTTACTAAAGACTCTTAACTGAATGCCAATTAAATGTTCACCCTATGCTGTTTCTGATAGTCTCTCACTCCCTGTGGATGAACAGGCCCATGGGAGGTATGTGGGGGGTGAGGGGGTGTGGGGGGTATGTGTGGTGTGCATGTGTGTGTGTGTGTGTGTGTGTGTGTGTGTGTGTTCAAAGACAGTATTGTTGGAAAAAATTGTTGCCTTAATACATAGTCTGTTTTGAATTATACTATCTTCTGACCCTTCTAAATTAGAAGTGCCTGAAGCCAATACAAATTCTCCCAGGACTATAACTTTTCTACGCTTCTATCATATTGTGGGGGAAAATTCTTGTCTTAACTTTCTTCAGGCTTTCATTAATGTCTTTAGGGAATAGATAGTACATAGATTCTATAATTCTCTGGTATTTTCTAATAATACAGGGAACTCTATGTAGAATGAAAGGGAAATGAATAGTCTGTCATTATAAGAATCCTATATTTCAGAGAATATTATGTTCCAATTGCCAGGTGATTCTACAGTGTCACTCATAAGCCACACTTTTATATTGTATTTTTTGATTTTTCATTTTAATAATTTCAGAAAAATAAGGTTTTATTTATAAGTTTATCCAATTTGCAAGAGGTGGTGTTGTTAAATTGTAACATAAATTGAAATACCATAGTTTTTAGAGAGTAAGATTCTATTTTCTCATTGTATTTCACATCTAGATATACTTTCTCAAACCTACCTTCCTTTAATAAAGATATTTTTTTAAATTACATTTTTCCAATATTGAAGTCCCTAAAATTGACCCGAAAGAGATTTTACTTTTGGTAAGATATAGTACATAAATATATGGTAAGGGCCAATAGATCTTCATTTTGTTTCTCCATTCATTTTCTGTAGAGAAAATGGAATTCTTTGATTGTAAGAGATAGATATGACTATCTTTTACTTTTACTTTATTTGCAGCTCTGATTTAATTTAAAAAAAACATACCTTTACCCTTTGGACATGGTATGTACCAGCAGGAATATCATTTCAAGAGTTACTTTCACCAAATAAATTACTTTGTCTATTATAAATATCCAAATGATTTATAAAAGACATATAAAGACACTATCTACATCCAGAAAAAGAACTGGTAGATCAAAGTTTGTACAGAATGATTTATAAATATGTACCTACTTGTGTCTAATGGTAGCTGTCCCTGGGGTGGTGGGGAGGGGAAGGCAAGAAAAACAAGAAAAAAATGTACATGATGATTTTGTTGCATTTTTTGAAAGGAGTAACAAATTGTGAATAATAGATTTGCATTTTCATGTGCAATCATTTGTTTTTATAATACTGTGTTATGGAATCCTTGCTTTATTCCATCAATTAAAAATAATTTTAAGAGTGACTCAAAAATATAATAAAATGTAACATTAAAAATGTTTTTTTAATCAAAATGCAATAAGAGTTTAGGAGACAGCCAAATTATTGGTTGGATAATATACTGAGTTCAGAGTAATGAAGACCTGAGTTCAAATCCTGCTTCAGATACTTTAAACAGCTGAAGGACCCATGGCAAATCTGTATTTGCCTACTTAAGAAGGAAATCACAAAAAGCTCCAATTTCTTTGCCAAGAAAAGCTCATGGACAGCACTGGTGTGCTGTGATCCACAGTCATGAACAATCAGACATAATTAAATGATTGAACAACAAAAATATTTGGCAAATAGTTTATTGTTGGTTGTCTGTAATGTTTCTCATACCTTTGAAGAGAAAATTCATCCTTGTATCTCTAACTGCAATTGTAATCTTTAATGTTTTGTATAAAAGACCCCAATTAGTAAGAAAAATCCTATTGCTACTTATAAAATTGAAATTTGTTTTTGATGTTCTCAGTTTCCTGTAAGTTTTCATTTCTTTATTGTTAAACCTATAAAACCATCACTTCTGAAAGAATACGATAAACTAAGGTACAAATAACTATTAGGGTTTAATTGCCATTTATATTTTAATATTTTAAAAAATTTTATTGCTATAATGAAGCTAATTAACAAATGAGATTTTTTTTTTTCTGTGTCTGGTGGCTGTTGATGGTGATAGAATGTTTGCTATTTATTGAGATCACACCAGGTACAGGCAACTACCTAGGTATAGGGTTGGGTGTGTTGGTTATAGCTTGTACTGATGGGCTTCATTTACCATGTGGGAAATTCCTTCTTCCCGTCTTTCTCAAACTCTGGGTGACCTGTCAAGTTCTTCTATATTACCCAATTCTCATTCCTGACTTTTGTTTTTAACCAGAAGTTGTCATGTTTGACAATATAGTCCTTTTGGCATGTGATCATGAACCTATTCACTCTTCTCCCTCAAAGCCTGTGAAATAGACAATAAAATAAAAAGCTGGTTTGGAATAGGTGTGCAGCAAAATTGAGATAATAAAACCTTTGTTCATTCTTATAAATTTACTTGCAGCTTATAAAAAAATACAAGTACTCATTGTTTGTCACCAGCATGTGAGTATTCACCAAAAGGATAATATTAACCCTAAGCTGGAAGATCCAAATTTATACTCTAGGACTTTAAAATAAGAACTAACATATCATTAGTATTTTGGAGCTTGTCAGCTCTGGAAACCAATGAATTATTTCCTTCAATAAAAGTAACTTCCAGCATATCTTGTTTCACCTCCATTTTCCATCTTGGAGGTACTTTAATCTTTCACAGAATATTTTCCATTTGCACATGAATAGTAAAAAGTAAATTCATTCTCTTGTTCCTTACTTTTATATATCCATCTACTCATAATCCATATTTTATTAGATAAGAGGATTGAATAAGAGTTCCTTCCTTCTGAGTCCTTATTTTTGAAGGAAATACCTAAAGAACAAAGTAGAATAGATGAATATCTAAAAGGTATAAACAAGATAACTTTGATCATTTTGACCAGGTGAATCAGAAAATCAGAGAAAGCTATTCCTTGATCTATTTCTTGAAGATTAGCAAAGATTTCATTCAGTGGTGATGTAAAAAGAGTGATTCTGATGGTATAAGGAATAGTTGGATGAAAGCAGAACAGTAGAAAAATGTAGAGTGTCTTTGGGGAAGGAGGAGAGTAATATGGTTTGTTTGGGACTTGTCTGGGTTGTGAAAGCATTGTAGCATGAGATAATGTGGCAAAAATAAGTGAATCTTGGATATCCTTGCTCTTGGATATCCTTGACTGCTCTATTAAAAAAATTCTTCTGACACACACTGGCCTACTTTCTAAGTGTCCCCAAGAGTAAATTGCCAAGAAATTTTGATCCATAATGGTAAAGGAATTTGTCAGGAACTCCCTTCATTCATGAAATTACAAGTATTATATGATAAAAAGCAATGAGATGACATTTGTACTTTCAGAACCTACCTTGAATTCTACTGAAACATTTCATTGGAAAAATGATGGATTGAAAAGGAGGGTGGTCATGTGGAAAAAAGTTAAACTTGTGTTGGTAACTAACTGACATTTCAGAAACAACTAACCTGTTAAATGAACTTAAAATAAGTTGGGGAAAGTTTTATAGAAAGATACTTCCATTTATTTTTGAGACTCCTTCAGAATACAAATTAAAGGAAAAAATGCAGACTGGGCAGAGCGCAAACTTTAATAGGTCAAATAGATTTTTTCTCTTTCTTTAAAATGTAAAGTTTTTCATCAAAATGTCACTTTGGGGATTGACCCAATATGCAGCTCTGTTCTATTTCTAGTTCTTTTATAGTGATTAGCACTACTTGAGCAAGAACTGTGGTTTTTTTTTAAAGTTTCATTTATTATAGGCAGTGGGGTTAAGTGACTTGCCCAGGGTCTCACAGCTAGGCAGTTATTGAGTCTCTGAGGCTGGATTTGAATTCAGATCCTCCTGACACCAGGGCCAGTACTCAATCCATTGTGCCACATAGCTGCTCCCCTTGGGCAAGTACTTAGTAAAAGAAACAATTGTATTGTTTCATCAATTTTGGAGAGTGATAGAGAACAAGGAATTCTTATTGTGAAGATGTGTGCAATTAAATTATATTTTTACATGAGTATCATGATCTACTGTCAAGATTTACTGTTCAGCATGAAATTCACTGGTAATTGATCACTGGCTTCAATTAAAATTTGTATAAATCTTTATCTCTGTATTTATAGCTCCTCATCCCTGTCACAAAGCTCCCGTAATAAAGTATTACTTTCAGCATGTACATTATTGACATAAATGTGAAAAGTGTAACTTAACAACAATACTGAACAGATTATTTTGCCAATTATTTCTAATATTGCTACCTCTCTCTTTAAAAAAAAAACACCAAATGTCTTTTAACCTTCAAATTGTTCTTGCATTTGTTCTCTTTTGAATCTGTTTATTTTTAAAAATATATTATAACTGATGAAAATAATAATCACTTTAACTGATGTTTACATAAGGTTTTTTTGCTTTGAACTGTGTGTTTGTGTGTGTGTGTGTGTGTGTGTGTGTGTGTGTGTGTGTATGCGTGTGTATGCATAGGTTATCTCATTTCTTTCCCCTCTCCACAAGCTTCCGAAAGTTAAATTGTTCAAGTATTTATTATCTCCATTTTGCAGATTATGAAATTGAGGCTGGGGATGGTTAAGTGCCTCTCTCAAAGTGACCCATAGTCAAAAAGGGAAGATGGATTGAGCTAGAAATCCAAATCTTGCTACTAACTGTAACAGAACATTTTATCACGGTTGTTTTCCTGGTCAAAACAACAATTTAAAATAATAAAAGCTAGCATGTATGTGTGTTTGTGTGTGGGAGAGGGCATGATATTAGTTTTCATTTTCACCATTAACAGAAAGTCTGTTGTTTTACTTATACATGATTCATTCTTAGAATTTGTGCTCTTGGTGGCAAGTAATAAATTTTATCTGCTTATTATATTCCTCCTGGCCATGAATGGATTTTGCTTATGCTATAAAGTCTGTTAGTTGGTGTATATTGTGAACTGAAATTCAGAGATTTTTTCTCCCCATGAAATAGGGCAATGACTAACATCTATTTATTTGTTTACTTGTTATATGGCGCATATAATATGTTATGCACTCAGAATTTGCTTAATGATAATGATTGACAATTTAGATAAAATTTCACAAATATTACTTGAACAAAATGAACATTTTTTTAGCTAATGGTAAAAATTCTGATTTAGCTAACAATGAAATTTACTCATGACTAATTCAGTGTAGCAGATACTTTTATCAGGACCCCAATTTATTTATTGTTCATATTGAAAAGTAACTAACATCAATTTTTGGAGAGTAGCCCAAGGAGAAATAAAAGGAATTATCTAGTCTGCAAAACAAATATCTTACTCAGAACAACTGAGAAATTGGCAATTCTGATCAAGTCCTTTTAGGTTAACAAGTCAACAAGCTTTGATTAAGGCAAGCACTGTTCTTGCTAAACCCTGGGAATAAAATGAGAAGCAAAAAATAGTTTCTGGCCTCAAGGAACTCACTGAAGATGGATTGCTATATTTAGAAGGAAAAAAGAAAAGGAAAAGGAAATTTAAATTTTAAGGGCATGAACCTAAAGGAACTTATAAAAATGAAGACCACAAACAATAGATTAAAAGCCATTGGAAAAGCCAATCTTAAGAAAATGAAAACTTACATAAATGAAATATTTTTCTGTTTGGGACTCATCATCTTACTTGTTCATTTTTTATTGCATGTCACATATAGAGAAACTATAAATGTTTTTGAATAGATTTAGATTGAATCATTTATGGTATTATCATTGTCATCTTACTTTGAATTTGCTTTCTCTTTCTTAGATATTCTTTCTTCTCATACTACGTAGAATTGAGGTTGCTTTCATTTGGAATTATTCCTAGTACCTCTGCTTTCCCAAAATCATTTAGATCAATAGCATTTTTATCTTTTCAATGTTTCTAGGTTTTGAGGGAGTTACAAGGATAAATCAGATATCTCTGCTGCAAGGATCTTAATCTAATTGGTAGCTAAGGCATATACCCATGTGATATATAAACTATAATATGGTAAATACATTAGAGAGATACAAAGAAAATAGTGTGTGTTCTTATTTGAGAGTAATCATTACTGAATTTTAGGATTAGTGAACTTTTTTTGGAGATGGTAAATTGTGAGGAAATTATACTTTTACCCTCAATTACTGAAACCTTCTGTCTAAACTCCAGAAACTGTCAGATCCGTAATTGACTTGTGCTATTTCACCTTCAACAAAGATCTAGATTTAATAAAATTTTTCTTTTAATGGAAATTTTAAGCAGGGGAGTAGTAAAAATTTACAATGGCCATGTATTTTTTGCTGGAATTAGAGAGCTAAATAACTTGAAATTTGTCTAAGATTTTGAATAGTTTGAAAATATTTTTTATAAGAGATGACTTATTTTATGAGTTGGATCAAGGACATCAATCAAAATGATTTAAAATTTTATTCAAGTGGGCAATTTATGCCTTTTTTTAGATGAAGACTACCTCTTTTGAGGAAAGCTTATTAAAAAAAGTTCATCAAGTTGTCTGAGTTATTCATTTCTATATAAAGCATATATCAACTCTTTGAAATGAAGCTATGACTGGAAATTTTTCTAAGAATTAATATAGCACAAACCCTAAGAACCTTAGACATGATCTATTTCAAACTCTGTAGTGTATACATGAAGAAACAGGCCCACCCAAGGTCATACTGGTAGTCAATGGAAGTAGGAATTGATTTTAGGTACTTTGGCTCCACTGCCTGTGTACTAAAAACAAATTTCTGAAAATTAGATTATTTGGTGATCCTAACTGAGTTGTTGAAAAATCAGAAATTTTCACATAAAATGATATTATTCTCTTCTCCCTACTCTCCTATTCCCCATCCCTCAATTATCCTGACTTTGGTTCTGTTTGTACCACTTTTGGTTTTCCTTTTTTCTTATGTGGAGACTATGGAGGTCTCAGAACTGTGCAGAGTAGACATTTCATCTGCCACAATTTTTCTACAATAGCCCTTCCCTCATCACCCTCAAATTAGAGCCAACTGGCCCTAAACTCAGTATGGCAGTGCTTGTCTTCCTTCTAATCCAACCTTGTTCTTATTGATATCCATTTCCCTATTGGAAGTTTACCATGGGGCTAATCTGAGTTTTCTGAGAATCCACACCTTAGAGCCTGAAATAACTTGCCTAAGGAATTGTACCAAAACAATATAGTTTTGACACATGTATAGATTGCTATAAACTTCTACAGTCACCCACATGAAACATTAAAACTCTTCATTTTCCATAGACTTAAATTCCATTCCATATTTAAGCCACTAACACCCATGGGTTGCTTCTTCTTCATGCTTCTGTTCTTCTTCTTCTCCTTTTCTTTCTCTTCTCCACTCTCCTCTTTTTCCTCCCACTGTTTCCTTCTCTTTCTTCTTTTCTTTTTTCTCCTGTTAACTTTTCTTCCTTACCCTACACCTCTTTCATTTTCCTCTCTCTCCCACTTTGGAACTATAGTTTATCCAAGTTGGTTTGCATAAAACATTTAATCAGCTAGGTTTTCACTTCTTCAGGCACCCTGCTCTCAGAGGCACCCAGTTATCTTTAGCTCTGCTCCTTAGAACTCTTAAACTCAGGAACTCACCAACCTCAGCTTACCCTTCTTAGCAGGGAACAGCCCAAAAGTCTGTTTCTACTCAGGTCTATTCTCCTGATGCTTTCTTATAACTGAAGGAATATAGGAGAAATTCAGTACTAGGTATTATTAGTAACCCTCTTCTCTAAGTAGGAGTTGACTTCTTTAAGATGACTAAGTAGTTAGCCTCATGATAAACTTTTTTGACAATATATCACCTGTTAGCAAATCATGGGTTATTGGATGCTATTATGTTTGGCAAGAAAACTTCCGTTATGTTTAATAAATTTGAACATTTCTGCGAATCAACTGCATAGCAAATAGATAGGTGGAATAAGTGAAATAAGTGACCCCATTGTCTTAGATAAATGATCCTTGTGAGCAATTACGCAACAAAGTTTACTAGTATAGAATCAATTATTTATTATTCAAGAGCAAATCATCTTGTGGGTGAACATTTAGCCTTCCCCCCCCTTGATCCTCAACTAGTTATACTTAGTTACTAGCACTGTCATCAGAATTGTTCTTCCTTTTTCCAGTTCCTTCCTTTTTCATCCTCCACACAGCAAATAATCTTCCTAGGGCATATTCTTCCTCTGATGGAAACTTTCAGCATTTCTTCATTTCCTAAAGGGGTAAAATTACAAATTACTCATTTACAATCCTTCATAGACTGGCTCCCACTAGTCTTATTTCCCACTACTTCATTTACAAACTTTCTCTTAGCCAAACTGAACTACTAATTATTTTCCTGAATTCAATTCTTCTGCTTCTATCTGGAATGTACTTCCTCACTGGCTCAGGTACTTCTTTCCTCTGAAAAGTTCTTGATTCCTTTCCCTCACCTTTTCCCTTTTTCTCAGGATTCTTTCTCCTTCTTTCCTCAATTTTAATTTAACCATGTTTGCTTATTTGTATTTGAATTGTATTACCTGATCAGAATGGAACTATTTCATCTGTTTTCCTAGTATCTAACATGTAGTAGATGCTTAAGAAATGTTTGTTGGTGTGGCTAGGTGGTACAGTGGATAGAGCACCAGCCCTGGAATCAGGAGTACCTGAGTTCAAATCCTGGCCTCAGACATTTAATGATTACCTAGCTGTGTGGTCTTGGGCAAGCCAATTAACCCCATTGCATTGCCTTGCAAAAACCTAAAAAAAACCCAACCAAACAAAAAAAAAACCGGAAATGTTTGTTGATCCCATCGTATTGAAATAAGTAGTTGAAATTCAGTTTTTATTGCTTAGTAGATTCTTTTAAAAAAGACTTCTGCAATCTTATTCCCGTTAAGGATTGATCTTTTGCTAATGCCTTTATTCGGGAGTGCTTCCTAATTGTTTTCTTCACTTTATCTTATGATAGGGGCTTAATGAGGTCTGATTGGTGATGATTATGATCAGTGATTCAACCACATCCATCCACCTGGCCAGAATCTGATATGAAAACAATTGTAATAATTTTTTTAAATTTTGAGTTCCAAATTCTCTCTCTTTCCCTCCTCTTCCCCCACTGAGAAAGCAAACAATTTGGCATAGGTTATGTATGTGTAATTGTGAAAACCACATTTCCAAGTAAGTCATGCTGTGAAAGGAAACACAGACAAATCCTCCTCCCCCAAGAAAATAAAGTATCTACATTTATTCTCCCATTAGTTTCTTCACTGGAGATGGATAGCAGTGTTCATCATAAGTTCTTCAGAATTTTCTTTTATCATTGTATTGCTGAGAATAGTTAGACTACTCTCAGTAGATCATCTTACAGTATCACTGTTCCTATGTACAATGTTCTCTTGGTTCTGCTCATTTTACTTCCACATTTTCCTTCACCCCCAATTATATGTAAAATAGTTTTTAATATTCATTTTTTGCAGACTTTTGAATCCACATTTTTCCACCTTTTCTTCCCTCCACACTTCCCTTGGCAGTGAACAATCTGATATAAGTTGTGCATGTACAATTGTATTTAATATATTCTCCATATTAGACATATTGTGAAAGAAGAATTAGAATTAACATGAGAAAGAAACATCAAATACTTTTTATTTCCCTCTGTTCTATTTATACTTTTCTTTCTCCTTTCCCTTTCTCCTTCCTCACCATTGTTTAGCCTCTGATTGATGCCTGCCTCATACTCTCCCTTTTCTCTCCTATTTCCCATAGGGTAAGATAAATTTCTAAACCCATTTGGAAATATATATCATTTCCTCTTTGAACTAAATCTTACCAAAGTAAGTTATTCACTGTTTGCATTCTCCCTTCTTTCCCTCTACTTTAATAGGTCCTTTGTGCCTCTATTTTAGTGTTAATTATCTTCTTTTGCCTCCCAGTATAATCCTTTTTTCCATATCTTTATTGTTTTCTACTTGTCTAGTACCCCACCCTCTGTCAAAGTATAGTTCTTTCAACTGTTCTGATAGAAATACACTTCTCAAGCCATATGCATTATTAACTATCATGATCAATTAATATCTATCCGTATGTTTGTGTGTGTGTGTGTGTCTTTCTGAGTACCCCGCTCCAACTGTCCCAATAGAGATAAAGCCTTCATGGGCTAAAATAAATCTTCACATCATGATCAGATTTTATGTTCAGTTCTGATCTTTTTTTTTAATCAGGTAAATTTGAAAGTATTTCATTGAAAATTCCTCTTTTCCCCTGAAAGAATATTCTGAATTTTGCAGGGTAGTTGATTCTTGCTTGTAATCTAAGCTCCTTTGCCCTTCTTGAATATCATATTCCAATCCTTCCTCACCTTTAAAGTTGAATCTGCCAGGTCCTACCTAATCCTAACCCTCCTTGATATTTAAATTGCTTCCTTTTGACTGTTTGCAGTATTTTTCCTTTAGTTGAGATTTTTGAAATTTGGCTACAATATTCTTAGGAGTTTTGTATTTTAGTATTATACTTTCCGGGTGGTGATTGGTTGACTCTTTTAAGGACTATTTTATCTTCTATATAGGGCAGTTAATTTCTTCTTTTTTTTCTTTTTAGGTTTTTGCAAGACAAATGGGGTTAAGTGGCTTGCCCAAGGCCACACAGCTAGGTAATTTTTAAGTGTCTGAGATCAGATTTGAACCCAGGTACTCCTGACTGCAAGGCCAGTGCTTTATCCACTATGCCACCCAGCTGCCCCTAGGTTAGTTAATTTCTGGAAAGATTTTTGTGCAGGATTTTTTTCCTGATCATGGCTTACAGATTGACCAATAATTCATTTTTTTTATAAGGCAAAGGGGTTTAGTGACTTGCCCAAGGCCATACACCTAGGTAATTATTAAGTATCTGAGGTCAAATTTGAACTCAGGTGCTCTTAACTTCACTGCATCACCCAGCTGCCCCCCTAGCAGCCCCTCCCCAATCTATTTTTTAGGATTGTCATTTTTTTTTCTAAGAGTTAATTTGCATTTTCCTCAGTTTTTTTTTTTTTTAGCCTTTTGGTTTTGTTTGATGGAATCTTAGAATCTCAGAGTCAGTAGTTTCCAGTTTTCTAATTCTAATTTTTGGGGTTTTGTTTTCTTGAATTGGTTTTTATGTTTTTTTTTTCTAAATGATTAATTTTACTTTTAGAGGAGTTGATTTCTTTTTCCATTTGGCCAGTTTTACTTTTAAAATTATTTTCTTCAGTAAACTTCTCCTAATTTTCCTGCATTACTCTCATTTCTTTTCTCCATTTTTCTTCTCTCTTTGGTTTTTAAAATCCTTTTTGTGCTCTTCCAAGAGATCTTTTTGGATTTGTGACCAATTCAGAAACTCCTCTGAGGCTTCACATGTAGGCATTTTGTCATTACTCTTCTGAGATGGCATTTTTATCATTCCTGTCAGAGTAGGAGTTTTTAATGATTAGCACTTTGTTTTTCTTTTCATTTTCATAGTTGAGCCCTGCTCCTGGGGCAAAGGGAACATAGACCCAAGTTTTTTGCTTTGGGGCTGAGGATCTGAACCTCTCAGTTAGGATTGAGACCCTCACTGCTGGCACCTCTAGCTTTCCAGGATTCCTGTCTACTTACTTATCCACACGAAATGGACATTTAGTGAAATTCCTCCATGATTCTTTGAGTTCACTTTTTTTTTTTTGGTGGGTTCTGTTGCTTTAGGGATTGTTCATTTAAAGCTGTTTTGGGAAAAGCTCTGGGAACTTCTTAACTTTGTGCCAGTTTCTTGGCTCTGCCCCCAGAAGTCCTCATGCTTTTTAAATCAAGACCTATTCTCAAACTTTCTCGGTGATATGCCCCAAAGATACCTTCATTGCAAGGATCTAATCTT